>NC_141704.1:47645446-48245446 GCF_971803275.1 Cyanistes caeruleus | reverse complement strand
CTGAGTAAAGACAAGTCTGCATGTTACAGCTCATGACACAACCTTTATGCAGAATGAAATGAGAAAATCTTTCCAGTTTCTGACACAGCCAGAATAGACCCTTTCTGAAGTTCCCTCATCTGTAAACACATCTGATATATTTTGACAACTGTCATCCATCCTATTTCTGTGATTCCTGTGCTACACGCATTCGTGACACAAAGAAATATGACCACAGATTTTAGTAATGATGTATTTACGAAGAGTAAAGACTCATAAGCTCGCTTTCCACAGCTGAAATACCTTGCACTTATTTCGGCAACTATTTTCATGATGTCATATGTTTGGGATGAACTTCCCATTAGAGATAGGATTTGCTAGTCAGAAGGGCAGCAGTTCTGCAAAAGACCTCCACCTCCAATGCAAGGGAACAAGACTTCTTCCACACAGCAAACACAACCTCCTCCTTTTTAATACTCGGTGAATTGTTGTTCCTAGCAGGAGAGCCAGCTATCCAACACGGCAGCAACCAAACCCAAATGTCCTGCCTCAGGTCGCCACACGCTACCACGGAACTAACCTGTAAATCAAAGGCATAATTCGACCGGCGTACCTGAGTTAATAATGTCCCAGCCTTTTTGTCTTTGACTCACAGGCTGAAGACGGAGCAAGGGACACACCACCCACCCACGACAGAAGCCTTCTCTGAGGAAGGGGCAAAGATACCATTTTACTATAATAAATAGATTGATTATTCTTAAAAGTGACCAGGAACCATCTCGCTCCCGACATCACCGACCCGTACGGCGGGGTTCGGGGACCCGAGGCCATCCCGGGACCGCTGTCGGGACCCGGGGCAGCTCCTGCGGGCACCGCTCGCCGCCGAGGCGCGATCGCTGCCGGTTCACCGGCGCCCACCGGGACACACGGGACAGGTCCAGCAGCGGCAGAGCCACACGCGGGGAAGTTTCGCGAAGTCACTTCGGAGCTACCTTCCCAGCCCCCCGCCTCACGCCCCCCCCGGCTGGAAAAGCCCGGCCCGGGGCAGCGCGGGCGGCAGCACCGCGGAGAAAAGTAAAGTTGCTGCTGAGGCCGGCCCGGCGCGGCCCCCGGCCCGGCGTGGGAGCCGCCCCCCGCAGCCCCCGCTCCCGCCGGCGGCGGAGCAAGATGGAAGGCGCGGGGCCGGCCGCCCGTCCGTCCCACCGCGGGGCGGCTGCAGCCGTGCCCGGCCTCGGGCCGCGGAGGGGGCACCCGGCGGCGCCGCAGACCCCGGCCCGCCCGCACGCTTTGCCTTCCCTGGCGGCGGCCGGCCGGCCGGCGCCCCCGGGGCTCCGCGCTCACCTCGCTCCGGCTCGGCTTGCAGGCAGATGGGGATGTTCTTCTTCCAGCCCGGCATGGCTCCGCGCTGCCCGCTCAGCGTTGCTGCGGCGGCGACGGGGGGCGGCTCATGGCAGGGCGAGGCGGCGGCGACCCGCGCTCGGGGGAAGTCGGTGGCTCCGGCGGGCAGCGGCGGAGGGGCGGCGGCCGCGCTGTGGGAGGGAGAGAGAGGGCGGGGGAGGGGAGGCGGCGGAGCTCCGCCAGCCGGGGGACGGGAGGGAGGCAGGCGGGGAAGGAAGGCGCGGGCTCACCCCGGTTCAGCCGGGGAGCGGAGGGGGTGGGCGGGGGGATTGTGGGCGGCAGAGGAGAGCGCTGCCCGGCGGCAGGTGGCCCGAGGCGGCGGCCGCACAATGGAGGGCGCGGGGCGGGCACGGCCGGGCCAGGTGGGGCGGGCTCAGCCCCTCTCGCCCGCCAGGTGCGGGCCGGGGCCCGGAGCGGCCCCACGCCGGGGGAGCGGGCCGGGGGCTGCGGCCGGGGCCGGGACTGGGGCTGTAGTTGTGGTTGTGGCCGTGGCGCTCCGTGAAACTCCGCACGGCTGCGAGGGTCTGCCGTGCCGCCGGTCCCTCGGCTCGCTGCAGTCACAAGGGCTCGTCCCTTTCCCCCCGCAATTCCTGAGTGGCCAGTTTCCCCGCACCCAGGTGCGCCAAAGCTGGGATACAAAGAGTTAAAACAGAGGCAAGCTCCCACGAAGGGCAGGGACGGGCCCAGATCAAATAAACCAGAATTTGCACCAGAAAGAGTCCAGGACCCGGTTGTGACAGGTCAAATTTCTGTCAGTACTACAGGCAGTTCCTTTTGACTAAAAGGCCTTAAATCTCACTACTAAAATTATTTCTGACACAGCCATGTCCTAACAGGAGACTAATGTTGTGATGATTAAATATTCCTTTTATTTTTTACAGAAAAGAAATTCAAAGTGGCAGGTTTGAATGTCATTTGAAAATAATGATAGCAATACAGATGAAGCTTTTTAATTTTCTGAGCCACTTTTGGGAGTGCACTCTTATAACAGCTTCATCCTGCCTAACAATTATGTTGTGATTATTTTTATATTGTCTGTAACATCCTCACATTTATATAAATTATCTAATTTTATGTAATCAAACAACTATATGTGAACCCTTTATTCAGAGGAAAATTTGAAGGGTTTAATTTCTGCTGTAAATATCATGACAGTTTCCTGACACAGCATTCTTCTGTGTTGACTTTGTGCCAGCATGTCAAGCAGAATGTGTCTTGGTACTCATGAAAACCCCTTGTTTAAAATCCCATTGATGAAAGCTGCAGCTCCTGGCTTTTCCTTGATTGCACTTGGGCTGCAGTCCTGTCATCAGCAATGCTGCAGGATCACTGAGCAGTACCAGTGATCCAAACAGAGGAGGCATATCCTGGATTTCGGTTGAATTAAGAGTATGGGATGAAGAGTTCCTTTTGTTGACAACACTCCTGCAGCCAGGTGATACCTGATCTAGACCAAAACCCAGCAACGTGCTGTTAACAAACCAAAAATGTATTACCGAGTTACAAGTGTCAGACTGGATTTATGTCAGCTTTGAATCATGTGACTATTGATATTTTTGTTTCATTATTGGGCACGCTGATTTTGGACTTCCTGCATATTTGAACCACAATTATATAGTCTTTTCTTTTAGAAGAGATATATTTATGCTAATCTTCTCCTTCCTTTCATAGTCCTTTTACTTAAATAATGTTTGGGGTGTGTTTGGGGTGGTGTTATTGGTATTTCTGAAGAAAAATATGAGTGTGTATGTGAATTTCTAAGCACTATAAAATAAAGATTTCCAGCTAGATTCTTTGCTCACTCAGGGCAAAACTTCCAAAGGCCACACAATGCCTTTGGGGTGTTGAGGCAGAGAAAATGGAGAGAAGACTCTGCAGCTATTCAGCCCAGCAGGCACCAACACAAGGAGCAGGTGCAGAAAACTGTCCCAAGAGTTCCTGTAGAATATACAGCCAGGAACAGGTTTAAAGGCAATAAAGTGTATAGAAATATAACTACTTTAAAAAGAAAATTACTTTGGCATTTACCTCTGCCATTTCTTAAAAGACACCTGGACTTTCAAGGGCCATGGAATGAAATAAAACTCCAGATGATTGTGTCATGCATGTCCTAAATCTTACATACTACCTCTGATTCTTACATACTACCTCTGATGTCCGCCTTTTACTCCTAACATTTCCATTATGAATGATAAAAATACAAACATTGAGCCTTAACACTGTAGTTCTGATCCTCCAGTTGATTTTTTTTGCCAGCACTGGAGTTCTGCAAAATTGCAGGTCAGAGGAATAAAGAAGTAGATTGCTCTACTCTTCAGTCCACAATAAGCCATTTTCTAGCTATTTTTTTATAGTGTCATCACTTTGAATGTGAATAAGAATTCCTTAGGACTGAATGTGGGATTTTTCAGGATTCTGCAGGAGTCATAAAATCCCAGCTGCTGGTTTGGATTTGCTCCAGAAATGTGTTTCAAAATGAGGGATAAGACCTACTTTTTCTAAATATCACTGGCTTCTCAGGAACAAATAGACTACATATTAAATAGTTGACAATACTTGCATCATTAAATAGAATATGTATGCTTCTCTCTGTCTCATGCAGTACTTTACAAATAAATCCTTTAAGGCAATGACGCTATAATTCCACATTTCTTTGCCATGGGAGAAGCTTGCATGGGTGCCTGGTTCAAGTTAATTTAATTGCTTTCTCTAACTCACATGAGCTGTTTTACACTGAACAACTGTTTCTGCATATCCCAATGCTCCTAATAGAAGGAAGCAGCCACCTGATTTAGATGTGCATTTTATGGTGAATATATCACACAGGTAGCTATAAACTTCCTGACAATCTTCTGTCTACAGTTTTTTTCCCCAGAGAATTTTAAACTAATCAAATCTTGATTTTCAAGGAAGTACTCTTTCTTCTTATTTGATACTGCAACATGCAGGTCATCTGAAGCATGTACAACCCTAGAATTAATCAAAAGCAAAAGAAATATCATATTCCTGAGGAAAGGTTTTATTCTATGAGCATTCTAAAGAAGAGATTAATTTTTTTTTAAATTTCCTTTTTCTTACGCATTTCCTAAAAGTTAGGCAGGAGAAATATGAAGATGGTGAGGCAGAGGATTCAGTTGCTGGAGGATTACAATGTTTCTCAGTAACTGGAGATTTGCACTATAAATTACCTCTAAGCTAGGAGAGGTGCCTCAGCTTTTAGGTCTTCTAAACCTCTAGGTTTGTTTTGTTTTATTTTTTACTAAGTAACTGATATTTTTGTGTTTGCATACACATTTTTTACTACAAGGAAATTTAGAAGGTGTGAAGGAAAACCTCTTCAGCAAATAAAAGTCAAAAATTACCTAAAATAACTTAAGATATTGCAACTTCTATGGGTTTCTGGATCAGAACTTCCATATCATTCCGATAAAAATATTTGAGCATAACACATTGTTGTTGCTGGCTCTGTTGTATTTGGCTGTGCCATCTAGGGAGAAGGGTAAGTTCTGATTCTTTTAGGTGGACTGGTCACCAATGGGAACCTGAGGCTATTGTATTCTTACTAAGTGTTACATAAATGTGTGCAAGTCACATTAAAAATGTGATGTGATTTCATTAAAAAACTGATATCAATCCTGCCAGAACTGAGCACTAGGCAGACCAGAGATGAACTCCATACAGCATCTTCTCTGCCCACTGCTCTTCTATTTTTTCTTTTGACATTTCCCTTCTATTAAAAAAATGTCTTATCTTAAAAGCTATTGTCACATTGCTGAACATCAGGTCAAAAAGTTCACAGATGAGACATAAGGAGTATACCAACAATTGATTTTTTTTATTTTTTTTAGACATAGTTTTGGACTTTTCTTAACAAATGTTAAAAAAAATAGTTGGACATCCTGCCACAGAGTGGTAGCCAGTCATCATCAGCCACAGTGGGGAATATCTACCTTAGGCCAGTGCAGGAGACACGGTCCCTTTGGCTTGCTCTGTGTATGGTCCCATGAATCTCTTGCATTTAGGGGGGTCCAGCAGAGGAGGAGGATGTCTGAGCCTGCCTGTGGAATGGGCCCATCAGGAAGTTAAAACTCAAGTTACCTGGTCTGTCAGTTCCAAAAAAATTTAGGAATCAGACAAAACATGAGCACAATTCATTTAGGGAAGTTGGCTACAGCCTCCAAATAAGCAAAAGGAGAAGGTGGGAGTTTGATGGACTGTGTGTGTTCAGGAACCTGCAATCCACCTGCCACCCATGTTATGTACCAGTATGACTTTGGATTTAGCTGTCTGGTGTTTTAAGGAGGCAGGAAGATTTTCTCTATTTCCCTTACAAGAAAACATTTTTAAGGTTTTATCTCATATCCTTGAACTACAGCAAACAAGCTCAGAATTAGAAGAAGAGGATGTATATTCTTGGTCATTACAGCATCCTTGTGCCAAACAAACACAAATCCCACTAGACAGCAGACTTCTTGGGACTACATACTTGCCTTTTCCTCTTTCTGTAACCTGCTTCAAGACAAAGAGACACCATTTCCCTGTGTGCTCAAGCTTTAAGCTCTGAAGAGATATAGGTACCCAAGATCAAAATTTTGGGGATTGTGCGTTGCTAAAATAAAATACTCTAATTAGTGCTTATAACTGTTTTGTTTGCACAAAAAATGAGTAGTGTAAATCAGCTGCAAAGTGCTACACAATTACCAATGTAATGAAAAAAGAAAATTACACAAATATTTAATACCCTGACTTAATGCTGCCTTTTTGTGCTGATATTGAATTATAAATAACATAGAGCCTTAAGTGATCACAACCCTCTGTACAGTCCTACTCAGGAGCACCAAGCTCCATGATACCCATCACTCAGGGCTCTGCCGCCTGCCTGGAGGAAGGCTCCACAGAATTGAAGTTCTGCTTAATTTCTGTGGTCAGCATAGGAAAGGCTTTCATTTTAATGCTTGGTTCTCCACATGGTCAAGCTGACTTTTACAGGAAAGAGATAAAGCCTGCAACAGAAAAGGAATGTAGTTTTGTGTACAACTCAGGATGTCAAAAACTTGGGATCAGCCTGCAGAAAAGAATGGCCATCCTGGGATGAGGAATGCTTAGGGAAAAGACTGAAGACAACCTGGAGGAAACAAATCCAGGCCCTGTTAACTGCCATTCATGGTGTTTCTACTGCAGGCATTATGGACAATGATTTCTGATTTCATTGTGACTAATGAGATTGTTATTGTCAAGGAAACTGCCTGTAATGAAATGGGATTTTGCTTTCAGATTTGAGAAGAGTTCACATGTTACCTTTTTCTCCCTCAGTTTTTCATGATCCAAGGCAGATTTCATGGAGGGACAGGGAAAACGAGAGAGAGAGAGAGAGAGAGAGAGAGAGAGAGAGGGAGAGAGAGAGAGAGCACAGATAAATAACTGACAATCTTTCCCTGACAATCCAAAATTAAGGATATCATGTAATCTGTGTGGTAAACTTAGAAAGCTATTTTTCCCGGGGTCCTGGTTCTGGTTCTGCCTGTTCTCAGCGTGCTGCTGGGTGAGGGCACAGGGTTTTAGAGGGTGCCAGTTTTGCTTTCAGCTCTCTTATGCTCCTTGTTCAGCAGCCTGTCAGGGTTCACCTCGGTGTCTCCAGAAGACACAATAACAGAGAACAGCCCATGCAAAACAATCTCTATTTGGCCCCTCAGATTCCTGAGGTACTTACGGTTTCTTCATGTGTCTTTCCTACATATTTCATTTTGCTGCCAGTCTGATGAGTTCTGATGAATGTATTTACTTACTTTTTCTGGCAAGCAACCTGCAGCCATGAATACTATTAATGACACTCAGTGCACTTTGGGAAGTCCATTATCAGAAAGCCAGCTGCTATTTCAGGCACATTAGTTATACCCATTATCCACACACAGGCCATATGATTGATTGTCTTATGAATCCTCACTAGCCCAGGAATAATGACAGGCCAGTGCTGACCCAGTCACGGACTTAGAGCTATGAGGGGTAACCTCCTCTATTTGGCAACTGTTTCCACTTCAGGGCAGAAGTGTCCCATTTCTGGTGGCCTAGGGCAGCTGGTGAAATCTATCTGCCTCCAGGGATGGAAGATGTGGAGACACTGCTTGGCAGCCTTGTGCTCCACTCTGATATGATCCTACCTCTCTCGAATCTACCTTACAACTGAAGAGTTAATGTGTCCAGCATCCAGCATTTCACAGAACATCTGCCTGTTGTACAAACGCTTGGCGAGCGTAAAGGGAAGCTGGAATGAACAGCAGCAAGGTGGAAGGAAGGAAAACAACCAGTGTGCAATCTCCAGAGTGCCTCAAGTAAGAGCTAAGTTAAAACTACTGACATTGCACAGGGACATGGACTTAGTGTTACTTGAAAACCTTAGAAATACCTGCAAGTTTTGAGATGCTACGGGCCCATCATCCCTAGCATCAAATCTTCAGATCTGTAGGGTGAGGGAGGAGTAGCCCCCAAAAAGCCCTCAAAAGCGATGAGCAGAATCTGCACTGCGATGTGAGACTTGATGTTGTGCCAGAAGCAGACAAAATGGAGCATGAAAGCACATGAAAGCACATAGCAATGTAGATGTGGTCCAACTGGCTTTCAAGACTGGGACCTCAGCTGCCTAGATGCATTTACAATTTCCAAGTTTGTCCCTAAATCTTAAAGAAAAGGCTTTTATTTTCTATCTGCTTTGACAAAGAGCCATAAAAAGCTGATGCTCAGCTAGTGTGCCTATCAGAAAAATATTGGTCACACTTTTTCATTTTTTGAAATGAAGATTAAATTTAGTCTTTTAAGGAAATTCGGTACCATTAATGCAAATTTATGTGAATAACTCTATTATCTGTATCTCATATACACACAGAACATTGAGCTGATCAGAGAGAAGCTTTTTTAAAGGTACTTGAGATAATGTAATGATCTTAAAGAATGTGTTTGTAAGCCTTGCATCAGAAGAGGAAGAAAACCTGCAATTATACTTTCCAGCAGGAAAAAACTGTTACAGAAATTGTTTAAAACATTGAAAAAACATTAAGATTAGAGAGGCATAATAAGTATTTTATCATGAATTTTCTACAAAGAAGACATAGTGTTTAGGATCAGCTCCTAGTCCTATTCAGTACTAACAGCCCTGATTCAGAGGAGGATGCACATATGACAAAATGTAACTTTAATGACATGGTTACTTCCACTAACAGAGTGAAAGGAGCTTTCCTGGATCAAGCAATCCAGCAGGTTCTGTGTAAATCAGTCCACACAGTGGCATGTATAGATTCATGCTCTTGCTCTAAAACTAATAGGGGAAGGAGTGGTATAGAATAAACTGGTATGAAATATCTGTATGTCCATTATGTATGTTCCTCCTGTGGCAAGGTGTAGTTTTTTGATAATAAGCATAATCCAATTATTAATCTTTTTGTTGTCCATCAGCCATTAGTACTTACCTCGCCTTAACCATCCTTAACCATGCCTTAACCATGTCATTAAGCAGTGGCACTTCAGAGCTAAAAACAGCAGCATATTTCAACTTAATGGTGAAGTCTCAGTACTACTAGGTAGTAGAGTAGTAGGGTTTTCTCAGATATGGAAGGTTTTAAAAGAAGTCAAAAAATTTCCTTTTTTATATATTAAGTCATTGCACCTTTTTATATTTGTACATTGTCCTGTTCCCTTATAAATATTTATATAAAATACAAGTTGAATAAATATTTATAATAATCAGTTGGTAATGAGAATTTGAGTAGAACAGTTTATTTCTTAATAAAATACCCATTAAGGTCCTGTGTATTGCTTATATAGGCAAAACACTTGCATGCACTTTTTTCATTAAATTTGTTTGACTGATTTACTTGCTGATCAGACTACTCAGAAAAGGAATGTAAGATTTCAGCTTCAGAATTAAGTCTCTTCTTATTTGACCAAGGTAAGCAATCATTCAAATGCACTTCAGAAGTACTTATTATTGAATCCACTACATTTTACTTCCAGCACTCTCCTAATACAGAAATAATGACACTAGTAACAATTAATTGTGGTATATTTATTAAGAGTTACATTTAAGGATCTTAAATGTCCTTTTCCTTAGCCTTGTCTTGGGCAATAAAATGTTCATCTGTTGATATCAAGAATTTGTACATTCAATTATTCAATCTGCTTTACACTCATGCAAACATAATAAAGTTAACTGGACTGGAAAAAATTGGACCATTGATTGTCCCTGTTATGATACGATTATTTTTAGCTTACTCCTTGATTTTTAAATATGTACTGGGAATACTGATTTTGCTACTTACCCTCTACTTGTCATCCCCCTTCCAAAAAACCTACAACACATATTGTACATACTTTATATTTGCTTTTACCTTATAGTTTTAGGTGCCTCTTCATAATTAATAACAATTTCCATTTGCATAGAGAATCCAAAGCAGATCACAAACCATTGGGGTAGCTGTTTATAGTTAATAAAAGTTTAAAATATTGAATTTAAGGAGAATAAACTGAAACTGCCATTTTTTTCTTAAATGAAGGATGGGAAAACAAATTTAGAACTAAAAGCAGCTGTTGCCATGACACAGCCTAAATATTTAGGGGGAAAATACCATGAACATTAAAATAGCAGCATGTTTTTGAGAATCGTGAACTGTTGGGGCACAAACTTGATCATTTCTTTTAATGGAGACCAAGTCCTGGAAGTACCCTCTGCAAAAGAGCTGGAGAATGTTTCCCAGCCTGCTGCTGAACAGAACTTTCCGTGCTGGAGACCTTATTAAGAGTTGGACAAGAAAATTAAGAAATGTGAGATAATGACAACTGAGGAACAGGTGTCTGTCAAAGAAAACAGCATCTCTATGACAGACAATGCAAACCTGCCACTTTTAACCTTCTCTTGTATAATATAATAAGCAGGTTGATAGAAAATATTTTAATAAAAGACCCTAACTAGTAATTTTCACTGTGATACAGCCTGAGTTAGGGTGATATTATGCTACTTGGGAAAGAGCTTTTTATTTTTTAGCCTATTATTGCTTTGTCTCCTACAAGTTTCCTGCACAAAAATACCAGAAACTTTCTCAAAGCCTTTGTAACAATGAAGACTGACTCAAAAAAAAAAAGAAAGTCCTTTGATGCCCATTTTTGACCCACAGAACAGATTAGAGACACCAAGACAGTGTGATGGCAAGGTCTCAACAGCAAAGTAAAGCACTTGAAACAACACACAAACAATGGGATCTGCTGCCCTATAATGTGATAAAGTGGCTCATTACATAAAATCTAATAGAACCAGCTTTGAAATTGCAGCTAACCTTTTGTGTAGATCAACAAATTAGCTATTAGATGTAATTCAAATGCGATGTTTCAATCTACTCTAGTGGCTTAAAATGGATATTTACATTGATGTTTTCTGGGGGATAATAGCCCAGTTTAGCTTTACCAAAACCATAGCCTCTGAGGCCTCTGAAAGAAATCCAGTATTACACTTCCCCATACTAGGGCTCCTAGGGAAGGAATGGTCTATGGGAGCATTTCTCCCAGCCTTTCACCCACCTGTGCCTTCCTTCTTAAGCCCTGTCCTGCAGGTCCCAGCAGGCAGAGGTCCAGACTGGGGCACAGAGCTGCCGCTCCTGATTCACCTCCTGGGGCTGTCGCAGCCTGTACCTGATGGGGTCATTGCTTTCACACCCAGCCTTTACCTAAAGCTGGCCTGAAAAGATCTGGAATATCTTCCAAGACACCTCCATGTGCTCACAGGTAGTACATGCCATTTGCTTGGACAGCAGTCTTTTAATTCAAACTACGCTGAGTGCAGACCTGTGCTTGTGTTCAGGTAAACACTCACATGAGCCATGATACTGCCATGCTTTTTGCTCTAAAACATAAAATTCACAGGGGCAGCAAGAAGCAGCCACCACAGAGATGATCCTGGTGTGCTTACATGTCACCTTCTTATTCCTCCCAATCCAGCAAAACTCTCAGATGCTTCTTCAGGGTCTGAACAGGGAAGACGAAGCTCCCTCATACCTCTGAGGTAAAAAAACCAAAAGCCTGAGTCAGTGGAAGTTATTAACAGAGTGAAACAACAGTAATGCCCCTGCTGTAGAAGGTCAAACACTTCCATGTGATTGCTGACTGTGTCAGCCCCCAGTGAAATGGGCACATGCTGACAATACCAAACCTAGCCCAGAGCTGCGAGGTAAGTGAACCACCCTGGAGTAGCAGCTAGCAGCCGGACCAGATGACAGTAGCTAGTAGCACAGATTTGTTTCATACAGGATCAAAACCTAAAGAAAAGTATGCACTGAGCATGAGGGAATTACTGTGTTCCCACTGCCTCTCCTCATCACACCTCTGCCAGTGATATTTGGACATCAGTTTTCAAGTTTGAACATCTCAGTCCAGCTCTTGCACAGCAGGTACTTTACAAAGACATTTATGGAGCATTTGTAGTCAGTGAGTAAATAACCACTGCTGAAATTTAAATATAGAATGTTCCAAAGGATATTGCTGCCCATGTTTGAAAACGGAGCACACAAGCTCACTGTAAATTTTCTGAGATTTTTCTCAGCTGAAGTTCTTGGATTTGCTTTACCCCAGTTGAAACTATAACAAGTGAATCTTTAAGGTGCTGCTGTAAAAGCACTAGTGACATCTGCTAAGTTCACACAGGAGCTGTAATTGCATGGAAGGAAAAAAGTAAAGGAAAAAAGTAAACAAGTCAAGCATCATAAAGCAGGTTCAGTATGGTAAGGGTTTGGAGTAACCCTTTTATTCCATCTTCTTTTCTACATGCATCATTTTTCTTTGTGGTAGTCTATACCAGTTGTAGATATTGGTTTTGAATCAAAGGCAGCTGGCAAAAAGTAAGTGCCTATTTTGCAAATGTGTCATTCCAGTTGTTCTCATACTACTGGACCATACTACTGGACTTGTTTCAAGATACAGTGGATGACACTTATTTGACTTTGCTCACACCTCTCCTTTTGACATAGTGCACGAGGGTGGCAAGGAAGCATTCTGCTCACCATATCCTGCCAGCAGTGCACTGGTTTCAGTGTGTGCTGCTCCCTTTGCAGAGAGATGAGTTTCCCTGTTCCTAAGGGCAATGAAATACTCTCTGGAGGGGAGGCTTCAAGAGCACATCAAGAGAGGGAATTTTAGGGGAGCCAGCAAGGAGTAAGCCTGCAGACCCACCAAAACTTTGTGGGCTTTGTGGCAGGTCCCTAAGGGATACAGGTCTTGGAGGTTACTAAAACAAAGACTTCTAGGGTTCAGAGGGGATTTTAAAGGTTTCCCTACAGCCCAAGATGTCTTTGCTGCACCAAAAGCAAGCCTGAAGGAAAAAATCTCACATTGCAAAAAAGTGTTCCACAGGAAAACTGCACCAACATTATGTCTAAGCCAACAGCTTGATATTTGGAATAATGTTTACAGCTTCTGCTCAAACAAAACACTGCATTTAAAATCCAAAGCCCATTTTCATGCATTTGGATGTTTGCTTTCAAGAGAAAATGAAGACAGACCCACCCTGGACTTCTGACCACTTTGGAGTCGTATTAAACTGCAAAGGAACAGTTTCTGGTACCCAGAAATTCTGTAAAAAGTGGTAGAACTATTGAAATACATAATGAAATAAAATAAATCAGAAAATAAGATGCAAAACCATCTTGGAAAACTGTTGTTGCTGGAATTTTAGTTCTGAAGGTTTGATTTCCATACTGTAGTAAAATTTCTTTCAGAGTATTTAATCCCCAGGTGAAACTTACAAAGTCTGGTTTCTGAGAAAGAAAAACAAGTTGTATTAAAGTTCTAACAAATGGTGAATTATGAACCCAAAGTGATTAGAATTGTTTGTGGATAGGTATATAATGTCATTGAATAGCTTGAAGGCAATAAGAATGATAATTTGTCTATGTCAGAGCATGAATACACAGGATTCTTCTCCACAGACTGCTGAAATACCAAGAGTATGTAATCACACCGGGAAAAAGAATTTTTTCTCACATGCTCTACATGAAATGTTGACATGTTTTCCTCCCTGCCAGAAAATGTTAGGGAGACAGAGCAAATATAGAACATTCACTGGGAAATTATTTTGCGTTTTGCAAAATGACAGAAAGATATTCCTTCTGCATTACTTGATCAATAGGGAACATCTACTAGAAAATCTTATTAGTCAGTGCATTTCATAAATGTCAAAACAATCGTATTTTACACATTAGGCCTTTTTTTACAAATATCATTTAATAGTATGAAAGATAGATATGTGAATACATTCCCTGTAACTGTATGCACACATGAGTTTTCCTTAAATAAAGAAAATACTTCCTTTTAAATATAAGTTCTTTAAAATATATGTACCTTCTCCTTAATGAACAAGTAACTGCATGTCAGGAGTATAGAGTTTAGATGTTTCAGAGCCTGATACATTCATATGTGAGCTTGTCCTGCAGTAGTTGAACATATAAAGTACTTTTATAGAGAAAATTGAGGTGATTTCATATGGAAAACAGATTTTATGTCTTTTAACGGGAAAGGAAAAAGCATGTGAATTAATGAGTATGGTAACTAACTTTGAAAAGTAAGAGAAAAGGGGCTATTGTAGAGTGCTAAAGAGTTCAAGGGTGTTTAGGGATGTAATTCTGCCCTTTCACATTTCCGTGTCCTCCCTTCTCCCATCCCTCTCTCCGAGGATGCGAGGATTCCCCACCCCTGTCCACATCTGTCCTGCTCTGCCTCGCCTGCTGCAGGGAGCAATGCTCTTGTTGCTAACACTCCTCAGCTGCCTGGGGGCTGACAGAGGCACCTCACGAGCTGAGAGGGGAGGAGAAGGAGCAGAAGGAGGCAGAGAAACCTGGGAGAACCTACTTTAATCTTCCCTCTCCTATTATCACACAAGACCTTCCCTTCTCCACAGGCTTGGCTCTGATGCTCAGCACAGCGTTGGTGCACTGGAGGCACTGGGGAAGGCTTTATTCAGCGTGACTGGATGAAGCAGGCAGCAAGCACACAGGTGCTCACCATGCCCAGGAGGTGTGTTTCATTCTCTTCATAGTCTGCCAGAAGAAACTGAAGGCCCCCCAAAAGCCTCCTGTGAGACCTCTGTGACTAAAATAAACGGGCAACATAATCTTCCATAAATTCCAGTACATCAAAGAAATATTAGCGCTGGGGCTCTGCATTTTTTCCTTTGGAAGGAATTTGCCTAGGTTAAATATGGCCTGGATTTGTCAAAGCCTGACTTCTGTTCCTTGCTCTTGTGTAGATGTAAATTAAGCAAAGTGTAAATCAAACACAATGTAAATTAAATACAAAGCTGCTGAATTAAAGTTTGCAGATCGGGAATTATGCAATAGGGATTATAAAGCCAAACGAGTCTGTACAGAAAAAAATGTGGAAAATTTATTTTCTTTTAAAATGGGAAGGTTAACTGCTGTTTAGTTATTCTTAAATCATACATTGTTCTATGACAGCTTCACTTCCAGACAGCTTGACTGGAGTTCTTCTGATCCACTCTGGGACTATGGGAATGCTTTAGGATTAACAATTCCATCACGGCACCTGAATACTGAATTACTGATTTTAGTACTCAGAATGGAAGAAAATATTACTGATATTTGGGGTAAAAATATGTCAAGGAGCACTTAATAAATACATCTTAAAATTTTTACATTACTAGACACACCACATGATATTTTGAAAATGGAATTTGACTTATTTGAAAGTTGTTTATGGCTTCTTTTTGTTTCTCAGTTACAATTTTTAATTCCAGATACAACGATAACTTCGTGAGTAAGGCATGCCCTTAATTCATGTACACTGTTAGTGAATAATTTTCTGAATAGTGCAGTATGAATTTGCCTCTGAGGTTGCTTCTTTCAGAAGCTGTATCACATCTGATACCAGCAACAGGGTTTTCCACTCCTAAGGCAGAAAATGAATGCTCAGAATATACCAATCTCTCTTGGCTGAGAGCCACACTTTCAATTTATCAGGCATGCTTTTCAGTAATGGGTTAACCCTTATAGACAGCTCATATTCACTCTGCTTTTGCTGAAATACATTTAAGATAAAATATTTATATCTCTCCACTGGAATAAGCATAAAAAAAGCAGGATTGTTCAAATTAATGGTCTAAAAGAGATGTAAAAATGAGAGCACAAAATAGGATAATAAAATACTTCTCAAATATATGGATATCCCAGAGAAAAATAATGAGTTTTTTTTTTTTTCTATCTGACATTGATATGGAGGAAGATTTGGTATCACTGATCAGCAACAAGCTAGAAAATGTTGACAAGTGCAAAGTGACTCATGAGGCTCTGCATGGATTTAAAAGGGTAGATCATGCTTAGTAAAATAGATTTCATAAGAAGGAGGCACAGAAGTGTGTTTGTGTGTGCATGTGTGTGCTCATGTGCATGTGTATAGACACATATATATATACATAGACACACACGTATGCATGCACACAAAAATTATCTATCTATCTATCTATCTATCTATCTATCTATCTATCTATCTATTTATCTGTCTGTCTATCTATCTATCTATCTATCTATCTATCTATCTATCTGTCTATCTTAAAAGATAAAGTAACTTTTAGCCTAATTTTCCTGGTAAAGGTATTCTGAAGAACTCTTGACATTTTCATTAGCAATCACTTGAAGGAACAGGACAGACTCTCAGGGTATGGGGCTGCACTCAGGGAATGCTCATTGGAGAGTAATAAAAAAGTCTGAAGATCCCAAATACTCACAATGGCCACCTCACTATGATTCCCTGCCTTTAAAAGACAAAACATGTGATGGTCTCCATTAGCTACCCAGGTGTAAAATTAGTTGATATAGATTGTAGATGTGCCTAGAGCCATTTCCTTAATGAACTTTGAGTAGAACAGGAGCTTCTCTTATAATGTAAAACTGGCAAAAGTCTTCAACATGAATAAAATTGTCTGTACTCCTATCTTGCCCTGTGATGGGCACCACTTCCAACAAAGGGGCATCCACAGTTTCTCTGGGCAACCTGTTCTATTGTCTCACCACACAAACCAAAGTCTCAGTGTAGCTTAGTCTTAATGTAGCTTCCCTTTCCATCCAGGCCCAAATCTGTAGGATAAGTGCAAGAGGAAAAGGGGGTGGTCTTACCCTGAACAAAGATGGATCTTCTTCACAAATTTACACCTGTATAAAAAAGAAAGCCTGCTCCCACACATGTCTCATCATTGCAGATCATTGCTCCTGCAGTTTAGGTACTCACATCACTGTCCAGGCTTTGATGGTGACTCTTCCCTGCAAGAAGCCCCATGATCAGGATATCCCAGTAGCACACCACAGTGCAAGTAAATAGCAGGCACAGCTGATTGCTTTCAGCTTCTATCATTCTCAGTTTCTGCTATGAAATACAACCACAGTTTTCCTGGGTGACCCGTTCCCATGCCTTACCACCACAAATTAGGATCTCAACATACTATTTGGGCTCAATGTGCCTTTCATTGTTAATGATTTCCAATTTACCACGTGTCCAAAAGCAGGAAGTACTTCTGACCTTTCCTCTCTTGAGCTTTCGTAAGGTCAAAAGAGAGAAGCCAGAAAAGACCTCCAAAAGACAAAGCAAAAACTACACAGTAGGTGGATAGGCAGACAAAGCAGATAGTTGGAGAGCTATATGTAGCTCAGGCAAGATCCACTCTTTCTAAACTCTTAGTCACTTCTGCAAAACACACTTCTAACTGAATAGGTGCAACAATATGACTAATATAAAATCTAAACCCTTATTGAAAAATAAAGCTATACAATTCCCAAGACAGCAGTTGCAGTAAGTGGAAACACTGGAAAACGTTCCTCTAAGCCCTTTTAGCAACATCATGAAAACAAAAGCATTAACCCAAAGGGTAGCCATATGTTAACCAACACTTCTCTGCCTCCTTAAAAAAAAAAAAATCTGAAAGAATAAGCGGGAGTAGAATTTTGTGGCCTTCTTTTTGATGCTGGATAACTTCTGAATGATTTTGTCATCTAACTAAAAGATAAGAATGGAATAGTGGGAGAGAGAATAGTGGAAATGCAGTAGCATATTTAATATAAGGTAAAATAATTAAGTTAATAGCAATTACTGTGTATGCTTCAAGCTGTGATCTAATCAGCTCTCACAACCTAAGCAAGATTGGGCTGCACTGGTACTTACGGGAGAAATCCCACATGCTATTGAAAACACAGCTGATGATTCAATAGCTGCTAAGTCTCTCTTCTGATTCACTTAGGAAAAACAGATCACACCAAGGGTTTAGAAGGAACTTTATATTTACTACCAATTAGAATTATAGTATTAATATTAGAAAGGATATTTGTTTTCTTCTTGTCTACTACACTGCTTTCATACTGTAGTAGTTTCATAGAAATATGGAATATACCTTCAAATTTCTACAGCATTTTAGAGGTACTATATAGCAGTTGTATTTTATGTCAGAAGTGGTTTCTATTTTAGGGCTGGACAAAGTGATTCTCACATAAATGCCATGAGCTTTACACACTTAACACTCTTAAATAGTACTGTTTAAAATTTATAAGACTCCTATGAGACAGCAGCAAGGTCTTACCCAGAGTTCACGCAACCAGGATGAGAACATCCTAAGCAGATACTGAACAGCTGGGCCATGCATCTATAAATCACACGTAAAATCTGTATTCTTTTGGCTGGCAAATGAGCTGCATGGGAATGAGTTTCACCCTTAGATTCTAATGTCCTTTGGGAACCAGTTGGATAAAGTTTTAATGTTAACATATACTTTTAATACGATTAGAACAATACGAATGACCAGTTAGCGAAATAAGTGTCATTAGAGACACCCAGACACCATGGAAGAACATTTTGTGGGAACACAGACTACAAGTTTTGGGTCTTCTGTGGAGCATAATGTGCTGTTACATTGGAGAAGAGGTAATAATTCATTGTACATACTGGAGATAATGTGCTGAAGGGGAAATAAATGGACCACATCAGTTAAGTGCTACAAAATGCAAGGAATTTTTAAAACATGTTTTGCTGAGAGGTAAAGCCCTCCTGGAATAAGTGCTACATCAGCTAACAACAGAAGATGAAATCTGGATGTAGGAAAGAAATTTTATTTAAAACACTAATGAAATACATTGTATAGTTTAATGTGAATGTGAGTTAATCAGTCTTCTGTGTATCCAGATATTGGAGTGGTGGCACATATCTTATGAACAACTTAAGCAACCAGTGAATATGTAAAAGTTTGTAGTTTGGCAGTAGAGCAATCTGTCTTGATTGCTTGAACCTATCAAGTCTATCTTACATATATGTATTATCAGAGTCCCTGAAGAAAAGAGGGATAGCTCGTATTTGAATTTTTTTACCTACTTATTTTTAGACATGAAGGCCACATTTCTGGGGTATAGTGAAGTTAGAGTTTCTGGTGTATAATGAAGCACCTGAGCTAGAGCCAACCTGAGCCAGCAGGTCCCCATGCCATAGCTTGGCACTATACAGAGCCAGCAGTTCAAGGCTCAGAGAAGTTCAGATGTGTTTCTAGAGCATAAATGCTCGGGGCAGTGCCATGCCAAAGCAGATACACATTTCCAGATCTGAACAGCTTCTGTGTGTTTCTGCATAATAGACTCTCATATTCCTCAACAGACTAACTCCAGGAAAGCCAGTCTGATGTCAATTTGGCCAGAAATCTTAGTTTTATTACAACATGAGCCTTACTGATATTTCTTACCAATTTCTCTGACAGAGAGTTGTGTGAAAGAGAAATGTAAATATATTTTCAAATGTGTTTTTTAAGGTATTCAATATGTACTTTCCAATGCATTTTAATTTAGGATACAGTCTTTTAAATATATTGGGCAGTAGAGTTTAGTATTAAATTTGTGTTTTCTCTCACCATCAGACAAGTTAGGCAGTTAATTGTGCTTTCTATTGTAAGATTGACTGAAGAATAATAGTCCAGTCTTTGGATCCTGCAATCTATACTTGGTACTGAGGGTCTGAGGAGTCATATGGCAAAAAAAAACAACAGTCAAAAGTGGCTTATCAGTCCCAATAAATATTTAGGACCAACTTGCCTTAGGGATGGCTCTAACTTGCATTAGCCAGTGCCCTGTCTGTGTACATTTGCCCATGCCCCATGTATGCTCAGTTGCCTTAAGGCCTGATTGTATTCCAGTGCATGCACTCAGGGCACTCTAAATCTGCATGTTTCACAAGCTCTTTGACTGCATATTTCCAGTTTTCTTGGAGAATGCAGTGCCTTGTTGTGACACCTACTCCTGGAGCTCTCCAGAACCTGGTGGTGTAATCCCAGTACGCTACAAAGCAGTAAAAGTGAGGGCCTAGCAATAAGTCTTGTGGAGAAATTCAGCTCCAGACTATGACACCTAAAGACACATGCCTATTGTGATTGTCCACAGGCAAGCCATGTGTTTAAGCTGACATGACAAACCAATGGAGTCAGACACTTGTGAGAGGGAAATTCAACTCCTTTCAGAGCAGAGGACTAGGGAGCTGATACAAACAAGCAGTTGGTGTTGAGACACATTAGCACCTCCCTCCTGACCTTCCACTGTTGCTCTGGGAGGATGTGGACCTCCTGGAGGTACTGCCTCATGTCTACCATCATGGTGTGAATGTCTCAGTTAGAGCTCAGATAGCACAAAATACTTTGGTGTGGACATCTCATTTGAGTCTCCCAGCATGGGCCAGCTGCACTGTTCTGCATTGTCCAGATCTCCACTGCCTGTAACAAGCTCTTCAAACCCACATGTCAACATCCATGTGGAGACACCTACAATTAGGTTTATTAATTAATCTATAATATCCCCAGTGGCTTCTGCATAAAAAGGATTAAGTGTGCAAACACTGAAGCAGCTATTAATGAAAAGCTTGAAGTCCCTGGTACAGGAAAAGGTGCTTGGTCTCTCTGAACTAAACGAATGTGGCAACTATTTCCCCAGCAGGGGTTAGCTGCTGAGTTGTTTTAAATCCAGAAGACACTGGCAAATAAACACTTATTTTTGTATTTCTCTCTTCACCCAGAAGATGTGGTGCAGCCAGGTCCTTAAAATAGAGTGGAGCTGGAAAGGATTTGGGGCAGCTGGAGAAACTGTCGGTGACAAGACAGCTGTACAAGCGAACGCCTCAAAGCTGAAATTCGTATGAGCTAAAGGCTACAATAAATGAAAGAGATCCGCAGAAAGTGTGAGGATTGTCAGCATGTTTCTTCCTCTTCCCTGTCCTTTGAAACCAGCCAATATCAAGGAAAGCAGCCAGAGCGGAAAAGGAAGCAGTCTGTATTTATAAGCCTAACAAGCAAGCATAAGACTTTGGGACTTATTTAAGAGAATGATGGGAAAAAAAGCATGCCAAGCCCAGTTCACAGCAACTTCACAGCATCACTTCCTTTAGAAACTGGAAGATTCATCTTTCTGCTTGGTGTGGAAATAAAGATATCAGCAAAACGCAGTGCTTTACAGGCTTGTGGATATCATGGCCAGCATCCTCCTTTTCTCCCTCTATTGGAAAGCAGCTCTTTTATCCTGGTAATGTATTCAGAGGTGATATTGCTTTTTCTCACATCAGTCTCTGAGCAGATAAGAGAGTTAATTTCCATGTGGTACAGAGAATTCCACAAAGGCCTAAAAATGATGAGTTGATATTTTTTTTCCGTTTTAAGTACTAAAGTTCATAAAATGAACTACCAGTCTTCCGCAGAGTTGGGCGAGGTTTTGCTGGAACATAATTACAATAGAAGTGTGGGTGTACAAAATGGAAGTTTTGGATTCAGCCTAAACACAGAATAATAACTTTTGTTTTTAAGTAGTAGTACTACTTCTCCTTTAACTAAATACTGCCATTTATGCTGTTAAACTAATAGGAATTTCCTAATGAAATCACATACAAACAAACTGATTGTATAAGCAAAAAAGAGAAAAAACAATATGTATGAACTTGTCAGGAGTATTAACTTTGGTAACTTTGAGATATAATGTGGAAAATCTACAGGCAACAATTCCACCTTGGATAAATTTAATAGCAGGTAACAGTCATTCAGATCAGAATTTACAGAGAACAAGGATGTAATATCTACTAAGGAAGAAGTTAAGAGGTTTTTTAAGTGGTCAATAGTTCAAAAACCTTTATATAGAAATTCAGACCGTATAAACACGTCTTTGATTTCCTGAAATTGAATCCTGTATGAAAAGGCAAGCTGGTTTTATATAATGTCACACTTCCAGAAGGCAAGAGAAGTGGAAATGACAGGTAATTACATCTAATTAAACTTTATTTGGATGCACATAGACAAGGGACTGAATGTTTTATTTGTTTGGATAGCTTCATTTTCAGTGAAGATATTTTAAATCAATGATTATTTATTTTGCCACTAAAAATTATCTATATACTCATACAAACAAAAGAAACCACTCATTTTTCAATTATTACAATTAATTAAAATGCTTCAGAAAATTTTATGTTTTGTTTTAATATATTTTTAGAGAATTATTTTTTATTTCAGAGGGGCTTGGAATCCACAGGATTTAAGATATTTTGCAATAAAATGTGAAAATTTAAGCAAAGGGTAGGTATTGTCTGGACTTCATGGTCATTTGCACACTTTTTGAAGGAAGGAAAGAATAATGTGTAAACTAGGAAAGTCTGTTAAAAAATATTTTCCAAAAGTCAAGATGTACACAATTAATTTAATGCACAGTTTCGGTATCATTTTCAGTAATTGATAGTACATTCTATATTAAGGGAGAATTCTTGTTTATTAAGATGGAAGACATTTTCCATTTGATTACCATTCAGTTCTGATCAGCTGAAGAGAACTTTGTACAATTACTGTGCCACTTATTGTCTTAATGGAAGGATAAATTTTATATTTAGATTTTTTTTCTGGGTTGTTTTTTTGTTGGGTTTTTGGTTTTGGTTTTTTTTTGCTTTGCCATTATGTTCCTCCAAAAGTAATTTTCTTATTGGCTTCTTACTGATAAGGAATGAATTATTTCAGATAAAATTATTTTTAAAAGGAAAAAATTAAGCAATAATTCCCTGTGTAGATCACTTCTACTACACACTTCTGTTATTAGTTGACAGTGTTCCACCTGTTAGTCATTTGTAGGCAATCTCATGCAAAATTATCTACCAGTAAAACACACTGACCTAGTGGGTCACTGGTAAGAAACACACTGGGGCCACCCCTGGGACTTGTCCACTTCACACAGATATTCACACAAGAGCAGAGTGAGCATGATTGCTGTCATTCCAAAATGCAGTTATTTTTAATGGATATTAGTCCCTGATAAAAATCACTATTTAGAGCTTAAACTACCTGCCAAAATAGATGTCTACTGGATGCTGATGCTTTTCCTGATTATCAGAGGGTGAGAAAATGTGATATTCAGCTTCCATCACTTGATTGATCCACCATAGAAAATCTGAGTCAGGACTCACCTTATCAACTAAATGATCAGACAGCAAATTGAGCCAACAGCCTGATTAGTTATTCTGCAATCTTAAGAGATTGCAGCTGAGAAGAGGCTTTGTTTATTGCATCTGTAAGTAATATATAAGCTATATCACTGGCCTCTAGAGGAAAGCAGTTTTTCAAGATTTCTGGGTGAGGTTCTTTCAAAAATAAACACATTCAGATATCAAATGACCAGGAAGAACAAACTGTAAAAAAAGCATGAAATCTGTTCAAGGAGAAACAAAGTACAGTACTCCTGTAATCACTATTTGTCATAAAAGCTGGCAGGGACCCCTTTTTTATTTCTCTAAAATGATAATCTCAGAGATGGAAAAGAAAAGCAGTGGTCTCCTGCAAACAAATAATAACCTTATGTGTAGAAAATATCACACTAATAAAAGAAATTAATGAAATATCCACTGACAATTTGGAGTCTTTATTTTTCCTGTAAAAAATAAACGTTTTGATAGCCTGGAGCACAGGCAGTGGTATATGGAGATCCTTCACCTTGAACTCTCCTTCCAACACCAGCCACTAGTCACTAGTGGCCAAGGTCTGCCAACCCCTGAAGATCACCCCTTGACCTGTGCGGGATGAGTTGAGCGCTCTCAGCCCAGCACCCAGGTGAGAAATGCAGGTACCACGTGTTTGATGCTGGTCACAAACCCCAGCAGGACTTTCGGCTATTAAGCCAAGAATTAGTTACGGTATGACAAAGTATTTTCTGCCTGCTTTCCAGATTAGTTTTGAGACAAGGCAGCATATGGAAGCTTACTTGGTTGCAGCAGCCTCTGCCTGCTCCATGAATCTCTGCCAGCTGACTGAGATTACATGTCTATCACCAGCTCTAAAATTCACATAACACCAAATGTATATTGTCTATTTCACCTACTGCAGAGCTGGAGCCTCCAGCTTCCGGCAGATCAAATATCACCAACCCTCCCTTTCCATGCAGAGTAAACAGCTTTTTTTTCTGACATTGCTTTCAAATGCTGTGACTATATCCAGCTGCTACATTTCATTAAGGCATCATCTTTGATGTATTATTAATACACCAATTCAGTGAAATATTAAGAAAAAATGACCTTGTGTTGGCTAGCAGAAGCCAGACACAGTGAGAAGTAGGAACTGGAAGTGCTCAGACTATTTGCAGTGGCTCCATCTGGAGATGTGATGAGTTACATACCTCAAAATAAAAGACTCTCCATTCAACCCCAGTTATCAAGATAGAAGAATATACTGTTTAAAGTAAGAGCAAATATCAAAGAAGTGACAAAATTAGCCTCTCCAAAAGAAAGATGTACTCTCAATCTTTCATATTACCTTAAATGAAATAATTTAATCTCTCTAGTCAGCAAGTCTTTTTTATTAATACATGTGGTCATTCTGATTTTCCTCCCATTGCTTTTCAGAAATACCTTAATGAATACAAGAGCCCTCCATACTTGTTACCAGTTATTATCACCTGTCCTTCAGCACTGTCTAAAGATCTGGCATGAGATCAAGAACAGCTGTGGCAAAAGCTGCTGTACACAAAAGCAGTAAAATATTATTACCGTGCCAAATATCAGCATCAGGGATAGACAGTAATATCACAAAAGAAATAATCTTGTTATGTCCATTCAATTGTACCAGTATTTTCAATATGTGCAATCCTAAGGAAAAGAGATCTGTCATTATGTGCATTAAGACTGTCTTGAACTGGGGCTTTATAAGTTAATGATCAGGAGCATTGAGCACAGGAATACTGATCAAGGTCTGTTGTGTAAGGGAAAGACTTACAGGGAGCAGGGGCTTGCCAGGCTCTCTGATTCCTGGTAGCACACTGCAGAGAGATGAGTGTCCTCATAGGTAAAGACTTCTGACAGCGTGGACGTTTTCCTGGCTTTGCAAAGAGAAAAGGCCATGTAATTAATAGAGAAAAATATAGCAATGCCTAAGCAGTCAGCAGTACTGCAATGCTTCACATTTTGCAGCTGACGAGGCAAGTTCCCTCCTCTGCGTCCTCAGGCCCAAGTGCCCTCTGGTAGCACCCTGACCTGGCAGGAGCTACTGTTCAGACAGCAGATAAACTACCACTGTCCTAATTTCTTATAAAAATAGAAGTAAAAAGGAAAATACACTACAATATAATATGCAAAGAAAAAATCTTTTGGGGAAAGGAGGGAAGGCAGGGACGCAGCAGTTGGCAGGTGCACCCCAGTGCCTGGCTGCTCCTTTGTATCTTGCCTGTCTGCACAGAAACTGTCACTATCCCAGTCTGAGAGGATAAATACTCACTGGACTCTTCCCTGAATATGACCAAAAGCTTCTGCACTTCTCAAATTCTCTGTGCTTTAGGAAGATAGTGTAGGATCTGAGCTTTACAGCAGTTGGAAAATCCTTTTTAAATCTCAGCACAGGATTTTTTTTCTTTTTGGCCTGCAGGCATTTCTAATAGTAGAATATCACTTTCCTGCCAAGACAAATTCTACCTCTTGCTTTTATTTTCCCATGCTACTTCCTGTGCCAATCAGCCTTTCAATTCTCCTGCAAATCCTGCTAGAAAAGCACTTCTTCTGCTCTTTTCATCACTGATTTCTTCTTTAGTACAGTATCCTACTGTACGTAGATTATAGCCTTCCTCTTAAATTGTTAACCTTGGCTGCCTGTTGATAAAGATGGCACATACTGCTAAAAAAATGGGTCCTGCTAAAGAATAGCAGAGAAACATTTTCTGTTTCTGAGCATTGCTCTCATGTGGCTCATCATGTGGACAAGCTCATAGATTATCCCTTTGCACATTCCACTGCATGATATTGCACTTTCTGTTTTCTCCTTATTTTATAAGGAACGAGTACAGGAGGTTCAAATGCGTGTTTGAACAGGGTAATGCACAAAAGGAGAAGGAACTGTATCCATAAAGGATCTGGTTGTGGCCCCTTTAATTCTGTGACTATAAATGCTTCTTGCAATCAGCTCTGAGGCTTCAGTGAAGAGCAGCTCACAGATATTTTTCCACCAGGACTGAGTACACCACCAGTATCATGTTTCAATAGAACAGCTGGTGCTTAAAAGGATGGTAATTACGATTTTATTCAAAAAATCAGAACTGGTGGAGCTAAGATCATTGATTCAGATGGATGACCTTGAAAGGCAGATTGCAATCAACTTGTTGAACTTCTGAAAAAGTAAAAAAAAAAATTAAATAAAAATAGATCTCTCTACAACATTTCTGGTACTTTTTGGTAATATGCTACAATCTTCAATTTCCCCCCAAATACTGTCATTATGAAAATTGACTGGAAAAATGTAGTCTGAAAAGCCTCATTATTTTACTATTCCTTCCAAGGGTAGAGATGACGTTCTAAAAGCTCCACTTCCCTGTAATTAAAAGCTCTGCAAAATTCTAGGTTTGAAACAGTAGATCATGCTGATGGTGTGGTTTATAGAAATGAAAAGACAAAAAGAGCTGTACTGGTTTGGGAAATGGACAGCCAGTCCCCAACTCAGACAGTGGCCACAAGCAGCTGCACAAGGAGGAATATGAGATTATAGCAAGCCTACAGTAGTATTTCCTCTGAACATATGCCATTCTCCATGTGTTTGGGGTTCAGACCCAAAACATCAGTGCATTTCCCTTTGGTGACCCTGGCCAGCGCCTGAAACCTACATGGACACCCACAGTGTCTGCAGCATCCTGCAGCAAAGTTGTACAGCTTTGCTATGAGTTGTGTGACACACTGGATCCCTGGGCAATTCAGGCTGGAAGGGACCTCAAGACTGTAATCCAGCCTCCTGCTCAAAACAGAGTCAGCTAACAAGGTCAGATTCAGTTGTTCAGGGCTTTATCCAGTGAAGCATTGAAAACCTTCATGGTAGAAACTGCACAACTTCCTTGTTCCAGTATTTTCTTAGTCTCATCAGGAAAATATTTTCCTTTATACCCAGTCATATCTGCCATTCAGCTCTACATGGCCATTGTCCTTTGTCTTGCTGCCATGCACTGCCAGGAAAACCCTGGATCCAAGTTCTCAGTAAGGCTGGGGTACTGTTTGATAGGTGCTTGTAAGTACTGGTTAGTAGGTACTGCTGCCAGGCTCCCTCATAGCCATCCCTTTCCCAGACTGAAGGTTTCCTGGTGCCTCAGTATCTCCTTTAAGGCAAGAGCCCCAGATTTGACCATCAAGGGTAGCCCTTCACTGAATTCACTCCAGTTTATTGATGTCTTTCTTGTACTGTAGGGCCCAAAACTGGACGCAGAATTCCAGCTGTGCTCTAAGTGCGATAATCTCTTGACCACGTTGCTCCTACTGACAGCTGGACATGCTCCCAGCCACCCCCACTGCACATGGCATGATGTTGACTCATATTTGATCCTGCTGTCAGCCATGAATCCCAGCCCTTTCCACAGAACTGTTCCCCAGGTGCTCAGTCCCCCATGATCATCCAGCTGTTAACACAGGGCCCTCCACATCCAAAATTCACACAGCAGCATCAGGCTACTCACTGTTTTCTTCTCTATTCCAAATAACTCCTTGGGGTTTGTTGGTTTGATTTGAGTATTTTTGTTAATATTTGCTTAAACCCACATGTAGGATAACAAAGTGTATATTGGATTCATGCTGTTTGTATTTCTAGAGTTAAAGCAAATAAACCACTTTGTAAGGCTTTTTGATATTCTTTAGTAATCATAGCTGCCAGTTCTGAGTACATTATAGAGGTGACACTGCTTTTTGTCACAATGATCATGATGTTGCTGAACTCATCTGTTGCCTCTGCAATGTACCTTCTCTTACTTCCTGTTTGGATTGCAGATAGATGTTGCTGGTACAAATGGCATGAAGTTCCTTCATGCTCTGGAACAGAAGTATTTGCAGACTAGCAAGATGTCACCTGTCATCTACTTGCTTAACATATAGCATCCTGAAGAGCTGCCAAAATATGTACAAACATTGTAAAAAAGAAATCCAGAGGAAACATTATTTCAATTAAGGCAGTTTTTCATGGTTGTGCTTCAAATAATTACAACAGGGAAGCTAAAAGCTGAAACATTAATTAAAAAATTTATGAAACCAGAGGAGTCAGTCATGTCCCATAAAGTCTAACTACTGTGAAACAGCCAATGGGCTTGTGTTTGCCCCATCCCATTGAGTGGCTCTAAGCCTTTAGAACCACAATGCATGTCAGATAACAACAGTCCAGGAATAAACTCCTGTCTTGCACTTGATTTTCAGAAAAATGAATAAATCTCACACGGGAGAAAGGGCATTCTCTCAGCATAAGCTCTTAACCTAAATGATCTGATTTGGGAGACTATTTTAGTGGTGCCATGTCAGTTTAGTTTCAGCCCTCAGTGTGCATGTTGACACCATTACATAGGTGTTGAGACATGGAGTTTTCTGCAGTCCTTCTGTTGCATGCCATTTCCAGAAGTCCAGTCTCTAGCAATGACCGGCAGCTTGAGTAGCAGCAATGTGGTGATGCTGCACATGATGAGTAATTACTGAGCTCTACCGAAGTTCCACCTCCTGTCCCCTCTTTAAATGCATACGGGTTACCCAGGCAAGTTTTGGCAAATTGCTGCCATTAGCCTGTGCATCAAGAAAACACTGTTCCAGCAGGGAGTATCAATGAATGGACCTTGTCAGGTTTTATTGATACCTCATTCATGTGAATGCAAACACACATACATACATATCTACATCCATGCATGCACTTTAACAAGTTGTATAACTTTTCTTCGAAGCTGTTGGTGCTGGAAGGCTAGACAACCATTCCATGCTGCCCATCAAGCCACTACACGGTTATCATGCTAATCAAAGCCCTCTTTGAAATGCTGTTTAGCTTCATTACCATCTCAAAAGAGCAGCTAAAGGACATCTAAGGCAGGAGGGGGGAAGTGGGGAGGGGGATTGGAGGGGATGTGAACACTCTGAGACACTATAATCTATTTGAACAGCCATGTTTATTGGAAACAGGAGAGGAAATTGTTTAGCATAAGCTGGTATCAATCACTGAATGGATTCTGTTCCCTGTTATTAATGCACAGGCAGCCAGGCAGGGAAGAATGGGCTCTGTGGAAAGACAGACATCTCCCCACTAAAGGGGAAAAGGACTGGTACACACACCACACCCCTCCCGACCAGCTGGACTCCTGCAAACTACCATCAACACTGTTTTTTCTCCCAGACTAGGACAGAGAAGTTATAAGAACCCAATGCCTGAATGATCCCTTGTTATTTTGAAAAGTTTTGTGCCTTTTTT
This sequence comes from Cyanistes caeruleus, assembly GCF_971803275.1. Taxonomy (NCBI): domain Eukaryota; kingdom Metazoa; phylum Chordata; class Aves; order Passeriformes; family Paridae; genus Cyanistes; species Cyanistes caeruleus. The sequence continues at coordinate 48,216,321 of NC_141704.1, read as the reverse complement.
GTATATGCAGATGGAATTGTTTTTTATGGATGAGGATCTCCTCCATAAAGAACCCTCCATCCAGTAGAGCAGGAGATTCTATTACAATATAATTAAGTAATATTGCCTGGCTAACTGTGCTTACTTGCCTTTTTGTAGATGTAAATGTTTTAATGTCTTATTGCATGGTTGTCTCTTGCTTTATTAAAGAAACACACCCTTTGTCTTAAAAACAGTATTGTCTGAATAGTTTGCTGGATTTATCTGTTTTGACTTATGGTTAGCGGACTAAAAGTGAACATTGATTTCAGAGGAATTAAACCAAATGTCCGAAGTTATCGTTCTGCAATAGATCATAGATGTGAAGGCTACAAACTCTTGTGGTGCTTCAAAACTGCTGCTAAGTACAGTGTAGGCAATAACCTCAAGGACTTTGATGCAACAAGTATATCCATACCAAAGTTTTCCCAGGCTCCCTGATTTTGGCTTGCAAGGCCATTACGGAGCCACAGGTGTGTATATTCATGATAGATGCTGAAGGATGCTTTTCATTACACTTATACTTCAACTGTAAAGCAAACAAGAGTTTCCTGTTATGTCAGTTACATCGAAGAAGTACTTACACATGCAAATAAATCCACAAACTGACACAGCCTCAAAACTGATCCTCTTTGCTTTCCTGTTAATAGCATCAGTGTAGCTGATATAATAGCTTTTTCATAATGAATCAAAATGCATGCTCATGGTTGGATGTTTGACATACAAAGAGGGTATGTTTTCTTCTGCTGAGTTCTGAAATATTCCAAATCATACCTGTCAGGCTGCAGTCACATCAGATCTCATGAGCTAAATGAGTTTTGATTAGGTCAATACTTGGCTGGAAATGCATAGTAGGTGAATCAGGAAGGAAACATTCAGCAGACTCCCTTTTGTATGAGCCTTCAACTAGTATTTGAAAGGGCGCTATGCCACCACAAGTCTCCAGGTCAACACAGAGCTAAGATCTACGTGACTGTATTGGGTTCTTGTGGCAAGGTTTTGGTAGCCAAGGGGCTACAGAGGTGACTTCTGTGAGAAGCTGCCACCATGTCAGACAGACAATGCCAGACAGCTCCAGGATGGACCCTCTGCTGGTCAAGGCTGAGTCCATCAGTTACCAGGGCAAGTGCCTCTGGGATAACAGATTTAGGAAAGGGGAAAAAAACCTGAACAAGTGCAGCTGGAAGAGAGGAGTGAGAATATGTAAAGTAACAGCTCTACAGACACCAAGATTAGTGCAGTAGGGGCAGAAGGTGCTCCAGATGCTGGAGCAGAGTTTTCTCTGCAACTCATAGTGCAGACTATGGTGAGACAGGCTGTCCCTCTGCACTCATGGAGGTCCACAGGGATGCAGAGATCCACCTGCAGCCCATTGAGGACTCCATGACAGAGCAGAGGCATGCTGGAAGGAGGCTGTGACACTGTGGGAAGCCCATAATGGAGCAGAGTCCTGGCTGGACCCATGGTCCCATGGAGAAATGCTTGCTGGCAGGTCTTGTAATCCTATGGGAGACCAGTGCTGCAGCAGATTGTTTGTGAAGGCCAGCACCCCATGGAAGGGACCCATGCTCGAGCTGCTTGTGAAGAGCTGCAGCCTGTGGGAAGGACTGACTGATTGGAGAAGCTTGTGCAAGACTATCTCACATGGGAAGGACCCACGGTGGAGCAGGGGAGGAGTATAAGGTGTCCTCCCCCTGAGAAGGAAGCAGCAGCAGAGACAACAGGTGGTGAACTGACCACAGCCCCTGTTCCCCTTCCTGCTGTGCTTCTCCAGGGAAGGAATAGAAAATGTGTGAGTAAACTTGAGCCTGGGAAAAAGGGAGGGGCAGGGGTGGAAGGTATTTTAAGATTAGGTTTTGTGTGTCATTATTCTACTTGAATTTATTTGGTAACAAATTAGACTGATGTCTTCAAGTTTAGTCTGCATTGCCTGTCACAGTAACTGGTGAGTGATCTCTCCCTGCTCTTATCTCAACCAGACAGACTTTCCTAACTTTTTCTCTCCCCTGCCCAGCTGAGAAGGGGCATGATAAAGTGAGTTTGGTGGGAACCTAGCATCCAGCCAGACACAACCCATCACAATGGCTTTTTAGATGTGCAAGGGCATTAAAACTGACATGATTACACTCTGCTACCTGCCCATCTTAGAGGGATCTATGAACTTGGGTCCTTATCTCAGCTTTTTCTTTCTTAGTATTACTTTATAAACTAGTACCAAATTGCTTTGAAATGATGAATCATAAATGAACTGAGTTTTCTATGCAGATTCTAAAGGGATGGCTGACCATAAAAAGTGACAATTGAAAGCAAGGTTTACACAGGGGAAGCAATCTTGGATAACTGCATTATAAATTGGAGTGCAATGTAACTGAGGAAAAAGAGCAAAAGACTAAAGCATGCAAATACTATAAAGAAATTAAGCCTCAAAGTCTGGGTCTCTTTTTCAGACATTCTCCTTCTTTTTGGTTATCCAGCATTATCTTCAAATCTTTTCTCTGACATGTGTCAGAAGGACGAGAGAAAGTTGATAATTATTCCTATCAAACTGGTAATGCCTGTGCATATTCTTGCCCATACATAAATGGACTGGAGCACTTCAAGCTCAAAGGGCTGTCAAAATGGTGAGACATTTTGGTTCCTGCTTAGTTCATGATCAGAGAGGTGTTCAAATCCTTGCCCTCAACATCTCATTCAGAATGAGCTCCTTTTATTAACCATCAAATCTTTTCCTTTTTTCAGCTATGAACTGATTGATAAAGGTGCTACATTTGACTGTGCTTGAAATGGCATTGTTATTTTTGGAACACAGAATCTATGCTCCTGCAGACAGAAAAGTAAAGCTTCTATTAAAATAAGTATAGAAAACAAGCAGAGAAAACCTGTGTAGATCTCAACCACTCAGCCAGGGTTTCTTTGACTAAGAAATTTCATTTATGGTAACTTGTGACACTTGGGCTTTCTAATAAGAACAGGAGGCAACATATGCACAGGTCCCTCAGCACACACAGTGCTGAACAGTGAAATGAGCTTTTGATTTTAAGAAACACCTGATATACCACAGGATATTTCAGTAACTGTCTGCTTACAGGTTTGATTTTATGCTTAATGCAAAGATAGACTGAAGAAATAGAGAGCACCCCAGGTGGAACCTCCACTGGAACAATATCACTGATGAAGTTTCATTTGATGCAGTTGCTATCACTTTCAGTCATCTCTGAATGGTAAACAGTTCAAATTATAAATTCTTTGCCACTAAATTGTCTGCTGCTAATTGCTCTTTTGCATGTAATTATCAGTCAGGATTTAATAAGTATGGAAACACTATTACATGCCAAAAAGTAAAAATAAAATGAGAAATAGCAGACTTAAAGAATGTCTGGCAGACAAACTCTTTAATTAATCCTGGAACAACATATTGGCTGGCATCTCTCTCAGTGAACATCTCTGGCAGAGAGATGATGGGGTTTTATAATCCTTCAAGAAAAACAAGTAATACATTTGCTTCTAAGCTAGAGAGGTTTTGGCCTTCGCCTCCAGGTTATGCATTTGAAAAGAACATTGATGTGGATGAGAACAAAACTGAAAACTTCAAAGGAAACATAGGAAATCTAAACATAACTTTAGAATAGCAACTTCTGTCCACAGAAGTTTTTAATTCCACTGAGAGGAAAACCCAGGAAGGCGTTTGAACTGTCACTAGGCTTTCAGGAGTAGCTCCAGCTTCTGCTTTCTTCACATGATTTCTGTTTTAAACAGCATTTAATTTTTAAAATTAAAAAATAAAAAATGTGGGTTTTGATGCAGATAAAATATTGGAGATGCGGATGAAAAATTTAAATTTTACTCTCAAGGATTTTCATCTTGTTTCTGATTAGGAAAAAAAAAAGATCAAGATGACCAAATAACTTTGCAGTAATATCTTCTGCCTGTCAAATGGTGTTGGAAGTTGAAATATCTTTAAAATATCCTACCAATGATAACAGTCATCAGAGAATATTGATCTGAATATAATCACACTCAGCAGAAAAAAGGACTGCGCATAGAATGTGGTCCCAAATCTAGATACCATGTAGTTAACAGCTAAACTACTGTTTGGCACTGTGAAAGAAAAATCCCAGTTCGTGCATTCCTGTAAACTATCAAAGAAAATGAAGTGGAAGAAAGATTTGTTATTTTCACTACATTTCTCTAAAGGCAAAACGTCTAGATTTAGGGTTGTTAAGCAGGTTAATGACCTGTTGCACAAGACTAAAGAATAAATTATGACTAAGAGAGAATGAGTAGAATGCAAATCTGAAATGTATTTTCCTTAGTGGGGAAAAAAAAAAAAAAAGAAAAAGATTTCTTGCTTTAACTTCCTTAGTTGCCATTGGTTATTTTTCTAGCTGTCATTTAGTGGTTCTATGTAGACCTGAAAATGCCTTTCATTAAGAATTTTGAAACAAATTGACCAAGTTTGGCTTTGCATAAGGCTGGTACTAGAAGATATAGGTGGGAAGCTTTGCTAGATTTCTTTTGCTGTCCCAGGCTCAATTCCTCAATATAAATCTGTTGCCCAAAGGGGAACAACCTATGGAACCAGTGAGAATTTTGTTCTTCCTGCCTGCTTCAGTCTATATTATTTCTTTCTCTGAGGATTAAGGGGGCAACAATTTATCATGAGACATTTTGTATGTGATTAATACCAGTTTACCAGGAACTCTGATCAATTCACTGAGAGCAGATGTGGCAACAGAATTCACTGTCTTCACATACTTCAGGATTTGAATTGCCACCTTAGATACAAAAGAGAACAATTGTGAGCACACTGAGCCTTCTAGATCTTCATACTTGGTCGTATTATTAGTAGCAGAGAAAGACATCACACTTCAGTACCTTTGCATTTCACTAAATAAAGTCTGAAGACATTCTGGTACACTCTACTTATGTTAGGAAGATTTTTTTTGACAGTTCTTTAGGCGTAGGTTTGCTTACTATGATTAAAGAGAACGATCTCAGTCTGGGAGCTGTTGTTTTAATTCAAGTATGAAATGAAAACGAATTTTCCAGACTTCTTTCTTTTTGTGGGTTCATTATAAATTTCTCTGGAATATCATTACTGAAGCTCTAAAATGAAGATAACAACACCAGGTTGGATTTGATGTCTATTTTCCCTGAAAGATTTAAGCATTTCATGTGTGACTGATTTTGTGATAAGGTAACTCTCTGGAGGGCATAGCTTTGGTTTTCAGATCATTTTTTAGCTTTCTAAACTAGAACAGGAAAAGAAGAAGCCCTGCCTGATTGGATCACCTCAGTAGCATATTTCTTTAGGACTTTTGCATCAGAGCAAATTAGATCATTCTGCACTGATGTGATATATAATTCCCATATCTTCTGTGCCATCAGCTCCTTGGGTTTGGTTTGAAGGGAAAAGAATTAAGCTGCAGCATTTGAATGAAACTGTTTTTATTATTGGAATCACAAGGGTTTTGTATAGCCAAGAGAAAATCTACCATGACTGCCACACAGTGTGACTCAATCTTAAATATCAGGAACCTTAATTCTGTCAGCATCAATTTACCAGAAGCATATGCACTGCTTTGTTTTTGCTTTTATGTAGCCCTATTGGCAAAAAGAAACTATTTCCTTTTTGTGATTCAGTGCACAGTTTTTATTATTTCCTTTAATTCTTCCTCATGTTTAAGTCACTGTGTATCAAATGATCTTGGAGTATTTCCTTTTTGAGTGTGTTTTGGTGTATCAGTTGAGCACAGCTAAGCCAAAGACTAGATCTGCTGCTTGAAAACTTTCATTGATGGCATGTAACGAAGAGGTAATGACAGCTGAAACAATAACTGCCTATAGAAATTTGACTTAAGCTATCACTGAACTTGTTGATCTTTAGTGAAAAATGTAATATGAACTTTAATGGAATATGATTCTCACTGCATCTTCCATCATCACATTATAGGTTGTGATTAACACATTTTTCTCCCTCTACTGTAAAATGACTCTTTGGATAAAAGGGCTGATTGCTTCATTAGTTCTTGATATCATTCAGCACTTAGGACAACATGAATTTCTTTTGCACTTCATTTGCATTCTTTAATCACTGCTAGTACCCTGGACAATCTTATACCACTAGATAACCCAGTCAGAGAATATTTTTTTGCTGAAGCCCTATTTTGCTCCAATTCCTAGAAATACAGTCTTGCTCTTTAGGCATTTATATTGAGCATAAATTATGATGACTTTTAAGATGAGATGTGTGTGGACAATGGTAAATGCATTTTAAGCCTCTTACACTAGTTTGTCCTGGGAACTCTTGGTAAACAAAATAAATAGGAATGAGATAGATTTCAGTTGGAAGTAACTATGAATGTATACCAACACTACAAGATCTAAGCTCACATAAAATTGAATTACTAGCTTCCATTTTGCATCATCACCTGATTCTGTTTAAATAGAAATTTTAATCCCTGGGATGGGAAAAAGGATGAAAACCTGGAGTTTACTTGACTCTTATATCTTATATAGGATATAAACTGTACGTGCCAGAAGAGGCAGTTTGAGCTTCTCTTGTCAAAAGAAAAAGCAACATTTAGGGGGCAACATGGAGGGAGTGAGCAATTCATACCAGTTTGTTAAAAACAGTGGTGTATTTTCAGGCATTACTGCTCTGCTGCTTTGTCAAGCACTCTGGCTATTCAGCTTTTTTTGTATTAAAAACAGTGAATGTAGATAACAAGTTTACTAATGTTGATTGTTACTGAGCTTGTGTACATAAAGAATTTATTCTAGAATAGCTGGACAAAGACCTGTACAAAGATAAAGAACTACAGCTGTCATCAAATAACTTTTCTGGAGAAATATAATTTTACATTAGGAGTAACTACATGATAAGCTTTCTGCAAAAATTCTGAAAGACTGTATGTTGGGAACATCTCCATATATAAAGCTTATTTTTAAAGAAGCAAACACTGCTCTTACTTTCTTATTGCTCTTATTCCATATTCTGCACACATCAAGAAGGATGCTGAATTGGTGTTTGGCATAAATATTACTTTGACAACAATGTCATTCAAAGGTGTGAGGATGGCAAGGAGGAAAGTATGTACTAGAGATGACAGTAAAAGAATCAAGTATTTAATAATGAAAATCTATAACTTTTTTAGGTACCTGAGTGTTTTTGGATGAGTATAGAGTTACTTATACAACTGAAATGTTAATAATACAGATATATTATTATAGAGAAGTCCAGGAAGAAATTACATCCTTTTTTCTTTTATTTCCTGCTATAAAACCTAGTACCTTAGTGTTTTCACTGTCTCAAAAAATATTTTATGATGAAGGTTCAGAGTAAAGCTCAAAATGAAGAGCAAGATTTCCTAATTCAGTAGTCCTAGCTGCACAAATAAATTTTAAAAAAGTCATTTGATAACATATGTGAAATTCCAAAATGGCAGTTTCTTTTCAACAGATGCAATTTAATCTTTGAACAGCAGGTGCAAAACTTACCTTGAGACAGAAATTGTCCTCAAACAGGATAATTTTACAGGAGATGTTTTAGTTGGTGGGAAATGCAGAAATAATTGTGACATGTAGCTCTTTCCTTCTGTCCTCCAACAGTTGATCATACACGATCCAGTACTTTATCTAAAAAGACATAGACGGATAGATAGATAGATAGATAGATAGATAGATAGACAGACAGACAGACAGACAGACAGACAGACAGACTTCTATATGCCCCCCCTGGATTAGAACATGGTTCAGCATCATATTTGTTCCTTTGGTCAGTGTTTAGCAATTGATGTGAAAATGGATTTTCATTCCAGTTGTTTCTAGTCACTCAAAAAACCACATTTGTTCTGAATTACCTATCTGGACACCCAGGTGGTTGCCAATGAAAGAGAATCAAGTAGATTTAATGTTGCCTTTGATTACTTCCCACAGTTCTGGAAATGTTTTTGCTATCTCAGACTTCACTTGGTTTTGCAAATGTGTCAGGGTTTTATCCTGCTTGATGCTGAAAATGGGATTCATGTTGTAAAGTGCTAACTTGAGCTAAGAACTTTGACAAGCTGGGGACTCATGAAGGAAATTAGAAAAACTATTTTTTTTTTCCTGACATCTGAAGCACATGAATTAAATACAGGAACTAAAGAAGGACCTGAGCCTCAGATCTTATATAGTGATAAAGGTGTTCTCCCTGCTTGATACACCTGCAATACACAGTAGCATCTTTTCCCAACACAGTATGTAAGCAGATGTCAAGCCATAAGATGCCACTCTGGTTTAAAATTCAGTAATATGCTTAAGTTCTTTGTTGTATTTCAACCAGCCTTGCATCAACCAAGATGTCTCACACAAGCCAACCATGTTCCATGATTCACTGAAGTCTGAAATACTATGGACTGTTGCCAACCTCCTCTGACTTCCTTTCAGGGGCACTACTGCACCACCAGATGAATCATCTCAAGGAAATACAATTTTGGAGTTGGCTTCCTGAAACAAGAAACTCTTTGCATCAGATGTGGACAAATAGTTCTGAACAGAAAAAAAAAAAAAAATCCTACTCCTGTAAGTATTCTTCTAGTAATGTCTTGCTCATGAACATTAAATGGGATCCTTCAACTGAAATAAAATATCTGTATATACAAGCCGACCGTGAAGCATGTACAAACTACTCCTTCAGGATGGTATCATAGCTTCTCAGATAGATGCCTCAGACTATACATTACTGAGGGGTAATGAAAATTCTCTTTCAGCCCTAGCTACTCATGCTGTGTAAATTTAACATAATACAAATTTCAAACAGTTCTAAGCCTTTGATGGGTTCTCAAAATGACCCTGATAACACCAGGTAGAAAAGCTGAGAGGACAAGAATGAAAGCAACACATGACAAGGACCTGAGAACAATGGGCTTATGTGGTTTATTCATGGGATAAATCTGTATCTCAGAAAAAAAAACTTGTCCAGAGACAAGACTGGCAGAATACAGTAGGTGCTTTTCCATCTAGTTCTCTGGTCCTTGGCAGCATAGGTTTCAAGAGAGAGTTGAAGGACACTAGATTCACTGGTCTGACAGTAGTTCTATCTGGGCATGACCTCCTGATGGAAGATAAGGCTGCAAAACTGCATCTTTCTTCCATCCATGCCCATCACAGCTGCAGAGGGTGTCACTATTCACAGCAGGGCAAAGTGACTGCAAAATGCCATCAGAGCAGTTTTTTCACACTGACTGTTTGCTGGTGTAAATGATGACATCAGGTAAGGGAAAGCAAAAAAAGAAGCGTATTTGTTTCTATTGTTACAGGAAGCACTGCCTCCAGAAACAGTAGGAATGGACTTCAAGGACATTTTTACAAATCGTTGGGAGACAAAATCATCTTTATCTTGCAATATGTGAGCAGACAATTGTCTCTCTGTATCTCATCCTTCCAAATGGCATTGCTTCAACAATATATTTGTTCTAGTCTCTCTGAAGCACTGTCTAGTAATGCAAAAGTCTTAGAAAAAATGACTAATTTTGGCCTCTACAAGATGACAGAATAAAGCCCAGATCTAGTACCATTATAACTGAACACAGAGATAAAATGGCATCCTTAAACTGCCACTACCACAAAAGTGGTAAAAAAATTAAAAATCATATAAGTCACCTTCACTGTGACAGGCAGAGATGTTTTTAGCATAAATAATATGACTCAAGTTCCAATGAATGAAAAGACTAAGAAGTTTTGGAGAGCTAGTTTTGTTTTGGAAATGACATGCCTCTGCATCAGATTGTAGCATGTGGGTTGCCTTTTGTGATAGAAGTTATTAAAAAAAATCAGATCTCTCAGTGAGAGCTACTGGCATCATTAACCCCCCAAGACATAGGAAAATATTAGAAGGCATTTCTTAAGACTGTTTTGAAATTTAAACATGTTGTTTAAATTTTATTGTTAAAAATTAATATATGTTTTTTCTTCCTGGCATGTAATGATTTCAAAAGTATTATAACTAATTGTAGATGTTTTTGTCAGGGACCCTCCTCTTCCTTGAATAATGCACATGAGATATACCAGATTCTTGGCTTACATTCATGCTTCTTTTGATACTTTGTTTCATATTTGCCTCTCAGATACATAAATTCACAAATAAGCCACTGGTACTTGCCAGACCTCAATTTAATACAAACTTATTATGAAGAGAAATTTTACAAAGCCAGAGGGTCTAAAAATTTTAATGGTGCCTCTGACATGTTCAAACATATGCCGTAGCAAACAAATGTGGTTAATGATTTATACGAATGAACAAAATCATGTTGAAAGACTCTAAGCCCCACAGTTCAACAGTTCTGGTGGGACTTTTCTGCAATATAAATTAATTCTTGTTTCTGTTAAAATGGTAGTTGACACACACAAAGACCTACAGTGCTGAGCTAAAGAGACTAGTTGTTGGTCATCCCTAATCTGGTGCCACCACCTCCATGCAAGACAGCCAGAAAATGGAAAGACACCAGAGACTCCAGACCCTTCAGCAGTCCTGCCTCCTGGGAAAAGTTGAAAAAAGGTTTGGCATAAATGAGTAATGAATTAGCTAAGTTTAGGAAAAGCTTTAAACAGGGACAAGGAATTACGAAGCTTTCTTACATATTAGCAGATTCATAAGTTCTGGGAGGTGAATCTTGACTTCTGACCTTTGGAAGGCTTCCATTCAAAGCACTTGAAGATTTTGAATGGAGAAATGGCAGCTCTGTCAGTGCAAACAGAGAAAGGAATCTTACTGCACCTTTCTAGTCTGCTCCTGTGCATGGTACTGTTACCCTTGTTCTCTTCACAAAACTAAGTAACAAGAGGAAAATAAACAGGCAGGCTCTAATCAGTACTCGAATTTAGTACTCCCCTGACAAGATTCTGTGCATAATAAATGCTTACTATGTGTCAAAAATATTTCACTAAAAAAGAAAGTTAAACAAGCAAACAAACAAACAAACAAAAAACCAAAGAACTTTTGAGCTGATTGAAAATAGTTTTCAGTCCCAGAAAAGTCTCTAATAAAGATCAGTGTTCCTGCTCAGGAGGACCTGAGCACTGGTATTACATGTCAGGTCTAAAAACTGCAGTCAATTACATAGAGATGCCTGGAGAAGTGACTCCTGCTGAGCATATGGAAGCCAGGAAATATTTTTAGATTCTGCTCTGAGAACGTAGGTGACAGTGTATATTGAGTAATTACTATTAATTTATTTCTCAAATAGCAAATTTAAAAGAAAAGCACACATTATATATTAAGAGCCATTCAGCTTCAACATATGTGTTAAAGACTAATAAAGCCCTTCAGCAGAACATTCACAGAGTATGGAAAAGATCAAAACATGAATCAGTTTGTGGCAGCCAACAGGGACACATCTTGACAGGCAGTGGACTGCATTTCTTGTTCAAGTGATGGTAGGCTGACAACAGGCATCACCTGCTCCAATTTACCTTGGACGATCCTGCAAATGAGTCAATTTTGCTCCGAGAAATCATACTCTGCACAGTTACACTCCATTCCCTCGATTCATTAATTCCAATTTCATTTTAGCCCTCTCTGTTCACACTGATGCATAGCAGAATAATTGTATTTGTATTTCTTCAACTTTGCAGTTACTGAGTCTCATAAATGCAGGATGTCACATTCTGTGGCTTGAAGTGAAGCATTTCTAAGGCAAGAATCAACAGAATTCAGTTGTGCCAGGAAACAAAACAGATTAGCCCTTATGTCCAGTTGGACAAACATTGACTCATATTGTAATTAGCCAATGTACTAACATAGAAAACTCTAAATTACTGATATGGTCAAGGCTTTCCTGAATAAATAAAATCCATATTATTTTATTAATAATATTAATTTATCATTATATTTATTCTTTCCAGAATAAAGAAAATCCATAGTACAGCTACCTCTGGTTCTAATAAGCCTAAGTAGTGCAAACAATTGGTATTTTTACAATTTCTGAAATACAGAGAATATTGTTCAGTAACAGAAGTTCCAATTAAACAAGTGCTTTTAAGTTTATTGAAGACAAGTGTCTCAAGTACAAGCATTGCTGAGATCATTACATGAAAAAATCTGGGTATGGTGACATAAAGGGAAACATAATTGGCTCTGAAGGAATTATAAATTTCAAGTTGTGATAAGGCATGAAAATGCAAATGGTCAAGCAAAAAGAAAAACAACCTGGACTGATTTTCAGGAGAGTTATTGAGGGAGAAAAAACCCTTTTGCTCTGTAAACCAAGTTCATTTAGCATGAAAATAATACGATAAAAATCTCTGAATCTAAATTTCTGGGTCATATTTCAAATCAGATTTCATTTGAAAGACTGATCTTTTTTATTTTTTTGGTGGTTGTGGTATGAATATGAAAATAATCACAGATGCTGCAAAAAGCTGTGCAGCATTAAGCAATAAGAAGGAAAATTTCTTCTAGCCTTATTGTAGAGGTTTTAAAAGTTTTTTAACCTTTTAACTAAAACACTGTTATTTTTCTTCCTTTAAGATATTATGTTTCCTGAAACTTAATCTTATGATGAGAGTGCTATTGGAACTCTGCTCTTTTAGAGAAACAATTTGAGCTCATGTGACAGTTGTTTCAGTCCATTACTTATCCAGATGAATACATTCTTTTCAGCACTGTTTTCCAACCTTTCTCTTTTTAAAGCTGATGGAATCAGATACTCAAACTCTTTGTTTTGCTTTGCTTTGCTTTTCAGCAGTGGATTATCTGGGTTAGGAAGGCAGTTCAGGGCTGTAGATATTGTTTATTCTTCTTGATAAGTGTGTAGAAATATCTCCTAAATGAAACCAACAGTACCTTCAATTGTCCAGAAATGAAACAATCTTAAGTGAATATCAGCAGAGGAGCACCATTTGAAATGATGCTTTGGGACTCTTACTTGCACATCAATGAATTTCTGCTTCAGAAAGAAAGAAAACCTTAACTAAAACTTCCACTTATGAGATTAAAGGCAGACAATGATTTACTTAGTTCTAAATGTGTCCTACCTTGGAAATTGCTATCATTTGCTGTGAAATGCCATCTAACTTGAAAAATAAGAAAAACAGAAAATAAGGGAGGGGGAAAAAAAGACCCACCCTTGGCAGAATATAGTTAGGATTAAGAAAAAAGTTATACAGTTAACTCACCTTCATGTCTTGGAACACGACTATTTATACAATGCAATACAATAATAACCTTAATGCCTTGAAACACACATTTACCTATGAGACCATTCCAGTGTAGGTTATGCTACTTTTTAAAACTGGTTGCCTTAAGTTAAATACTGACATACCATTCCTTTTTATTCCTTTAATATTTAAATCTAGATCACTTCTTTTGAACCATCTGTGGTTTGTTAATAAAACCAGTCGATAAATTTGTAAAAGTCTCTTTCCAGGAATCTTTGTGAAAATTCAGAGTTCATATTTTCAAAGTCAGACATGCATCTAAGTGATAAACCACAACTGTAAGATTCTCTGGTTCAAATATCTGCTTGGAGCAGTGAGCAGCTTTTGAATTAGAGCAGCAATTTTCCTTTTATTTCCCCAAAACCAGCTGTAAAGAAATGATAACCAGCTTTTAACTTGTCATCCAAAAGGATTCCCTTTAAGATGAGTACAGCTGTGTGGTATATCTCCACACTGGGATTGAGACTGAGATGCAGCACATTCCCGATATCCTCTGTTCCATCAGTGGCCCCACAGCTCCCATGTGATGCGAAACTGCAAAATGAGGAGGGTTCAAATTCTAGGGCTAGGAATGCATCTCTTAACTCTCCCTTCTTCAACATTTGGGGAATGTATTTGCAAGTGTAAAGCAAGATAAATCCTTTCAGGTTACAGCATTTAATTAAGCTTTCAGCTATCTTTGTGAATGAACTGAAGAGCATCTAATATGCATGTCTACAGGGAACAGAGCAGGAGTACCACTCCTTCTGTGAAGTTGTTTGCTATCAGCTGGAAAAAATCTCAACTCAATTAATCTCTCTCTGTGTTTAACTTCATTTGGAACATTACGTCTCCTATAGCTGAATCCCAATCGTAATAAATGTACTTGAACAAAAAAATCCTTTCTTCCTCTGTGAAGGCTTATGTTTCTGGCAGTAACTGGGTTTGAGCAGTGGCAGGATAAGGTGACTATGGTATGGAAACTGGCAAGGGAAGGATGATGTCAGAGAACTTACGAAAAATTTTAAAAGTGTTCAAGGCTGTCTAGCAGACCAGAGCAGAATTTTTCTCATTTTTTAATCTCTCATACACACTCATATTATAAGTAGATGCATGTAGGATTCCCAAAGAGGGAAATAACTTGGTTTAGCATCTAATTGAAAATGGTAAGGATTTAAAAAGGTAAATCCCAAGAGTGGTTCACAGGGACTACTGGCAATGCTTTACAACAGCAATCAACCCTTCAACCCTACCCGCCATGAAGGATTTTCTTTTGTCTGGCTGGTTTTAGAATGCTTCTGCAGTTTAATGCATCATGGTAACCACCTGGGCAGAATATTTTTGGAACAGACGATCTTTCACCTAATCCCCATTTAGTACCAGTCACAAATGTAAATAAAGACCAGGTTAGAATATTCCTTTCCTGCGCTATATGTCAACTGTGGGACATCAATGTCCCAGAAACAAGTTGTAAGATGCTCAAAAGTCACAGTCACCAAAACATTTCAGAAAAGTGTTAACCATGCCATGGCAAAATATGAATCAATGTGGCAGATGTCAGACATGTGTACTTCAACTTTTCATGCCTCAGTACTTCAAAGAGGAGCCACACAGTTTTCCTGTGTGAGTAAAATATCGTCACAAACTATTTTCAGCTGTCACAGCCAAGTCAAGGTTGAGTCTATCTTCATCTGTATTGCTCCAGCTGGCTTCATTAAATATCCAACACAAGCATTCAAGTAAAATGAAGTCAAGAATTTCCCTCTCTAAAAGGTAACCACTAAATTAAGTATTGCAAATCCTTCATTACCCCATCCCTACACCACCCCAACTGCAGTGCCACTAAACACCACACTGCTCACCTCTTTCTTTCGCTGTCCTTGCTCTTGCTGTGCATTTCTAGCCTCCCCCTGAGCTGCTCTGGGGAAGACCCCAGTATATATTAAACTCTCTGTCCAGCACAGCCACCAGAAAATGAACAGCACGAGCATCTTCCGAGCCAGCTGTCTGCACACTGGGGCTGGGTGACAGGCCACGGTGGTGACACAATTCACCAACTGAGTAAAAAGCACGTTTTCCATTAGCTGCTGTGCAAGGCTGCCTGCAAGCTGCAGCAATAAATGCCTGAAGAAATTGTCTTTATAGTTCAAGTCTTTAATAGTGGGATTAAAAGCCACTTCTTCAGGAGTTCTGCTGTACACACCTATAACTGAGGATTAAGTCTATTTATTTATGTCCTTGAACTTCAGTATCAACCTTGAGGAAGATATAATGTGCAACTATTTCCCCAGTTCTCCTAATGCTCCATATAATCTATAAATCACAAATTAGGCCTAGAAAAATAATGAGACTGACATGAACAGTAAGGGTGTACACAAAAAAGCCCCATTCTCTGAAACGTTTGGCTTCCGAGGCCTCTGAAAGCAGTCACATTTTCAAATTGCTTTCAGCAAACCACAACCAATGCAAGCATGCCTTTATTTACCAAGAAAATTATTTTTCACGGCGCATTATTTTTCACGGTATTTTCAGCTTTCAGCTGACATTTTTCTGAGCGTGCTCAGCTACGACGGGAGCCCCTGTACATCTCTGAGGGGGCCTGGAACAGGAGCTGCGGTTTCTGTAACACTAGGGTACGTCGCGGGCTTCCAATGGCCAAGCAGAGGACTACGAAGCACCCGCAGCCCAGACAAACGCTTTCGACGAGGAGAGCACCCAGGCTCCGAGGGTTCGTTTCCAGCCCCGCCCCAGCCCGCTCTCCCTCAGGAGCTCCCGCGTCGCCGCCGTCTCCTCCGCGCCACAACGAGGCTTCGCATCCCAGCAGCCACTGCGGAACGGGACACCCTCCACACTCCGAACTACACGTCCCGGCGTGCACCGCTAATGGCCCCGACTGGACGTGAGCGCGATGCACGCTGGGACACGCAGTCCTGCCCGGCCTCACCGGCACCCCCTCCCCCCCTTCCCGCCACTCTCCCGCGGCGCCTGAACTTCCCGCGCAGGCTCTGCGCCACGTACGCTCTGACGTCACATGGTGTCACAGGGCTGCACGCGCCTCCCGCCCGCCCGCGGACCCAATCAACAGCGCCGGCCTTCGACCCGGCGCCGAGCGCGAGCGGCCGCGCGCGCCTCCCCGCCCCTCCCGCCGCGTCCGCCGCAGCTGCCGCCCCCGCCCCGCCGCCCCCGGCCCGGCCCGGCCCGGCCCCTGCAGCCGCGGGCGAAGTGGAGCCGGTGAGGCCGGGAAGACGCCGCCGCCGCCTTCTGCTTTCCGCCTCTCCCTCCTCCCCGCGCTCCGGCCGGGTCCGTCAACATGGCGAGCGCCTCGTACCACATCTCCAACCTGCTGGAGAAAATGACATCCAGCGACAAGGACTTCAGGTGAGATCCGCCGCCGCCGCCGCCCCTCCGCGCCCTCCGCCGGCCCCGCGGCCGCGCTGCCCCCGCGGCCGCCTGCGCACCGGCCCCGGGCCTGGCGCCGCGGCGGCCCGGGCGGGGGCAGGTGCCTGGCGGCGGGGCCGGTGCCGCGGGCCTGGGCTGTCCGCGCCGCGGCTGCGGGGCTGGGCGCGAATCTCTTGGTGCTGCCCCGGGAAAAAAGTTCCCGTGAGGGGACCCCCCTCCCCCCTTCGCTGCCCGTGAAGGACGGGGCGCGGCGGTGCGGGCACCGCCGCGGCCTCCCCGCAATGTGGGCAGAGATCTCCAGCAGCCGGGAGCTGCCGAGCGGCCGCCAGGTTTGCTGACTCGCGTGGGGCAGGAGAAGCTGGAGGTCTGAATTCCTGACCTCGCAGATGCTCAGAAGCCAAAGGAACGAAACCCTGAGCAATCAGCTGTCTCTGACCCTGCCTTGAGCAGCAGAGGTCGGGTGAGGTGACCTCCCTCGTCTCTTCTCAGCTTCAAAAAACACAGGTCCTATGATTCTACGAATAGAAGCAGGAAGGGACAGCCAGCACGGCAAACTGAAGAGGGTGCAGTGGAGGGCCACGATGATAAAGGCACTGGAGCATCCCCCTTATGAGGAGAGACTGAGGGAGCTGGGTGTGTTTAGTCTAGAGAAGAGAAGGGACCTATTAATGCATATAGTTATTTGAAAGGTTGGTGCTAAGAGGATGGTGCCAGTCTCTTTTCAGTGGTGCCCAATGACAGGACTCAGAGGAATGGCCATAAATTAAGCCACAGTAAGTTTCACCTCAACATGAGGAAGAACTTTGTTTCACTGAGGGTGGCAGAGCACTAGAACAGGCTGCTCAGGGAAGTCATGGAGTCTCCCTCTCTGGAGACTTTAGAACCCCACCTGGACATGTTCCTGTGTCACCTGCTCTAGGTGACCCTGTGTTTGCAGAGGAGTAGCACTGGATGATCTCCAGAGCTCCCTTCCAACCCAGATGATTCTGTGATCTTAAGCTCATATCCTTCTGGATGCTGGATCTAAAAGACCAGTGGGATTTTGTGCTCCTCGTGTAGTTTGGTGTTGCCCCTGTGCATCCAGAGAGAAATCCAGTTGAGTCTTATGGGGACAAGACTGGAATTTAATTCTGAGTTCAGGATCTGTCACAGGAGCACTGCTTTTCATTGGAACATTTGCTTGCTTTGTAATAAATAGATAAAAGGCAAAATATCAGAAAATGAAATAATACAAGTAAACAGTTAAAAAAACAGCAGAGATAATACATTTACCTGGTATCTCTGGCAAAGCATTGGATTAAAAAGAATTACATTGTTTTGGTATTGAGTACAACCAGAAATTCAAGTTTGAAGGCTTTACTTGTCAATGAGAGTATATCAATACAGACAGGGAAAAGGCTATAAATGCACTTGTGTTTTGTTGCTTTGCTGCAGCATCACAATGCTTAGTTTATGATTAAAGTAGATGACATCCAAACAAGCCTCTTCTTAATATATTAAAATCTAAAGGAAGAGATGGTGATATGTAAGTTGGGTTTTGAATAATCTTGTTAGGTTTTGGCAGTGTTTTAGCACTGGACACAAATTTTATGTGGGTTTTTTGTGTGAATTTCTTTCAAATTTTAATAGCATTATGTTATCTGGAGAGTTCACACTAGAAATTTTGTTTTTTTTTTAGAGAGACAAATTAAAATTGCTGTATTTCTTTAAATTGTTCTGAAACTAGACTGAAACATTTTTTCCTCCAAATGTTACAAGATTTTGTACTGTTTTCATGCTAATTTGTTTCTGTGAAATTTCCATTTTGTACTTGTAGGGAGGATGACTTTTAGTAAGTCTCAGTGAATTTGTGGTAAATACTGATTCTTATGAGTGAAAAACTTTCTGTATGGAAGGGGTAGGTTATACCTGTCCAGTGCTATTGTAGCAAACACTTTTTTCCTCCTAGCTGTGTGTAATTAAAACTTTTTGTGTAGTTCCTTTAGTAGAGCACACTTCAGAAATTACCTGTTCTAGTAGCTGTGAACAACTTTGAAGTTCTCAAATGTTAAAAAAAAGTTCTTAACACAGGTTAAAATCTAACTTCACAAACCATGAAAAGAATGAGTGATGATAGAACTTTACCAACTGGCTGTTGTGGAGTAACATTTTAGGAGACTTTGTGTATTTGCTTAACAGATAAAATAATATTTAGTTCTAGTAATGTTAAGTGCATTTATTCTTAGATCACATCTGTTTGAATAGGGACAGTGTAGTTACCTTGTAGATATCAGGAAGCAGAGTGTAAAACAACCGTTCATGTAAGCAGCCTACTGTAAAATGTAATCCTCCTTTTTTTGGATAAACTGACCTGTCCGATGCAGAGCTGGAGCATGTACTTCTTGGAAGATGTCCATACTTAGGGATGTATTGTCCACACGGAAATTTGGGCTTAAGTTCTAAAACGGGTAGTCGGGTAAGGTGGCAGTTTACAGTCTGGCTTCGGGAGAAGGAGTGTCCTCACTGTAGCAGGAGAATGACTGCTCTGAATACAGGGTGTGAGGAGCTGCTGACACGCCGCCTGCTTTGCACCAGGTAGAGTTTGATGTGCAGGCAGGGGGAGTTCTGACTAAAAGTCACATTGAAACTACTTAAAACTATGTTTCTGAATGCCGCCTGACCTCGCCACCCCATTGTGGTGTTTGGGTTGGTTTGCATGTTTCAGTGGAGGAGTCTACCCGGAGTGCTCTGTTGCAGTTGAGTGCAGAGGCTGCTGGTGCACTGAGGATGTGCATGCGCTGCTTAATTTAGGAACTGACAAGTAGGTGATGAGTGGACATGAACTTCTAAGGCTAGTAAATAGGAGCTATTGACCAAGGAGGTGAGAGGAGGCTATTCAGTTTTTAAGAAAAGGAGGTAAATACAGCAGGAACTTGGAGACAGTTTTTGAATGTTCTAGTACTGTGTGACTTCATGTACATCCTTAAATTAGGTCCTATCTGTTTGTTACATTTATTTACCAAGTAGCCTTTGTCCATCATTGTGCTTAAAAGCTGATGTTTTGCATCCACAGCCTGGTTTTGTGCACATCTGGTTCCTGTCAGACTGCAGGTTTGCTTCAGTGGGACTGTTGGAGTGAGTGAAAAAGGGGTGAAGTCTTACCTTAGAAACACCTTGGAACCATTAGACTGGAATTATTAAAAAACAGGACAAGTTGAGGTCCATCATGTGAAGTTGGGCATCTGGTATTTATGATGCATATTAAGATTATGCAGAGTCTTTTGTTTTCAGTAAAAGTATCTGGCATGTCAAGCTGCAGAGATAACCTTCCAAGCATGACCTGAGCTAAAGTGATGTCTGCTTGGGGCTGATGTGCCTGAAGTCCAAATGTCACCCTAAACTGTTTAACTACAGACCCTTGTTTAGAGTTTTCAATGGAGGTTGGTGTCAATAACAAAGCCCATGGGATTTCTAATTGAGTAATGCATCTGTATTGCTGCTTCTGAGAAGAGAGGGCACTTACAAAAGAAAAATGGATTGTGAAACAGACTTCAAAAGGAAAGAAACAGAAGGCATAAATCCTTTTTTTTTTGAATTTATATGAAAGATGACTTTATTTGCTTGATCTCTCAAGAATTAATTTTTTTCTTTACTGTTGTACCCTGTATTGTGAGCTGGATAAATGTGATCATCTGTTTTCTGGGCTGTAAACAAGCTAGTCTGTACAAGGCAAGAAAATGAAAAACATGTGGAACATAAGATTAACTTTTATTTCTCCATTAATTAAAGTTTGGCTTTTGTGGATTTTATGGGAGAATGTTTGAGAAACAGTTTTTCTTTTTGATTAAAACTTGTTTTAAAATAAACTCAAGAGCAGAGATAAACTTTTTTTAACAAAGTTAAAAAAAGCTTGTTTTTTACAACATCAGCATAGCTTACGAAAGGATTATTTAAAATCTGTGGAAGTGTTAGTTTTTCTGTGCAGGGATCATGTGGAGTATAATGTAAATGGTGGAAGTAAAATATGTAGTTGTCATCATAAGAGAAAGATGATGACCTAACTCAAAAGTTACTGTCATTTTCAAATACAGTTTTTCTTCCTTTCTGTTTTATAAATGTGTATGCATCACAAAACAGACCACAATAATTCCATTTTAAATGTGATTTGTTTGATAGCAAATTATGGAAACTGAGAATCTTGAATCCTGAGCACTGTGAATAACCCATATCCCTTTAGCAATAACTATCTCATATCTTTTGTCAGGTTTATGGCTACTAATGACTTGATGACAGAACTACAGAAAGATTCTATCAAGCTGGATGATGACAGTGAAAGAAAGGTGGTGAAGATGATTTTGAAATTACTGGAAGATAAAAATGGTGAGGTGCAAAACTTAGCTGTCAAATGGTAGGTATTACTTTCCTGTGATGTAAAGAATTGTGTAATGAGTGAACAATATAAAACACTTTTGAAAACTCAGTAGACCACTGCTACACAAAATGATTTTGAAATTGATGTCCACAAAGGAAACCTAGTTCTGGTAGACTAGCTCCCTTAATTGTTGTAAAGTAAAAAATTATGTTTTGTTGACATTGGAGACTGGGGTTTCAGGCACCAAATAGCACATGCAGTCTTTGCTGAAAGTATTTGAGCGACACACTTGTTCTTTGGTGTTAATTCTTGATTGTTAAATAGATAGAAAAAGCTTATAATTCAGTGGTAGTTCCCACACTGATACTTGGTGCTAAGACCTTAGATGATGTGCAGGGGAAGAATTATAGTACTGGAGTTGCTTTCAAACAGAGATGAAAACATGAAACAGTAAAGATATGGCCTAGGTTATCAAATGTGGAACTTACCTCTTCACTAACACTCAGAATATTGTGCTAATGGTTTTACAAGCTTTACAGGAACTGCTAATGTTTTATGGGATCAGGGTGCATTTACTTACCTTTCAGAGACTTCTGTTGCTTCACTGCCCTCTTTTCCTCACTTTATTGAGCTTTACATATGGTTTGACTTTTCCAGAGCATCTTTTGAAGATGTGCTACATTTCTTATGACTTTCTGTTCTTGACCATTCTGACTTTCTGTGTGCTTTAAAGAGGGCTCTCTTAATAGGCATATAGTGTTCCTGAGAATGTTTTGTGTTTGTGAGCTCAAATCAGAAGAACATATTGTTGTGAAACTTGGCTCAGGCTTAGAATTGTCTTTGTGTGCAATAGCATTTTGTGGAAAAGTTACATTTTAGCATACATGAAAAACTCATTTCTAATGTACATCCTGAAGTTTAGATTAAATATACATATAGACACAAATATCGTGATCTTTAATGGCAGTATTAGAATTTAGGACCTAAAGTACAAGTAATGCTGACTAAAACTTTAAAGAAAGATTGCAAAGGATAGAGAATGAGAAAATAGATGATTTCCTGTGTGTTAATAAGAACATCCTGTTCTTATTAACAGTTCTTCAGTTTTTAAAGGTTACTTTGATATATTGATAAAACTCTTGGATTTAACTGAAGTGACTGAATCTCTTTCAAGTTTGGAGTGTTTTTGAGAAATCCAAATAAGGAGCAGTGTTAAATTTACTTTAATGGGGCAAGAAACATAATGGGAAGGTTTTCAGGTGAATTGTGAACATCCATATAGAAGGTGGACATGTGTATGTTCTGGAATGCATCAAGTTGTGGTTTTTGGTTTTTGCTTGTGTCCTAATCACTTGCAGCTACGCTTTGAATACAAAAAAAACCACCCAGCACTCCTGTATTCTCTTCTTAAAGCAGCTTACAGTATTGTACTCACAATACAGTTCATGAGCAGCCTAATGCTGCTGCTGCTTCCTGTTTGCTGTTCTTGTATTCCTTGTTCCTTTTCTCACACTGCTTCTTACCTGTTTTTGTTACAGACTGGTTTAGGGACTTAGTTTTCTTCTGGCTTAGTGCTTTTCTTCCGCAATTTAATTGGTAGAAGCTTTGGTGGGGGTGAAGGATGGGAGAGGCTAAGCACTAGTAAGCTGTAGGTTTTTTTAAGACAGTTCAAGCTGATCTGAAGTCTTCCATCTACTACAACACTGGGTGTAAGTCTGATTCATTGGGAATTGAATCAATTGAAATTGAAATTGATTAATTTCAGCCAGCATATTTTTCTTGGCTTTTCTTATTTTTTAAGTATTTTTTGCTCTTGTGTATTTCTGTTAAGGATTTCTTTGCACTTCCAGCTAAGGAGAGCATAAACTGTGTTTAGCTCTCTCTTAATTTAAATGTTGTGAGCTTTAGAGACCGTTAGCAGTAACTTTCATCTGACCCTTGATGACCCATTAAAGTATCAATTCCTTCTCTCATAGAAAGAGGATTTAAGACAACCCAATGTACTTTTCAGTCTGTGCCTGAGATACGTTCTTTTCCTTGAGGAAGGGAGAAAAGTGTTGCAGCTTGTTAGGGGAACTTCTACAGGTAGATCAGTGGAAATGTTCTGAATAAAGCTCTTGCATAAGAGTCACTCCTTGAAGATTTGATTCTCGAGGTCACTGAACACAGCAGATTTGAAACAACTTGGAGCAACCATAAAGCACTATTTATTTTTAGGTGAGTGTAGCAACAAGTGAGCAGTGTTCCTAGTTTTGCCTTATTTGCTGCTTGCTTTCACACTTGAGTAAAAAGAGCTCTATTGGTTAAAATGCTGATCAACCTTTTTCTTATTATCTCTACAAAGCACACTGGTGATTTTGTTCTTGCTCTTTTCAATTACATTATGCCAGTTTGGGGCAGGATAAACTATGTAAAAGCAAAGCAGAAGTCAGTTTTTGAGTTCATGGACATTTGGGTAGCTGCCTTGCAAAATGATTGTCCAGTTCATTTATGAATAAAAATAAAAATTAATGAGCTGCATTAGTAATCTTGAAGTAAAAATTGGCTTGCTCTAATCTTGACCCCAAAGAAGGGAATTGAGTTTTATTTGTTAAGCTTTTTACTGCAGGCAGTAGATGAAACCTATGTCAGTAACGGCAGGTTGTTTACCTTTTCTTAATTGCATGTAAAATAGTCAATGTATTTTTGTTGTCTCCATTTTTTTGAAGGAATGGTTTATGTTTTACCTGATAGTCATAGGCTGTTTTACCATCAGCCAATGTGGAAAATGCTATTCTTACAGCATATCCTTAGTTTATAGCTATAGTGTGGTCCAGGATGGTATCCTGTGCAGCTGATGGCAGCAGTAGTTACGCGGCAGCCTGTGGCTTTATTAAGATTATGTGCATCTGGCATAGTCAAGTAGTGTGGTTTGCCTGAGCATAGTTATTCTGTTGGTATTGCTTGTTCCTCATTGCTGATAATATTGGTAATGCTCTGTTGGCCCAAATTGCATATTAATTGTTTCATATGTTCAGTGTTGCAGTTTAAGGATGAACTGTTTCTCATTTTGAACACTTTGATATTCTGCCATTTAAACTTACACATAGAAATTTTTCTTGGTTCACATTGTGAAATGTTTCCTGAAACCAGTAAGAAGCCAAATGTACCCATATCTATCCATCCTTAGAGAAAAGGTGGGATTAAAGTAAGCACTTTTAGTGATTCTTCCTTTGTGGTACTGTAGTTTCTTTGCATTTATCAGAGTGACTTCTCTGGGCAGTTGTTCAATATAGGGAGCTCTGCCTGACGCTCTGAGTCACTAGTGTGAACAGGATGATGCATGTATTGGCTGCTGTGTGGCTGATCCAGTTCAGCAGCTTTAAAGCATTTTGTATGCTTTGGTAATACACTACTGCACATCATGCTATGCTAGTGATTTGAATAATGTTGTTTGTTTGGTTTTTTTTTAATTTGTGAATTTTAATTTTTCCTTGTAAATAAATGTGCTTATTTGATAGCTGTTAAAATATGCCAGTTGGAGATTATAACTGATTATATGTTTGTCTCCAGCTTCCTAATACAGAGCTGTGCTATGAACTCTTTTATTTCCAGATGTGTGTAACTTAAAGGAGACAGTGTGTTGCTGTTTATTTCCATAGGCAGCTGAATGAGCTTTTTACTTTGAGAAAACCTAGACATGAATTACTGGCTAGTGAAAGGGAAAAGATCGAAGAGCACTTAAAACTATCCAAAATAGTGTAAAATACATGCTTAAGTGCAAAAGCTTTATAGGCAGAACTTAATTGATACAAGAAGGTTATAGTTTATTTTTAAATTCTGGTAAGATTGTAATCTGGGACTAATAGTAAGGTCTACAAGTGGTATTTACTGATTTTGAAGACCAGAAAAGCTTGAGGTAATATTTTGTAAAATTACTTCACGATTGTTATGTCTGCTCTGCTGAACTAATAGGTTGAATAAATAGGACCAAAGATGCTGATTCAGTTAAAATATGGCTTAATACTTTCCAGGAACTGTAATTTATAATGTGTGTTAATATAATTCAGTGGTTTTTGGTCATCTTTAAAACATTAGCAAAAAAGTGTTTCCGATCCTTAGCTGAGATGAATCTGATTGACTGGCCTTTGCTGTGATTATATTAATTCTTATAGGTTGCATTTGAAAAATAAGCGTATTTAAATCAAAAGAATTCAGTAGTTGTTCAGCAGTTTAGGTTTAAAACAAGGGGTTTTTAACCTTGTATACTGTAGTTTGTTGATTGAGATGCACAGGGAATTTAATTTCTCTGGACTACTATGGAGTCATTGTACCTTGGAATTCTATAGGTTTCTGTTCGAGTTGATTTGTGCTTGTGTTGCTTGCAAAACAATTTACTATGCATCAAGAGTAGATGTGTGCAACAGTGCTATGAGTAGCCTGACTGACAGTGTTGTGTATTTGAAGAGAAACTATGTATAGATGTGTCAGTGAATCACAGTGAAGGGAAAGCTTGACTGAAGAGTCAAATCAAGTTGTGAAGAAAGCTGTAAGCTTTTTCAGCAACTGCAGAAAATGTTTCAAATGCAGCTCGGGATGGCTTGATGTATTTGTGTTTCAGAGATAATTATTGGTAATAATCTGTGTTTGCAGGTGTTTGTGTACAGATTTATCAGGAGTTTTTTGGTTAGAGGCAAAAAGTCTTTACCAGTATTAGTGTTGAGAATTTTTTTTAATATTACATTATTAATTTAACATAAATTAAGCAGTAGAATTACCAGATTAGATTGTGGATATAGTCCTCTATACCCCTCCCTACTTTCAGGGGTTTAGTGACTGTAGAGATAGTTTGATTGAATCTAAAGAATCCAGTACAATGCCCTTTTCCTAAATTAAAGGGCAGTGTCAGGTTAGGGCATGAGTTCTGATTGCTTTTAAGGAAGGGGGCTCTGTCAGAGCTGTTAATTTCTGCAGGATCTGCTGAAGCAAGAGAGAAACCATCCACTACATCTTCATTTATGTGCAGTTAAAGGGCTTCTTTTTATGCCTTTGATCAGGTACCAGTCAGTATCTCAACTAACAGTTCTCTCGAGATTACCTGTATGCTGTATCTTCTAAAAATGTAATCCCAAAGTTGTTCTCATGTATTTGTCTATAAATCTCCATTAAATACTCTGCAAATTAAGTAAATTGCGATCTTCCTGAATCTGTGCATTGATGTGATCATAAAGCATCAGTTTCAGATGTCAAAAACAAAACTGAGTTAGTTGTAAGTGATACTTCAGTTTTGGCAAATATGTTTGGCCTTTGCTGCCTCTCCGCCCACTCTTCCCCTGCCCTGCCATGTATTTTCTGAAGGTTTTGCTACATGAGTAGGGTGGGTAAGGAGGGAAGGAAACCAAGCAGGTTATGGTTTGTGAAGGAAGGCTTGGAAACTTCTAGGTGTGATTGCCTTGGGAATTGCCTGGGTGTTAATCTAAGTGTTGTGCCTCAATTGCAAACACTGTTCTGAGTTCATGGGAGGTAAGGCATAGTGAGCGCTGCCATCAAAAGAGAAGCTCCAGGTTTGCCTAACATGGTGACAGACCACTGATGCCAAAACTTTGATCCTTATTCTGGTTACTACAGTGCAGTAAGTCACACACAGCACTTTAGTGCAAAAGCTTACTTCTCCATGTCCTCCACCTGCTTGCATGTCTTGCTTTCTGCCTTTTGCTCTGCTGGGCATTTTTTGTAATAATTAGGTCTTCTCTCTGTTAATTCTTGGACATGGGAAAAGAGGGTAGCAGCAGTGGGATACATACAACAGTTTTGGGGATAGAATATGTATTTTGGGTTTGTCTTACTGCATAGAGCCATGACTGAATTCAGATGTTGTATAGAGTAACGATGCAGTAATTAAGAACATTGTTTACTTGTCTGTGAATTATGCAGTCACTGACAGTCAAGCATTTAAACTGATGGCTCTGGCTGGGTTAATTTTTGTTATAAATCTTCTTGTGAACTCAGAAGTAAGAGGGTCTCTGGTTTTGAGACTGAAGCAGAACAGCCGTACAAAACTAATTTCCAGCTCCAAATAAAAAACATGTCCTAAACAAATAGTTTGTTACTAGATTAATGTTAGATTTATGTTAGTTAATGGCAAGTTAATGGCAGTCCAACGAGATTAAAGTTTTCACTTTTTAAAATTCTGCTCTGTGTTGCTACGAAAACCAACCTTAATGCAACTTTAATGCAAAATTTTGAAATAATATTGTCAATTTAATACTCTTCTCTTGCTCATACAGCCTGGGACCTCTGGTGAGTAAAGTGAAGGAGTATCAAGTGGAGACCATTGTAGATACCCTCTGTACAAACATGCTTTCAGATAAAGAACAATTACGTGACATTTCAAGCATTGGTCTTAAAACTGTGATTGGAGAACTTCCCCCAGCTTCCAGTGGTAAGCCATTTTGTACTAAAGACTTTATGTAGTTCTGTCATTTACTAATTCAAAAAAATGAAGAGGTTGGGGGTTTTAGGGAAGAGGATTCAGTTAATTTAGCATTGGAACTAGTTTCAGGGTAAAAACCTGGCACAAATACCATTTCAGTTTCTTTTTCTCTGACTATATTGCCAAATTTTACTAATTTAAGAACTTTGTTTTTACTGAAGGATTGCATTAATGTGGAAAACAAACTTGGAGATTGTGAACTTCAATATAACAAGTTGTAAAAGCTTCTATTTTAGTAATTGCCAGGTGGAGTACATCTAGGTGTAGTAATAGCTAAATCTCATCTTGGTCTTTGGTTGATAATACACTTCAAAATTGATTTTAACTCCTGTATTTTTCTTTATCTGATTTCTTGACTCACTTTCTTGGAATTGTTTTGGGAAGTACCTTGTGTTTCTGACAGTTGCTTGTTAAATTGGTGAAAGTCTTACCCACAGGTTTAAATGAATGCAGTGTTTCTTCTAAAAGAGACACTAATGTTGAACTGCTCATCAGTTAATAGCATTATTTTTTTACTCAAGTGCTTTTCAGATATCATATTGCAGGATATGAATGAGAATAGAGAGTGATTAAAAAGGCTTTGGAAATTATGTTTTTAGAGACTGAGGTCTCTTGAATAAAAAAAGAGCTCTGATTTTAATATCCCTTTTGAAAATTGACATGTAAATCTTGCTTCTATCAAGCTGCAGTGAGATGCATAAGCTTTATATAAATAACTAATTTTAAGTCAGTTGTTTAAAGCTTTTACTCTTTTGTTTGCCTACACAAAGCAAAAGGGGATTTTTGGGTGGAAGTAAAGCTCAAACAACCATGCAGCAAAGTCTTTCAATATAATTAATATTCCTACTATAAAAATAAACAACATGTTATTTCTTGCTTCCAACTCAAACACAGATTATTGTCTCTTTGTCTTAGCTTCCATAGTAACACATGAGACTGTCCACTTGTTATATTATAGTTTCAGTTGTAATTAAGAATAAGCCATGATATAGGTAAACTAGATTTACCATAGGATGGAATGGTATTCATTTCACATTGAAATTTACAACACGTGACGAGAAGAATTTCATGCAGGTGAAGATGAGTACTGACCACTGGGCAGTTGTTACCATGATATGAATTCCTTCTCATAATTACTTGAAACAACTTTAGACAATTGGAGGAAGGGGGAACTATGAAGTTGTTATAAAGACGTTTTTACTTGTATTTTAAAATACTGTCGATATAAATTTCTCTGCCCCCCTTTCTCAAATGTTTCAGTAGTATTCCAGGTACTTACTTTTTAAGTAGTTTCTTGTGCAAAATAATTTTATTTTACTTTTTTTTGCCATTAGAAGTGGCTCTACTTCTGTGCTTTTCCTTACCTTATACTTTATGCCTTCATTTTTACCTATGGTCCTTTCATTTACTGCTCTGTACTTGTGGCTTTCACTTTCCATTGCTTGCCCTTCCAAAAGCAGTTTTCTTCTGTTGTGTATACCTTCTGGAACAAGAAGCCCTTCTGCTTTTAGTATGTTAGTTACATAGATAGTCTTTCAGCTCTAATGCAAAGCATACATGACATTAGCAAACAGAGTGGCCGTTTAAGCCTGTTTTTTTGCGTAGAAAAAAACTCCTTTCTGTAGTTTGGGTCGCTTTCCATAGTCACAAACATAATCTCCAATGTTAAAAGCTGTATTTTTTTAATATTAGATGTTATTAATACATAATATTTAATATTATGCATGTTATCAATATTTAATAAATCTGTGTTATATTATTAATATTAAATAGTAATAATATTTATTATTAATATTTTTAATATCATGGAAATGCTGAGGTTTTGTTCTACTTTCAGGTTCTGCATTAGCAGCGAATGTTTGCAAAAAGATCACAGGGCGTCTCACTAGTGCTATAGCCAAGCAGGAAGATGTGTCTGTTCAACTGGAGGCACTGGATATCATGGCTGACATGCTGAGCAGGTAAACATCCCTCTTTTAATATGCTGGTGAATGCTCATAAATACTCCTCAAAGCTTGAACTTCAGTTTTCCAAATGTTAAAATTAAATTACTCAAAGTTATATGAAATAATATGGTAATATTAAGTACAGATGAAACTTAATTTAGAAAAAATAAGTGAATGTATTGAAGATAATTGGTTGATAGATCAATTATTATTTCATCTTCTGAGAACTCTAGTTTTAAGCTTATTTTAATGTTTATTGCTTTGAGGGTCTTTTTTAAACTCATTTCTTCTTTTAAAAAGAAAGAAATTTAAATATTTGATTGGAATCTTTGTGATGTTTGGGGAATATTTGAAGGATTGTGTTACAGTATATGAACAAAGTTATCTAGATTCAATTGGTTTTGAGTTTGTGTTTTGTCTGTTTTAAGGCAAGGAGGACTGCTTGTTAACTTCCATCCTTCAATTCTGACCTGTCTGCTCCCCCAGCTGACCAGCCCAAGACTTGCTGTGAGGAAAAGAACCATCATTGCTCTTGGTCACCTGGTTATGAGTTGTGGCAATATGGTTTTTGTTGACCTCATTGAACATCTGTTGACAGAGCTGTCTAAAAATGATTCCATGTCAACAACTAGGACCTATATACAGTGTATTGCTGCTATCAGTAGGCAAGCAGGTCATAGAATAGGTAAGAAAAATATATAAATTATCTTTACTTTGAGGTTTTTCAGTGAGAGTAATTGCTTAGCTAATTTTTTTCTCTTACCAGGTGAATATCTTGAGAAAATAATTCCTTTGGTTGTAAAGTTTTGTAATGTAGATGATGATGAGCTACGAGAGTACTGCATTCAAGCCTTTGAATCTTTTGTTAGGAGGTAAGTCATTCATGGGTTCTTATTTCAGGCTTTCTTAAGATCTAATAGTGTGTCATTCAGTTGTAAGCTGTCAAGAGACAGTCTCCTTCGTACAAAATACTCTTGCAAGCTTTGAGCTGGAACAGTTCCTATAACTCTGTCTTGTAACTTAACTCTTAAGCAGTATGTTATATCTGTACTCTGCCAACTTTCTACTGTGCCATTGTTACTTGTACAAACAAGAGGTGGGAAGTATTCTGATAATATTTGTGTCCAACAGTGGTGATAAAAAATTGGTATCCAAAAGCATATCTGAGTCCTTTGCAACCTTCCAATCTAACAGATCCTGTTGCAAAGTGGCATTGCCCTTTCTGACCTTCCCTTCTTTGAATTTCTGTAGTTTAGATGGATGCCTTGATGTTGTCCGGGCTGCTCTCTCTAGAGTACAGTATGCAACATGAAATCTTTTTTAGGAATATTTTAGTACTTCAAAGTAATTTGACATTGATTGTACTTTTATATTACACAGATGTCCTAAAGAAGTTTATCCTCATGTATCTACTATTATAAACATTTGTCTTAAATATCTTACTTATGATCCTAATTACAATTATGATGATGAAGATGAAGATGAAAATGCTATGGATGCTGATGGCGGTGATGATGATGATCAAGGTATGTTCTCTTTTTGGTTTGGGGGAGAGAATGAGCTTTTGATCCTGCACCCATCTGAGAAAATTGGTATGGGTGGTAATATTCCTGAATACCAGCATTTGAATGACCTGTGTACTTTCATTCAAATTTTGTACCTCTTTTAAACATGGCTAATGAATTTATTTTTGGAATAAAAGTCTAGGATGTTGTTGCTGGAGATCAGTAATTCTGAGAGTGAACATAAAATACAAGATAAATATTTTAAAAAGCCTGGAAGGTGGAAAAACGCAGAAGCATGTGGCATGATATAACTAAAGTGAGAACATCAGTTAATGAATTGAAAATACATGTATGACATGAGAAAGGCTTCTCACTGCTTTCCACTATATTGGTACCTAATGCATAAAATCAGAATAGATTGAAAATGACTCCGTATTTTTTTGTAGGATAAAAGTGTTTCAGACTGAAAGGCACAAGGTGTTTTATTGCTAATATTGTGGCAAGCATTGTCAGATGTAAGCTTGGTGAAAACTTGGACACACAAGTGATCTGAACTGAATGAGTAAATTCTCATTACTAAAGGAAGGAGTGAGCTGTATAGTTGTTGCTTTAAGACCTGAAAAATCTATATTGCTTCTTTTATACTTTTTTATTATTTTGGGGGACACTGTATAGTTTGATTAACCTCTAGAAAGAAGCAGACAGAATAATTTGTTGAATCTTAATCAGCTAGTATTCACTGTTGCTTTGTTGTTTATGTCATGAATAAGAAAGAATATGCTTTAAATCAGTAGTCAAGCTGGAAATATGATGGGGTGCTCCTTTTCCTATTTACAGTTTAAATTAATATGTGTGGAAGATTAGAGTGAAAAAATTGGCTGAGAATTACAAGTTAGGCTGTTCAGAAGGCTTTTTATATGTGTGGTTTTTAACGTAATTTTGAACCTATTTCTTCGTGTATCTTATGCAAAGAACCCAACTGTGTTCTTTTTAATTGTTTAAAATAAAACTTGATGCTTTGCTTGTCTAGACTTGAACATATGCATAATTTATTTTTTCAAGGGAGTGATGATGAATATAGTGATGATGATGACATGAGCTGGAAAGTGAGGCGTGCAGCTGCTAAATGTCTGGATGCTGTGGTTAGCACACGACACGAAATGCTTCCAGAATTCTACAAAACTGTATCTCCTGCTTTAATAGCCAGATTCAAAGAACGTGAAGAGAATGTTAAAGCAGATGTTTTTCATGCATATCTTTCTCTTTTAAAACAAACTCGACCTGTGCAAAGTTGGCTTTGTGATCCTGATGCAATGGAACAAGGAGAGACACCTTTGACAATGCTTCAGAGTCAGGTTATTTGTGAAGATTTTTGTTACCTTTGTGTCTTGAGAAGACATGTTGA
The DNA here is from genome assembly GCF_971803275.1 of Cyanistes caeruleus. NCBI lineage: Eukaryota > Metazoa > Chordata > Aves > Passeriformes > Paridae > Cyanistes > Cyanistes caeruleus. The sequence goes on along the minus strand of NC_141704.1, from coordinate 48,184,046 downwards.
AATTGCACCGTGTTCATAAGGATAGTTCATTCAATGTGCTTTATCATGCTTCCTTCATACAGAGGTCACAGTTTATTCCTGTAGTGCTAACGTAGAGAGAATGCTGGGTAAACTGGCCCGAAAAAAATGCAGCAGTCTTAGAAACTGAAATTGAGTCATACGAATGTGCTTATTAAATCAAAATTGTTTGCTCCTCTGTAAAAGTTGCATGCCCTGTGTCATTTAGCCAGATTGCCAAAGCAAAAGTTCCTTTGTGCATTCAGACGTAAGCACTAATGATCAAGATAAAGTTTTATCTGCGGCAACGTATTTTATTTGTAGAATAAAAAGGATAATGCTGAAAAACTTCTTCTAAGTGAATTATTTAGGTGCCTTTTCAGTTGTTGCTCTCTACAGTTTTATTAATGCAAATCACCTTTCAAAGCTAAATTACTTTTTTTTTTAAAAGCAATTATTTTGAATCTTTATTTCCCAGTGTTCCTACAACTTCTCTAGTTCTGTAGAGAAATAAGGGAGTTAGAATGCATATATTTCTTTATATCCCCCCAGTCATCAATAATGAAAGAAATGCCAGCTATTGAATCAATTAACGCATGTGTGATGATTGCAGGTTCCCAACATAGTTAAAGCCTTGCACAAACAGATGAAGGAGAAAAGTGTGAAGACTCGTCAGTGCTGCTTTAACATGCTGACTGAGCTAGTAAATGTGTTACCTGGAGCCCTAACACAACATGTTCCTGTACTTGTTCCAGGTAAGAGAAACACAGCATTAACTTAAATACTTATAAATGGTATGGAGAGTTCTGAAACATGAAAATATTTAAGTCCTGACTCTGCTTTTTGCAAAACTTTGAAGTGTGGCTTCTGTTGAAAGAAAATGGCAAAATAATCAGCTATTCTGTATATCCATAGAATTGCTTTAGTCATGTATTTCCATTAATCTTGAAAAGAAGATTGAAGATTTTTTTTTCTTAAAGAAAAAAGAAGCTAATTTGTTTCTTAATTACAAGATCTAATTGCCTTCTTTTCCATCTGAACAGAAAAAAATATTTTCCACTGTTTAGCTTTTAAAATTTAAAATGTTGAAATTTGAAGTAATGGTGAAAAGTAAGGCTGGAAATGTTGAAGGTTCTAAATTTCTTTATAATTAAGAAAATATGTCATAAACCATTGAATGGCCCATTGTCTTTTGATGAGGTAGCTTAAGAGCTAATCGGTTGAATAAAGTGAAGAAAGGGGTTTGGAAGCATTCAGAAAGATGGGGAGCCATAAATTCTGTATAGCTGCCTTTCTTGGGAAATTTTGAAGTGTTCTGGCAGACTCTATAAATACCTGCCCTAAAAATGAATTTTTTGGTTTCTTCCAGGAATAATTTTTTCACTGAATGACAAATCAAGTTCTTCTAATCTGAAGATAGATGCTTTGTCCTGTTTGTATGTGATCCTCTGCAATCATTCTCCCCAAGTCTTTCATCCTCATGTTCAAGCATTGGTACCTCCAGTTGTAGCTTGTGTTGGTGACCCATTTTACAAGATAACATCAGAGGCACTTTTGGTTACCCAACAACTTGTGAAGGTTATTCGTCCTTTAGACCAGCCTACTTCCTTTGATGCTACTCCTTACATCAAAGATTTGTTTACTTGTACAATCAAGAGATTAAAGGCTGCTGACATTGACCAGGAGGTGAAAGAAAGGGCAATATCTTGCATGGGTCAAATAATTTGTAGCCTTGGTGACAGTCTAGGCACAGACCTGCCTAGTACACTTCAGATCTTTCTAGAGAGACTGAAGAATGAGATCACTCGGTTAACTACAGTGAAGGCCATGACATTGATTGCTGGTTCTCCTTTGAAGATAGATTTGAGACCAATCCTTGGGGAAGGAGTTCCTATTCTTGCTTCTTTTTTGAGAAAGAACCAGCGAGCTTTGAAGCTGGGCACTCTTTCTGCTCTAGATATTTTAATTAAGAATTACAGTGACAGCTTGACAGCTGCCATGATTGATGCAGTCCTGGATGAGCTCCCACCTCTGATTAGCGAAAGTGATATGCACGTATCACAGATGGCCATCAGTTTTCTGACAACGCTGGCTAAAGTATATCCTTCCTCCCTGTCAAAGATTAGTGGCTCCATTCTCAATGAACTTATTGGGCTGGTAAGATCACCCCTTCTTCAGGGTGGAGCACTTAGTGCCATGCTAGAATTTTTCCAAGCTTTGGTTGTGACTGGTACAAATAATTTAGGCTATATGGATTTACTGCGCATGTTAACGGGTCCAGTGTACTCACAGAGCACAGCACTTACTCACAAGCAGTCTTACTATTCCATTGCCAAATGTGTTGCTGCCCTTACCCGAGCCTGCCCTAAGGAAGGACCGGCTGTTGTAGGTCAGTTCATTCAAGACGTTAAGAACTCAAGGTCCACAGATTCCATTCGTCTTTTGGCTTTGCTTTCTCTTGGGGAAGTTGGGCATCACATTGACTTAAGTGGACAAATTGAGCTGAAGTCTGTAATACTGGAAGCGTTCTCTTCTCCTAGTGAAGAAGTCAAGTCAGCGGCATCCTACGCCTTAGGCAGTATTAGTGTTGGCAATCTTCCTGAGTACCTGCCCTTTGTCCTACAAGAAATAACCAGTCAACCTAAAAGGCAATACCTTCTTCTGCATTCCTTGAAAGAAATAATTAGCTCTGCGTCAGTGATTGGTCTCAAACCATATGTTGAGAACATCTGGGCCTTACTCCTGAAACACTGTGAATGTGCAGAAGAGGGTACAAGGAATGTTGTTGCTGAATGCTTGGGCAAGCTTACGTTGATAGACCCAGAGACTCTGCTTCCACGACTCAAGGGATACTTGGCATCAGGTGAGGAATAGTAATGCATGTAAGTATTGGAGCAGATGGCTTTATGATACCTGTTAATAAACAGGTCTAGTTTTTCAAATTATTTGCTTAATGTTATGCTTGAAGTTGTGCTCCCCTCCCCTAACAATGAAAGGTTAAGTTTTTCTGCTTTTACTAGAAGTTGTTAACCATACACAAGAAGAATTACTTGTGTTCTGCTTTCAGACTTTATATTTCTGTTAACAATTTTATGTTTAAGAAAGAGCTATAAACTTGAAGAGGAAGGAGCATGGGCGACTAAGGGACAAATTAAAAAACCAATTGCAATATTTTGGTCTTCTGGTGTAAATTACTATATTCCTAGTTTTCAGATAAGAACTCTGAAGTTTTTAAGAGTTAGGAAAGATCTTTGTGCATAATTCATTAATCATTTTCATATCAAGAACTGTATTCACCTGTTTTCTCCATGTTCTTCGGCTGTAAAGGGGAGAATTTTTTTGTAGGCCTTTATGTGATCATAAATAATCTTTTTTGATAGGCTTATTGCTCAAATTTTCTATAGGAGATAATATTACATGCTTATTACAATGTTATGGTATTTTTTCCCTGTTTAAAGTGTTCCATCCCTGGGTTTATTTGAGTATTGCCTTGCTAGTAATAAATAGCATTTCTTGTTTGCTGTTCTTAAGAGTATTAGAAGTCTAAGAGGAATGAGTGGCATTGAGCATGATTTAGATTCTGTTGTTGTTGTTTTAATCTTGCATGTTCACCCTTTTGTTTCATATTAGGGTCCTCATATGCTCGAAGTTCAGTGGTTACTGCTGTTAAGTTCACTATTTCTGATCATCCACAACCCATAGACCCACTCTTGAAGAACTGCATAGGTAAGTACTCCACTTAAACTGTCAGCTTCCATCTTTTCAGGCAAGAGAATTACCTTTAAAATTTGTATTTTGTGTTACAAGAAATAAAAGATTTTGAAATTTAGCTGCTAGTGATAACTGTTGGAAGAGTTACGAGATATTTCCATAGTAGCCAATTTATTTCTGTTAACAGTAATATATTTGAATTCTGAGCAGTAAAAATGGTGTCATTAAAAATTCTGTGTATTGACTTTCTGACATGAAATACCAGAAACTAATGTTTTTAGTAGGATGGGACCCAAAAGCTGATTTCCTTTCCCATGTTTTTGCCAAATTATATCAGTTTGATATAGTAAGATGTGGTAGTCTTGGAAATATTTGACATTCAGTCACTTAAAACATGTATGCTTGTGTGAATTATTCTGAGTATTGTCAGGTTTTGAACTGTAAATCTAGGATGTTGTGATTCTGTAATGCTCATGGTTTGAAAGCATTTGGAATTGTGTGTATTTTGATACAGGGATAAGGTAATCGGAGCTTTCAGTGTAACATCAGAATGACAAAGACTTTTGCAGTGCTGTGGCTTTTTGTTTCTTTTCTCATTTGTATAACAAAGTATTGTAGATTTTTTTAATGTTATGAATGTTTTGCGCTTGATTAATTACAGGTCTAAAGATCTGTAAAAAAATTGTCTATGTTTCTTAACCTAATAGGAGGGGAATATTTATGCTTAAAAGCATAAAATTTTATGAAGAGCAAGTTTTTTATTTATAAGGAAATGAAGTCACTTTACTGTGTGTTATTTTTATCACTAAGCTTCATTCTTTTATTTTTTTTTTAAGTAATATATTCAAGAATTATGCTTGTAGGGTTTTTTCCCCTCCCACTGAAGCTGCCTTGCCCCTTTGGTTTCTGGAAATACTTACTGATTATTCAATCAAAAAGCTATCAATATCTAGTACTCTAAAAATCTGTCATTCTGAGTTTTGTTACCCAGCTTTTTGGTGGATGTAAGAGTCCCTTTGTTTTTACACCTTGTTGGTTTTTTGAAAAAAATGTTCATTCCTCAGGGAAGTTGTTTCATAACTTCCCAGTCTCCACAAGCGTTGAGGATATATTCATGCAGTCATTTATTTTAACAAGGCTGTGCTATAAAAGTATTGAGAAATATAATTTAAAAATGCCCAAAGATAGGGTGAGATGGGAGAGGTGGTGCTACATTAATACATGCTGAGTAGGTCTATTTTACAGTAATTTAGGTATTCTCAGTATATGCTAATTTGGGGGTTAAAAATCAGTATGTTGATTGTTTCCTTAAGGGGTGTTTTTGAATTCCTGAACTGTAGAAATTGAAATTTGTTTTCTAATGTGTATTTTGAGACAATTTTAATAAATGGAGAAAAGGAAAGGTTAAATGTAATTTCCATTAATTTACATGCCATATCTTCAGAAAAAAGTTTTTATGTCATTGTGATGGCCATTTATTTTGATGGTGTTTCTTGTACTACTTTTTCATTATATGAAATACTGTGTATCAATTATATTAATACTTTTCATATTGTTATAATTACTCCTTTATTTGTGTAATCATGCTGAAATAGCAGGTGTCTGTTACATTAAAATAACCCCTGCATTAGGTATCTATTTTTGAAAGTTTAAAACTAAGGAAAGATATTTTAAAGTTTCAAATGAAAAAGATCCTCACAAGTTGCTTTCTTTCTGTATGTGCTTGCAGGTGATTTTCTGAAAACTCTGGAGGACCCAGATCTCAATGTCAGGAGAGTAGCCCTAGTGACATTTAATTCAGCTGCCCACAATAAACCATCTTTGATAAGGGACCTCTTAGATACTGTGCTTCCTCATCTTTACAATGAAACAAAAGTCAGAAAGGAATTAATCAGAGAGGTAAGTTAAGTGAGGAAAAACAGTGCCAAATATGTAAGTAGATTATTTTTAAAAGAAGTGTATTACCTAATCTTTTTTTTTTTTCATTCACTCACAGGTGGAAATGGGACCATTTAAGCATACAGTTGATGATGGGTTGGACATAAGGAAAGCAGCTTTTGAGTGCATGTATACTCTATTGGATAGCTGTTTGGATAGACTAGATATATTTGAATTCTTAAACCATGTTGAAGATGGTCTGAAGGATCACTATGATATTAAGGTTAGCTTTATTTTTCTCTGTGAAAGCAGTGACTTTGTCAGAATACTTCAAATAGTGAATAGACTGAAATGGTAAAAATACTACTTCATATGCTTAAGTCCTTCGCTGTATTTGCCATTTTGTTTAAAGTGTGACTGTTCAAAAGGTTACACAGCATCACAGGAAATATATCTCCATATATGTGCCAGGCATAACTTGTAGAACTGGGTTTTTTCCTTACCCTAGATGCTGACCTTTTTAATGTTGGTGAGACTGTCTACCCTTTGTCCGAGCGCGGTGCTGCAGAGACTGGACAGGCTCGTCGAACCTTTGCGTGCTACATGTACAACTAAGGTATTTCAGCTTATTTAAGTCCATTATTTTGTGTTTTCTTATAGAAATATAAACGAACTCATGTTTAAAGAATGCCTCTGTACTGCTGCAGCGTTTCCTGAGTTACAGTTGATAAGCTGCAGTAGGCAGGATAATTAGATTAGAAATGAATGCATCTTTGTACAAGTATTAAATTTATTTAAATTACAGATGGAGAGGTAGATTTGTAAGCTTCTTTTTAAAAATCCTCTGTTTCTTTGATGCTATTTCTTTTGTTCCTTAAAAATTTAGCTGCCACTGGGCAACTTGGAAATCTTACTTCATTATAAATAGTGAAACTGGAATACTGAGTTTCTCTGATTTCTGATGATGGTGTTGTTTCAGACAAGTCTTTGGCTGATGAAGACAGTGTAAAGTAGTCCTAGTTTTGTTAGACCTTTTGTCTAGAGTTTTGTTAGACTTTTTGTCATTTACCCAACCTTTTGTTCATTTATATTACAGGATTATTGGATCTTTGTAGTTAGTCTCCTTCCAGTCCTGCTCTGGTCTTGATTCACCTGCATGCTGTGACAGTCATTTATTTCCTGATCTACCTTGCTTTTCCATTACTCTAGTCTGCTATATTTCACATCATGAAAATTGACTGCCTTTAATTCTAATTTATGTTCGTATCACTGAAATATATTTGAGAATAACAGCAGAAGATTAAGCAGTTATTCCAATGAAGGTCTACTTCTTTAAAAAGTTCTGTTCTTTGGAAGCTGGGAGTACTGTGATAATAGCAGTTCAAAGTCATTTACTGACCTTACTAGCTAAAGGTTGGCTGCTGTAGTTGCTTTGATTAGGTGGTTGACTTGGCAGCTTACAAGTTTTTTCGGCTTACCTTGCAGTATTGAAGCTTCAGTCTTATTTGTAAACTGCTGGTAAAAATTCTGCTAAAAGGATATTTGGGGGTATTTTTTTGTTTGGTTGTTTTTTTAAGAGCTTAGATAATTTTGAGAGGAAACTTGTTTTTTTAAAGTACATTTTTAAAGATTGATCCAGAGGGAGGGTTGAGTTAAGTTTCAAGCATATTTTCATTTTTTCTGTAGGTAAAGGCGAACTCAGTGAAACAGGAGTTTGAAAAGCAAGATGAACTAAAACGATCTGCTATGAGAGCTGTAGCAGCACTTCTAACCATTCCAGAAGCAGAGAAGAGTCCATTAATGAGTGAATTTCAGTCACAGATAAGCTCTAACCCTGAGCTGGCTGCCATCTTTGAAAGTATCCAAAAAGATTCATCATCTACTAACTTGGAATCAATGGACACTAGTTAGATGTTTGTCTAATGGGGACCATTATGTTGAACCATATGATGCACTGAATTGACAGGTTATGAGTAAGAAACAGAAAAAGTATCTAATCTACACATTGTTCCACTTTATTTACCTTTATGGAGACAGTTGGCTTTCCCCATAATTGCTTTTCTAGCATTTATTCCAGAAATGTATTTCCATAGTCCAGAGTTTAACCACTCTTGTTTTAGTGGATTTGGCCACATTTGGGAATTAAAAAGTTGACTCATGGTGTATGGAAATAAATTCCAACATCCATTTGCCCTGTAATGTTTAGGATTAAAATGTCGAAATTTTGTGACCATGATTTTTTTTTTCTTTTATTCATTCTTTCTACTTGTAAACAAAAAAGGGGGGGAGGTGGGAATCAAATGTCCAGGTGCACCATATTTTTTGTATAACTTTTTATTCTTTTTTGTTTCAGCTTCATAAATTTGTTTGGCTGGCAGATGAATTATGTGTAAGATTTATTATATTAAAAAGAGAGTTTGGGCACAGTTCAAAAAGAGCAGACATAAATGTCATTTTTACAGATGTGGGGATTAGAAAACCAATATCCCTGTTGTGCACACTAATTTTGCATGAGCAAGTTTACAAATATATATTGTCTGTAAAACAGCATGTGCAGTTTATTCGTAATGCAAGTTAAAATAAGTTCTACTGTATCAGTGCAGTTTTCAGGTATTTTGACATACAGGCCATTCATACAGGAAGGGATGAATGAAGGTTTGTTTTCTCCACCTGGCTTTTTAAAATGCCAGTAATATGACCATGCAGATGTTCTTACAGTAAACATGACAATTTCTGCAGTTTTCATTCCCAAAGACTGAATCCACTGGAATTGAGGTGGACAAACCTCAAGATAGGAAGGAAACAAGATGGAGATAAAATGAGTAGAGAAAACAAGAGCGGCTCAGTGGTTCCTGAACTCAGGATTCAGCTTTGCTTTTGTTATAAAAGTATGAAGGAGGTGTCTTCAGTGGATTCTATCTCCTATTTTTCACCTGACAGCTTTTGTTAAGGCACTCGTATATGGTGTGAGCTAGACGAGTGTTGCCAGACCCTCATTTTGTTCTGGCACATGGAACCACCAGTAGGCTGCAATGATGCAAGTGTCATACAGTATTCTGGTGAGACAGGAAACAGGGAATGGCCAAAAGGTTGGAGAGAAAGCAAACAGAAGAAAATATTCTTCTGTGGATACGTTGAAGTAATTTAGAAATGGACCAGAAGTGGATACCTGGCAGTCCCACAATGAACTGGATTTGGGAATTTAATAACAAAAAGAAGTGGGACCACTGCCTCATTACTTGTTTAATGCAACTACTTAGTTCTATTTCCCCCCCCCCCGCCCCAAGATCAGATACTAATTTGAATTTTTTTAGTTAACTGGTATTTTTTAGTTAGTTTGGTATTTTGGAAACTTTTACATGGGTACATGGCATAAGCTGCTACGGGACTAAAAAAGCATTCATTTTTATGACCTCAGAGACAGCTTCCTGTGAGCATCGGGGCTTGGGGGCAAAATCTTCACCTTACATGCTTGCAGCTTGGGAAAAGCAGAGGAGATATTGGTACATTTTATTTTAGTAGAAGGACCTGAACAAAGAAGTCTATGAACTCATTCAATAGTAACAATTCTAATGCTGTAGAAATTTTTAAAAATGTAGCTTTCTCTGTTTCCAAAGTCTTCATACTAATGTAACAATTGTCTTCTAGAAGTAGAAATAAATGAGATTAAACATACCAACATATCTAAATGTTATACAAAGGAGTGGGATGTCTAGAAAGAAACCATACAGTAGAAAAAGCACTGTGAATTAGGTATATATTATCTTACTGTATAATTCATCTACTTCAATTGCAGCAATATACAGGCCTCCTAATTAAGAATCTGTTGTGCTAATTAGTTGTCAAACTAATCTTTGAACTTCTTGTGTTAAGTTTTCAGAGCATATTAAAATGTTTTATAGATCTAAAGGTAGATGTGAGAATGGAATGATAAACGTGAACCGTGAGGCTAAAATAGGAAAAGGGAGTAGGTAACAATGGTAAGTGAACAGAATATTGTAGTTGACAGATCTGTGTGTGCTTATGCACTACCATGACAAACACCTGGTGTGCTGGAGGCAGATCACCTTCACTTTGTTTTACAGTACATTACAGGGGAGCAGGCTTACAGACAGAAGGGAAGGTTGAGCTATATTACCTGGTGAATGCTTTCTTGCAGAAGAGTAACCTTCACTTTGACCACTGATCAAGCAGGTGGGAACATAAGAAATAAGTGTTCCCTGAAAATTGCAGAAATTCTGAGTGTGGTTGTCTCCACATAGCAGTTAGTTATTTTGGTGATGTGGGAAGACAGACTCCTAAAGATTTTAACTGCACCATAATTACTGAGAGAATTTATTTGTGTTACAAAATCTAACCATATTAGGTGTTGGAATTCCACTCGTTTTCACTGGATCACTAGATTGAAAGTTTTTTTTGGTTTTCCCTCTGTATATCCAAGTATTTGTATAAATCTGGTGTGTTTATGCTTTTAGGTCAATTACGTTCATGTAATTCTGTTAAAGAAGATGTCAGGAGTACCTGTAGCTGTTTTTTAAATGCTAAATATTTGAAACTGAAATAGGAAATTTCTCTCACTAAAACAAAACTAGCAATCTGAAAGGCTATTCTTAGGATGTTTGGTAAAATTAGAACTTTCTCTAGTATTTTTCATCACTTCGCACACAGACAATTGAGACCAATTAACAAGCTTGTGCATAATATAAAAATGGTTGGCCAGTCCTTGCATTGTAGATTCTTGGGTTAAAATATTTTTGTATCTCAAAAATACTTCATGCTCTGTTTTTCAGTGAAAGAACTTGCCATCCTTACAAGAGATTTTTTTTTTTTCTAAAATTATAAATTGAAACCTACAAGTAATTCAAGAACATTGCACTTCAATCATGTAAATTTATTTTTTATATAGTTTTCCTTCAAAGTATGGCAACTAATATAGCAGTTGGCAAAATAAAGAGAGCTGTACTACTTCCAGTTGTATTTTTATGAGGTGTACAAAGCAGCACATAGGCATGTAAACAGCATTGCTTCCCTCAAATGAAGGATTATTTTAAAATTTCATCAACTTGAAGATATGAATTAAAAATCCATACCTGCTCCTATTGTATTTGCCTTAACAGATGTTCTCAATAATGAGGCTCTGAAGAAGTTCACCTTGTACTGGTGGACTTAGAGTAGGGATTTAGCAACTGTTCTCATATTTACTGGTAATTTCCCTCTGTTGCCTCCAATTTAAAAGCAAAGTAACATGTGGCCTTGGATGTGTTTGTGTGGGTTGTTTTTATTTTGTGAATCCTGATCATTCTGACTGAAATAATACTTGTTTCTGCCAAATACCAAACAGTTAAATCTGCAGCCTCTGGGTTTTATTTCCCTGTTGTTCTAAACTTCAGATAAAATGTCTATTTTGTTGTTGCTGTTCTTGAAATTAATTCTGAAAAAATGAAAAATGCTAGTCAGTTTATCACGTTTTTTTCTCTCCTCTTTGATTCCTCCTTGCTATGAGATGGGAAGATTTGAGTGCTGCACTGCTGAACATGAGCAGGTAGAAATTCTGGCAGCAAGTGTTGCTCCCTGCCCTAGAAGAGCTCTTGTGTATAGTTAGAACTCTCACATTAAAATCCAACTTCTTCATCAGTATCCATTTATAATTTTTCATTGTATCTTAATCTGGGGAGGGAGTTCTTAAGAATAATGAATTAAATTAATCTTCCATGAGCAGTTTTGGTGAAACAGGGAAGCTTTCTGCAAATGAGTCTTTTGTGAGAATTGGGCAATTTTGTTGTGGTATGGAGTTACTTTAGAATTGTTTCCACCCCATGAAGTTTTATTATTTCCACATAATCTTAAATGTGTAAAAAACATTAATCAGAAAGAACATCCATCCCCCAAAACAAAGGGTTTCTGCTGATGTTCACCTGTGTGTTGTGGTTTAGAACATGATACTGAACTACAGAAGAAATAAAAGCATGTTTCTGAGAACAATATGGACACCAGCTGGAAGATGTTAACTAAAATGTCCTGCTGAGAAAGAGACAGAACCAAAGCCAGGTTATTTTAATTTAAAATAATTTTCTTTGTGTTCTGCCTTTGATATTTTTGAAGAATAGGAAATACAAAGGGAAAGAAAAAGTAATTGGCAAGTGGTGGCCTGTGATCCCAGAACGTAAAGGGGTAATTTCTATTCCCTACTTCTTCTTAAAAAGAGTAATTTGATGAAAGTGTATAGTAATTTTGAAAATACTTTTGTTCTGAAGGAGTTTATATTTGGTTTTGTTACATTTTTGTGGGTTTTTTTCTTTCATTGTGCAGAAATTTTTTCCCTTCTTAGGTGGATTTCTCCCACTTGACAACTAAGAGTCACTTTAATAAAGCTGCTGAAGACGTTAGGAAATCAGCTGTGTCACTTGGTTCAGTGCAGTAAAGATATTCCTCTAGAAGAAATTTGCAATTCCTTCTTTTCCACTGCCTCTTATTAACAGATTAAAAAGCCCCAGTTCTATACGCCTGTTGTTTTGTTCAACATCCAGCCTTTATTTTCTTCAACTGAACAAACACTGGACTCCTCATCATCTGATTTGTGGTACTTCGGATGCCACCCTTCCTGGGGATTATTGATGTTGTAATCTCAAGTCTTCTGGAAGACTTTCTTTATTCAGTCTTTACTGAGGTTATTTGCTAGGAGGTTCAGGCTTGTCTCCTGTATCGACAATAATGCCATTGTGCAAGAGAATGTTTTCATTTATTGCACGCAGTATCCATTTTACAGAAGGATTTCATGCAGAGATGCCATGCTAACATGTAACTGAAGGCTATTTTTGAGGGAGTTTATAGCTCAGGCATTCCCCTCTGCAGTGAAAATACCTAACGTTATCTAGGGACAAAACAAAATTATGTGTTCTACAGAATTCCATGGAATGTGGTTCATGGAAATTTTTCTCTTGCCCCTCAGTTTCAGAATGCTCACACTGTATCAAATGATCTAAAGCTCTAGGCCAGCTTGACAATAAGAAGGTGTTTTGAATTTTAACAGCTAAATTCTGCCTACTGATGGTATGTGTGGTAGGAGCTTCTTTGATTTTTTTCTCTCCACAGCTGGCAACTTTGAAATGTCTGCCACATTTGACAGAAGAGGAAAGAAAATAATTTGGATTTCCCATCATCAATTCTTTTTCAAAATCAAACAACATTACCATATTTTTTTTCCAAATGTGGAGATGATTTAAAGAGGGATATACTAAACTAAAGTTACTGAGTTCTACAGAATTCTTGTCTGTCCTAACACTGCAGGTTGAAAATGCGTGACTCTGGTTTGAAATGTGACTTGTTTGCAAAAGCCATCTTATGATCAAAATTGAAATGAGGAACAGAAGATGCAGATGGAGAATGATGGTTGATTTTAATACCTTGGCAGGGGGCAGCCAAAGTGCAATACTCTGTACTGCTTTTGCTTTTGGTACCAGTTTGGGCATATAAATTGGGTTGAGTTCAACTCTAATAAAATGGTAGAATATGTGTATCTCCAGGTAGCCAATATAAAGATTGAAAAGTTGGTCGACATGGAAAATTATATACTGTTCTGATAGTGACCTTGCCTTAGTTGTAGGGCATCTTCTAGGGAGACAACATTATTTTTGTAGTTTTTTACTCCAAACTTTTTAAAATAAGAGGAAAAAAAACCCCACAATTGTGTAATTTTGTAGTGGTGTTGGTGTTTGATTTTTGAATATTAATTCGAGTGGCTTTCACTCTTGTGCATCCAGTCATTCTGTGGTTGTACAAGAACAATTGAGAGGTTATTTATACATGGAGAAAATGTTTTTAATGGTTTGAACACATGTATTCAAGTTGAAACAGTTGGATTCATCAAGGGCCATGTAAAGACAAACAGTTTTCTGAAATGGTAAGAATTTCTGGTTGTCTATGAATTACTTATTTCAGGTGTGTTAGGTTGCTAAACATGGCTGGTTCAGGAAACTTGAAATGAGGGCAAAGGCAGGCTATCACATACAAAGGTGTATCTGCATTCTAGTGCTGTTTGGCAAATGTTTTGTATTTGTTAGTCTATTTTTCTTAATACTGGTGTCACGAGGTTTTTATTGCTCCTAGACTGCACAGCTTAGCTATCAACACAATATTTGACATGTTACCCAAGTTGTCTTTGTCAGAGGGATTGGAAGGAGTTGAACAGTTTGGCAAGAGGCTGGGATTTTTTTTGTGATATGTCAGCACGTGGAAGGGTGGGAAAATAAAAGGTCCATTGGCAGGTTCAGGTACTTCTACAGATCAACAGGTCAAGAAGAGCACTGCAGAGTACACTGACCATTCTTTGGTCAAAGTATTCTTTCTTTCCGGTCCTGAAGTGCATACCAGGAACAAACAAATTCTGATATGACTGTCCAAACAGACCTGGTAATATCCTGCATGTCTGTGGGAGCAGACCTCCCAGCTGAGAGAACAAGTGTCTCCTTGAAACTTAGAGAATCAGACCTGTTTGAAAGAACCCCCAAAGGTTGCCATTGCAATATGGATGTCATTTTGTATGTTTTTAGCTACATCAGATAGGATGCAATACTCTACTTTTTATGTGTATTTTTAGTTGTAATTTTAGTAAGTGTACAATTACATTTCAAGAGAAGGTTTGTCCTAATTTTTTTAATGGATTTTCTTTTGAAGAATTCACCTCAAAATAACTTAAAAATAAATTCCTCTGGCAGCAATTAGTAGCTGAAGCTAAAATTTAATATTTTTAATAATTCTAATAAATTAAATCTATTTCCAATGAAGAACCTTAAAATGTTGCTATGGCATCTAATGAAGTAAAGCAAACAAGCATAATGCACAGTTTCTAGGATCAGCTGAAAGATTCTGCAGGAATCAAGTCAAATTTTCTTCTCACCTCCCGCCTTCAGAAGTGCTGAAGAGAAAGTGGGAGAGCATTTAGTCTATGTTCATCTCCTTTATTTGAGTTTTAACATGGTCTAGTGAATAAATATGGTTTGAAATCAAGGATGCTTACACTGCTTTTTTAAAATAAAAAAATACACTTATGTGCAGACTTAGCAACCTGTTTCAGTTAACTTCAAAGGAGACCACTTCTCTCTTCTCAGAAAGTGCCCTGCCAGTGTTGTAAAGTACAGCTAATACTTGGAACCACATCAAGGAGCACTCACTCTGGATAGTTCTTTGAAAAGGCAAAAAAATATAATACAAGATTTAAGTATTTATTTGCAGAGTTAGCCTTAAATTTCACAGTGTTGCTTCTGAGCTTCTGTACTGTTTGTTTACAAGAGAAATGTTCCAACATATGGACTTTAGGATTGTGAACAGATTATGGCTCTTACTGTCAATGCCTGTTTGCTTTGTGTCACTACAAAACCCAGTCTTGCTTGCCTTGTTTAAATCTTGCATGCTTTTCTGTGGTTTTATTCAGATTTCAGCCTATAGCAATAAAAACACATCCATTTCTGACACAAGCAGATGTTAGAGAGGCACAGAAGCCCTAGAAAATGTCTGAGGTCTGCATGCAGAATAGTGTGTTTGACTACAAGGATGTCATAAGGCACTCCATTTTGAAGACCAGCTATTGCTTTGACAAAGTAGTGGAAATAGGTTTATTGAAAGTACAGTATCTGGGAACAACATCAGAAGCTTCTTTGATAAATCTGTTCTTACAGCTGCTTGATCGTGTGGTGGAAAAAAAGGCTATGCACTGTGAAGGCTGCACAGCTCGTCAGTGGCCTTTGCCAAAGGAAGATCCAGCTGTTCCTGCCTGCCTGTACCAGTAAATACAGTATCCTGTGCTGATGAATAAAGCACACTGCTGTAGATTATTTTTGTGCTCAAAAGCAAGATGTGGATAGGGTATTCCTGTAGACCCAAGTTACCTTTTTTACCAGGGTTTTGGAATACAATTCTAGTGCACTGGGATTTTTCTGCAGGGATCCATGATGCCCAAGACTTATATTACATTGCTTAGATGATAAAAATCACTATAATTTTTCCTTTTTACATTTTTCATAAGGAGCCTTAAATATAAAGCCCTGAAGCCTTTTAATGAAAGAAAGGTGGTTTAAGTAACCAAAGTATTTTTTATTTTTTCAATCAGTTGTAGAGTTGGAGGTGCACAGTGTGTACAGTCCCACTCAGTGGTGTAATACACAAGTAATAATACTACTCCAGGAAACAACTATTATTTCTTTTTGATAATGCCAGTAGTAACCCCAGGATGATAAAGCACATGCTTTATGCCCCATAACAAAGTTTTCGGAATACTCCATGAATACAGCCAAGTGCCTGGGACTATTAATGTTACATATCACTGCAAGATTAAAGTACCTGCTTGCTAGTAGTTCTTGATTAATGTGTTCTGTTTGTTCAAGTGGCTCTCTTTAACTTCTCCACTAAGCATCTGTACATATATATGCACATATACTGAGAGTGGGTTTCCCATCTTTTGGTGTTTTATTTTTTTGAAGTTACGGTTCCTCCTGGATGATCAGAATTGCATTTGTAGAAGTCACATCAATCATCTAATAATCAAATAATTCCTTGATAGTTTTCCAATGCTAGGTGTTAAACCATAGAGTAATATTTTATTGTTTAAAAAAACTAAAATTAACTCTGACAGTGGCCCTCTTTATATGAAAGTAGTTTTATTGCTAATAGTTTCTCAGTGTTTTTTTAAAGCGGTGAGACACAAATCTAAAAAACATTGCTGGAGGTATCTTTATTTCATCATGGGGTGTTACTGCCTTTTTATACCTCGGGTTTTATATCCTCTGACCAAAAGGTATATGTACCTCTTGGACCAGAAACCCTTTCATTTTTATTTGAATCAGTGAATGGTTTTTGAGCTTGTGTTCTCCCAGTGCTGATCCTGTAATAATGTGTTGATTGTGTTGCCTCTTGAAAGTGGAGTATAAGCTAAAATCAACCTCTCCATTCTTTCTCAATGCTCATTATTGCAGTGTATCTACTAAGAAAAACAAAAAGGTCATCACTTTTTTTGTTTTGCCCACCCAGTTGCTGCACTGCCATGGCAGAACCCACCCTTTGAGCTGGTGCAGAGTGAAATGCAAGATTCCAGCAGCAATTGCAGCAAGTTGTTTTCTCCCAGGAGATGGCGCTGTAGCCTCATTAACAAACACCAAACGAACGGGGAGGGGAAAACCAGACAGGTTTCCTCTCAGATGAGGAATTGCAGGTATCCGAAGAATGGATTTGAAACGGATCTAGTGAATTTTATTTTTCTTGACAAGCTACTGAAGCTTTCTGTTAAGACTGGCTTGCTTCAAAGTTCTATTTCAATCCTTTGCAAGCTATTTCTAAGGTTCATTTCTGTAGTGTTAATTTTGTTCAAGTTTGTGCAGGTGGGTGGCCACCAGGCAGTGCTCTGGTAGCCACATGTTTGCTGGTGGTCCAGACTGGATGGGTACTGCTGCAAGGAGTGCAGTAAATCCCTGGGCCCCACCAACTGAGTTACATGGCTGAAAAAGCAGATTTTGTAGCATGGATCCATGTTTCCTTTCTACCTTGCTAATGATTTCCCTTCTTGCAGGCTTTCAGCAGTCAGCTTAATGGAATGGTGGCTCTTAACATGAGAGACCTCACAAAACTAGGTTTTGGATTCTGCTGAGCAGATGGATGTGTCAGCAGTGATTGCCTTCCCCTGACTGAGTGCATTCACTTCTTAAATGGTAGAGTTCAGGTGTTTGGGCAACAGGACACTGACTTACTTTGCAGGTCTGGAGTTTAAACAAGAGAGGATGGGTTTTAATTTAGATTTCTTATCTGAGTTGCCCTGGTAACTGATTTATTTATTTTTAATTGGCAGATACTGTTTTGTAATTTGACCATAAATTAAACATAATATGCAACAAAACCCCAACTCCAATGGTAATATTCTCTGATGATACAGAACTGGGGTTTCCCTTCTGGAAAAGCTGACCAAAGGGAGGAAAGCTAGCAATCTAGAACCAATTGTATGTGATCCTAATGAACCACAACTTGTACCATAATTGTAAGACAAGCTGGGAGAGGTAACTACCCATAAGTTTTCCCTGGAGATGTCTGTGCAAACCCAATAGCAGCTTCAGGAGGTCACAAACTCTTTTGAGGTGGTTTTGGCAGACCTGCACTTCATGTTGCAAGTACTGAAATAAATGCTGCTGTATCAGATGCTCTTAGGGATACAATTCTACAAAAGCCAAAATATAAAATTTATTTTATTTGAAATACACAAATGCAAATACAAATGTGTAGATAAAGACAAAAATAAAGAAGCCCCAGAAATCTGATAGTTCCTATAAATCTCTGTACTTGGTGCTGAACATTGAAAAGTAAGCGATTAGTGTTTAGAATGATCTGTCCATACTGCAGTAACTGGGCAGAAATGACCAGAGATGGAGGCTTGCTTTCTGCTCCAGGCAGCAGTAGAGGCAGAAAGAAAGCTGGCAAGTCCAATGTAAGGACAAACACTGACCAAAACACATCCTTGCAGATGTTCTTCTCAGCTGCTGCTATGAGAGATGGCAGAATTTGGATGTCTGACTGAAGCTTGTTTTATCTCAGTTGTAACTATTTTTGTATTTTCACTCTTGCAGAGGGTTTTGTTTTATTTGTTTGCTTTTAATTTCAGCCTTTATCCGGTCCTCAAGCCTTCAGAGCAGAGCTTTTCTCTTAGGTGCTCACAGCTCAAACCAGCACCAGACCAAATAAAAATCCTGGATGCCTTTACTGGGGTATGTTTTGTTCCAGGGACAGTATAATGTCTGTCATCACATTGTATTTGTGTTGTAAAGGAGTTTTGGCTAGGGTCTTGTTAATGGGGAAAAAGGCAGAGCAGCAAGTAGTGAGCTCGGGTGTCAGGGAAAACTGCAGAGACATGGCTGTGGACTGACTTCTCACTGCTCCCAGCTAGGGTCCTGAGCACGTTTTGCCCCTTTCCATCATAGTTTCATTGTTAGTTTCCCAATATCTTGAAGGAATTTTTTTTCCTTCTCAGTCAAGGAGATTTTGAAAGAGAAGGTCTTATGCCGGAAAGGACTAGTTTGGTGAGTTGAAGTAGATTCTGATTTTCTAACTCATCCAGCTCTCCTTGCTGTTTTGCACTGCTTGCTTAAGCCCAACAAGCCTGTGCTCCTCAGTGGCTTCATCTGTGATGCTCAGAGCATACAATATGCCCATCAGCCTCCTGTTTTTCTTTGGAACTTCCTGTTCAGCACTGTTTGTTCACAGCTGTTCCCCTGAAGAGGGATTCCTTCGCTCAGCAGGATCTAAATTTGTCACTCATGCTGACTCAGTCTCTTTGAGCCCAGAACTGTCGCTGGTATTCCTTTACAATGTTCTCAGTAAAAGTACACCGTGTCTTGGCTTCTGTGGCAGATCAACAGAGTTTTCTCATCTGATGGGATGCGTCTCTGATCTACCTTGTTTTCCTGAATTTCACCTAAATCAAGAGTTTCATTCACTGAGTGGTTTCTCCTGTCAAGTACAATGCAGGGAGCAACTTCAACTTGTCTCTGAAAAGCAGCTTCAGAATGAAACAGAAACAAAATTTATGAAGATTTTTAAGATGATAAAGTTTAAAATTTATTTATTCTCATGGGTATAGAAATTGGGCTCTGTGTGCCTGCTTGGGGTCTAAATGTAATAAAACTCAGTGCTAATCTGCCCAAACATTATAGCTGAACAACTGCTGAAGGAAACTGCAACAAAAACTTGGGTGCAAGTTTTAGGAGTTAGACGTGTACCTGAGGGAAAAAAGGAAAGGAAACTAGCTTTTGTATACATTTCGAAGCTCAAGTTACAAATAGAGTCTTAAGTTGTCCTACCACCTGGATGTGCTAATGCTCCAGCTGTTTAAGCTGCCATCAGAACTTGCTGGTTTTGCCAGAACCTAGTTTCAACTACAAGTTTTGCCGTACAGGAACAGCCTGGATTTAAGGCATCAAAATTTTAATGAATTTACTAGAACGGTGACAATTCTTTTTGTATGAACAGCTTGTCAAGGATGACTCTCACAGTGCCCTCAGAGTAAAAAATACCAACTGAAATTTTATCTTAGTTAAAACAAAATTAAATTCAGTTTGACAGAGCTGTCTTTTTCTCATTTGTAGAGTGATGCTCTAAATATCATCCCATTCAGTCAGAAGATGAGGGAGGCAAGGCGTGTCCCCACTGCCCCCCAACACACCTTATCTGGGAAGGAAAACTGGAACATCCTGAGGCTTGAGAAATTACAAAAAGGAAAAAGATATTTTTTAAAGTATACACTACTTGACTGCTCAGTACTTATTATGGGGCAGTTTTGTGCTAATTAGCATGTGTGTGCTGTTTGTGGAAGAACCAAAGCATATAAAGCTGCAGAGGATGTAATAAAGCTGAAATGCTTGAGTGCTCTCAGCTATTAAGAAGTGAATGGGTAATCTTAGATGTACAAGCATGCAATGAGGAGCTTTTTTTTCAGGCTTCAAATGTCCCCCTATATGTGGAGGTCCAAAATGATATGGTAAATACTGGAGTAAGGATAAATTATCCATTTAAAAAAAACCCTGTTATCTAGCTGACAAAGCAAAAACTCTTGCTAAATTCATGTAATGTTAAAAGCCAATGAGAAGAAAATGTTTGAGATTTAAATTTTTTTTCCATGTCTGAAATTCAGTATGAAACAGTTTGGTGCCACTGGTTAGACCACTACGATAGAATGCAATTCAGATAGGAGCTGAATAGAGCAAACACAAGGGCTGCTTTGGTTGTACATTTACAGGCTGTCAGCTCCTTTCACTCAGGAACATGACCATTGTCCTAACAATAGGAAAAGTGACTGTTTAGCAGTTGCCATCTCTGGCAGGGCCTGCATCTCCAGCTTCAGGAATAGTTTTTCTTCCATAATGGCAAAGAGGTTACATCGCATCATTCTGGCCAAGAGGGGCCTTTATTTGCAGTTTTTACAGCTCTGCTGCCTGAATTGTAGTTTCCTGCATGTAAAGGCTCACCTTGAACTTTCAGATCCAGCTCCTTCATAATATTCATTCTAGTGAGCTACTGAGAGCATAAATCTGCTGCGAGTTGCCTTGTGTATAATCCAGTTAATTTCTCTAGGTATGAAAAAATCACCCATTTTTATAATTTTCTAAATTTCAAATTACATTGACACACATTAATATATCTCTTTTGGTTTAACTTTGGTATGTTTTTTAAACAGATTACATCTGAGCATGTCCACAGAGGCCATGAAAACACAAAATGCATATTAATGGATAACAAAAGTTCATAGCATCCTCTGTGATTGTCACGTCAGTTAACTAATGAGAATAGTATTTTCATATTATCTCACACTTTCTAAAGAATTTGCTTTAGGTTCAAAGTAGTTATAGGAACTGCACAAGTTAGATAGAAAAATACTGTTCTCCTTTCTGTCCCTGCAGAGGTTATCTGACCCAGCTCTTACAATCTAGCGTGCTTTATCAATGGCACAGCACTGGCATGACAATAAAGATTTTCTTTCCAGAGCAAGGAGGCATCCTGAATTCAGGAAAGAGTTACTATCAGAAGAGAGGCAGCTGAAGAAGAAACAGTGACACGGTGTGAAGCTGCTGTGGAGCCTCAGATAATTGCTTTTAGGACTTTAGTAAACACAGGTGTAGGGCTGTGGTCAATAAATTCATATCTAGGGCTGGGGGGAGCTGTGAGATGGGGCAT
The DNA here is from genome assembly GCF_971803275.1 of Cyanistes caeruleus. NCBI lineage: Eukaryota > Metazoa > Chordata > Aves > Passeriformes > Paridae > Cyanistes > Cyanistes caeruleus. Next base: position 48,162,758 of record NC_141704.1, on the reverse strand, counting down.
TCTCTGATCCATCTAGGCTACAAGCTGACCATGAAACACCAGCAAAGAAACTACCCTGTACCAGAGGTGTAAAATTCTTTGGGAATAGAACATCAGGAATAGGCCTCTGGGCCTCTCTGGGCAACATGTTCCAGTGCTTGACCACCCCCATTAAAAAACAAAACCAAAACCCCAACAAACAAGCAACTTCAGATCTTTTCTACTTTGTTTCATCTATGCTTCAACTCATGCCTATTGCCCTTTGTCACTGTGCATCACTGAGAAGAGCCTGACCTTTACTCATTGCCTCCCCAGTCCGAGAACTTGCACACATGGGTGAGATTCCTCACAAAGCTTTTTCTTCATGCTTACCTCCCCCTCCCAATGTCAGGTGCTGCAAGCCCAGAGTCATCTTCACAGCCTTTCCCTGGAGCTGCTCCAGTCTGTCCATGTCTCCCTCACACCGGGGAGCCCAGGACTGGATCCAGCACCCCAGGTGTGTCTCACCAGGATGGGCAGAGGGGAAGGATCACCCCCCTCTCCCGGCTGGCAGGGCTGTGCCTGATGCAGCCCAGGTGGCTCTTGGCCTTCACCAGGGAACGCTGCTGCCTCCTGCCCAGCTTGGTGTCCATCAGCACTCAGGCACTTTTCTGACAGTGTTTCCTTTTATGTGGTTAGGAGTGAAAATGGGCTGCCCAGGCCAGAATTAAATTCCATGCAAGTCATGGCAAAACTGAAAGAATCATGTTTGTCACCCTGAAAACTAAAGCTTCTGATCTTGTTTTCATAGTTCTAGTTCTTTCCCAGGAAAGTAACTATAAACAGAGTGTTTACACATTCTTTCTAAGAAATGTCTTTGATGGACGTTGTGCATGACCAGTGTGATTGGGAAGGTGGTAACTTAATTATCCAATCCCTGGTCATTGTCAAGAATCTATAAATACTGGAGTCAGAAAATAAAGTTACTTCTTTTCTTGTCATACCACTGACACGTGTCCATGTGAATCTTTCCATGTCCTTTAGTGACATGTGTTCTATGCCAAAATCAAAGATAACAATTTTTTCTTTAATGTAAATGGAAATTCTGATTAGTAGAGATACTGCTGCACTTTTATTGCTGGGTTTTTCTCTGCTCTTGCACTGTCACTTCAGAATACTGTTGTTTTAAAATCCAGAGAGCTACTTGATAGGAATTTATCAAAGTGCACATGTAAGTGAATAATGAGTGCTGGCCTCAGCCTCTCATTTAGATGCCACTGACAAGAAGTACTACAGTATATGCCAAGTCATGACCTTGCTGCTGATTTAATGTCAGCCTTTAAGGAAAGAACAAATGGACTGTAGTTCCTTGACAAAAAAATCCACATATGGAGATAAAAATGATTTTAAAATAATTGATTAATACTGACAAAGAAAATACAAGAAATAGCCCTTTCCTACCCATGCCCAAGTGAGCAAGGAGAATGGCCACCAGGCAGGTGTAGGTGCTAATGAAAGAAAAGCCAGGTATTTCCCAGCCATATGGCTGACATATCATAGCCATGGGATCACCTACCACATTTAATGATATTACATTTTTTCTCTTTTTTTTTTAATGAAAGCATATTTTCTGTTTTCTCTTATGTGTGAAAAAAAAAAAAGACTGTACAAATTAAATTACAATATAGCCTATGTTTATTTGGAGAAAGATGCTGTGAATATTGGAAGAGATATGATATTCTTCTGTCTCAGTGTTTCTGCTGGAAAATGCAAAAAATCCAGAGCAATCATTGAAAGTTCTAGACAGTGAGTAGGAGAGAAAATGAAATATAACTTCTAATTATTTTCTCTGGGTTCAAATATTTGCATGCATCATACTAATGTTAATGTCTTCAGAGCATTTCACATTTCTATTAATTTCCAAAAAAGAGATTGCAGGTAATAATGAGAGAATCAATTTAATCTTGTGGAACTAGAGTCTGGTTTTGCTCTTTCTTTGATTTAACTTTCACTAGTCTAAAATGAAACTGTAGATTAATCTGAGACAAATTTCCCTCAAGGTGCCTTATTAGAGCTGTTCTGCTTTGTTTAAATGTTCTTGTTTAGGTAACAAATACCAGATAAAGTGTATCTCCTCGAGGATGCTGGCCCAGGCATGCCAGACACCAGCAGCTTCACTACAGCCCTAAACTTCATTAACTGCACTTGAAGTAACAGTGACCCACAGGGAAACATGAATGCTCCAGGGGTACTGCAGTCATTGCTGGCTCTTTGCAGAAAGAAGCTGTTGCATCATTTCCAGCACTGTTCGTGTCTGTCCTAAGCAAGAAGGTTGTTCCTTTCATACTTTAGCTTTGGAGACTCTGTCACATTTCATTTGAAAATTGTCTTCTTGCCAGCCAGGCACAGAGGCCACATCACTTGCATGTGGGGCTGACAATAGTTAGATAAAGAGTAGGCTGATCCAAACTGGTATCACCTCCACCATAAAATGGGGCAAGTTCTTACAACAGTCACTCTTATAAACATCTTACTCTCAAAGCTCAGTTACACAAAAGTTATCTGTGTTCTTCCTGCTGAGTTTAAGCCTGTCACAATTACTGGGATTGGGATGGGGCTTTCATTATTTTACCTTGCTTTTCCAGTCCTTCATAATGGACCAAGTACTTTTAAGATGTGCATTTTGCAGAAAGAATGAAGAACTGGTACCATGAAAATATCACCAGAGAGTGCAATATATTTATATCTGCTGAAAGAGCCTGAAAATGGCCTATAATTAACAGTTTCTTGAGGTGCTGCATCAAGTCAAAAGCTATTGTTAATATTAATTCAAGTGTTGGCAAAGCCATGGGATTCTGTACTGCAGCAGACAAAGCAGGATAGTAGAATATAATCAAAGATTTCTATTGTGGTATAAATGACAGCAGCAGTGCACAATGATCCATGTTGCAACCCAGACCTTTAGAGTAGCTGAGTCAAAATTTCTCCTGGATGTTTTATTGTGAGATTTTGATTAATAACTTTGGTGCATTAGGAACAGAGAGAATAGATCTGATACTACCATGAAGAAAAACTCATTTAGGTTTATTATTGCACTTATTGAGTTGCAGTGTGCTTCTAGTGGACGTGCTTTTTTCAAAAGCACAAATTCTGCGTTTTATGAAAAAGTAGTTGAATTATTTTGATTGAACTTTCTGTTAGATCAGTCACTACATTTAGAGGAACAGTTCTAAAAACCATTATACTTCAATGAAATCAATGTGGTGTTCGGCTGGTTCTAAATAACAGTGGTTGAGAACTATCATAAAAAAAAGCCCTATAAACGTAATTTTCACAGTTTCCATTTGTAGAGTTTTACATATTTCTTGTCATACACTGCTATGGTCTCTGTTGTACCCTGTGCTTTTGTTTAGAAGAATCACAGAAACATTTAGCTTGGAAAAGACTAATGCTAAGATCCTAAGTCCAGCTGTTAACCCACCACTGCAATGGTCACCACTAAACAATGTTTTTAACTGACACACCCATGTGCCTTTTGAACATATCCTGGGATGGAGAATCCCTGGGCAGCCTCTTCCAATATTTGGCCACCCTTTCAGTGAAGAATATTTTCCTGATATCCCACCTAAACCTTCCCTGGTGCAACAGGGAGGCCATTTCCTCTGACAAAATTTGCAATTGTGATGGCAAACTGAGTCTGAAAATGGAATATTTGAAAGGCTTTAAATCTTTCTATTTCTTGGTTCTCTTTGCAGCTGCAATTCTGAAAGAATTTTTAATCCAGTTTCATTAAAGATCTTGTGGCAAGCTAAGTGTGCTGGGAAATTCATGTCCCCCAGTGGTAAACTGGTTAATTGGTCAGCTAACTGTGCATTTTTCCATAGCAGCTATTAACCCTGCCTAGCTAATTCCTTCAGAAGTGCACAGGCACCAGGAACCTGTATTTCAGGAGCTGAGGTCTGCTGCCTCATCTTGGCAATGGAAAAGATTTTGTGGATCAATATCACTCTGGATTTTAAGAACACTTTGACAGAGGAGGTAGTTTTTTACTGCTGTACAAAAAGCTGTTGATTTCTACAAACATAATGCTCTATTTCTGTAGTATTAGGTGAAAAAAGAGAATAAAGAGCTAAAAGAGAATTTTGAAAAGTAAGGTCACTGAGAACAAAAGGTCAGGAAAACCATGATATCTTCCAACAAAGCCTGCAAGTGGTCATTCTGCAGTAATGTTTTGCTGCTGTACATGAACACAGCTGAAGTGTCCTGCCAAAGGTTTTTCCACCACCAGCCTGAGCACCGTGTCGGGCTAGTACCCACTGACAATTTTATGGATTATATTTTTACTCGTGCAGCAGCCTCACCACTGCTGTGTGCCAGACACCTGCTGAGGGCACCCCTTGGCCCCCAAGTGCACAAAGGCTGTGACTTGGCCCCGGTGATTTGCAGACCCTGCTGGGACCACCCTCAGCCCTGCCTGTTTGTGTGCGGGCTGCCTGTGTGGCCTGGGCACTCGGACAGTTTCACAAGCACCAATTGCCAAGGCTCCTTGCTTGCAGCCCCCCACAAGCCTTGAGGCTCCTGTGGGGCTGCTTTGCTGCCAGCTGGAGTCTTCTGAGCTGCTTTCCACCTGTCCTCAGCCCCAGCTGGCACAGGACTGCTCCTGGAGCCTCCCTGGACCTGGTCGCTCTGGCTTTGAAGTAATGATGCTTTTTACCACGGACTTCAGACAGCTGGGAGTGAAGCCCTGTTCTAATTTGCATTTAATCAAGAGTATTTCTCTCTTTTCCTTTTTCAGATTTGCTTTGCATCTTGTTTTTCCTTATTTGTGTATATTAAAAATAAGCAATAAAAAGGATCTGTTAGTGTTCAGCACTCTAAAATTCAGAGCTTTGTTTTTCCCTGGAAGCAATTTCTGAACTTTCTCTGCCTGACAGTGCCAGCAGATTTTCTAAAGCCAATAATCACAAAATGTCAGCATTGTTAAATGGGGACAATAAATTTTCAAGCAGTTCAATAACATGATTTTACCAGACGTTAAAAAGGTCAGGCATGAACTGTAAATAAATTCCCATCTCACAGCTATATGCCTCCTTCGTTAGAGAATAAATTATCATTAAGATAAGCAGTCAAGCAGTTATTATCCTGTGTTGTTATGGCTCTATATTTTGCTAGTTAGGTAGTTAGGCTGTCCTGCAAAGATGAGAAGGCTCCATAAAAAGTAAATAGATTCCCCTTTTGTAGAAAAAGACTGTGAAGAAAACAAATTTTAGAGAGAATTTTGGATCAAATCTAGGCTATGTAGTTTGGCATCTCCTTTCTGTGATTTTCTGGAGCTCTCTGGGACCAGACAAGCAGACATCAAAAGAAAGGTCTAAGCAGTGAAGAGTAAAGTACACCCCGCATCCCCTTTCTCCTCGGTGTGTAGGCCTTTCCCCATGCACGAGCAGTTTAACCAGCTCTGCCCTTTGCTCTCTCAGAGCTGGAGCCAGTGAGAGCACACTTTGAATGTGGTCTGCAGATTGATTCCTAAGGCAGGCTGGAAATCTGGGCTTGGACCAGAACCTTCCCTGCACCCCCTGGAGGGCTGAGCCTTTGCCTGCCTTTTGCTAAGGACTCATGTCCCAGGGTGCTTGCTGGTCAGCTTTGCTTGGTGGGAAATTGGCTGTCATTTTTCCTCACAGATTCACAGATTCATGGAATATTTGGACTTGGAAGGGACCTGCAAGGATCAAGGCCAGCTCTTAAGTGAATGCTCAAATGGAGGTTGAACTCACAACTTCAGGGTGATCAGCACCATGCTCTGACCCACTGAGTGTTCCTGCTCACTGAGAGGGCTCAGCTGGGGACTTTCCTTGCCACATGAGCCTCAACTTGTATTTCACTAGTGAGTGAAAACACTGAACCCTTCTGTTAAAAATAGTTGGTCACCAGGTGTATTTCAGCTCTGGTTTTAAGCATCCCTGGAGGAGCTGTCAGTTCACCACAGAGATGGCAGGAAATGGGGAAGTGGGTTAGCTCCAGAACACTGCCTGCCAGCAGTGAGAAGTGAGCTCCATGCATGGTAAATCCATGTAGGGAATCTTAGTATTTGATATCATGCCAGGAGGGAGAAGGAGCTCAAGAACACAGACACATCTGTGTGGACCGGTCTGATCTCACGTTCACTGCAAACCTCTTCAGATCCCAGGTACTGATTTAAGTGGCACTTCTTATAAACACCAATATTAAGCATTTGTGTGTCCTTGGATCTGAGGGTCTATAATTTTGTATAGGGCAATCTTTTCTACTTGAGAAGTCCAGAAAAGGTAGCGATCTTCCTGTACCTTAGCAAAACCTTTACTGAGTTGAATCATCCATCTAAATTAACTTATGGGGGAAAAGGGATACTGTCATATTTTACCCATATTGTCTGTAATCATTTTCTGTACATTTAAAATGTCTTTTAAGGGGAAGAGGGGTTGGTGGAGGAGAGGTCTTGGAGGAACAACATTGTCCTGCCACCACCACCTCCTCTCCTGGGGATCAGTAGTGCAATGCAGTGAGTGATTTTAGGAGTATAAAGGAAGAAGTGAATAGAATGTAAGTTTAGATGAGGAAAAAATGAAAAATGTAGGCATAGAAAGATTTGGGAAAACAAGGGTAAGAGAGAGTCAGGAAGAAAGAAAAAGATGGACTGATTTGAAAATGGAAGGAAGGGACAGAGCAACTGCAGGATACATTGAAAATGAAAGAAATCCTTCCCAGAGCAGGAGGGCCCATGCACACCAGCTGGCTCTTCTTTGTAGGTGCCTGTGGAACGTCCTAAATGGTTTGCATTTGAAACTGGGACTTGCAGCACGCAGGGAAAGACAAGTTTGTCATTGCAAAGGCTTAGCTGCGAATTGCTGAGACTATCAAGATTACCTGTTATCAGGTTTTGTGGAGCAGCAAGGAGAAGATGAAGAAAGGTAGCTATTTTTTGTGCGTTACAGGGTTTCTGTCTGCCCCACAGGCATTCCTGATGAGGGCACATGGAGATTTACACTGCAGTCATAACAGATTTTTCAGTATTCTTCCATATGCAATAAAAAAAATACTGTGTATAATATCTTACCAGATAAACTAGAAACTTATTATGGACATGGTGTAGGTGTCTATTAAAACATATCATGTTGATTTGTCACCCTGATTTGAGTTGTGTAGAGCATCTGATCACCTTGTAGGTTGAGGAATGTTCCAAAGGCTGATTTTTCCAAAGAAAGAACTCCTGTGAAATGAAAAAGCCCAACCAGATGAAGGCTGCAAACTTAACAGGCAGATGGTCTTGGATGTAAATGTATTTTCTTTGGTGGAACAGAAAGTTGAGATTCGGAATTAAACCTTTCCCAAGTATTCGTGTGGGGCACGAATTTGAACAGAGAGAACTGATGGAGTAGAAAGTTTCTCAGAAAGTTCTGAGACTTTTTTTCTTTTTTTTTTCTTTTTGATTTCAGCTCAATCAGAGAAAGAAAAACAGTTTGTTGACATTTTTATTGGCCAGAATAACTTGTTATTTGATGAATTGATTAATGGCTATGTTTGCACGGGATGAAATAGCCCATGCTGATATAGGACAGGAAGGTGATGCTTTGATACTATGGGAGCTGATTTTGCCCAGATGCTCTGGGTGACACTCACATGAGGCATCTCTGGTCCAGGCAGTGTGGCTCTGTGCAAGCTGGTGCACAGGGGCACACTGCCCTAGCTGGTTTGTTTAACCTGGGCTTTGTGCTGAGCAGTGCTCCAGAGCTGGAGCTGTTTCTGTCCCAGGGTGCCTGGTTCAGCCACATGAGCCAGCTGCTGCTCAGATGGTGACCACCAGCTCTGGGGAACAGACCAGCAGGTCTACCTGCCTGCCCAGCCCTGTCGAGTTACTGGCAGACTGTCAAAGGTGGTTTTCTTACCACTGGTTTGCAAAGTAGCTATAATTTTAATAACTGATTCCTCTGAGCCAGGCCAAACTGCCTCTGACACCTCACAGAAGCCTGTCTTAGAAGAATTTCGCAGTGCCCTGTTGACCCAACCCTTCCATCAGGTGCGTCTGGATGTGAGCACCAGCCCGGCTGTACAGCACAGACAGGAGCTTGGCTCGTGTCCTACCCAAGTGCTGCAGCTGGCAAATCACTGCTCATAAATAGCTTTTCTAAAGACAACCACCTCCCTCTGTAAGGAAGATTTATTTGTGGAAAATGTTTCAAAGCGTGGTTATATAGCATCTGGCATAAATTGCCCACACAGAGTAAGGGACAGTTGGATGATCAATTAATGCTGGCTGCTCTCCATCCTATTGTTTCGAAGGTATCAGGTAATGGATGGTTCATGTGCTCTATGTATTATATAAATAATTTAGTTTATGTCTAGGAAAACATGTCTTGTCCGTGAAGCAGAGAATTACTGGCTATGTGGCTCAGAGATGCCTCTAAACAATTTCAGTCAAGTGTAATAAATTAGGATACAGTGAAAGAATTTATTTTTTTCATCATTGCTGTTATTTGATTCAGCTACTGCAAAGATCTGTGTGAAATTCTATTGCCTGTACAAATATTACAACATAAATTTAAGAGTAAGACAAAAAGAAATTATGTGAGATCAGAAACAACAGCTGTACTGCTGTAGGAAGGCTTCATGGTATATTTGCTTACATTGTTTCAAAGAAATAGGAATTTCATACTGCTTTTGCTCAGATAACGAAAATTCATCTGAAGATAAATAGCTTTTAAGCTATCACTATCAGCCAAATGACCTAAAGAGGGACTTTTCCCTAAAAGACAACACTGAAAACACCTCCCCAATGCCTCATCACCTTTGAAGTCAATGTTGAAATTCTGCTGAGTTACAGAACTGTGTGATTTTCTCCCTGATATTTCTGTTCTTTACTGAAGCATGTGGCTACACTTCTGAAAGCCATTAAATTACTATTGCAAAGAAGCTGCCACCCATTGGGATGTTTAATTTGCCTTAACAATGGTTTCTTTGGGATGGATTTGATGACGTGACTGTACCTGTAGAGTCTTTAGAATAATAGCTTGTCAAGAAAAGTTGACTTCCCTCAGAGTTTTCCACTGTTCACTTTTACTTTGATTACGAACCCTTTTTGTATATGGTCAGCAATTAAGAAAAGTCTTCTTTTTAATTATTGGATCAAATTATCCTTGTTTCCATCCCAGACTTCTTTGTTAAAATTCATAACCTTTATTTTTACGAGCACTGCATCAACAAGCCATAGCCATTTCTTACTCTAAAACACCTTAACCACCCCCAGAGCTGCACTACTTAATTCCTCTGTGTATCTACAGCATATAGTAGAGGGGGCTGTTATACCCATAAATGAATTGCATTATCCATGGGGGATGTTAAAAAGGTAATGAAAAGTTAATGTGGTATTTGCTTCTTTTTTATATACTCATTAAAATGATTTATAACTGTGATGTTTATCTAAACTCACAATTAGAATATTAGATTAAGTGTTTACTTTTGATGTGGTACATGTAATTTTGTAGGAAGCCATGATACCATTTCAGCCTGGTGTGTAGGGAATTGAGAGAACAACTTAAGTTGTTTCTCAGTTAATTACCGTTCTCATTTGCCTCAGCCCCTCTCTGAAAATGTCTCTTAATTAGAAGGGCCTGGTACAGGATTGTGCTGATGTTCAGCATCTTACAAATTTGAACTGGTGGTGTTTCCATAGGAAATAAAATCTACTGAGCATTTCAAGTGCAGACCGGTGATTAGACACCAAGTGAAATGACAGCAATTCTGTGTTCCTGGGGGGAATTGTTTGTGCCTTGTGTGACAGAGGCTGATGGAGGAAGCCCAGGGAGGTTTCTGTCCCACAGACAGCAAGCTAGGACAGGCTGGGAACCTACTGCCACCCCACAGGCCTCCTGGGCACAGGGCCCCTGGCCCCACGGGCACTGCTGAGCTGTGCTGTTCTCACTAGTAGAAAATAACCTCTTTTGAAGTCTGACAGCTTCTTTCCAACTTTGAGGCCCCACGTGCCTGGCTCTGCAGGTTGTGGAGTCACAGGCGGGAGAGGGCTGTGGTGCACGTGGGATGTTGGCTTGTAGGTCTAAGGGGACAGTGTGGCACTGCCCTGCAAACACAGAGACCGAGCAGCTGTGGGCTGAGACACACACCTCATGTGGGAGACTTGAAGGATCTGCAGCAAGAGGGGAGTGTGGGGGAAAGCCACAGGCATGGCAGCAGCCCTCTCTGTGTCATCCCTGAGGCACTGGAGGCAGGGGCTCACCCTCTTGCCAGGCAGAGCCATGGGCACAGGGGCCTTAAGGGAGCCAACAGCATGAACAGATCCCAGTTTTGGGACCTGGCTCAAGCTGCCTCCTCAGCTTTGCAGTAAAACATGGTGTGGGTAAAGAGTTGCCCTCTCTGCAGGGTGGATGGGCACATCTCTGTGAGTGGTGGAAGATGGAGGTGACCCGCCCCAGCTCTTTGACAAAAACAAGCCAGGGCTGTTTTTTCCAGCAGCTTCAAGAAAGAATCACAGGATAGTGTTTTGTACAAATCTTGGATAATTTGGTGCTATGTGCTCCCAGAAATAGGGGGAAAGAGAAAGAGAAACACTGCATTGTTCCTTGGGAAAGAAAAAGCTGAATTCAGAGTAAAATACCTAACAAATGACAGACTAACACATAGAGGCCATGAGGAGTTCTGTCAGCAGCAGCTGCCTGGGGCTGCTCTCAGGGGCCTCTGCACCCATGGAGCTCATAATCTCCAGCATCTTCCTCTACTCTCCTGGCTCCCACTCATCACTCCAAAGGTGATGGCACATGGGACAAAACCATACTAAAATCTTTATACATAGATGTAGAAATAGCTCCTAAGCAGGTAGCAGCTTTACCCCATTTCTCTGTGGTTTTGAGTAACTTCATTTTTTTCTCCTATTTGCTCTTTGTCTGTGCAGAAGCAACCAAAATTAGTGGCTTCTTTCTCAGGAAAAACAAAATCAGGTGCAAAGAGAGTGTGTAAAACAGCACATCTTCTGCCCACGCAGTTCAGGAGTCAGTGACCACCTCTGACTAGTGTGGGAAGCCGTGCAGCAAACGGGGTCTTTGATGGGTGGGCTGGAATTCCTACCAACTATAAGGAAAAAAAAAACAAAATAGCTGACTGTCCTGAATGATGTTTCTCAAGCCACTAACCTTGCCCCAGTAGTGGTAAAAAGCCTGTTGTGTGCAGGACAATATGAGCAGCTGGGCATGCACTCTCTGTGAAAGCAGAGGACAGCAGGCAGTTCCTGTTGTAGCCTGTGCAACATCAAGCCATTACAGAGGGCTGGGGAGATGCAGACAAGTGAAGTGGATCATAGCACAGTGGCAAAGGCAAGGTTATTTCCCCAGATTTTTCTGGGAGATGTAAGTAGACAAAGAGGTGCTATATGGCAAGAAAATTGAGGGAAATGGAAAGGAGCACGTTTGAGACCAGGAACAAAGTGGAACTGTGATAAAGAGGTGACGAGGGAAGGATAAAGCAAATTCTGGACAGAAGAAAATCCTTCACCTACTCTTTGACTTTCGCCAGCTGGTTTTAAATTATCACTTGAGGACTGCAAGTGGCACACCAGTGATGTTCAGCAGTGTGGCAAAGGTATAAAACACCTCTGCCTTAAAGTAGGGAGTTTAACTTTGGCAGCTATGAGTTGTAGCTAAGACTTCATTCTCACAATGACTATAGCCTTTAGCTATCTCCTTCTGCTTAGCTTCTAACTTAGGGTCAACAAGGATCAAACATATCATCAGCAGCCTTTCCAAGGCTGAGAGCAGCACAAAGACAGCAGCAGTGTCCCTCACATGTGGCCACAAGCAGCAAGCCTTCCCTAGGGTGAATTCAGTTGCAGTAACAGCTTGTGTTCTTCACCCATATTACAGGGATGCCCAGCAGCCCTGCCAGAATTTGTGTCAGCATTTTCTTTATAAACTCATTTTCCTTTCTTGACTGACAAAGTGCCAAATGCATGTGCTGTTGCCTCTCAGCTGAACTGAAAGATGTGAGAAACAGTGTTTTTCTGCTCCTAGTAACTGAAGAGAAGTGTTGGCTGAGTTTCAGAAAAGTAGATCAGATGCTGAAGTTCATGTCACTGAAGGTATTTTGGAGTCTATGACATCTGAGTTAATCCTTTTTTCCATACAAGCTGAATTTGAAAGTTTGGATGTGACCAGACTCTTGGGCATGAGCTGGGTCACACTGAAAACAAACCAATCATCATGGCTCATCATAGACATGGTATTTGATGCTTTTGCATCTGTGGACTGATTCTTTATTTCACTAATTTAATTTCATGCTGTTTCAATTGCATGAAGATGTGCTCAAGTGGGCACAACCTGACCCTCTTTCCTTCCCACTGAGTGGCCTGAAATTAGGGCTCCTCTGCTGGTTCCCAGCTCCCAGCAAGATGGATCAGAGCACAGCCGGGGGGAGGATGCTGCAGCCTTGCTGTGTCTTTTCCTTACACCTGGGACTGAAAAAATGTTTGCTGATTCTCAGGAAAATGTGTTCCTACCCCATCCCATTTCCTGTCTGAGTGTCATGGCACTAGTCTTGGTCTCTAGTTTGCATTTGCTTCTTTCCTGTGTCTCCTTCATCAGGTTAAATGCCACAGCATCAGCTGCATATCTTGCTTCAAGGGCTTCATGGAGATTTTTGGGCTACTTTCAGATCTTCATTCCTCATCTCATTTGACCAAAAGTATTCTTTGTTTTTGCCAAATACTGTTACTATGCAACATAACAGCAAATAGCTGGGTGTGATGTTGGATGGGGTTTATTGCAACAGCTTTAACCATGATAAAAAGCATGTGCTTAATGTTATTTTTAGACCTGTGTATGTTAAGAGGTCCTAGAGTTTTAATCTAAATACGACTTTGTATAAACACACAGCTCTCAAGCACCTTAATATTGAGATCTGTATGTCTCCCCAGATTCAAGCTTGCTTACACAATGGAAATATCAGAGTTAAAGCAGAAATGAAGAAGTTATTTCATATTCCTTTGCTGGTTTTGTTTCTCTTCATGGAACACCTTTTTGGCAAGAAAATCACTAATGGGTGACTGATGGGTCCAGTAGACCAGTGAGTTGAGCTTCTGGGAGGTAGGGATCTCTGTGGTTCAGGCAAAGACTTGCAGCTGGCCTCATCCATCCATCCATCCATCCATCATCCATCCATTCAGGGGTCCCTGTGTACTGGTGCATATATTTCACTTCTGAGAAATCCCCTTTATCTCTTTGCCTTGACTTCTGTAGGGAACATGATGGGTATTGCACATCTCCCCCGTTTTTTTTCCTCTATCCCCTCTCCTTTTCATGTGTGTGTGTGTGTATCTGCATGCACACACACACACACACACACACACACACACACACACACTTGTTAACCTACACTTGAGTTTGTGTTCAGCAGTTGCACTCCTTCAAGTCAAGCAGCGCTCTCAGCTTTTTCTAGCACACAGCAATCTGTTTGACCTTTCCTGAAACTCTGGACTTAAGCTCAAGTTTCATTAATCCTAATGAACCAAGACTTCGCACTTGGGTTCCAAGATCCAGTGCTAGCAGGTGTGTAAGAACATAGAAGCAGCTTAGGTAGCATCTGAAGGGGTGGCTTGAGAGGTGACCCACAGCAATCTTCTCCTATTTGCTCTGCCCTTTCACAGAGATGAAACCTCCAAGAACAACACTGGAGGAATTGTCTTAGTTTCTTTTCCAAAAAGCATTTAATTTTTAAATCTGTTATTAATGAACTTTTAAACAGTGACTTCATTAATACTTAAACTACCACGAAGAGAGAGTTTTTAATCTGGAGTTGTGCTAATTTCTAGCTGACATCTCTTGACTTCTCTGCAAATCTGTTGCTTGTCTCACAGGACCACTCTGCCCTCCTCTGTGAGTATCAAAGGCAGCTGCTCTTATTGCAGCTTTTGTCACTGGCTGGAGAAAATTTTCCCAGTAATCCTGTTGGAGGCAGCAAACAACAAAGAAATGGCTAAACTGCAGCGATGCTGTCTATCCAAAAGGAAAGCCTCAGCACTTGGGTCACAGCAAAGCTATTTGTAAAATGTATGCAAATTCCCCAGTCTCCTGGCACAGGGGATCACAACGCTTTAACCCATGCTGCATTCACCTCCTGCCCAGCTCCAGCTCTATCTGCTGTCCACAGCGTGGCTCCCATGTAATGGCTTTTGTCATTCTCACTCCTGCATCTGCCTAGAGTCCTCGGAGATTTTAACTTAATGAAATCATTCTCTGCGTTTCAGAGGGAACTTGGCTTTTCCTAGTATCCCATGCTGCTGCCACACGCCTGAGGGCAGGAATTTCTATTCGTCATTCATCGTGAATACAAAAAGAGGATATCTATGCCACTAAGGGGACACTGCTCACATTTAAAATCTCAGATGCTCCCCTAGCATAGCTCAACTCCCCAGGGCACTGGCATCCGTGAAGTTGTGCTGGCAGAGACGCCAGCCCTCTTCATGTCACACTGGTATTTTTGGCATTTTAATGGCCTCTTGGGATCACACAGGGGTGGTGGTGAAAAAGAAAGGCTACCAGGGAATTACTGTAATCTGAACTACAGAGGAGAATGAAGGAAGGCAGCGTGTAAGATGATTGTCACAAAATTATATGTATTTTTGAGTAAAATTCACAGAAGTCGGTGGTTTTACTCACCACAGGATTCCAGTAAGAGGCAGACAGGTACACAACACTCACCAGAGATGGTTTCAGCTTCTGCCAATGGATTAAAAGATTTTTCCTTCAGAGAACAATATCCACCCAAAGAACTTCCATCACCAGGAAGCCCCTCATTGCACCTCACAAAGCCTCCAGTGTTGCTGGTGATGATGGGGTCTTTATGAGCACTGTGAGGACATTCCAGGTGATCCATAGCAATACTTTTCACTGGTGACCATGAGACCAAATTCATCCCTTCTTATATCACTTCATCCCAGAGATGGTCCACTGGGAAATGAAGATGAGAACCAATATTCTAATCCTGACAAAGCAACTCTTTTTGCCAACAGCCCTGGGATAAGAGGTGAATGAAGGCAGGACATGAACCACTGCCGATTGCCTTCACTTTCCTGGCTGCTAGAAGGAAAATCTGTCTTTATTTCCTTCTCTTTCCTTGGCTGATCAGTGGGGACAAGTTTGACCACTGCCTGTTTTCCACCAGCTCCTCTCCTCCCTGAGAGCTGAGTGCCCAGTGCTGCTGGCACTGGCAGCTGTGGGGCTAGGTGAAAAGAACTGCAGTCAGATTTCTGGTCTCCAGAAAATCTGCAGCCCTACATGAATAATAATTTATTTCAAAACTCTCTTTAAATATATTAATCCAAATGAGGTTCATTCCAGAAGAGCAGATCCTGGACATAATGCACTTAATTCTAAGTCACCAAAACTTAACTGAGAGGTCTCCAAGTAACCCAATCTCAGCAATCCCTGCTTTGGGTGGATAGTTGGACTTGATGACCTTTGCAGAGTTCCCTCCAGACTAAATTTTCCTATGAGGCTTCAACCACTTCTGTATGGCTCAGTCCAAGCAGCACCACCAAGCTTCCACAGATGCTGCACTGGGCTTTGGTGGCAAACAACAGCAGAATACCTTGGAGCTGACCTCAAAATTGCATTTGGACATGATAATCCATGCAGTACTAGCAAACTGCAAGATATGCTGTACTTTTCCAAAGACAAGAGTCTGGTGTTTGTGACCAAAACTGCTTCAGATCTGAAGCTGAAGCACTAGGATCTTGCTCTGGTTCTTGCCTCTGCCCCTTCTGTTTTTTAATAGCACTGTTATCCAGGAAGAATTATAATTCCTATAAACAGCACAGATTTCTTCTATTCCTAGGCCCTTTCAATTAGGCAAACAAAATTTCAAGTTCAGCAGCACCAGCAGATTGTGCACCATAGATCCTGATGGTCCTGGCCTGTTAGGTTTCAGCACAGTCCTTTTATGACCAAGCACCCTTTGCTACAGATCTATGGCAGGCCAGTAGCTTTGGAGAGCCTGGCTCGGTGCTCTGGCAGGCAGAGCCAGGAATAAGGACAGATCTGCTGATTCAGGATCCTACAAACATAGCTGATCTCATTGCAGTGAAAATAGGTCACTGATCACACATGGCCCGCATCCAAAAACTAGCCAGGAAAATTGAGTATCTGCTGGCTGAAAACTCTGTTTTACTTGAACTCACAAAAATAAAGCAGTCTGCTTTAATTTGTTTAAAACAGCCACCAGATTATGTGACCAGGACATGAAGACAGTGATCTCCCTTCAGTGTTACTTTTCAAGCAAGCAACTCATTTATTGTTCCAGCCCATCCTTTGCTTCCGTTCTCACACATTAAAATAGTGTGTAGTTCACACGTCTGTTTTTAACCTCAGTTACAGCAAGAAGGTCTGATTGCTAAAGAAAAAAATAGCATTAGCCTATATATTGATGACACTAACTTCTTTTATAGGCTTCTGTCTAGTGAAACAAATCAGTTAATATTGCCATAATTAGATCTTTGTAAGTAAAAATAACATGACAATTCCTGGTTTAGGGTTGGGGTTTGTGGGTTGGGTTTTGGTTTTGTTTGGGTTTTTCTGTTTGTTTTGGTTTTTTGGTTTGGTTTTTTGTTTGGTTTTTTATAAGACAAAAACCTTCTTTTCTTTTTAGATTATTCTGAATTTTCTTTTTGAGCTGGTTGCCCATGCTGACATCCTGAATAATTTAATGGGAGAGCACTTAGACTGCAGCAGGGCTGAGAGTTACTGATGTGGAATAAGTGTACCCTGATGTTCTACAATGTGCATGGTGGGAGGGAAAGTCCAATCAATATAAATGAATCCCTTTTTCCATTGAATAAATGCTGTCTCTCTCAGTCAGCAACTGGGGAGAATATGGATGCTTTATAGAGATAAGTTCTACTAAAATGTTAAATCTGTCTCTCTTTAACAGATCAGATCAGGCCCATTTCTTTTGCTGATCATCAGCTGTTAAGCAGGAGTGGTCTTCACCTTCAATTGTGGACTGAGTGGTGACATGCTCATGTGAAAAAGGTTATTAAAACGTGAGTAATTGTTGTTAGAGTGGTCAGAAATAATTGCTTGTACAATTGAACTGAAAATCCAAAAGAGGCTGGTAAAAAAATTGCAATGCAAGTTTGTAGAAATTTTTTCAGCACATATGCTCTTTATTATTCACAAGCTACATTAAAGGAAAGGTAATACCTGAGAGAAGGTAATTCAGGAACAGAGACTAGCTCACAGGAGCCCTGGAATTGCTTCTGTGCCATGTTACAGGCAGTAGCTGTAAGGTCATTTTTGTTCTCCTTCCACTGGCACTGGTCCTTCTTGTGCTCTGGGGGAGAATTGCTCCTTGCTCCTCCTGCTCTCCATCATTGCTGCTCTGGGCCCCATTCCTTGTGTGCTGCTTCCCATGCTAACCTCCCAGGGAGCTGTTTCCCATCTGGAGAGGTCCTGTGCTTGGCCACACTACCCAACAAACAGATTCACAGCAGTCCCTGCCAGGGAAGAAGGGAGAGCAGAGGAAAATGGTATGCCTTTCCAGCAGCTCAGGGTTCACCAGACAGAGCTTAGCTTTCATGTACAAATAAGAGGTTTTGTGACTGTGAGAGTCTCTCTGGTGGCAGATGATTCTGGTGGTCCCTTAAGGCTGATTCAG
This sequence comes from Cyanistes caeruleus, assembly GCF_971803275.1. Taxonomy (NCBI): domain Eukaryota; kingdom Metazoa; phylum Chordata; class Aves; order Passeriformes; family Paridae; genus Cyanistes; species Cyanistes caeruleus. The sequence continues at coordinate 48,145,112 of NC_141704.1, read as the reverse complement.
CCAGCAAAGACAATTTTTGATGGATTTTGTGTGCCTGACTGGCTCTTGCTGGAATCTCACACTAAGTGAAAACAAGTGATTTCTTACAGGCTACACAATTCTAAGAGTAACTTTATGAGAAGTGTTCATCAAGCGTGTAATATAAGCATATTTTGAACTCACTGATTTAATAACAAGCTGTATATGGATACCATAAAATAATTCACAGTGAGATAAAGGCCTGAACAATTCAGACGAAGAACTGAAATCAGACCTGAGACTGATTTCGAGTGTCTTCACCTGTCAAGTCATATTCCAGAGTTAGAGCCTTATCTGACACAATTTAAACCTTTCTGCCTTACATCATCTGAAGCATACCTAGGGTTACATGTAATATCTGTAACCTCTTTTCAGGAGTGACCATGCTGCAGCAATAAAGGGATTTTCAGCAAAGGAAAACTCACACTCCCTTAGGAGGGCCTGCAGGCCCTCTAGGAGCAGGGCAGTATGGCCTTGGGTGAATTAATTTGTATTTTCTTTGGCATGTGCATACATAAGGATATATTTAGGCCTCCTTTTTATTTGGTTAGACAGGCAAGGTTTAAGAGAGAGCAGTGGAGGAACAAACCCCAGAAATGTTGGAGCCCAGTGCAAGGTAGGAATAAGTTGCCTTTAGAAAGTGTCTCCTGAGCAGCTGAAGAAAGTTAAAGAAGGCAGCTGGAAACAGCAAGCCCCAAGCAAAATAACCTCAGTGGTTATCCTGTGGGGCATATCAGAGCAAACCTCAAATGACACCCTGTAAATAAATCTCCAGCACTGACTGCCAAATACACATACATCAAAAGTCAAGCCCTTGTCCATGGACTCACGTAACACAGTCTCAATGGAGTTTGTCTTTTCTGCCCTCTTTTAACCCAAAACAAAGTTGTTGCACAAGACTGTGAATCAGTTCTAACATACCTCCTGTGCTGGGTTGTCAGCCAGTTACTGGCAGTTCTCACTGATTTTTTTTTCTCTGCAATATGCACGTTTCTGCACAAGCACATTCAAAAGCATTTCCAATTCCAACTTAAATCCACAAATCTGGTGAAATTCTAAGTTAAGCTCAATGCCCATAACACTTGTCTTATGACATCAACTGGTTAAAGCAATTCATCTTTTTATGAACCTTTGATGAAGGGACTTCTGTTACAGGAGAAATGTGCTGGATTTCATGCTTTGAGCATTCCATCTGACTTCTTAATGTTGCTATAAGGCAGAGCAGCTTGTTTTGTAATCCTAAATAAAATAATAAGCATTCCGCCTGATACTGTATCAGCATGTAATTCTGTAATAGCTGCTCTCCAAGAACCTTCAAATGCCTTATAAATCCTGTCTTGACTCCACTGCCATGATTTAGAAGTAGGTAAATGTTGTTGTTTACCTGTCAGCACAGAGAAAGGCCATTCTAGGGAGTACCCTGTCCAAAACCATGAGTAGTTGTGCAGGGAAAGGGGCTGGGCTCATTCTCTCTTTTCTGGGTTAGACCTTGTACCTGGGAGTTCAAAATAGGTTATTTATAAACTGCAAGTGGAAACATTACAGTTTATCTTGTGACAGATATTTGAGGCTTTCAAAAAGGGTTAGGAGGATGGGGTCCAGTGCCAGAATACATCTCAGGGATTTTTCTACAGTTTCTTTTGTAGCCTTGAACGAGACAGTTTAATGCCTAAATGGCATAAATAAACATAGGTGTGTATTAGAACATAAATAATATTTTCCAGTTCAACAGATCCTGGAAAGATTTCCTCTAATGTAACATGGTGTCAGCTGGTCTGGCAAGGACAAATTCACTAGTGGTTCCCAGCTTCTGGAAGCAGTATGCAGGGGTTTATCTGTGTACAGAGAGGAAAACACCTCACTTTTTTTCCTTGATATTTCCTCAGTCTCCAAACAGATGATGGTTTCTTTGTGGCACAGCTTTCTGCTCCAGACTGCCAAAAAGTGTCCTTCATTGCAAGCCTACAGTTTTGCACAGAACATCCTTATTTTCATAAGGGGCAGAGAATGTGATCAAACTTATCCACTTGCTTTGTTTGCACACATACTGCTTTCCACTGCAGGAGAACCAGCTGAAGATATGGACTGATAGTCAAGTTGTTTGGTCTTATCAAAACAAGCAGCTTTTCCACTGAGGTATTAGGAAAGTGGTTAAATGAAAACATTTGCTGTGTTGCCTTTCTGAACTTCTAACTGGGTTTCACTACCCTTGTAGATGTACAACTAAAGCAGTTGTGAGGTCTCCTCGTGCTGCTGGTTTGTGGATGGGGATGCTGTCTTGCAGCAGACAGCTGTGCCATGTTCTTTGCTGCTCTGGGTCACTGCAGGAACTACAAACACAGGAGAATGTTACTGAAAAGTTGGTCTTTGGACTGAATCTGGTACAGTCATCTGTGTTTTACGCCTTCAAAAGAAATTAATTTTAAAGGTATAGGTTTTTGGGGCATTTGGGGTTTTTGCTGTTGGTTTGGTTTCTTGTGGGTTTTTTTTTGTGTTTTGGTTTTACTTTGGGGTTTTTCAAATTAAAGAAAAAAGGAAAAAACAAGCAAACAAACCCATGAAACAGGAATATTGCTGCTGGTGAACTCTAGCTTATGTTCAATGACTGACATGTCTGAAGGTAAACAGGCAGGTTCCCCCACACCCAGCCTATCCTTCCCCTCCAGAAGCTAACATTGCTTGAAAGAGATGCCAAAGCAGCTGACACCAGAATGACAAGTGGATACGTAATGTCACACTGCTGGGGAGCAGAGGGCAGAGGCAGCCCAGCTGGGAAGACCAGTGGAGCAGTGCAAGGCCAGCTCTGCCTCACTGGATGTCTGCAGGACAATGATCTGTCTGGCCAAGAATAGAAATGCCCAAACTGCTCCTCTTTTAACTGGGGTGCTGTGCTTTCATAACAGCTCATGACAGGTCAGGTTTTGCAAAGGGAATCTTGTCTGTGGTTGGTCCAAAAGGAGGAGGGTGATACTGGGGGACTTGAAATGACAATTGTATTGATAATGCTGGTGGTCACTGAGGGAATATCAGCCTGTGAGCAACAAGCAATTTCTGCCTCTGCACATTTCACCCCTGCTGCCCTCTCCTCTCCCCAGGGCGGGGGCCTTGGGCTCTCTGGCCTGTCACCCTTCATTGACCAGCCAGTCTGCCTGAAGTGACTGTAGGGTGGCTGTGCATGTTCCCAAAGGCACGGCCGCTCCTCCAGCCTGAGCCACAGCAGACACAGCCTGAGGCTGACCTGGGGCAGGCAGGAAGCTGCTGCTGGCAGCAGGAGCCTAAGGCACGGTTTTGCCCTGAGAGAGGCTGTTCCAAGAAAAGCACAATGATGTCCCTGGGCACGTTTGAGAGATAGCTGAGACTGGAAAAGAACTAGGAGCATGACCATCATCTATAGGAATAATTCAAACAAACGAAAGAACTCAAATTTTCTGACCTTTCCATGCTTCACTCTTCACTGTATTTACTAAGTCATACCATAGTAATGAAATACTAGTAAAGCAGCATTAGGATCTTCAGAAAGATCCATTCTGAAGCTGGCTATTTCAGCAGTGGCTGATGAAATGATGCTCAAATGGTTTACTCTAGTTGGCCATTGCCAAGGACACAGTATTTTCATGTTGAACTTACAGGAGGAAATGCATTATTTGTTTGCTTGTTTGTTTGTTTGTTTATTTATTATGGAATTGAGTTGTTTTTCACACACTTGGTGATGTGGCTGTGGGGAAATGACTGTCATGGTGGAACTGAAAAGTTGCTGTCAAAGCCAGTGTCTGTTTGGGAGGAGTGGGGTGGAGATTACACACACCCCAAAATGCTCACACGGCTTAGCAGTGCACACTTCTAGCTAGGATAACAAAGGCTTTCACTGTGCTATCCTCTCTGAGGGGATTAAATACCAAGCTGTAAAGCCTTTTGACTTTGCTTACAGCTTAAAACGTGATTATTTCTTTTATGTGCAGTGGAACAACTACCATGAGCAATTTATCCTCATAAAAAGGTATCCAATGACCTAGTGATTGGAGTTTGGATCCCTGCTTTCAGAAGAAGTTTAAGAAGAGTGTGGGACTTGAACCTGGCCACCCATTATTTCTGTCAACATTGCTGTCACCTAATATCTGATGTGAAGCCCATTGCTGTCTCCTTTTTCCCAGCTCTGTGACTTCAGTCCAGGAGAGGACTCACAGCTAAAGATCCTTAACAGTGTTAAGTATCTAGCTGCCCAGAGGGAGCACAGCATTTGTTTTTAGGTGGCTGACTTTTGGAGTGTCGCCAGGTGCTGCAAGGAGAAGCAGGGATTCGATGGAATGTGACAGCAATGAGACTAGAAATTGGAGTTTCCATCCTTCTCCTAGGAGCATAACTTCAAAAGCCATCTTTGAAGCCATCTTAGAAGCTGTCTGAAATGAATGCTGGGATGTGCCTTCACTTCAGCAGGAGTCATGGCCTGTATGTGTTTATACTACATGCAAGTCTGGATAGCAGGGCTCCAAAGGTTAAAATCTGTTGCTGACACCCAATAAAAGGAAAGGTGAGGCCTCTGCAGGGATGCAAAGAGGGCAGCTTCACTAGCAAAGCTAGCAAATAGATCAGTACAAACATGCTGGTGTTCCCATCTGCCAAGCTGGGGTTGTGGTAATGAGCACTTGTGCAGAAGAACAGGTTTTATCTCAATGGATAGACAGGCAGAGCCACCTCTTGGCTTTGCCATTGGTTTGACCTGTGTCTGTCAACACGATTCACCCCAAAACTGAAGCTCAGATGCCCAGCCAGGCTGGGAGTGTGTAGGCTGGTGTTATGGGCCCTGGAGAGAAGGAGGCCCCATGGCATCTCCCATGGAGACTGCATTGGCAGTCTCACAACATAAAAAGATCCACAGCCAGATTTTGTGCAAGTTTTTGCTCCTAGAAACCCCTATATAGTTCTCAGGCTTAAAGAGTTACCTCACTAAGACCCCTGTGTGGCTGTAAATGATATTTGTGTCCACAGTGGCAGTAAATATTTGGTTTTGGGTTGGTTTAGTGTGACTGAGGCACACAGAGGAAATTACTGAGAAAATAACAGGTTAGTGTGTGACAAGCAAACTGTGCTTAAGCAGTAAGGCAAAACTGATCAATTTTGGACCAAAATGTCATGGTGAATGTGCAGTACAGGCATAAGGGACGAGACCAACAGGGTGGATTTTATAAATCCCTCATTTATTTGGTAATTGACCTTCCAACCATATAGAGGCAGACTGAAATACCATTGCAGTTTTTCTCTTTTTTCCTACACTTCTTTAATCGTGTATAATCTAGAAATAGATAAGACAGCAGATTTTTCAAATGGTCATTTCACAGTAAAAACTTGATCTAAGAGCTTCCCTACTTGCTGAAACATCTGTGGGCTGCTAACTTTTTGCTGTGTGCAGCCACTTGAGGACAGGCTGATAAACCACAGAGCCTGTAATTTGTCACCTTAAGTTTCCATGGCGTTTTTTTTGTCTGCCACCTGAATTCTCCCAGGCTTGCTTTGTGCCTAAAAAGTAAGCAATTCATTCACTTTAAAGCTTGAATGAAAGCTCTTTAACTAGGTTTTACTTATGGAGGTGGGTTTTTCCACAAAAAAAAAAAAATTAAATATGAAAATTTGAAAATTTGCCATTTTAAGATCAAGTGATGAATGAGCTTTTTAACTTGGCAGTGAAATGCCCAGGGACTAAGCTGCCACAGGCATTAGAGATACCAGAAGCAGCAACTCTCAGAGGCCACTTGGACTGCCTGGTTTTTATAACCCACCAAACCTCTGTTGGTTAGGAACCCATTCCCTTTCCCTACTGATGTGAATCAAAGACAATGTGGAAGATATCATTCAAATAGCTGTGATATGAGAGGATGAGAAAAACTGGGAACTAGTGCCTGGTGTTCTGGGGAGATGACAGAATTTGTAAGGCATTGAAAAACAAGCTCTGATTGCCCAGAGAGCTTTCCTTGCCTGCACTCACCAGAGAGGAAGGGACGAGCAGCATCTGTCACTGCTGCAGTGCAGGCAGCACTGGGAAGGGGTAAGCTGGAGGCTTAAAATCAGACAATTTCTAAAATAGATGCCCAGCCTGACTGCATGGCCTCACATATCATCAATTTAGATTTTTATCAGGGCTATTTTTCTGCACTGAGAGGCTGGGTTCCCTCCTCGCCTGCTTCCCCTAAGTTAAAAACACTGAATAAAGGTCTTGGAAGGAAGAGCTGCCAGTGTTTAAGCACGAGGAGGGGTTGCTTTTCCCCATTTGTTCTTTTTCAGTACCATAAAAAAAGGGGAGAAGGGTGGTTTGGGGCAGTCTTGAGAGCACAGCTCCTAAGGCAGCCAGATTTTCAGTCTGGAGGTGCACTGTTCTGTCTCACCTCTCTTTCTCACCTAGAGGCAACTCACATGTGCAACAATTCAGACAAGCGGTGGGTTGGAGGGAGCATGAAAAATGCCAGAAATGTCAGAAGGCTTAAATTCTCTTCCTTACCAGGATTTGTAGTCATTACAGCTCCCTTCCTCCATAACAGCATCCCACTGGTGACCTGGTCACACAGAGCAGTGTTCATCAAATTTCAGCACTCATTACATGATTAAGTACCAGTTTTGTTCCTGCCTACCTATTTTATTGCCCAGCCATACCATCGCAGCTGGGTTCAATGCAGGCACCTGCCATCACACCCTGGGAGCAAAAAAAGATGTGACCCTTCCTGGACAAAGTAGTTTATGAAAAGGATGTTTTGCTATGAAGCCCTTGACAGGCCACAAATTCATTAATATACAAGTTATATTATTTGAGTTCATTTTTGCAGAGTTCATTTTATCATGTTTTACCACTTATTGAATGAAATTCAATTGTTATTGAACTTCATTTTTTCTCCAGGCACTGGAAAACAAATGCAAATTTCGTGAGGAGGAGGTGATTTAGAGATGGTTTGAAATTGCTATGCTTCAGATGTGTTGTCATGCTGCACCTTTATCTTGGGTGTCCTTTTTCACTAGTTCAGTAAACTAAATACATGAGAAAAAAAAAATTAAAAATCCCTGCTCTTACTTTGTTTCTCCATCTAAAATTACCTCTAACTTTTCTTATAAAAATACAAAATGTAAATGCACTGTTCAAGCATGGAAAATAAGAACCCTTTCTATGCAAGGGGAAAGCAGACTAATCAAAAGCAATAAAAAAAGAAATTTATTCCTATTTTTTTGCAAAGAGGTTACTGATTGTTGGCTTTAGAGCTGCTCCACAGAATTTTCAAATTAAAAAAATTCAAAACACAATAAAATATAATTTTTGGGTCTATGTCAACCTTTAAATTTTAGACTATTTGCTGTTGATTGGAGAATATAATCTGAAATAATGTAGTTTTTTCAACAATAATTTTGACTTCCTTTTGTTTCAAAGTATTTGAAAATGTCCTATTGAAATGATCCAGACTGATATGTTTCCACAGTGAGCATAGCTCAACACCTTATTTCCCTTTGCTTTTCAGAAGAAATTTATTCCGAATTGGTGTTTTCAGGCATCATGGTTGTGAGCAAGACACAAAAACATTGTCAGAAAGGTTTTACCTGTCTTTTTCCTATTCCTTGGAGCAATACAGCCATGCCTGCAAGAGCTGACATGGTCAGAACCCGCAGGCAGGTGCTGTGTTTGTACCAGCCTCTTACTGCTCGTGGCCTCCTGGGCTCCCACAGGGTTCATGGCCTGGCTGGGGGAGCACTGAAAGTCAAGGCTCTCTGTGTTGTTAAAAACAACATGAAAGTCAGTGAGCCACATGTCTTAACTGCTACTTGTTGATTTAGAGCTTATTTTCTTATCAGGGGCTAGTAAGGTGAAAGGCAAGTTTGGGTAGAGGAGAGAAACTGAGCACAGCTCAACTATTGACATAACAGGAGTTACATCGATTATTTGGACTTTGAGAGTGAATTTACCTTTAAAGGAGAAAAAGCAGAATTGATACCAAAAAAAAAAAAAAAGAGAGTTGTTTTTTTTACTGCCTCTATTGACAGTAAAAAAACAAACAGAAGGATTAAGGTTCCAGGCTATGTTAAATAACTGTGCTTGTGAAGCAATAAGTGAAATTCTGCTGAAATCATTTACTCAGAAAAATAAGTGCCCTGTCAGGTTTTATTTTAGTGGTCAGTTACCCTAGCACAGAAAGTGTAAAGCTTGAGGAGTGAGCCTTACCCTGAACACCTGAAGCAGCTCTCAGCAACAAGTGGAGTGAAACTGGAGCAGTGCCAAGGGAGCCTGGCAGTCTGGCAGCTGCCCAAAGGAAGGAGAAGGCTGGTACAGACAGCCCTGCTGCTGGGGCAGAGCTATTGCTGAGACATCACTAAGCCATGACAATAAATGATGATGTTCTCATCTGACTGCTGCAAAGCGTTCTGAGAAAGGAGCCTCTGACTGTAAAAGCTGCCTTGCCACTGGAGCTTTTTCACCAAAACCAGCTAAGTCTATGTTCCATGTGAACTATGGACATGGCAAGCCCAAGCCCACCAGCCAATCTCCCAGACTGGTGGCAGCCAGATTGGCTCCCATGTGCCTGGGCTGCACCAGAGAGCTTTCAGTGGTGCTGCCTGCCAGTGTTCTGCTAGTCAGAGAAAAAAGGAAAAGCTGCATGTTCTCAGACATGGTTGCTCTCCCCTGCAGATGGGAGGACACAGAACATGTCCTCTTGCCCACCCTGGGTGTTAAGGGTTTGGGAGAACCCTGCATGAGGCAGTTGTACAAAAACAGCTTGGTTTTGAGAGAAATGGTGCACATTGATGGCAGCCTGCCTGGGCTCAGGTAGGCATCATGAATCCACATGACTTATTTTAACCTCTGTTGGGCAGCAATTTCTCATTGCAACACTCAGAGGAGTTTTTATTCTCTTATTTTGCCTTTCATGAATGTTTGCCAAAGAGCAAACCCCGTGCCTGCTGCTACTGACCACACGTGCCAAGCATGGGCAGTGTTTAGCATCGCTCTTGTGAGCCTGTGAGCCCCCTGGATGTCACACCACAGGGCCTGGCTTCTGCTGGAAACCAACCAGTGCTTGTCCATGAGCATAGCAAGGAATTAATTAGCATTTGAACTCAGTTTATTTGTAGTTTATTTCAAATCCAGCAGTGTTTTTTTCATAGGATTTTTGAGCTAAGAGGGAAAGATGCCCCAGATGCACAGCATTATGTTGATTTGATTCAGCTTCTGGGAGGAGGACAGACATCATAGTTTGCAGCATGTTTCAGCATTGCTATTCAAGACCAGAGTCAAATAAAAACTATTTAGATATTTGGTTTTTTTTTCTTGTTTGCTAATTCAACGTGAACAGTTGGAATTGCCACGTAAAGGCCAATGTTTTTATTTCATGTTAGTGTATCTACAGCACAATGAAGGGAGCAGAGCTGAGCTGCACCTCACAGAGATGCAGCTCCATGGGGAGGCCCACACTGCAGAGCAGGGTTGGTACCACACATCCTGCAGCAGAGTGTCAAAGCTGAGCACAGCACTCTGGCCCTGATCTGAGGGATTAGTGTTTGCTGGATTAAGCCTCTGCCATGCAGCTTGTGCCACCCTCTGCCAAACAAACAAATAAAAATTACTAGATGAAAAGTATTGAGACACCATTCTTCCGCAATGCATGTATACAAAAATGACACCGTGGAGGCTATCTGGCTATCTTCTGTCGGGTCATCTTGTTAATGAAATAACTCAAGGAGAAAAATAAGAGATCAGTGCAATCCCAGAGCTAGTGACTAATTCACACACACATAATTCTGTGGTCTCATAGGAAATCTGTCCTTAGTTTAAGACTTGGCAGTAGGTCAAAAGAAAAGTTATTGAATCTGTAGAAAACTCCAAAACAGTGAGGTAAATCTGTCTTCTGATTACTAGCAGGTCTGCAAATGTTAACACAGTCTTTGTTTACGTATTATATCCCTGGAGAGGCACACCTGATATTAGCAATAGAGCCCCCTTTTCTCCTTTGGGTCAGGTCACCCAGTTTCATGTTTCTTACTTGCCTTGCAGATGCACTTAGCTGGAAGCTCTGGAAATTTTCATATGGTGATTAAAAATCCTTCTTTTTATTATTTTAGCTACTCTTGGTGTATATTGTGACCTCACTCCAAGACCCCTTCTTTTATAGCAGTCTATCCTGACCAGCATTTCACTATCAGCTGAGGCATTTAAGCAATAACTAAATTAATTTATCCATCCTGCCTTATAGACTTGGCAACTTTTGCTTTCATCATTATCATCCAGGCCTGCCACTATTAAATAGACCTCATGTCAAACCCTCTGGTACTTTACTAATACTATCCTTCTCATCTGGAAAGGCTAATCTTGTTTTTCATGCTGGGTCAAAGACAGCTTCTGTTCTCAAATGTCAAGAAGCCAGCTTAGCACACCTTTGGCTTTGAACTGCTGGACTGGAAATGAATGACTGCTCTTCTGGGCAGGAAGCCTGAAAAATCATTGTCTCTTTCTTAGTCAGAAGAATCCCCAGGATCTTAAAGCAGTTCTCCTTATGTATGTGCTGTCTTCTTACCCTGAGCTCAAGTATTTACCAAATGTTCATTAAATGCTTGCTCTACCTTGAGTTTCTCTAATTTAGCATTTGTTTTTTTATTGTTCTGAAGTTGCGCGCCACACAGATCCTGGCATCCTGTACTATTCTTCTTCTATTACCTGCATTACCGATACAAGAAGGGATTTTGCAGTTTGTGGTGTCAGTAGTATAAAACATTTAGAGAAATCTGTGATTCACTCAAAATACCAAAGGACAGTTTGGCTGTAGCAGGGAAATATGTGATTATTCACTTTCTGTACTGTGAGGAGCTTCTTGAACAAGGTGGGCTTTGCACTGTGGTAGTCATGAACACCCTCCTGTAATTTTCATTCTTTAAGAATAGAAGATACATGTTAGACATCTCAAAATTGCCCTTGGATTTGGACACTGGATCACTGGGGTTTTTTTTTCAAAATCCTAGCCAAATTATGGTCCATATATTCCTTTATACTCCTGCAGTATCTCAGAACTGCTGTCAAAGCCTGGGCCCTATTGTGCTCAGTATCATATAAAAGGGGAATAAAAAGAAAATATGTGCCCTGGGTCATCCACAGTTAATTCTGGGATAAATCTGAAGCAGACACTGTGAGACACCTCTGACTTGTTTTTAATGAAAAACTGTTTCTTTTTCATTCAGAGCAGCACAAGGAAAACATACACATTTCAAGCCATTTCTCACTATATATAAATTGTAGGATGTGTTTGATAAGTAATACGCTTTAGCAATGGAGTGAAAATAACATGCTGCTTTAGTCACCTTAGAAATGGCATGAGCAGCATCTAGTAATCCTTCCATGTCCGGATATTCCAGTTATTCCAAAAGCCCATACTCGATTTCTGTACACAGCTCTCTTGGATATTATACTCTTTCATCAAAATGGCATTTTGCCCATATGCCCATATTTAAGAAACTGTGACAGCTGGATACAGACAAACAAGAGAGGATGCCTTCACAACTGTGTGTAGGCTGTTTTCTGTAAAGGACTGACCCATTCCATCAGCTGTGGGAGGAGAGCGAAGCTGAGGAAAACCGGAGAGATGTGAATATGTGTTTTGAATGCAAAGTGCCTCCTCTCCAAACCTTTCCCTGCTGATACCCGAGCCCAGCTGGAGTCCAGGGCAGGATCCTCCTGCTACCACATCTCCCCCATGTCCTGCCAGCCCCAGCCCTGCACCCCTTCCAGCACTGCATCACTTTATAGATGGGCAGGGGCTTGAGTCAATGTTTTCTAGTATTTTGATTTTTTATAGAGATCTCCATATTTTTTATTTCATCCTTTTATTCACAGAGACCTTTTTCTCGGTCTCAGCTGCAGGACACCTATTGGTCTCTGTTGGCTGAGGTTGCAGGTCACCTCCTATAGAAATATTTGGGCTGCAACCACAGCTGCCCCTCCTCAGGCAGTCCCTTCATACCATTTTGGTGGCACTGGCAGGACTGAGAAGGGCAACTCCCATTTCTTTTTTTTCAAGCTCTCCAGGACTTGTTCTATTATTTTCCCTCATCTACTATTATGTGCTCAACAGGACACAGACCCAGTTTTTGGACTGTGATGCTGTAATCCCCTTGTTTTTCATGATGGGGGCCTAGTTCAATGGCACCTCTTGTAAGCAAAGGTGTGCTGAGGAGGAGAGCATGGGAGATGTCCTAGGCACACAGTGCCTGCCTAAGATGTGTCACAAAGCAACATTTCTCTGGTGGCAGCTTTCCAAATGGCAGAACTGTTACCTTGACATCCACACCTTAAGCGCACAGTGGGAGAGAAGAGCTCTTCATGAATGTCAGTAAGGTGAGCTCTGGGATTGCTCTTCCAAACCTGAGGAAAAATTGTGGCTTTGCAGCCCACATCCTACCAGTTTCACTTGTCCCTTCACAATGCTCCAGTGAGGGTTTGATTGCTGCCTTTCTCCCAGGTATCTCATACAATTAGATACAGATCTGAGACAACACAGCACAGAGGTCTTCCCAAGGCATTTTACTGGCCTTGGCCACACATGAAATGTCCACCTCTGGACAGAGAGTAGAAGACAAAAATCAGCAAATATCACAGAAAGGGAAGCAGCAATTCCAGCTTATTTTTAGCACAAAGATGTCAGAAGATCTGCACACCCCAGCAGGACACACAGAAATCTGGTGTCCCAACTCACAGCCAAAACACACAGACACACAGACACACAGACACAGACACACACACACACAAGTGTGCCCACAATGGAAGACACAAATCACTCTGGAGCAGTACCTAGGTAGGGGTTTGATTTATGAAATAGGGCAGACAAATTTACACCAGACCTCTCCTTTTCCTAAGAACCAAGAGATGCTTGCAGGCTTTCCAGTGCCCATGTGTCACCTCTCTATCATACAGCCTTCCCAAATCCTAGCAGTTACATGTCTTGAAACTTCTGCAGGTTTGGATTTCACCTGATGTTGCTTGAATCTTGATGCACCATTGAGTACTTCGGCAGGTGCTAACGCTGCCCTCCCAGTGAGCACTGCAAGTGTTTCCTCCTCCACACTGTCTGGTTATCACTGGCAGGAGCCAACAGATGCCCCAGGTGAGTCACCTGGCTGCTCCAGTGCTGTGTGTCTGGGCTCACCCTGATGAAGTGACACTAATTATCTCACTGGCGTGACGCAAGGACCCACGCACTAAGTATAGAGAAGAGAACAGATTACATTGCAGGAATGATTACAGAAGCCCTCTCAGATATCCACCTACCCACAGGTATGTCCACCTGCTGCTGCTCTGTACACCTGTGGTGCATCAGCAATGTGTGATGAACAATTTAGGGTGTGTGGGATCCTCCCAGGGATACTGTCAGCAAATAAAAGGCAAACAGAGCCCTGCCTTCTCTTGTGGGGATTCCTTCTTGTTTCTGTTCATCCAGGTACAGCGTCCCTAGTGAAATGCTCTGGAATGTCTCCAGACCTTTGCCAGGAGCTGGTATTACAATGGGTTGGGTCACACCAGTGTGGCAGATACAGTGCTACAGGGCTGCATCACACTGTGGGGCTTCCCCCAGCCTCTGCTCTCCTGCCCCTCTCAGGGAAGCCAGCAAGCTGCCAGGCTGCCTGAGAAAGCTTTTGCTTTCCTTAGTTGTTTCCTTTGGACCAGAATTTCACAGAACTTCCCCCCATCCTCTCCCAGCCATAGCTGGGAAGGCCATAAATGCAAACAAATTTATTTTGCAAGTCCTTCATTATTCTGAAGTGTTTGATTGAAGCAGGATTAAAAATACATCCCCAGTGCTAAGGATCCCTTTGCTTTCTGTTGTCAACAACATATTTTTAAATGAAACATTCCAGGGTTGGGTTTTTTTTTTGGTTGGTGTGATTGCCTTGTTTCAGAGTTACTTAAGTAGGAAAATATTTCCCTTGGAAGGAATCCAAGCCCACAGAAGTCAGGCAGAGTCTTTCTGTTAACTTTAAATGCACTATGGACTAGATTGCTATAAACCTCTAAAATAAATACATCGGTAAAGTCCAAGGTTTAATGAGGCAAATATGGCAGAACCTGTGATGGTGAGCTTGCCTGATGTTAATCACCTTAGCTGCTCAGAAGGACAACTCTCTGTACAGTGGGCATTTATGAAGTTAATTGATGGCTGGATATTTATAGTTTGGCAATGATCTTTCTGAGGATACAGGCACCAGGCATGGGTTTTCCCTTGGGGAAGGGAGAGGGGGATGGAGCGGAAGCAGCATTAAAAGAAGTGGTGGGAATTTGCCATGGCTTTTCCCTCTCTGCTTGTTTTGGTATCCCTCTCCCCAGCTTCACTACCTCAAATATTTGGTGTTTCTGCACAAAGCCACAGCAAGGCACTGCTGTGATTGTAGGTCTGTTTGTGCCCCACATGCCAGCCCCTTCAGCCTCCCACCCTGTGACCTTGTGGCTGGGACCACCCTGCAGCTGGGGAGGGAATCTAGCCCTTCAGCAGCCCTCAGGGCTGTGCTGGGGCAAGGGGAAGATTCAGCAGGGGTTACTGCCCCTTGGGTCACTTGGCTGAACTGTTCCTGCAGCTGCTACTTCTCCTGTCCCAAGTAAAATGAGGATTTCCAGTGCAGAAGCAAATTTTCCTTTGGGCTGGAAGGCAGCACCAGGACATCAGTGGACTGGCAGTGGTGGCAGAGGAGAATGTCACCAGCACTCACGTGCTGTCACCACACCTGCCCTGCCTGTGGGCTTCCCTCACCAGGCTGAGAAAAGAGCTGGGAGCTCAGCATCCCCTACAGCTGCTGATGTAGGGTTGCTGTGCCTGGATTAATGACAGCAATATTATGGTTCCTGCCTTTGAAAGGGTTTGTGCCCAGGCAGTAGCATTAGGACACAATTTGGAGCTTGGTATCCTTTGTTTGCTGCTGCTAATTAGAAAAGCAGTTCCAGCCCTGAACACCCAACCACGATTAATGCAAAGGAAAGCAGAAGGCTTGTAAGACATGGGCAATATCCAACAAAGATTTTGGTGGTTGCACTTTTCCTACAACTCAGTCTCACTGGAGATAATAAAAAAGCCAGAGAGTTACTCTGAAGGAAGACCAGCTATTAGCTCTGAAGAACACTGGTGAATAGATCGGCTTTGATCCAGTGCTGGAAACTAATCACCATGAAGATCTCTCCTTAAAAAAGCCCTTATTTAATGTTTGCATAAAAACACCACATAAAGAAAGAGTGAATGTAGCCTCTGGAATCCAACTCAGTGCATTTGCCTTGGAGTATACATTTACCTCCTGAGAATTCACACCGTAATTAGATGAATGTGCCTAATTAATCACATTTCCCGTGCTGAAGAGGTTTGATGGAAAACATTTGCTTCCATCACTTTATTAAAGCATTATTGAGTGTTGTGCTTGTCATGTGTTCATCACCAGCCTTCTCTCCAATTAATCCTGACAAAACGAAGTTTACCAACAGCAAAGTAAGCCAGTGCTCAGAGTCGCTTTGCTGTAGCTTTGTGTACATGCCTTCATGCCTCTAGGTAATTGCTGCGTAATTGGGAGCAGAGTCTGTTTAATCTAAAATGAGATGTGCTAAATATAAACCATTTTCAGTGCCTGATTGATACTGTTTTAATAAGCTTGGTATCCTCTACTGCTGTGGACATGTAATGTATTATTACCTTTATTTATGGTATGTGTTTATTATCAATTTTAAAATAAAAATGTGATTTGCAGCATGGTTATTTCACCTACAAAACAATTATTGATCATTAATATATTTTTCACATACCACAGCTGAATTAAAGCATGGGGATTCAAAATCAGAGATGTGAAGGTAAGATCTTAACCCTTTCCAGAAGTGCTTAATTTTTGGCCTTGGCTACAGCATTAGTGAGGCTCCATTTTCTTTGAGCCAGAATCCAGTGTGGAGACACAGATACCTGACAGGGGACTGCCAGCTGTTTCTGAGGCTCAGGAGGGGACTTGGCAGAAACCCCACTGCAGAGCAGGGATGGGAGCAGAGGAGCTGGATGAGGTAGCAGAGCAGGGGAGAGACCTGGTAGCAAGCCCCAGTACTAGACCCCACCAGACAGACTTGGCCAGGGATACCCAACCCTGCTCCCTCCCATCCCATCCAAGGCCAGGAGCAAGCACAGACCTGAAAGGAAGCACAGATTGTATGGAATTCTATGGAATTGCAAGGGTGAAGGGTCTGGAGGGGAAGCCTTGTGAGGAGCATTTGAGGACGCTTGATTTGTTCAGCCTAGAGGAGACTGAGGAGAGGCCTCATTGTGGTCTTCAGCATCCCCCAGGTACAAATCTCTTCACCCTCCTGACCAGTGATTGGACTTGAGGCAACATCATGAAGCTGTATAAGGGCAGGTTTCAGATTTGGTATCAGGAAAAGGTTCTCCACCCAGAAGGTGGTTGAGCACTGGAACTGGCTCCCCAGGGCAGTGGTCACAGCACCAAGCCTGTCAGAGCTCAAGAAGCATTCGGACAAGGCTCTCACACACATGGTGCCACTCTTGGGGTGTCCTGTGCAGGGTCAGGAGTTGGACTTAATCCTGACAGGTCTCTTCCTACTCAGCATATTCTGTGATTCTATGATTCTACTGTGGTACTGGGGACATCTTTATAAGGGCTCTTCCCTCTTAACCACCTAAAATACACGCAGACAAATACCAGTGCATGCAGTTTCCTTATTCTACCAGCTGTCCAGTTCCATGAAGTCAGTTATTGTAGAAATAAAGTAGCTGTCATAAGCACTTCTGCTTACACAGTCATTAGGAATGGAAATGCTTATTTTCATACAAAATAAATTGCTTACTGGTGGGCAATCAGACTTTCCTCTTCTCCACCTCATTGCAAGAAATTTATGTTACAACTCAGGCATTTTTATTGCTGATGCATTCACAGAGTTACTTATTGTGCATAGCAAGATATCTTTCATATATGAATGTGCATTTCCAGCAATTACACAGAGCTATTGAAGAGATAATTTTAAGCCATGGGAACATTTCTTTCTTCTTTTTTCTTGTGAAAAAAACAAGAAAACAAACCAACAAGCAAACGAAAAAACAAACCTAGATTTGGAAAAATATTTGGTAAGTTTGAAATTTTTGACAGAGTGCTTCTGTGTTCATAGTAAAGTTTTTTCCAAAAGTCCCAAGCTGCTGTTCAAAGGCAACCCTGACTCAAAGTTTACAGACAGACTTAGCATTGACTCCTTTATGCATGAGCTATCTTACTACCCTCTCTCCCTGGGACAGGCTGCCATTTGGTACATAAACACCATAGAGAAGGGACTGGTTTGGTCTCTGGACAAAAGAAGAGCCTGGGTTACCTGAGCTGAAGATTCACTTGAGAATCAGTAATAAACTTCCCCTCCACATGAAAAACTCTGGACCCTGTCAGGGACAAGGGTAGGAAATGCAGTGGCAACTTGTAAAGAGAGAAGGGGAGGTTCACAGAAAATAATAAATGTGAAAAACAACACTGCAAATATTAGCTTGTGATCACCTTGGTTGCTATTAGTAAATAAGATAGGGAAGAACTCTGGGCTTCTTGAGGTCCTCATGGAAGAAAGCACTGAAGCATATGTTCTGAGCTATACAGGTATCTACACGCTTGCTATACCCAAGGAGTAGGTGTCCCTGCACACCTCAAAGTTGCTAATTATACTTAAAATCTTGGCAGGAGTCCCCCATCTGATACCAGCATGGCTGTGCAAGCACTTGCTTTCTTCACATCTGAGGACATTCTTTTGCAGAAGTCTTGAGAGCTGCCAGGGCTGGGGCTGGTGCCAAGCGCAAGCAGGAGCTGCTGCTGCACCTTGCCCCTCTGCAGCCCACCCGCCTGCAGAGGTGTGGGAGCAGCTCTGCCCCCACCAGCCATTCAGACCTCAGCTCATCCACACAGACCCACCACCAAGGGTGCCAATTAGTGCCAACAGGAGCTTATTGAGCGCTGAGACGGCCTTGCTGCTGTGCAATTGCTGGGAAATGAAAACAGCCTGTTCCTGCAGCCTTGTTTGGTTTTTTTTCCCCCCCTCTCTTTTCTTTTATTATTGTCTGGTTACTACAATTAAATCTTTCCTGGCACGGCATTTCATTTGAGAGCTCTTTCCCTATGTGACTGTTCTGTATCCCTGTGTGAACTACTTGATGTTTCATTACACAAATAGACTTCATTTGCAGAAACGGTTCCCTGCTGGGAAAAATCAAATGCTTGAATTACAGGTATTCTGCAGGGGGGAATCTGTCCTCAGACTGTGAGATCGGGGGTCAAGACCTGCTCACAGCTGCTGGGATGGAGCAGTTATGCTGAGAGAAGGATTTATTTTTAAAAAACTCTTTAAGGAAAAGAGGCTTCTGGGTCTAAGGGGGAAAAAAAAATCATTGCTTGAGATGTGCCAGAGATATAGAAAGCCAAGGCCACTGATTGTGCTGGAGCCAGCTGTGGGAAGAGCTTGAACAGCAGCCACTGAAGTAAGGCATGAGTGTGTCTGCAAACACCTCCCCAGGTTCATGACCCACCCTTCCTGCCTGTGCTTAAAATCTCACTAGAACTACCTAGGCTGAATGGATTTTGGGTTGACAGCAAAAGGGACAGGGGCTTTTTGGCATGTGTTATTCTTTCTCCCTTCCACTGGACAATACCTCCTTTCTAGGGCACTGCAGGGGTCTTGTGCTTGACCCAAGCTGAGAGGAGAAAACCAACAGCAAGAGAGCTTAGAGGATTGTTAACAATTGCCTCCTACCTTCCATTCTTCTCCTAGTTTTCTGCTATAAGGACACCTGTTATGGGATTACATTTTCACCTGGTATGGGGCTCACATAACCAAAGTCACACACTTACACCAGACTAATTATTCAGTTGGACTCATTTGTGGTTAGAGCAGGCACACAGATATCTGTGGAGCTCCTGTTATTCTAAGGCAGGTCTAATCCACATCAGGTGAATTGTATCATAGAGGTGCCTACTTCTCCCCACTGATTTTGAAGGGGCTTGGAGCTAAGGGCTCAGACACTGTCTGCCACATCCTAATTTTAGTCAGATGAATCCACAGCAAAGTCCTTAGCCTGTATGTCCTATCAAAATATTGGCACTTGCTGCTGATGCAACATACATATTTATGTTTGCACTGAGATAGTCCTTGGGATTTTGTGAATCTCAGGTAACAGCAACATTGTGTGTCAAGGCCATAGCTTGCTCTCCTGCATAAAATATTAGTCTAGGAAGCAAAATAATGTTAAACCTCTACCTTCTAGTATTAAACCCCAGCAAGTCCATAATCCTATTTTTCCAATAGTAATGCAAAAATTTTTCATTTATGCTTAATACAAAAAGATGTAGCCCATCAGCCTAAATAGGCTATGTGTGCTCTTATGTGATGGGGTCACAGAGCATAAATACTCAGGCATTTTGACAAGCACAGTAATCATCAGTTCAGTCCCATCCCATTCAGCTGGGACTGAAGAGGCTTTCCATGGGCTGGGTGCTCAGTAAGCAGCCTGCTCGTGGCCTCTTGTTCTCAAGGGACCTGCACGCTCAGAGAGATGCTTGAAGCAGACCTGCATGGCAGCAGAGTCAGGAAGCTGGGAAGATGATAGATGATTCCTGCATGGCAGCTGACCACCAGCTGTGGAGGCTGGTGCTGTTTACACATACCTGCATCTCACTTGCACTGGGGAGACGCCACGTGCCAGTGGGGACAGACAGGAGCCTTTCCTCAACAAGTTGGCTGCTCTGGGAAGCAAACTGCTTAAAATTGGGGAAAAAAGAGCAGAAGAAGTGAGAAACAGCTCGTGCCTTCACCATGCAGCACCCACACACGCTGAACAAGCAGAACAACAACCTGAGGACCCTACCTGGGGGTCTGGCCAGAGCTGTGCAGGCAGTGGCTGAGCCCATGCCTTCTGTGGGCTGGAACACCATGGGCATCTCACCCGGATGGGAGCCCCATCCAGAGCAGTGCTGATGAATCCAACACTGCCTGCTGTCCTGTGCCACTGCCTGCAGCCTTGCAGCGGTGGCCAAACAGCTGTGAGAGGTGGACAAAGGGACAGGGTGGAGGTTATGTAGTTACTTGTGTCCTGAGGGGTTTCAGTATCTGGGAAGAAGTTTCTCTTTCAGGGGGCAGCCTCTTTTTCCAAGAGGTATGGAAAGGCATGGAGCCTTCTGCTTGGGCTGGGACTGTATCCATTTTACACCCTCAAGAGATTTGCCTATTTGGGACCTAAAGAAATAAATCACTGCATTTTTTCCACAAGAATAATTAAGAAAGCCCCAACACTTCTTTTTTTTGGCTCAAGTTGAGATGAATACAAAATTTCTTTATTTTTCTTTTGTTCCGTCTGTGCCTCAAAAACTGCTGTTTGTGAAGCTCTGCAGCACCTCCAGTCCCAAGCCAGTGGAGATGAGCCTGCAGCCTGAGGACCCTACCTGGGGGTGACACCACTGTCACCAGCTATCCTGACCTTGGAAAAGAGACACTGAGTCCAACCAAGCAACAGAAGGGAATATTACCCTGGAAGCCAAAAAGGTGAAGGAAAAACTCCAACATTTAAATAACTGTCTGGGCATATGATGCAAACGACAGAGGACAAAACTGACTAACTGGATGATGTGAAAGTAGACTAATACTTTGTGTGCTCTCGTGCCTTGCCTGTGTTTGTTTAACTGCTGTTTTCTCACTCTTTCTCACTATGTCCATGAGTCAAGAAGCTTATTTTTAGGATGGGCCTTTACAAGGTGTCCAGAAAAGGAGCTGGGAGCTGGATTGCTGTGTGGGTGAGGATGTGATGTGGAGCCTGGAGAGGTCACTGCAGGGGTCTGGTCCCAGGCACTGAAGCAAGAACCCTGAAATCTGGACATAGCAACAGCCTCTGACAGAAGGCAGCACAGGCTCTGCAGTGGGAGGCACAGGCACCCTTGTCTCCACAGCCCAGCCGCTGTCCCCCATGCCCAGGCTACCCTCCAGCACCATTCCCAGCCTCATGTGCTCACTTTTTCCCTGCTCATCCAGCTCAAAACACCATCTGCTCCCACCCAAGCTGTCAGCCCGTGCAGCATTGTGGCACGCTGCTGTGGCCTGTCCTGACAGGGAGCAATGGTGAAAGGCAAAGAGGGGCTTGCAGCACACAGCGAACCCCAGCCCAACAGCCACACCGAGGCAGAAATATTTTGGCAAGTGTAATAGATGGCTTGGATATTGCTTTCAGACAACGGTTGCCATCGCAGATTTCTCCATGGCTGCAAAATAATTATTGCCAGCAGATCAGGGAATTCTTCTGCACATACATACGGGCCATTAGAAGGCACAGATTTCATCACAGAGAGATTCAATTGCTTGGATATTGAGCTGGAGAATTATTTTTCACAATCCCAGCAGAAGAAGCCAATTGTAAATGCAAGATGGGTGCTTTGGTGCACTGTTTGTTGAACAGCCAATTGCTTTTCTAAATCTAATCCTAAGAAATAAGCCATGTATTAGAGATAAAGCTGGAATTAGCAGGGCATATGGGACCTAATATTCACAGGATTACATGTAAAATACTAAGGTCTGATCCTGCTGACCTTTCCTGTATCAGCAGTCTCACTGATACTTCTTATATTCATGTGTATAAGCCTATTTTTTAGACAAATGATAGCTGTGATGATAAATTACAGATAAAGCTGCGTGGACATGCTGAAGTCTTTAAAAGATGACTGGTGACTTTGACTGTCTGGTTTTGGGTACTTCTTTTAACTTCCCTTGAAAAGTCAAAATTCAAGATATTCTCAATTGTTACTCAAAAAATTACCTCTTGATCTTTGGGGAACAGACCTTGGGAAAATACAGAGAAAACACAGACTACATTTCTCTGCTGCATCACTTTCAGAAAGATGGTAATGCTGAAGAAAAACAAAAAAATCTAGTTTAAGTGGTATTTAAATTAAGACAACATAAAATAACACAAAACTCAGACCATGACAGCACTTAGGTATGACATACAAAGTATTTAGATAGGTGTGATAACATTAAAAGCCTTGATATATTTGGAGCCAAGACTGAAACTGGAACATCTCTATAATTAAAATGTGTGTATCTAGATGAGGAAATAGGTACATATCATTCAGTAATGCTATCAGTGGGGCGTGAGGGAAGATATAAACATGTTGCTTGGACCTGACTTTCTACTAAAAATACAGGGTAAGTTATTCATTCCAGCATCAGCTGGAATCCCACTCATATGTACATCTCTTTGAGAAGTTAAAAGCATGTTTGCACTTACCTTGTCTGTGCTTTCCCACGGGTGCTGTGTTCTGCATGTCATGGCAGGAATACCAGGATTAGTCCCTTGTCACTGAATCAGCGATAAAGAGCATTAATTCAGTCTGTCATCACTGGATGCCCATTCCCAGCTGATCTGATTGATTTCCAGTGGATTAGCCTACATATATCAGATGCTAAAATAACCCAGTGACCTATGACCAAGAATGGTATAGGGAGAGGAGACATTGCATGCAACCTTCTGCACTTCTCTTGTCCTTCTTAAAATATTGGGCCACAGCAGGCAGTATTGATCCCTTACATGATAACAGCTGCTAGCCAGACACACAGATCCATTGTCTGCATTGCTGATGGACATCTAAGGACAATAATCACACTTGCCAGCAAGGCAGACCTTTGCTCTGAGGACCCTGTCCTAAGGTCATTAAAGGTCCATAATTCTGACTTAATGCTGGAAGATGCTGGGATCTCTGAGCGGTGTGAAATCTCTGGAGTTGCCTTCAGATATCTGCTATAGGTTTTCAGCATAAAGATTTTACCTAATGCAGCTGAGCCTCTCCATGCTTTGGTAGCTGGGGTGAGGAGGAAGCTGAGCATCAGTTAGAGAGGCTGAAGAGCTCTTTATATCCACTGTAGTGCTGCTGTTGCTCCATGCAAATCCCAAATTACGTGACCTGACATGTGTGCTTTCATTGTCCGTTGAAAATTAAACCTTTTCAATTTACACATCAGGAATATTTTAAGCTGCAATGAGGGCCTTGCATCTGTATCCCAAGCTCTTATGGCAGGCTGCTGGCACCAGCCAGCTGCCACCACTGCACTGCTCCTCCCCACTGCCGTGGAAAGCAACTGTTCTGGGCTCACATGGAATCATGTGTGCTGCTATAATGGTGAAATACTGCTTCCAAGTATGAAATAATATAGCAAAGTACTGCTGTGTTTGCTGCTTCTGCTTGTGTGTCTCCCCTCAGCTCTGCCCACACCACCCACAGCCACTCATGCTGCACTGGAAGCTGCAGAGGGACCCATGGTGGCCCTGGGATCCCCACTGCCCTCTTGCAGGAAGGGGCTTCTCATGGGGGCCTGGGTCAGGAGGAAAGGTCTGAGGAGCAGTCACAGTGTGCCAGACACTTGGGCTGCACTGGGGACATCTGGGTTGTATTGGTCTAACAGAATGCCACGGAATTCTGAAGGTCCTAAATAACAGGAGAGACATCAGGGCCTTGGCCAGCCTCAGGGTCCAGCTGCACATACTTTGCTTGCAGTTGTAAGCTACAAAGTGCATGCACAAGCTAGAAAGCCCCTGTAACACCAGATAAGCCCCCAGGATGGGAGTAAATATATACATATATCCTTTCTATAAACAAGGAGCCCAGTGAGAACCTGCAAGCTTAGCCCCATGAACAGTTTAGTGCAATAGTGATAGAACAAGCACCTTCTTGGACATGTTGGGGTCCTGACAACACCAACAGAGACAGAATGTCTGGGACCTCCAAGATCCACCTTCATGAGAACCTTGCCGCTGCAGCTGTTCTATTCACAGAACAGATGTCATTCCCCACGCCACTTTGCTTGTCCAGAAAAAGTTACCCAGTCCCTTGCCACCCTGTAAAATGCTTCATGTCACAGTGTATTGCCACAGGGAGAAGGTGGGACCTGGTCCACAGTTTTGGTCCCCGTGGAAAGGCTGGGAATGCCCTGTCTAGGAGCTGCCTGAGCACAGGCATTGCTGCAGTTCACTATTGCAGCATGATTGAGGTACAAGTACCTGCTATTCATCTTTCAGAGACTTTGCATAAAGCCACATCATAGGAAGGGGAAATGCAAATAAGCCTATCAAGTCCTCCTCCTTCAGGGAAACCCACTTCCTAAATGCAGTGGGATATTGATTGATGGTCTGGGCTTCTTTTGCGCTAGAAGGAGAATACTGGTCTCTGGGGCTTTCCATAAGAAATGCAGTACAGCTGGCCAATTTTCTTTTAAAGGTATATGAGAGTGCCAGGATTGCTGCACACAAAGGATAACTTCTGCAGGCTCCACTGAGCATAAAAGAAAACAGCTACAATGCCTCTTAGGAAGAAAGGGAATATATTTTGCTATGGATTTTTAGTGCAGTTTATCACTGTAAAGAGAAACACTGAAACTATAAGGTATTATTCATAATACTTTCATTTGCCATACAAAGAGTTAAACCCATTACCAAAAGATGTCTCCACTTAAGGATCTGCTTATCAGATTGTTTTCCTAGGTGAGAAGATAACAGAATACATTTTCCCTGGTTATGCTCCCTTCATAAATCAAATCACTGAAATACTACTGACTTTAAGGGTATTTAAATATAGTTTTGCCCACAGATGTAGGAGCAGAACTTTGGCAGAAGAACGAGTGACAGATTTAATTGGCATTCCAACTCAAGGAAATAAATGGAATTGTCTGTCACAAAACAGTGTTTGTATCAAGAGGTTTTATTGTAATATTTGTGCTCAAGACCAAATGACTTGCTGTTGCTGAAAAGTGATATCAGCAGCTTATTTCCTTCCATTTTTTTTATATTATCTTGTAGGCAGTTTAAACAAATTAGTGATGTCAGAACATGGTCCTAGGACATGCATGTAATTTATATGTATGGTAGCATGTATGCCCTCATCTGTGCATCGATCCTGCTGTGACTGATACCAGTTCCCAGGTTCATACTGGGGAAAAAATAAGTCAAACAATTACTTCCTCCCAGAGTGATCTGAACAGGAAAATGAAAACTTTCTTCAGAGCTATTGTTTAGGCATCTATAAGAAGGTATATGTAGCCTGCCTCCCCCAAAATCCTCTCATCTTCTGCATTAAATGTAGCAGCAAAGTTAATTCAGAGGCTATAGCATTTTGAGTGCTTTTAAAACATTGTTTTCTCTAAGTACCTGTTTCCATTTTTCGAAGGCTGCAATGTAGTGAGTGGCTAACAACATTCATCAGGCAGATCCAGTGGCGCTGATGTGCTATTAATTTTGTATATGGTGAGTCTCAGCATCAAGTGACCCACATGTAGATTCAAATGTAAATTTAAAATTCCAGACCTAATTTTGGTCAGCTGCAGCAAAAAAAATGGGAACAGCCTGGCTTCTCACACTGACACATCAAGCCCTTGTTCCCAAAAGCTTCACTGGCAGGAGTGCCCAGGTAAGGAATTGCTTCATGGGGTATGCTACTATTACTCAGTAGTACCAGTTCCAGCTAAACTCCCCAGCAAGCTGCCATGCAGTCCTGAAGGGACATAAAGAAATACCCCCAGCCAGACTCCTCAGAGAGTGCCTCTGACTTTGTGGCTGGCACTGGAATGACATTGTCAGAAAGGCAAAGAATCACCAAGGGCATGGACCCTGCAAGTCTGTACCCCACACACTCTCCTCTAGTATCAACACTGGTTTGAATTGCTGCAAGATGCAGTTCTCATCCTATAAACTGTAAGAAAAGTGTGACAGTGATAACTGGAGCTGTTTGATTAGCTTCCCAGTAATAGATAAATGCATGGATTTGGTATTATATGCATATAAATACATAATATGAGCAACATACAAAACTCTGCATGTTCTAAATAATCCTTTTATTTTGAGCTAACTGTGCACAATGGTGTATAAAGGGAAGCTCAGAGCATTTTGATTCACTTTTGATTGACACTGTAAGCATGTGGCATGACTACCAAGACTTTGTTCACAGCCAGTGAATAGAAGAAGCAGGCATTTCTGGGGTCCCTTTCATCTTGCCCTGGAGTAGACCCCAAAAGTAGGGCATGCAAACTGCACCCCAGAAGTGCCTCTCTCTTCTTTGACTGCAAAGGGAACGTAGGGTGACTGCAGTAAAGAGGTCAATGCCTAAGTTAAAGGTTTAAAAATAGAGGCGCTAAATTCCACCCAAGTGGTTCAGATAAGGGAGACAAAGTGAAACAGGTCAGAAAACGTTTGATGTGTTCAGTCTGGTCGGTTACTTTTTCATATCATTGAGTCTGATTTCCAGTCGTTGCCATTTCACAGAGCTGTCAGTAAAGGGATGATTAGGGTCCTAAATACAGAAGAAACTTTAATTAGCTATTGATACAGCAGGGCTTAGATCTGTGGAGACCAGAGTCCCTTTCTGCCAGAGACTGCTAGGAAGTGATGGGAAACAACACCAGTCCCAGCCAGTTTGTAGGCTGAACAATCAGGAGCAGAGAAGGGAAAAAATGCAGAGAGAAGTTGCTCCCTCACTGCTTTTGAGTGGGAAGTCAGTGAAACACTGCACTGATGAGTGCAGCAGAAGGGGTGGAGGTTTGAAAGAAATACATATCAAAATTTTTCTGCCAGCCCTGCCATGCACCTGGCAAATCCCAGGAAGGACCTGTCCTCTGGGAAGTGACTTGTTTAAGGCTTCCTGGGGCAAAAGCAGTGTAAGAAGCCTCCTTAACCACGCTAAGAGATGGCACTGGAGACAATGTGGCCAGATACTGTGGAAGAGAATGAGATGGATGTGAGCAGGAGATGTGGCATGAGCAGGGCCTGGTGAGCAGTATGAAGTAACACAAAGGCCAGAGTGAGGAAGGGTTCTGGGGCTGAACTAGTGCTGTGAGAACCAGGTGTGACAGTGGAGTGAAACTGTTTACAGAAAACACAAGGACTCAGAACCTGATGCACACACCCCTGGGTGCGTAAAGGAATTCACAGGTCTGGTGTGATCAGAGCAATGTGGAACAAAAGCAGTTTTGGTACCAGCACTTTGGGCTGCCCTGGAGAAGGGTGAAGGGGAATGTTACAGAGGAATGAGGTAGTGGCACTTGATGGAGTGAGAGGCTGAGTTTTCAGGCAAGTTCTGGGCATGATAATGTTGACTCTGAAAGCCAGAAGGAAAGCAAATACATGCATACCTGTGGAGAAACCTCTACACTTCTGATAGCATTTCCTAATGTCCTAGGAAGGCTTCAGTTCAGAGCTCAAGTGGAGCTTGAAGGTGCTTGGCTGCAGTGTCATGCAGATGAGGTCTCCATCCTGCTCTCAGAGCTGTCACTACCCCTGGCATCCATGACTTACCTTCACCAGGAGGGACCAGCACTCATCCTTATCACCCCAGGACTGCACTCCTGCTGGGGCTGTGGAGTGCTGTTCAAAATCTAGCGTCTGCTTGAAAATAAAAATAAATAGAATAATGTCAGCAGAGCAAGCTCCAGGGCACACACATGGCTATGAGCCCTGTCCAGGAAAAGTGCACAGAAAGACTCTTCAGTAGAGTGGGATAGTCAGTGTTGCTATTCCTCATCCTGAGCCAGCACTGTAATCACTAACATCACAATAAACAGAGGTATTAACAGTGTAGTGTTTTCTTAATGGGACCATTACTTGGTGTGGCTTTTTAAATGGCTGACAGGAAGATGAAATATATGGGATCTGTTGGAACATGTAATTATTTTTTTAAGTCTTGTTTTGGTGAAAAACCAGCATTCAGTCCAATTTGTAATTTCCTATTCTGTTTTTTTTCATTCAGTTGTAGAACAAAAACCCCAACAGTCCTATTATTTGCACAGCCCTAAATTCTACCCTCCATATGCCTCAAAAAAAATATAGCTTAAGAGGTTGTTTGATTCCTTTCAAATCCCCAACACTTCCTGTCTGCAATAGGGTCTTCTGATATGTATGAAGTGACTAATTGTCTTTCATTTATTTTGCAAGGATGCCTTTATTGTTTCATGAAGTTGCCATCTGTCCATCTTGGAGGCGAGAGTCCCAGAAGATTTTAATCCTCAATGATTACACAGCTTCAGGTGCCTCTCTAAAGGACAAAGATTGGCCTACTTTCCTCCCTGTGGTATGCAGAGGCTTCTCCATCAAGCAGCTTTTGAGTGAAAGGCTCACCCTGAACGGCTAGATCGCAATTCACTTCTTCTGAGAAGGGGCTTTGTGAAAGAGAGATTCATTCAGTCAGATGGCCAAATTTAGAATATCTGAGAATATCTGACAAATTTACTTTTAGGTCAGCTGCTTCCTTTTTTTTTTTTTTTTTTTTTTTTTAGTTTTTTTTTAGTTTTTTCTACCTCACCTCAAATCCTTTTTCTTAAAAAATGAAACAGGTTGATGATCATGCAAATTTTTTCTTTTAAAATGACACTTTGAAATGTTTCATTTCAAGGATGTCTAAGTAAGGTATTTCAGCTTACTAGAAATTTCCCTTCTTTTTTTAAAGTCAAGAGCAATTAGCTTAACTGGAACCATATTCATGAATAATACCCATTCCAACAGAAAGAGCGTTTTTCACCAAATGTTACACACACATATGCACACACAAAATCAAACAAATCCCCAAAGGTGCTGCTTATATAAGACATATTTTTCTCCCTTCACTTCTTCATGGATGACTGCACTGTGGGTTTTGTTTTGGTTTTTTTTGCAAATGGGATAATAATTAGAAGGAGCCTTCATCTGAGTGCTTCTGACCTTTGCAGCCAGAACTACAATAAGCAGGGATGTGGTTTGGAGTGACTGCTGGACACACCCTTTTGTTTGTATTTTACAGGCATTGGTGCAGACCCTGGGCTCTGATTAAAGCCTGAAGATTAAAATATGTTGAGCTGCTTGGCTCAGCCTCCCATCTCTCCAGGTTCAAGCAACCTAGTTACAGCCGCCACCTATAGCACTGCCTACCCTGCAGGATAAACTCCAATTTAAAAAACAAAGGGAAAGTCCCTCACAGGAACAATCCAAGGCCGTTCCCAGGACACCAGCTTAAATCTGGCCTGGGCTGGCAGTGACCAAAGAGCCGGCAGGGTCTGACAGCTGTCCCTGACAGCAAAGGGATTAGCTGTGTCAGCCTGGATGGGCCCAGCAGACAGCCCTGTGCCACCATCCACCCCGCCAGACCCTGACATCTCGCCCTGTCTGGTGCCACCCAAGGCATCCTGGCATGGCCAGGCAGTGGGGTGCTCCAGGGCTCGGTCCCCTCACCCACATCTCAGCCTGGCCAAATGCAGATGCTGAAAGGTACCTGTGTGAAGCGGTAGGGGAAAAGCAGAAAAAAGCATTGGCAAAAGAACCCTTTATTAGAAAGATAAGGCAGACAGAGGATTGTAGGAAAACTTTAATATTGCCTAGTGACAAATTATTATTACCCAAGCATTAGTCCTGAAAAAGAACATTGCTACACTTTCACTTTGGTGAAGCAGCACATGCTGCAATTTATGAAAGCACAATCAGTACATTCTAATACAGGAACAAAAAGGTTGACTGAATTTGCTGATAAATTTTCAACTGAGACAGTGTAGGAATGAGAAAATTCACAAAATTCTGGCTGGCTTAAATAAGTCAGTTCAACTACAGACTTTAAAATGGACTTTGCTGAAGTCTGCCCTATAAATCAAGATCCAAATCACCCATATGCTTCTGCCAGAGCAGAACGGAAGGTCTAGAAGGAGGAAGCAGCACCTTCTGTGCTGTGATAATGCTGAACTGGAGCAGCAAAGCCTGGCTTCTCACTGCTGTACCATGCTGGCCCATTGTCCTGACCCTGGGCACCAGCATGGCCATCCATGGCAGGGGAAAGCTGCAGAGGAATAGAGACAGAGCTGCCCTAAGCTGTGCCACAGGGAAAAGATGATCAAGCTGCTTTAAATCCAGCCCAATCAAAAACTGTGCTTCAATAGAGGCCCCGCAGGTAGAGCACATACATGGAGAGCTCAGAACATGTAAATGGAGGAAGGCTGCTGATTCCTCCTCCAGCACTGCCCTGCTCCAGACATCTCACTCCTCTGTGCCTCAATTTACTCATCTGAGTGTAAGAATGCTTAGTTTCCTCTCACGGTTACTGGCAGAAGGATTTCGTATTTACACAGTGTTGAGGAAAGTGTTACACAACACTTTCCAGCGAGCAGCTGGAATGGCATCTATTTCAGGTCTGCTTATTTTCTCTCTTAGCCTTCTGGAGAGTAAACTAAAACAATTTAGTATTACCCATGACACCTGGTAGTGTTGAGCCAATTCTGTTTTTTTTCAAGGTTGATCACAGAGCTTATGTGAACCCAAGGTAGAACAGGGCTCCAGGCCCTCTGGAATTACAGAGTTCAGACAAGTTCTGAGTCACAGCCAGAGAGAAAGATCAAGCTCCAGCTCACAAAATGCCAAACCTGTGCAGGGCTTTGAGCTCCTTCCAGAGCACAAGTCCTAGCGCAATCGCTTACGCTGCTTTTGCTTCCAACCCACCTGCTCGCTGTTGTGTAAGATCACTTGGAGGAACAGCACCCGAGATCTGGCATCCCAGACAAATTCAAAAGCATGGCTTCAACCTTAAAGAGGTTGAGGGTTCTGTACTATTCCTCATGCTTTAGCCATGCTCTTATTATAGAGACATTTACTTGCTTCTCTGGAGAGAACATGATCAAGTTTTAATCTGAGATACCCAGTAAGTGTGACAGTGCTAAACTTAAGGGATTTCAGCCAAGAATAAAAACAGATTCAAGCATGGCAGGAGGAAAGAGAATGAAGAGAAGAAAGAGAACAAATTTATTGCCACAGCTGATCACATATGCTGTCTCAGAGGAGATGCTATGAAAGACATGCAACATCATTTGCACTAATTAGAAGAACAGTGTCGTTCCAATGGATAAATGTTTTAGATTTCAACACATGTATGTAGAGGTCACCAGCAGAAGGCCGAAAGAGAGGAGTGTATCACAAGTAGAAGCAGCTGTTCACACTCTGGTTTTCCCTGTAGATAATATAAATGACACTGATAAGTTGAGCACCCTTCAGAGAAACCTTTCAAATACAATTTAAAAGGCAGAAGGAGAGAAGATGATGAACTCTAAGACAAAGAACAAGTTCAGACATGAAAGTTTATTGTTACCTGGGAACATGTAAGGGCCAGAAGGAGTTACTGAGGCTGGTCTTTGGCAGGTACACTCCCAGCAATGGAAAATTAATGTGCTCCTTGGCATCTCCTACCTCTACAAGCCATTATTTCTGCCTGCTGCTGATCAGAACAGTCTGTTTCAGGTTTTTTCTTTGGCACAACCTGTTCCATGTTTTCAATTTCCCCTCTGTAAAGCACTTCTATTCAGCTTCCTCAGCACTACTTCTCACCTAAATGCCAGTTACTAACCCCTTTTTTTGAATGATCTCTTTGGCAATTGACAGGGCCGTACCAGTAAAATTAGCTTCTCCCTGCCAAAGACAGCAACTGCTAACTCAGGACAGTTGTCATCCTTTAATGGGAATTCCACTGGGCTGCAGAGGAATCTTTGCTGGTCTCTGTGGATTACTCTTTCTTCTGTTATTTTCTGCTGGAAAACAAATATGTGAAGACTAATTTTAAACTGATTACTTGTTTTACAATCTGATTTCCAGCTGAAATTAGAAGAATAGAAGTTACATGGCTCTCTCGGCTGGAATTTTCTGCAGGAAACACAACCACTTCATCTCTAGAGAGTGTTTCTAGCTAATCCTGTGGAGTATATTTGATTTTACAAATATTTGTCCAGCAAAATGAAGGATAAATGCCAAAGGGCAAGGTTTTGCCATACATGTTTCTTGGTTACTTTTTTGCCCAGAGTTCCAGCCTCCAACTGAACATGTTGTTCCTTAAAAAAAGATGCCCTGAAGTTGGGGATGGGGGGGCAAAGTAGTCCATAAGGGGGGAGGTAAATAGGTATCAGACTAAAGAAATTGCTGAATCAAGCCCCTGCAGCTGTCTTGGCTCTCTTCTTCACAAGACCCAACTGTTGTTCATTAGCTCTCTGGGCCTGTCTTAGAAAGACCTAA
This sequence comes from Cyanistes caeruleus, assembly GCF_971803275.1. Classification (NCBI taxonomy): domain Eukaryota; kingdom Metazoa; phylum Chordata; class Aves; order Passeriformes; family Paridae; genus Cyanistes; species Cyanistes caeruleus. The sequence goes on along the minus strand of NC_141704.1, from coordinate 48,113,055 downwards.
AAACAGAAGCTGATGCTAAAGGTACATGGTGAGAACACAGAGCTTCTGCCCAGGGCTCCCTGCCTGACTGGAGCTGCCCTGTCCAGCCAGAAACACTTGCATAGCAGGCAGGGGGTGCTTTATAAAGCAGTGTTTGCTGAGCATCCATCTAGCATTCTTGTACATCCAAAAAAGATCAGCACTTATATGAGAATGCATTCCCTTCTCCAGGTGTTACAGTACACTGAATCCCTCTACCTTATTCATCACAACACAAACACCAGAAAGCTGCCCTAAACACAGTGTTCTGCATGGCATGGGGCTGCCTGCTACTGCAGATTTAGACATTGCAAAAGTGAAATCAAAAAAAGCCAGAGAAGTTGAACTGGCTGTAACTGGGAACTGAATCTAGGAAAGAGGGTCACGGAATACTACCTTGGGTATCTGTTTTGGTAGTTAGAGTTTCCCCCAAAGTGCAAGGCACCTTACTCCTTGGACAGAGGAAGTTTGGTTTGTGTAATCAGCACTAGGAGAGATCACAAATATTTCTAAATCATGGAAAACCAGAGAAAATAAAACTGGAAGTATGAGGAATAACCATGTGATTCTTGGCAGGTGTTTGTCTCATCAGTTCTTAAGAAGAACAAATGATGGCATTTGCATTATGTAATCCAACACTAATTGATCCTTAAGATCAGAGAGTTTTGGTCTATATAATGTGATTTCTTCCTTTTGCACATTAGGTATATTTCTTTGTCAATTCTTTTCTTTTGAATTGCACATATGGAGATCAGAATATTCTTTTTCTCTTTGCCACGACTAATGGGAAAATCTTCTGTTCTCTAAATATAAAAATTTAAAATTCTGAACAGATGTTTTCTGTGTGCCTTTTTACCTCCCACAAATTGTGAAGAAAAATATATCAATTAATATATTTATTTGTAGACAGAGCTCTGCTTTGCAAATGGGGTGAGTCAAGCATATGTTGCCTGCCTCAGCTGACAGCAGCCTGAGAAGTGACAGTAAGCTGACCACTTTTCATCATGTGAAATTAGGTTGTTTGGACCGGATTAGATCAGATTTGCTCTGATCCATCTCGGCTGTTACTCACCACTTTGTGTTGTTTGAGATGGTCACAAAGACTGGGATTGTTCAGTTTTCCCAGCCTGACAATTCAGTGGCTTGCTTTCCCCTTTGAGTAGGTGTTAGCCTAGCCCCCTTTCAGTCTCGTGGATGCTCACTGCTCTGCCACAGTTCTATTGGAACAACTGAAAGCAGCTTTAAGGCTGTCTCAGCCAACTCCTTCCCTATCTTGGGGCAGAACTCACCAGGCAAAGACAAACTGGACACATGTAGTTTATCCAATTACTTTCTAACTTGTCATTTTCCTGTTCCAATTTGACCTGCTGTTGCTTTTTCCCACCCCTATTGGTGTCCACTGTGTCAGTCAGTTAAACAAGCTTTTGCTTTAATTTTACTTAAATTTTGTCATCTTCAGCATACTGCCAAAACATCAGCAGTGTAATCCCACTAACACCCAGGCCTCTAATGTGAACAATAGTCAAGTTGTTTGTTGCTGAGACCCGAAATATAATCAGGCATCAGTCATTTGAACTATGAGCCTCAGACAGGGCTCCTGAAGTTAAACTTAACACCTGAGGTTCCTTGACTTATTGCATATCTATGAAAGACTTCAAGACCTCACAGAGAGCAATGGTGGAAAGTTCAGAGGAGGTCATACTGGCAGCTTCTATCTGAAGCAGCTTGTCAGGGTCCAACAATTATGCCCACCTAAGCTTTGCCGTATTTAAGCCCTAAGAAAATCCAAATGTACAGCTATCATAACTAATCCCTTTGCTTCTTCACTGACAATCTGTGTGCACTGCTTCTGCTGATCTTCCCCAGGGCAAAGGCTTCCAGCAGAAGACACGCATTGTTTTTCTGTCCACAGTACAAGGCATGCCTGCACCTCCTGCCTGCTGGCTGTGGGTTGTCTTTGCCCCTAGAATTCTTCAGGCCATAAAGATTCCTGGAAAGATTGTTTCAAGAGTTCTTACCGCAATTTTCCCTCATGACCTTACATTATTACCTTGCAAATGTTTGGATTTTCAGATTGCTCAAACCTGCAAGGAGGTGAATCCAGAACAGCGCCCAGACATCACCACTGTCACTCTCAGTTACGGTGTTCTTTATTATCATTAGTACTGCTTTATCTGACTGACTGGCATTATAAGAGCACAAGCCTTGTTCATGAACAGGATCCCCTCCTTCCATCAAGTGCCAAAAACACCTGTGAGAATATGTATTTTTCTCCCTCCCTCAGGGCTTTTAAATGAACTTGAAGCAGGGGAGCATGAAAGAAAGGTGGAGCTGGTCGAGAAATGAGACAGGAGAACTGATTGTATGAGTTAACTGCAGGTATTAAATGTGGCTCCTAATTGTTTTAAAACCTTAACCACATTGACAGAAATGTCACCTGAACTAACCCTGATTCTCATTATCAATATTCTCTTTAATTATTTGCAACAATGGATTGGATATAAAAAAGAGAGACTAGCAGCCTTCTGGTTTGGGCTCTTGGTGTGATGGCTATACAAAGCCACAGAGGCCTTTACCAGGGAAAGTCAGACAAAAGAGCTCTCATGGCTTGCAGCCCATTTATAATAGAGATGACACATGTATGAGGCAAAACATGCTGATGAACAAGAGTAGGTATGGAGAGAGGAGTACAACTGTGGAACATCCCAATGGTGTGCTCAAGGTGCACTATTTAGTCTAAGCCTGGGCTGCAAGTGGTCAGACACACAACTTTCTGTCCCCAGCATGAGCTGCTTTGGAAATCAACTATACAGTTGCCTCTTACCCTGGGGTCCCCTTCTTGTTCTGTTTTAAGAGGGCAGAACTATGTCCCAGTTGAGAAGCTGCAATCTTGCAGACTCTCACTGCCAAAAGGGAGTGTCTCTGCTGATGACAGGGCTGCTTTGGAGGTAACAGGAATGAGTCAGTTTATTCACTGGGATTTTTTTTGAAGGTGCATGAAACCATCAGTTGTGATGTGGTCCTATCTGCAGCCTCTAGGCTATACCCAGGAGAGCTGAAAACGTTTGTTTTTTTTTTTTAAATACATATTTGCTGCTTCTTCTGGCTTAGTTAGCTAAGGACTCCTGGTACATAGGCTTCTAATAAACTGTTCTGGGCAAGTCCTAGTCTGCCTTGGGATTTTGGCCAACAAAAAGAGATACTGATGATGATATCAATTGTTTCTACACAGGGGATTTTACACAGAAACCCTGATATTAGTGGATTAAGATCCTGTAGACAGGAGCCTCAAGACTGTACAGTTGAGAAAAGCACAAGCTTGGTTCTTTTTTTTTTTTTCCCCTCAGTGTAGTCATCCCTTTTGAGATCAGGCTTCTAACATTAAGCCATTTCTTGTTTCTGAAATAGTAGATAATTTATTTGGCAGCATTCCTGCAATCCAAGGAAAGGAAAAGCTTGTTGCCAGTATTCTGGCTGAATTAAAAAGGGATTGGCACAAAAGTTAGGTTGAAATAACCTATGCAGATAACTTGATCTGGCAGCAAATAAGGTGCTGTTTATAGCCACATTAAGAAGCGTGAGAATGCAGGGGTGGAGCTCCTCGGTGGATTTTGTAGAGAAAGCAAGGAACACAAGAGAAGGAGACTTGCCTCTTGCCAGCCTCAGGCAAAGAGTCAAGCTTGTGAGGGAACAGCCTAGAGGATAGAGCTGCTGAGAAACACCCAGCCTCCTGCACAAAGAAATGTGTTCCTCCTTCTTTCCCACAGCACAGCAATGCCTGTGAAAAATTACAGCATGTTGGACACAGCACAACAATTTTGAAGCTGCATTTAACACACTTGTAATGTATTCAGCTGAGGTTTTTTTCCCTACCTAGTAGTGAGGGTTCTGAAAAGCCTGGGACCTCAGAAGCTAGCTGCATTAATTATTCTTGAAAGTTATATTTTTAGAAATAATTTATTTTTAAAACATACTTTGCCAGCACAAGTAGGGTTTGGAGCCTCTTTGGTCTGCCCACAGGTATGAAAAGCCAAGCCCTGCCTCAAAAAATGCAAAGACTGAGGGAAATACAGGACATGAAAAGTATTTGGAAAAATTTGCTCCAGCCAAGTCCATATGATGCAAAACATACATACTCACATGCAAAGGTGTAATTTTTCACTGAAATAGATTTGAAAACAGGAGATAAAACTGGTGTGCCATGCCTGCACTTCAAAAAAACCTGCTTACATGCCCTATGGAGAGAAATGAGAGGACGTCACTTGCTTCCATGTGAGAATGTAGACATGTATATAAGCGTATGAACACACAGGAAAAAAGAATATGCACACATTTATATGTGTAAGCGTGTGCCTGTGTACATATTTATAGGTAAGCAGATATTTTCAGTCGCCTGAGCTGTAAGTGAATATTGGCTGCGACACCTGAAGGCAGCGGTGAGTCTGAAAGGCAGGAGGAGCCTGGCAAAGCTGGCTGCTGGAGAAGGAGCTGGCAAAGGGGCAGCAGCAGCTGCTGGGGACAGGAGTAGGAGGCTGCAGCCAGAGCTGTGCAAATTCCTCACTTGCATTCCTGTCTGGGCAGGGAGAAATGGAAAAACACTTTTTTTTTTGCCCAAAGTAGAAACTGCTGGACTTGATTTCTTCTTGACTATGCCACTATAGCAATGAGAGAAGAAGCAAAATGGAGTGTGGGCAAAGAGCTTTTCTCTGCTGGAATGCAAGAACATGGAAACTCACAGCGAGGGTCAGACTGAGGGGATGATGGGGTTGGCAAGATGCAGAAGGAAGATTATATTACCAGGCATGGTTTATATGAGTCAGAAGAGAATAACAGAGGTATTCCAATGCAGAAAAGATGAGGACAATGAATGCATGCTAGTGGAGAATGTAGTTCAGGTGCCCATTTCTCCCTCCTCCCTGATTTCTTTTATCCAAAGAATCAAGATGATCCTATACAGAGGAGAGAAGGAATGGGTCCAAAGCCATACTGCTGGTTGTATTATTAACCATAATACAGATGGTTGTAATAAACGAAAAGAGAAAAAAAGAGAGGGATGAAAAAATGCACAAAAGAACAGACCTTATGAATGAAGAATGAAGGTGTCAGAAGAGCAGAGGGAATGTGGAAAGGCAACATGAGAGAAAGAGAAGGATACTTGAAGCAGTGGAATTATAGATCCCTGTGACTGGCAAACACAATGTCTGAAAGAAGAAAGAAACCCCAAAAGCTGTAGCAAGAATGGTATTAAGGCACTTAAGTGAATATTACTGGTCTGTCTGGGATCTACTGGAAAGTAAAACACAATAAGCAGATGGTTAACAGGTAGTGGGGATGTCTTGATGAGTGCTGAAGCTTCTGAAGCTAGATATTATGATAGCAGTGGCATCAGAGACACAGAGGAATCTGTATTTATTTCTAGATTTACCACATCATGAAACTTTAAAAATAGAACAGATTTTAATCACTGAGAAAAAAACCTGGAATTTCTCTTTAGTCCTAATCTTATTAAATGTCAGGGACTTAATATTGAAATAATTAGTCCATATGAGAAGGCTGGATCAAACTGCTAACCTTCAGCATTCTAGGATAACAAAAAATATGGTTTACATGGTTATCAGGCTTATGCCTAATTATGTTTACAGTCTCACGTTTAAACATTCTTTTTTAAATTTAAAACTACGCTATTATATTTACACTTTTATGATTAAAACAACTTCACACAAAGTCATTCAAAGCATTTTGCAAGTCTGAGATCTTAAACTGACACTGAACTCCAGAATGAGCAAAACCAGAGAATTAAGAATCTGACTCTCTTCTCAGATGGCTCTCAAGAAAAGTACCTGTAAACCCAGTGGAACTGTGCCAGTGTAAAATAGATGTGAGTGAAAGGCGAGTAGGTTCTGGTTGTCCACAGAGAATGGTTGTAAACAAGGTGTCAACACGTTTCCTCCTGATGCTGATATGAAGGCCTTGTTAACACAGCATGATGACACTTGAATTGTCATGGAGCTGTGTCACTCGTTTTCAGCAGAGGACAGCTACGTCAAGATTTTAGACAGGATGAAAGTAGAGCTAGATCTGCTTATAATCATGCATGACCAGCTGCTCTGAAGCAGTAACAGCTCATGTGTGGAAGCAGTGCACAGAAGCGATGAATGTGTATAGCAGTCCACAATTGGAGTACATTTAAATACTGATCCCAGGCTAAACAGTCAAGAGAATTGTACAGCTTTCACAAAAAAAAATTCACAGAATTGATATTGTACTGGGGAAATGGCTGATATTTTCTTGCATATGCATACAGAACAATTATCAAGCATTTACTGCTCTAAGACAATAGGACCGGAAGAGTAATTTTAAATAAAATTAAATGTCCCAGATAGCTTGTCCCAGAAAACCTGCTTCAGACTTTAGATGCAATATGCCTAGCCTGAAAAACACAGATGAGAAAGAAAACAGATTTCAAAAACTTTGTCAGAAACTTCATGTGCAAAAATAGAAAGTTAAAGTTTAAACAAATGATTGCTGTTTCACGAACATAGGTCTAATTTACAAACTGGCAGCCTTACTGAAGAAAATGCATCCAGCTAAAAATATATATTGTGGTATGAAACTCCCCAGCCAGCCTCCTGAAAACCTATCATTAGTTTAAAAAATGTATTATTTTATCTGTATGCTAAGAACTGCTTTATGCTACAAAATGAATTGCTGAATTAGTTTTAATCTTTGATATTTAATTGTTTGAGAAACTGTTACCTTTAAGTAAGACTTTTAGTAAGAATAATTTCTCTATGTCATCCATATAGTAATAGAAGCAGTGTCATTTTCTAGTGTTACAACCTCCCTCCAAGCCAAGAGCAGAGCTATATTTGGAAATATAGCTATTTTTGATTTGCAGACTCTATCTTATATGGTCACCCATGAAGCTCAAGAAGAAGACACTCCTTTCCTAAAAAAGATTAAACCAACCTTTTCCTTGAAACTGCTGTTTGGAATTTCCTGACTAATTACTTGCAAAAAACATAGGTACTGGTGAGCTCCTCTAGCTGTGTCTGTATCTCTTTCTTGATAAGTGAAGGAAAAAAAAGTTCAATTTAAACTGGGAACCAAACTGGCTAACATTGGCAGACAAACTCCAGGTCTCCCATCCCTGTATCAGGAAGATACAGGATATATTCCATGCAAAAGCTTACACTTGCTCAGAAACAAGAAAACAGAAATAATCAAAGTAAAATTACTTCCTGAAGAAGAATCTGGAGAAAACATGGTTTTCAAAACATGGTGCTCACAACAGCCTGCAACTGTGACATTCCCAGAAAGTGGCTGAATAAAGCCACAGAGCTGAATTTTGCCTATACCAAACTTTTTATACTAAATATTGCCAATCATTTTTGCTCTATATAACTAGTTTCAATTATTACTCAACAAGTGACACACACACTACTGCTTTGTGTGATGCTGGCTCTACAAGCAGTGCCACTTTGTGCAGCTTGACCTTGACAGACTTTGGCACCAGAAGATCCAAGGAAAAAGAAATTCCATAGTCAACACTTGGAGAAAAAAACTTGAGATTTGTTAGACACAGACTGAAGCTGAACCTGAATTGCTGTATATGTACCTGCGAGAGCTTAATCAGGCAGATTTTATTTTCCTAAAACTAGCTTCCAGATATGAAACAAATTTAATAACACATAGAATGGAAGGGATCTCCTTGGTAGTCAGTGCTATCAGTAGTGTACCCTAATGATCCTCTTCATTTAGAAGCATAATACTCTGATGTCTAGCCTATGATTCTCTAATCTTAGGACCACACTTCATCTAACTCTTCCACTGATTATTTACATGTGTGCTGGGCCCCAAAGACTAACTTGATGATCAGCAGAAGTCTTCCTTCCTACCCATCCCCAACAGACAAAATGATTGATTAATGTCAATAGAAGGACAGAATAGAAGGACAGAACAAGTTTTTGAATATCAGCCCTCGGAGCCCGAGACCACCTGAATTCCGTGTCCATCTGACAGACTGCTTCCAGGCCTCCTCAGGGCTCAACAGCCCTGCTCTGTGACCCTGCCAAGCTCCATCAGAAACACTCAGACCCTTTAAGAAAGTGTGAGACTCCCTCAGGAGACCTCTGGATCTTTTTCTCCTGCAACAAGTGTCCTCTTGGTGTGTTAGAATGCATTCTGCACCATCCCTGCTCTCAGCCTTTCCTCAAAGTGTGAAAAGTTCTGCCGGGAAGCCAAACAGACGACAGTGCCTTTCTGGATCTGGGGGTTTGCTGATGCCTGGCTTACTGACAGGAAGAGGAGAGGCCTGAGCAATCAGGACAATGGGGTTTCTCTTTATTTCCCAGTAAATGCCTGAATAGCCAATACCACATTTTTAATTTGTAACTGTTTGATCTGAAATGCTTTGTAATACACACATTTATGCCTCTCCTTCACATATCTTATTTCAATTCGTATTTCCCGGTGTACTTCTGGACACTTGCAAGCCTAACTCTCATTGATGTTAATCTCTCCCCTGACTGTGAAGATAGGTCTCAATAAGGTAATAAATAACAATTATAGTCTCTGTGAGTTCTTTCTCACTGCCATGGTTGTGTGAAGTCACACAAAGTGGTCTCAGTGTACTTTGTCTGGTCCCATTCATGTCCACAAACACTGGCAAGCAATCATGGTGTATTAATATATTTTTCACCTGTTAAGCACTTAGCTTAGAATTTTATCCTTCTTTCATTCTTCAGTAAAAAAGCTTCTGGAAGTATGGAGAATAAATAGAGAATAGACATTCTCTATTATTGTTGCTGCTACTGCTGCTGCTGCTTTTGATTGCTCTTAGTTTGTGAGTACCTGCAGAAAATATTTTTCTTGTATTCTGGTACTTTTCCTTACTTAGAAATTAACTTCTGTTTACCTAAAACTACCTCAGTATTACATAAAGATTTTATAGAAGCAATGGAAAACAAAAATATAATACTTAACATAGTTCTTAAAGGCTGTTCTTGATTTATGTGTGAGAAAGATGTTTGTGTTGTTTATGCATTCTTTGGAAAGATTAAATTCCCTATAATTGGCTGGAATTTTTTGAATGTATATTATCTAATTACATAATTATATCTTGTATATCACATATTTTACACCTTTACTCTCAACATCTTTTTGGTCTGGCTGTGGTATATGAAATATAAAATAGCTACCAAACAAATAACTATATTTTTTACAAACAAGGATTTTATTTCCCTTGCTTGAGAGTTTTTTAATGTAGTGCCTAAAGCCTCCAATGTTGCTGTCAGTAGACAGAATAGAATGCAATAGGATCAGACCTGAAAAAAAGGGAGGCACAGAATGGAATCAACTGGTTCTAAGCTGCAGGGGAAACACCCTGTACACATGCAGAATAAAACGAGCACTTTTGCCATAACTCCATATCCAAATAAAGTAATCTTTCCAGCTATGTGGTGCTGCATGTAAAGGCAAAATAAATTAGCTTTGGTATCAGGATGAAATTAGCTACAGCATCATACATTTCTTTTGAAATCAAATTAAGGGTTACAAAAATGAATGAGGTTATGCTCACAACTAAATATCTAATAGCTCTTTGAGGCAAGATTTCTGTCACTTGTTACCTTCCGAGTTATATATTTATTTTTTGCATTAGATGGTGAAATATAATCTAGTAGTCAGACAAATATAAGAGTTTTTTGACTTGTGTTTTTTGCATTCTTAGCTTAAGCAATTTTTCTCAAGAATTAAACAATCTGATTTTTGCAACCAATAGAATAGATGTTAGGTTGCTATACAGAGTAGCAGTCAGAACACAAATTACTGTCAACAAGCAAAATCTGACCTGTGCAGCAGAGTGAGGACTGTTAATGCTCATTCTGAAAAAAAAAAAAAATATATCCTGTAATATTTTATTATTTGATCTTCAAATACTTAGTATTTTTGTTGAATGTACACATAATAAATCTTACTTTGTCTACTTATCTCACAAAAATGGTATGCAATACAAATGAAAGAGAAGCCTTTGATAATCTAGGTGGAGAGCTGAATTTTGGTAATACAGGGCACCTAAATCAGAATAAGAACCAATTGCTGGAAGTTGAAGCTAGACAAATTCAGATCAGAAACAAAGTATTGTAACAATGGGGATAGTCACTGAAGTTCAACACATGGGGCTTATGAAGAATTCTCTATCACTGGGAATATGATTGACTGTTTGTTCAGTAGTTCCTGTATTTACAGTACTGACTGTGGGGTCTAAAGAAGGATTTTTCTTAGGTGAGTCCTAGGGTATTATGCAGGACCAGGCGATCATCATAGAGCCATCTGAACTCAAAATCTATAAAACTGCATCTTGAAACAGCTTTAAAATCCATGTGCTGATGGGCACTTGTCCCAGGTAGATGCTGAGAGTTCTGGGTTAATTTACATTTTGACCCATTTCATAGATTTAGAGCTCCTGCTGGAGAATACTCTCTTGACCCACTTTTGCAGTTGTCTCCATTTCTGACAATAGCTACATTTTCTTATATCCTTTTCTCTTGCTAGCCATTCAGATGCTGTTGTACAAGGTGAACTTTGAAGAGACAGTCTAGATGCAGGAGCTGTCTAACAAGAAGAATACCTGTGGGCTGAAAATAGAATGGTTGATCTAGATCTGGCTGACAGATTGGTTACACAAAGGATATCTCAGTTGATTTTTCAAGCACAGAACAAGGACAAGACTGATAAAAGAGCATTGATTAGAAAAGCTTGGTAAGTGAAAGAACAGGTAACAGGAGATCAAAGTCACCAGGTAGCATGGATTTGACTAATTCTTGTCTATAGCTTTAACTGCTCCCACTTCACCATCTTGTGAGATGTGACAGATGGGCTAGAAAGACAAAACCTACAGGAGGATCTAAATTACCAAACAGAACTGTCAACTTTTTGTGTCACTTGTGTGTGACTGGAGATTCCTGGAGATCCAAGTAGTTTGTTTCTGTCTTGGTTTGAAAAAGACAGGTGTCTGCTATGGAAGGCAGAAACCTCCCTTGAAAGGGAAAAATGTAACTCCTATGTTACTAACATAATGTAAAAATGTAACTAAAATAAATTCCTCCTCTAAATTATAATCCTGAAATCAAGGCTCTCAGGCAAAGGTATGTGGATAGGAATAACAGTTCTTTACTAGGAAAATGAAAATAAAAATGCAGTAGTACCAAAAAAACCCCCAACACTGACATTCAGAATACCACATGACACCCTGTTGGCCAGGGTGTTGGTAACAGTCCAATTACATGGTGGCTGCAGTCCTCCTGCAGTGACAGATGTGGTTCTGCTGAAGCAATGGTCCTGTAGAAGGGTGTAGTTTTCCTCTGAAGGTCCAGTGGTGATGTAAAGCAGTCTGGTTTTCCTCTGGGAATACAGTGGAAAAAGGCTGTCTGTGATGTTCCAAGTCTCAGATTATATCCAGGTAGGAATGCTTGGCTCCTCCCCCTGGGTGGAGCATCTCACAACGGGATGATGTAATTTTATCAGCCATGCAGTGAGATTCAATGGCCCATTAGCAGAAGGTATCATCCTGGAGGGAGGATGGGTCCTGGAAGAGATAAAGAACACTGCCACACCTGGTTTTAACAGCTAGCCTATTAACAGAAGATATCCCCCTGGAGTTATGAGGGATGGGTCATGGAAGAGATAAAGAACACTGCCACACCTGGTTTAGACAGATGGTAATAGAATACATACTTTTGGTTACATCTTGCATTGCAACCCAAGGCAATTTCCTTCACACCAAAAGTGAGAATGAGTCTTACTGACCCATTCTCACAGCTCATTGTGTTTAGGGTGTCAATCCATTCTTCCACAAAGTTGTAATTTCTTTCTGACAAACTTGTATGTGCCTGCCAGATTCTTTCATATTGCATATGTAAAGGGTACCCAATATGTTGTGAAAAAGTCTTCAGGAGCTGACAAGGATTCCTTGGTATTAGTACTAAATGGAATAGGAAACCTTAACTGTGGTGTGCAGTCTATTTATTCATGGAGAGATCCATCTTCCCAGAGCCCTGCTCCACAAGTATTTCCACCTATTCCTTCAGTCCACACCTCCTTTTCCATGCTGTGCACCCACTTGATACTGACAGGCCATGTCAAATACTGAATTCCCTGTTTTCCCTCTCAATCTCAACACATTGTTCTTCCTTACCACATCCTTCCCCTGCTCCTGGCTTTCCACGCTGTCAGCTACATCATCAAAGTCTGCAAAGCCTCAAAAATGGAAAGATGGGGCAATCATAGCCTGAGGGGGCAAAGTCACATTCAGCTGAGAGTGGGAGGAAAGGTTAGGGCTTGCCATGGATGTGCAAACATCCTCCCTCCACAGCACTGTTGAGGAGAGAGCCCAAAGCAGGCTTGCAGCATTCATGTTATTCTTGCCCAAGGCTCTGCTAAAATTAGTGTCAGTCTCAAAGGAAACATGCAACCCTTAAAGACACAAAGCTAAATTTTTTGCAAGCACTGACTATATGTGCTATGAACCAATGATTAAGAAGCATCAAACCACTGTTTTGAAACAGGTTTTAAAGATGCAGACTGTAGAAATGTAGTTCTGTTGATCTGGTCCAGTATCACTGGGGACAGCACAGCAAAGCCGTGTTTCCTAACTAGACCTGGATGGAGAGTACATTTATCTAAAGCTCTACCAGAACCATGCTGGAATTGAACATTCCCATTCAGGGCACAGAGAATTCCATCTTTGCCATGATGTCTGGTATATATGACAGTATACAGGTCATTCTTCTGCTATGAAAAAAAGCAATGCCAGGATGTTCTATCTGTTCCTCCAGTATCTGTATCAAAATAGAAATTACCTGCAAAATAACTTCAGGAGAAGAAAATGGCAGTTTTAACTTACTATGAGCCACGTGGGAAAGAAGGATTCAGGCAGAGTGCTTCTGTTTCTTTCTCGCAGCTGAAGATGACAGTAGCCTGGTTGTTGTTCAAGTTTCAGCATTAAGGTTTGCTTATATCTAGGTGAAAAATAGAAAAAAATCCCAAATGCAACCAACCTTTGTATAACATGTCTGGTCCAAGCTGACAAGCATATTGCATGGGTGATTTATATTTAGAACAAGACCCAGAGGTGTCTAAAGAAATTTACTTTCAAAAGCAGAAGTTGTCATATTCTAAATCTGGTCTTAAATAAAACTGGACCTCTGATATTTTTCCGGATAAAATATATATAATACTCAGAAGAAAGGGCAATGTTTGAGAACAAACATGTGAAGTCCAGAGTTCAGTGAGGCACCTGATGTCCCGATGCCTTAAGCTTTAATATGAGTGGTCAAACCGATTTTGTTTTAGTCAGGGAATTGTATGAACAGCATTTTTACAACTAATAGACTTCCTTCCACAAGTTACTATTAAGTGCATTGATTGCAGATGGCTTGGCTGTTTGTGAATAAGGTTTGCCTTCTTCCATTGGCTGCTTGTGGCAGAGGTGCTGTGTTGGGTGCTGTTTTCTAAGCTGATATCTTCCTCACAGCTGCTGGAACCACAACACGTCCCTAGGGCATGTTCTCAGCCTGGGCTCCTGTCTTTTGCAGCTACTGTCATTTCAAAGACTTCCCATCACAGTGCTTGGGGAACATGGGAAATGAAAATGCCTCCTTCTGTGAGATCTGCTTCCTTGAGGTTATTTGTTGGGTTTTTTTGTTGGTTTTTTTTCCCAAGCAAATGTTTCCTGGGGATGTGTTCAAAGGATGTCATGTTTCATGGCTGAGATATTCTGTTGATCCTCAGTTACCCTCTCCTGTAGATCACGGAGGATTTTGCTCCACAGTGGCAAAAGGTTCAAATTTTCAGGACAGTTGAAAATAAATAAAGGAAGTTTCTTCTGTCCATACTAATCTGCATAGTAAAACTTCTAAACATTCATGTCTTTCTCTGTAAAGACAATGAAGCAGTCAGATGTCCTGCCTGATATTGATGGCCACAATGAATAGCCTTCTTGTCAAAAAAGTTCCTCTCCACTGCTATTAACTCCCTCAAAATGAACAGGGAGGCTCGTTACATTCAACTGGTATTGTTTCAGCACATCTATTGGTATGACAGTTGAATATTTACTCAGAAACCTTATTTCTCAAGGGACCAATGCATTTTGATCACTTATCTTCCAATTTAAAAAAAAATAAGTATGCACATATATGAAGCAGTTTGCATTTGTACTTCAACTTTCAGTCTGAAAAGAGAAAGCTCTTCTGAAATGAATGCCATGGGAAAACCCTAGGAAATGCACAAATTTTGCATTCTTACAGGAGTTGGGAAAATGTGTGGAGCAGTGTGGAGTTTCTATTTTATGTCTTGGAGGCAGCAAACACAACTTTAGCTAAAAGCCAAAGCAGGAAAATGATTTTTAAAAATACATCATAAAAATAATCATCTGTCCTTGGGGGATTTGTGTTCCCCTTCTATCAGCTCTTGTGCCTCTGGTCCTCCGGTTTGCTTCCTGTGGTTCTGGCAGTTTGCCAATAGAGACTTCCATCTCTAAAATGAAAAGAAGAAAGAAAAAGTTAGTGACACATATCAATACTGAATTACTTCATTAAAAGGCCAGAAAGAGAGCACTTGCTATGAAAAAAAATGTTTTCACTTTCACTTGGGCAGAATATATATATATTACCTCTCCATTCAGTGGCACTGAAGATGTCCTAGTTAGACGTGTGCTGTACCTCACATGGCCTGTGTTACATCTCAGACCATTTAGAACATATTCTTGAAACTGCAGTTAGGTAAAGTTACCAGTCTAACATCTCATTAAAACTTCCAGAAGGAGAAGATACCTTTTTGCTGTCTGAATGAATCTTTATGTGTACAGTGGTTCAGGAATTAATATCTTTGACTGTGCCATTTTGAGGTATCATCAGGTTTAGAAGCTCTGAATTGTTGTCTATTTGCAACAAGTGTTTCTTGGGAATGTGGAGTCCTTCATGATATCCCACCTATCTCACAGTGACAAGCAGCTTGGTGTGCCTTAGTGAGCAGAGCAATTGAAATGCAAGGTGAAAATCTGGTCCAGAAGGGTAACTGGGAAGATGTCACTGCAACAGTGAACACCCAGCTGCCAGGGTAACATTCATTTTTATAGTACTTCATGCCAACAGAAAGCATAGCAGTGGAAGCAGGGGACTTGAGCATGTGGGAAGAACTCAACCCTACAATTGCAAACTGGATAAATCTGTTAAGCTGGGTGAGAGGGAAGGAAGGACCCAGAAAAAAAATGGACAATAAAACAAAAAAACCACGGATTTAGCAAAAAATTGACTGACTTGAAGAGCATTCAGGAAATCAGTTAATTAGAAAATTTAAAATTACTTTTTTTAAAAAAAAAATTTATCTGTCAGGGCCCCAATTCCCTTGCCAACAGGCTGTCACTAGCTGGGTTCCTGCTCCCTTGTGTTTCCTTGTGCTGCAGCAACTCTCATGGGTAAATGCCCCAGACACAAATTCTGCAGTTCAAGGGGTAGGATTAGCAAAGCCCTCAGGAAATAAACTGAAGAGGCAGGTTATTTTCATTCAGGAAAAGCCCCCTGAAACTTTGCTCAGCAGCCTTAAGACCACTGACACTCTCATCATTCTCTCACAGTTTCAGCTCTCCTTTTCCTTAGCTGATGCCCTGCAAAGAGCAGGACTCCGATCTCCATCCACTAATTCCTAGAACAGCCCTGTAATGGTATCACTTGTTGGGAGACAGACAGCTGTGGCCCATCTGCAGCCTACTCGCTGACAGAAAGACAATACTAGAAGAGCAAACAAAGACCAGAAGGAGACTAAACGTTGAATTAAAAGAGGAGAGCACAAGTGAAAACAGCACTGAATGGAGAGACAGAAAAAGACAAAGGTCATACTACCAGGAAGTTAATGTCAGAAAATAAAAATGACTGTGTTTTGCTGCTTTGCTTCATCCTCTTTCTTTTTATATGTGGCTTTTCATAATCTTTTTCATGTTATCTTTCCTACCCTTGTTTTCTTCCTTTCTTGCCTCTTGGCTTTTTACTGCGTGTTTTTCAGTGTGTTTTGTTTACAGGAATAGACCATTACCCTTTACAAACTGAAGTTAAACACTATTTGAAAATACCCACCTGATTCAAAATACTCATCAAAACTTTGCATATTGCATGACTGGACTGGGGAGACAGAATATTACTGTGCTTTATGCAACATTAAAAACATACTTCTAAAGTCTAACCTCACAGCAATAGTCTTTCTCATCCTTAATTTCTGTTTGAAACACTTTCTTTCTATGACCCAGTGAGTCATGAATTCCTGCTTCCAGATTCAGCAGCTTGTAGTTTGCTGCACACCTCCAGAGGCTCCAGAAGGTCCAATGCACAGAACTTTGCCAAATGAGTGCTTTTGACATTATTTTACTGCACAGAAGAGGAATCTGTGACAACAGTGACTCTTTTTCTCTAAAGAATCTTCAGATGTTCTTGAATTGGCCAGCTCATGCAGGGGGTAATCTCCTGGGTATTTGTGTCACCTATGGTTTCTGTCTCTGCTTTGACACCCCAGCACACTTTGCCAGGCACTAGCATGGGCATTAGCACCTATTGTTTCTGCCACATGTGATTTCCTTTTATGAGCCACCTACTTATTAGGCCTAGCCCTACATGTTAGTGTTGCCCATTTCATACACAGCTAAATCTGTTGATAGGGATTTACCTGTAGTTAGCAACATCTGCCTTTCTGCAAATTAAAATTAGTATCTCAGCTAAGCAAAAAATGTGTTCTATAATTGATAGCTAGGATCCTAATTAAAGGTGGAATTGTGTATGAATGGTCTTTTTTAAATCACTGGGATTCATTTTATGAATAAAATAGCACACATACTGAAGTGTCCCCTTGGGCCTCTTTTCTCTTTTTCTCTATCTGTAGAATGCCTGCAGGAATTTTCCTTTGTTTACTTAATTTTCCAAATTATACAATGATTTTAAGTGTCAATTTTCTGAATTTATTGTGAACTGTTTGTGTGTTAATATGCACATTTTTTCCTTTGGAAGGAGATTACAAACGATGATAGTAAATTAAAGCCTCTCTTTCATTTTCGCATCACGTATTTTCTGTCCTTCTTTTCCCACCCTTCACACCTGAATACACACATCCTCCAAGGATTCACACAGCAGTGCAAATGAGAGGCTGGACAGCTTAGGGTACCTCCATACCAAAGAAACAGTAGTATGGTACTGAAGGGAACACCGAGAAGATCCCTCTTAGCTTTCCCTCCACACTATAAATACATGCCTGCACATCCCTTCTTGTTACTCAAATATCAGCCTGACCACGCTCACTTCTGTGATCAATGGAGAAGGGTAAGGAGGCTCATTACAGAAGAAAAAGTAGCATATGTGTTGCACATAATATTCTTAGGAAACATGGCCAGGGGCTTCTTTTATGTACATTCAAGAGATGCAGTCTGTGTTTCCCATGGTTAGCCCATGTAGGGTTTACACCCTGCAAAAGAGGGAGCCGAAGAACTCTTCACACAGCTGTCTGACACCTTCAGTTCTTATATTCAGTTTAATTCAGCATATCAGGTTGGTTCTTTTTTGTTGCCCTAACAAACCTTGATTATATTTTAATGAGAAAGTGCTTTCCCAGCATGTAGCCTTAATTTTGCTTTTCAGCAGGTGGCTCATGGTTTATCTCAAAAGTCACCACGTAAATCCTGACGGTAGATTATACTCATTAATAACATAACACTCAGACCCTGGGACTTAATGACTCATTTTCCCTTTATTATAAATAAATTCTGCCCAGAGAGAGCCTGGGTGAGGAAAATAACTTGGTCGAAGTTCCTTCTGGACTCTGAGTTCCTCTGACCCATTATCTTTTAATTATGCCTCAGTTTTGTGCTTTCATAGGGCAGTGATTTTAATAATTTTAATGAGCTTTATTACAAGTGAGTGAGATACGTAATTTCTCAATTTCAGTACACCCTATGAGATATTTGGCTCCCTGACTCAGGGGAGCTGAAACTTCTCAGCACCTGACAGAATTAAATCCCAGCTTCTATGAAACACTGCTGTGAAGTGTAGCTGAGTCCCACAAACCCTTTAAAGTTAAATCTGTTTAATTTCACATGTGGAATTGGACAAGCAAAGGTTACCAGTGCTTCAACAGCTGGGACTAACCCCAGGTGTGAACAGCTGGTTTTGAAACAGAGTAGCCCACACAATGAGTGCAAGAAAGATTACACTGAGCTTCTGTATTCGTTTTCAAGGTGGTTATAAATAGGAAACTTGAATTCAGAAATGACATAAGGTTTAACAAGTTTGTGGTTTCTCTCTGAAACAGTTTGGTAGAAATCCTACGTATCATCTGCAGACTAAACTTGCAGTAACATTTGCTTTATAGGACCTTCTTAGCGAAGACTAACATTCAAGTGAGAGGAGAGCCAGTAGTTTTAATTATGTTTCTCCAATTATCACATCTTCCTTATCTGTGTAGCTGGGGGAACAGAGGAGCTTCGCAACGTGGTGGGAAGGTTTCACAGAAGAGGAAGAGCCAAAGACACATACATAATTTCCTTCTTTTTCCAGAGCTTCACTTTTCTGCTGAGAACACAAAAAAGGCTGTGCATCAGCTGAAAAGATTCAACCAGCATTAGGCTTTTTCCCTGAGATTAGTTTTATATTAATGCTATTCCAATGACTCCATCAAAATTGCTTCTGCTGTGTGAGACAGGAAAACAGGAATATTTCTTCTCCCATTAGACATGCTGGGAGTATACACAAAGGAATTAAGTCTAATATTCCAATAATATTAATTCTATAAGAATCCAGAAGTTATATAGGAAATATATAATACAGAAATTTAGAAACATTGGCATAGTCTGGTGAAAAGGAAAAGCATTTTACTTAATATGCAATTTGACACTACTAAAATACAAATATATTGTGAGATAGCCTCCCACAAAATAGCTGTAATAGCAGAAGAACAAAAATTATTTGTATGCTTGCAAACTTACAAGATCTCAGAGTTTCTTTTCAGGGTTACTCACTGACCACTAAAACATCTTTTCTTGTGTCTTAACAGTGTAATAGAAATTGTGAATTATGTATTCTTAAACAGCAGTTCTTAAACCCCTGAACACAGAATGAAGTTTAACCTCAACAGAACACACACTGGAATGAAGGCCAACAAACATCTGAACCTGGCAAGCCAGTTTAGCTTCATATACTCTCACGTCAGTATGAATATGTACTAGTAAGTTGATTTGTGGCAATAGCTCTCTGCACTCTTGCTCTGAATACGTAAGTTTACCTTTTACAATTGCATTGAAATACAATTTTATTTTTCGTTGCAGATGCTCTGCTGGGAATTTTTAGTTTCTGGGAACAGCAGAAAGAGCGTGGAGTTGCAAACCTTACATGTGTACCACACAGCAAAGCGCATGTTTGAGAGCTAGTCGAGTCCTGACTGGTGTGCTTTCCATCTGCAGTGCTAGTATTTGTAGGCTGCTGTATTTTAAAGTGCCTACACTGCTCTCAGAATGATCTGCTGAAAGTCAACACTGTAGTATACACAGCCCTGCTCATGCCTAAATTATACACAACAAATTAATGAGAATCTGGTGCTGATTGTGTTCAGGCCATCCTGAAGCAACCACTTACTGGGCTGAAGGGTTTA
Source organism: Cyanistes caeruleus (assembly GCF_971803275.1). Lineage (NCBI taxonomy): Eukaryota > Metazoa > Chordata > Aves > Passeriformes > Paridae > Cyanistes > Cyanistes caeruleus. The sequence continues at coordinate 48,093,357 of NC_141704.1, read as the reverse complement.
CTTTTAAAATACATATTACTGGCTGAGACAAAAGGCTTGGACCCATGTTTAATTAATGGTGAGACATATTCTAAGTGTTTTAATGTCTCCAGCTCTGCATACAAGGTCTGCTTCACAAGAACATTTTAAAAGATGCTGAGAATTAGTAAAGATCCTCCTTCACGCAAATGCTGATTAGTAGGAGGGGATGATTTAAAGGTGGCAGAAAACCACATTTTTACTTGCTGTGTTCCAGGCTTGTCTGATCTCTACTTTTCATAGAATCCCAGAATCATTTAGGTCGGAAAAGGCCCTTTACTTAATCAAATCCAAAAGCTAACCTAACACTACCAAGTCTATCACTAAGCCATGTCACTAAGTGCCATGTCCTTAAACCCCCTGATTGCCTTGTATTTGCTTTACCTAGTGGTGACTTATCTACAGCCAAAACAGTTTGCTGTGCCTGGTGAGAATGGACAAAGCATAGCAAGGTGCTGAGCAATCGTAGCACCTGTCCCTGTGGGAGCCCCACAGTGTCATCACCCCAGCTTTGGACACGCATGGCTTCTCAGGAATTCCCTGGTGCCTGACCACATAAGCATTTGCTAATACCACAGTGGCAGAGATGCTTTGTGACTGACCAGCCAGCCTTGCTTGCCCTACAACTACATACCAAAGCCCCATTTAATTAAACCCTAACCCATCCACTTTGGAGAGGTAAGTGGACTGGCACAGGAGATTTCACAGGATTGCCAAGGAGGTACCGTGCTCTAACAGGGCAACTAGATATGAACTGGGTCCCCAGGCAGCCTGACAGATCAGACCTCAGCAACCCCTCACAGTCTGCTTAGAATTAATGTCTGTCTTGGTCACAAGGGCCCTGACTGAATGGCTCAAGAAACACAGCATGTTCTGTGTCTCTACAGACTCTACTAGAATAATATCTTCAATAATGCATTTTAATGTACTATGTGGGCAGGAACACTTTTAGACAAGGTTCTACAGATAGCAGAGTTTATTCTAGAATGTTCTGGTTCTGTTGGGCTTTTTTTTTAAATTAATTTTAATTTTGTCATTTAATGGTTGTGATTTTGCCACTTTATTTTTACCAAATATTTGTTATTTTTTGTATCAGGACACTTGGTGCAGTTTATCATGGGAGGATGATATCTGTAAGAGACCAACCTAAGCCTCTTCAAGACAGCTGTGGCAAGGAGCCTTCTAATTGTTTCCAGCACTTCCAACTGCCCCTTCACCTTCCTCCTTAGGTGCCTGCTGTAGTACAGAACTAGTTACCACCTTTGTCCCACTGAGCTGGAACTTCCCAGTCAACAGGCCTCTTTGGATACCTGTCTGGAAAGAAAGTTTTCAGACACTTCTCTTAAAAACAACTGCTTTGATGTCATTACCTTACAAGTCCCTTGCAAGTACCAGTTGGGCTTGTTGGAGTGGGTCCAGAGGAAGGCCACATTAAAAACCAGAGGAATGGAGCACCTCCACTATGAAGACAGGCTGAGACAGGCAGGGTTGTTCAGCCTGGAGAAGAAAAAGCTCCAGGAAAGCCTTATTCTGGCCTTTTGACATTTAAACGGGACTTATAAGAGTGATGGGAAAAACCTTTTGGTAGGACCTGTTGCGACAGGACAAGGGGTTCAGTTTTTATACTCAAAGGAGGTAGATTTATTGATATGAGAAGAACTAGAAGAACATTCTAGATATGAGGAAGAAATCTTTTACAAGGGTGATGAAACACTGTCACAGTTGGTGCCCCTAGAGAGGTGAGGATGCTTCATCCCTGAAAACATTCAAGGTCAGGTTGGATGGGGCTCTGAGCAACCTGATCTAGTTGAAACTGTCTGTGCTCATTGCAGAGGGTTAGACTAGCTGCTTTTAAAAGTCCTTTCCAACCTAAACTATTCTAAGATTCTCAGTAGTCTGTCATTCAAGAATACTCAGTGGATTTGTTTGCAAGAAAGGGAAGACTAATCTTCTATCATTACAGGTTAGTTCACACCTTTGGGTAATAAAAGCTGAGTGAGCATGAAAAAGGATCAATAAAATCCTGACTCATTTTACTCTCTAATTTTGAGCACCGTACACTTTCTCCTGTCAGGTGCCTAACAGTTATTTCTGTCCTGGGAGCTGAATCCTGTTGATCTCCTCCTATGCAGCACTGGTCTGGAAAGTGCCGATACGCTCAGTATGGCCAGTATCACAAAGAAGAAAGTTTTGTGGACACTCAACAGGAAATAGTTCAGATTTCTTAGTGTAAGACTTGGCATGAAAGAACTGACCTTTGCTTCGTCTTTGAGTATTTAGGTTTTGCTTTCTTCTTATTCCTTGTATATCTGCCTCTATGATTTTAAAGAGGGCTGTTAAAGGCGTTGCTATTTGAAGCCAAGGTATTTTGCGATTATATTAGCATGCTCCTCCTCTTTATCAATCTAAATTCTGCATTAAAGGAGCTTTTAAACTGAAGTTTCTTGCACTGCATTCAGAAGGAATCAAGGTGGGCTTGACCTGATCTTGAGCTGCAATTCAGACTCCATCAGGTACTACCCATTGACAGCAAATGTCAGGATGGGTTGCAGATGAAGAAAGAGACAGAGAAAGAAAGGCATCCAAGCAGGCCCAAAACCACTCACAGGATTCAAGATTAATGCTTACAGCGCATGCAAGTCTTAGAAAGAGGATAGCTGGACAGGTACCAATGTAATACACTCCCACTGAGTTAATTTAAATACTGTTTACTATGTGATAGACTAGCTCCATTTTTTACATAGTCTTCATAGCAGTCCAAGAGTGTTTGAATAAACTGTGGAAAGCACACTGTGGATGGTGTACTCGACTGGAAAAGGGTTGAAACAGGGCACTTAGCAGGCTTTGTCTCATCTCAGTGTTTAGGTGCAAGTAACCTCTGAACAGGCATGAATCCATCTGTGACACTGACAGTCAAAAAAGACACATCATTCAAGATTAAGAACTCCTGCAAGCCCTACGAAAAGATAATTGGTGTCAATTCCAGTTTTTTTATCCAGCCTGAGCATGAACAAGCTTCCCCTCCTCCCTTCCCATCCCTGAATAACTAGAAAAGTATCTTTCATTTTTTTCTGTCTGCCATTCCTGAAACATTTAAGGTATCTCAGAAGACTAATGTTATCAGAGTGTTTGATGTGCAGATACCTTTGTTGTGCATGCACTGCTTGTGAAAATGATGAGAAAATACAGAAAGTAATCAAAAAACACCGTTTATACACCTGGCAGCCAATGGGAAGGCACATTGGGAGTGCCCGTGGACATCTGGAGTGATATTGAGGAAGACAAAGCTTTCTTTCAGCTACAGTGAAGAGATTAGGTGGGTGTGGACAGGAGAAAGTATGGTTGTTTTCTCTGCGTGACAGGAGGGGTTAGGGAAATTGTTTATTTCTTTGTGCCAGTACAGGAAACGTCTTTGCTTATGCATGTATCTGTGGCACTGGAAGAGGCAAAGGTATGGATTCATTTAATTTAATTTTTTTTCTTAGACATAGGGAAAGAGGAGATTAATTTTTGTCTTTTCTGCGGAAGGGGATGAAGGGAGGTCTATATATACATCCACCAGCTCTTTCAAAAAGAAAAACCTGCGAGGTCTGTAAGGACTTCAAAAAGGGCTGATCACGGGTAGGGCAGTTCACTTCAACGCTGTTCCAAGCGGGGCAAATGTTTAGTCTTCTATTTTTGGCAGTAATGACGTTGGAGCTGACAAACCAGGAATTCAAAGCACTGTAGTCCACAAAGCACGTCGTGCAGTTTGGAAACAAGGCCAATAACGCCCCTCGCACTCCCATTCTAGGCTGAAGCACTTACACCTCCAGGGCACTCCCAAAAGCTTCTTTTCCCTTTTTTTTTTAAGTTTTCACTTAAACACTACGCCTTTCAAGTTATCTATCCTTCGTCCCACGGGGCCACCTTTGTCTTTCGGGTCTGACGGAGCGGCCCCGCCGCCTGACGAGCCGGCCGTGCCGCGGCTCCTCCGCCGCCACACGCGGTTCCCACACACGCCGATCTCCCCTGGCGCCACGGGCGCTGCCCGGGCCCAGCCCGTCCCGCCCGCCGGGGCCAACATGGCTGCGCGGCCGCGCTGCCCAACGGCCGCGCGCGCCCTGGCCCCGCGGCCCGCGCGGCGGGGCCGTTGCGCGGGCGGGGCGCGCGGCCGGCGCGGCCGTTGTGCGGGCAAACGTGCGGCGCCCGGGGGGAGCCGCGGGCCGCGCCGCCTCCGCGGCGGCGGAGCGGTAGGGAACGGGAGGGAGCGGCGGGGAGGGACGGAAGGAGGGCACGCGGCCGACGGGGCGGGGACTGCCGATCCTGTGCGCTGTTTGTCCCCGCTCCGCCGCGCGAGGAGGAGTGTCCTGTCCGGCCGCCTGCTGCTGCCCCCTCCTCCGTGCGAGGGGACCGGGGCGACCGGGGCGGGGGCGGGGGAGGTGATGAGCTTGGGCCGGGGGCTGCGGCGGCGGCGTGGCTGCTGCTGCTGCTGCGGCTGCGGCGGGAGGCGACGGCGGGCCGTTGGAGGATCTGTCCGGCCGGCCCGGGGCCAGGGGGATGCAGCGCAGGACGTGTCTGGGTCTGGGTGTAGCTGATCGGAGAAGAGAGGCAGTCGCCGCCCGTAGAGGCCGAGGAGCAGCGGAGAAGAGCCACCCTGACATGCCTTTTCCTCTCCCTCCTCTCCAGCGGCCATGTTAACCAGAAAACCCTCGGCTAGCGCCGCCGCTGGTGCTGCCTACCCAGCCGGTAAGGAGAGCGAGCGAGGGCCGCCGCGATCGCCACCGCTGGGCCGGGCTGCGGAGGCCCGGCGGAGGGGGACGGAGGCGGGGGGCGCTCGGGGGCCCCGCGGCTGCCGCCGCCGCAGAGGTGCCGTGCGTGTCGAACAATGATCCGCCCTCCCCCCGCGGCAGCCGAGCCCGGGGGGCCGTCGGGGGCTGCGCGCTGGGCTCCGGCGAGCCGCTGTTGTGCGGGATGGCGAGTTCGCCTCGGGGGAGCGGGGCGGGGTGAGCGGGGGCCCGAGAGAAATCGCCTGGGGAAACGACCCGAGGAGAAGTGGGGATCGCCGCGAGCGCCGGAGCGGCTGCGTTTGACAAGGGGCAGCGGTGCTGGCCGCCGCTTCCCGCGGCAGACTTGTGAACTCCTGGCGGGTCCCCGGCGGCGCCGGGATTTCGCCGGGCCAGACGGCTCGGGGGGAGGCGGGGGGCGCGGGCAGCCGTCCAGCCCCGAGGCGTGCGCGGAGCAGAGCCGGCTCGTTCTCCCGGTTAGGCGCCTGCCGGTGGCGGGTTAATCTCGGATGAAGGGTTTAGCCGGGCGAGCGCGGCCCGCCCGCGCTATTAGCCGGATCGGTGCGTGTGTGCGCCGCGGCAGTGATTAGCTTTTAATGGCTTCTGCCCGAAGCAAGACGGGCGGCGGTGCCGGCCGAGCGCTGGGGCCGGCGCCGCCGCCCCGACGGGCTCGCTGCCCGAGGGGCCGCCGCTGCCGCCCGCCGCTCTGCTCACCCCTCTGCTCTCCGCAGGCAGGGCAGGGGACAGCGGCCGTCCGCTGCCGTCTTCCCCGGGCACCGGAGCCGGGGTCTCCCGGGCAGGAGCTGGGACAGGCCCGCCGTCGCCCCTCGCATTGCCGCCGCTCAGGGCCAACAACGCTTCCCACACGGTGAGCCCGGGCAGGGGGGTGTGGACGGGGTGCGGGGAAGGGGCGTCTGCCCCGGGACCGAGCGCGCATGGGCCCCCCGAAGCGCACGGTGCTGGAGTAACGCGCGTCTGGTTTCTGCAGGCTCCGCTGAAATGTGCATGCTGCTTGGGAGGCTGGGACCCTGGAACTGCACACATTGCTTTCTCCCTCCCCAGCTCGCCCCCCGCCCTTCAGTCTGGTTTTGTGTCTCGTTTTCAGTGACAAATTCGATTTTTCACACTCGCGTAGAGGAGATGTTCTGGTGGATGCATTTTTTGAGATGAGTTTAGTCGCTATGATTAAAGTGTCGTATGAACTGTGGTGAAAAATGAAGGCTGCTCTCCCCTTTACGTGTCTGATCAGCTCAGGCCGATCGCAGTCTTCCCTAGAAATAGTAATCGCTGTGCTCAGGGACAATGATTGGATGAATCTGCCTTTATTGCTGCAGTAGTTTACCTATAAAGAACCGCTGATGGCGTGAAAAGGACGTTATTTTCCGGTTCTGTGATATCTCACGTTATCTCCCACTCCTAGTTAATCTACTAGGAATGAAGCTTCCCAAGTATGCCACTATATATGGATAAGAGGAGGTATCTCTGTCCTGAAGGCAGGACAGAGTAGAGAGAGGGGTCTATATACTATCATGTTAACACTAAATGTCTGAAATTTTTATTGCATACATTTCCTTTTAAATTCTGAAAGATTTCATACTGACCCCGAAAGGCATTGATGGCATACTTTTCCTAGAATTAATGAATTCTTCGTGGATGCTCACATACTGTCTTTGTAAACATATGGCAGAGCTTTAAATGGTAATGTGATTGTGAGCTAGTAGCGGAAGGTGAAACTGTGCATTTAGATACTAGCATTTCAGTGACTTTCCATATAACTTCAGGGGTAAAACATCTTACTCGAATCCATTTAGAGCAAGAATTGTGTTAAAAAATAAAAAGTTAGTATTTATACAGGGTATTCCCAAAAGGAGTGAAGAGTATTCTGCAAATTCAAGGTGGAGCTGCATACTTGAGATCAGCTTCATTGTGTATTTATGTAGCTAGGGTATATGTCTGAATTTCACTAGTATAAAAGGCCAATTTTTTTTCACATTTCTATACCACTTAAGTGCTGCTTGATTTAGAGTTGGGGCAACAGCTATGGGGCTGTTTTTAGTAAAATCATGAAGGAAGGAACATAGTGCAGACAGCCTGGGCACCAGTCATGCAAGTGCATTTACAGTAGGGCCCACAGTATCAGGGGCTCACTTGTAACAGAGCCCAGACATAATTTAGGATTTGTGAAAGCATGGTGATCCAGCTTTATCTGTGACTGCTTATTAATTCTGAAAGCACAGAATTTTGGTATTTTTATACAAAGATTTTGTGTTAGTGTATTATATATACTATCTGTGCATGTATATATACATGTGTAAAGATGCAGTCTTTATAAAAGCATTCAAGGGGTGTTTCAGTGCTACATTTCTGTGTTTCAGGTATCTTTACAAGTATATGATTGTGTGTGTGTGTGTGTGTGTGCATATGTTTATATGTAGCATATATATGCATACTATGGAAGCATCCAGGATTGATCAAGCATTATATGGCTATGCATCAGAATCTGTGTCCCTCTAAATTCTGACTGTTCAAAGTCTGTCTTTCCTTTGTGATAAAGAAGGGCCTACTCTACAGTGTTTATTTAGCCTTGGGTGCTGTTACAGAAATGCCTCATGCTGTCTTTGTAGGTGGTTATTTTGTGGTTGGCTAACATAACTTTTTGAGGTGAGGATCAGATATGACACCAGAATACTGGATTTTAACCTGAAAAAAAAGGGGGGCAGTATCTGTTCTGTAAACTGAGGCCTCCTGACCTCAGCTGGCACTGACAGATTGAAACCATTGGGTTTGCATCCCAACACTTCCTCCAATCAGACCTGTTTAAAATAGGTCCTTTCAGTTTTCTTAAATTATTTTCCTTCTCTGAGTTCATTTGTTTATCCTGTTTCCATCTCTGTTGTATCTTTGTATCTATTGGCTTCTTTAATAGCTAAAAACAGTATTTCTGATTGTGTTTCAAACTTTCAGAAGGTATAGTGTGCGTAAGTGGGTGAACTGCTGGTGTTTATATATGTGTGCATAGTATATATACTAGTTGTGAGAGAAGCTGAGGTTGAACTTATGTTTTGTTTAAGATAGAGGGTTTTTCCTTTAATGCAGACAGGGAAGAAATCAACTACCTGTCATATTTCTTGCTTGTGTGATCCAGCCTCTGCTGAAACCGTGGTCTCCTACTGTCAAGTGAAATTTCATTTTTTGGTAGATTGTAAATAGCATGGGTAGAGGGGGAGAAGATGATGTTTTACAGAAGCTTCAAAAAATGGGACAGAGGTTTTGGTGGTAGGCTTTGCAAGCACAGCAGCCTTTGTTGCTAAGCAGGCAGGGTTGTGTGTTGTATTAGGGAAAGGTTTTGTTTATTTTTTTTTAAATGTGCCTTCATCCTAGGCTTATTTGTGTACTCTTCCATCCCTGGCTGTCTTTTTAGCCTCATGGTGGAAAACATGAACCTGTTTCCAACTCCTTGTCCTCTTCATTTTCCTTTCCAGCCAAAGTAATTGCTTTCTCTTTGGAAGCCTTAAGTTCTTGCCTTGATGATTGGAACCTTTTTCCATTCACTCTCTCCTATTTCATGATGTTGTTCTTACATCCAGTTGACATGCTGCAGGAGAGATTATCTTGCTTGCCTGCTGCTCTGCTTGTGTAAATCCCGACCTGGGAGTCCCTCTTCCAGACTCGTCTCTGTCTTCTGCCTAGCTCTATCTCCATTCTTTACTTGGCATATATTCCTGCATTCTGCACTGTTCCTGTTTCTCTTGAGCAGTATTAATGTTTTTATCCTCCTGTCTAGTACTGTAGAACAAACCATTTACAATGCATGATTCAATGCCCTCCCTCCTTCAAGCCCTTTCTAAAATTTCTATACAGCAAGCCTATTTTCTTTTGCCACTAGTGTTGAGTGTTTACCCATATACTTTTGCATCAGTAATTGTATTAATCTTAATTTTTTTTAAATTTAATTTTTTTTAATTGACTTGCATTATAATGGAACAGAGGTTCCTGGACTCCATCCATACAAAGATCTGGTAGATCACATGCTGCCAATTTTTGCTGTTGTCATCTGCTTTAAAGCAGGTAAAACCAAAGAAAATACCTTCTTATTGTGGTGTTTTCTTGTATTAAATTGCTACAGAAATGCTGTCACACATTTCAGAGTGGAAATAACTATGCAGTCATGACCTGGATTTTACTATATGTAGTTTTCTTGGGATGTTTCTTCCTCTATTTACAAATTGTATCTAGGAGGAATATGAAGCTGTCTTAACTTTCAAGGGCTGTGGGGATCGCCTGTGAAATTTGGATTCCAGCAGATGGTGACTGTGATGCTGTGAGGACTGCAGTACTTTTGGGCACATCTCTCATATTTGTATAGTTCACCTAACCCAAGGGGCTCAATTTAGTGTGCATTAACTGTCCTTTTGAGTTTCATCATGTGTAATAAATGCAGGGTGTCCCAGAAGTGTTCAAACTCACTGCACCCCTAACAGAATGAAAAAAAATTAAGAATCCATATCACTCTTGAGGCATAGTTCAGTCTGTGAAAGTATTTGCTATATGAAGTTAAGGTAAACTTTTCAAAACATGAGCTTATATGGACCAGATACAGCAACAGCAAAAATCCAAGTGTTGTGTTCCTTCTACCACTCTTGTTGAGCCACAGGCTCAGCAAAGGCTTAGTCTTTTTTTGTGTATGAAACCCATACTCATGATAAAACCATTAGGGATAATACAATATTATTATCATTGTTCTAATTAGCAAGTATTTTTAGTTCTGAACAGAGGAATGTTGCTGAATTAGTTTATCAAGGAAAAAGAAGGCCTGTTGTACATTTGCTCAAGCTTTTGTTTTGTAGTCAACAAAATAGGCAGTGAAGCATTCTACACCTGATACCATATGCCTCTTGTGTATTTGTTTTTGGGCTGAAACTGGCACGCTCAGAAATGCTTTCATTTCATTGCAGAAATGCTGTGAAGAAAGGGGTATATAGTGTAACAATTATTCTTTAATTAAGTTACTACTTTAGAACACTGTTTCTCCCTTTGTCCTCATCCCTGCTAAGTAATAGCTGATAATGACATCTTATTCCTGTGCAGTATTTCAGCAGGCCATCATGATTGCTCTATTATTAAGATTCATTTTACAAACCTTTTTAGATTTTGATTGACAGCAAAATCTTTTTTGTGTGGTTTTGCTCAAAATAAAATGATAATATATAGCTGAATCATGTGTCTGTCTTGGATAGTTTTATAGGGTACTAATAATCACACAAAATGACTGTTACAAAGATGAAATATGATACAATTACATAATATCTTGATGCATTTGGAGGATAAAGTTGAGAAGAGGTATGTGTTTCTGTGCAGTTCAGTCCTGTAAGTAGTGTTGTAAAAGATCTTGAAACAGATTAATGCATTGGGTGAATGCACTGGAAAGGAATTGTAAATGGGTTTGCCACCTTGTTAGCTGGCTGGATTCATTTTTATGCTACTTCCATGTTATAGGTCTGTAGCTGAAGTATAGTAAGTTACTGTTCTACTTCTGTTCCTAAATCCATTTGTGAAGGCAAAACAAACCCAAATAACACCACCCTCAAATTAAAGTTTTGTTGGGGTTTTTTTTATGTATTTATCATAGTTTAGGGTGTAGTTTGTTTTGTTTTGCTTGGTGTATCTCCTTCAAAGATTGGGTGAATGTTTCTGACATAGTCATCAGCTTCTGTAAATGAACATACCAAAGTAAAAGTAAAATCTTAATGGTGATTTTGAAGTTATGAGAATCTGCTAAGAAATAAAAGGAATGCCGTAACATTTGCTATTATGTAATTGATGGTGTCAGAAAATTCAGGAAGATGAGTTCAAGCTCATCAGTTATTTTTTTAATTATAGTTTTTTAGTTATTATTTATAGACTTAGAACAGTAGGTTTTTGATTATGTGTGCTACACAAATACGTAGATCTTAGCAGGTGTGGATAGGTTTGAGCACAGACAATACAATATATAATTGGCAAGCTTCATAAGTGAATGCAGATAATCAGTTGTGTAGGTTGTTGGTTCTGGAATTTGCAGGTCCTTCTGCAGAAGCAAAATGGAGACATGTTAAAAACCTCTCAGGCTTGTGGTTTTGGTTGAAAGGCTGATGGAGCTTCTGCATACCAAGAACAGTTTGGTACTGGGCTGAGAAGGCTGTAGTTTTTGTAGCTTGCCAAGCCCATTAGTTGTGGTTCAGGAACTTCAGGTGTTGCTGCTGAAGCCTGTGGAGCTTGTGAGCAGTGCAAGCCTGAGCTTGACAGCAATCTCAGACACCCAAGTAGCCAGAAGTAGATAGGCAGAGCAAAGGACTGGTGCAAGTCCAGGTTGGAAGTAGATGAGGAAAGTCCGCTTTTCACATGGACTTTGTGGTTGTGTTGTGTCTGATAGCTCTAAAACTCCTGTTGGACTTTTTTGAAAGAAGAATGGGCTCTCTTCTCCTGCTCAGCTTTTGGAATAGAGCCTTTGATAATGTGGTGTTTTCTACAAAGAAAACTAGTGCGACTGTCTGCATCTGCATTTGCATTCCCAAGCAGCAGCTGACTGAAACTGGCAAAACCAGTAATTTAGGATTTGGGTTGAAGTTGGAATAATGCTGGTGATTTCATTCTGCTGCTTGGAAAAAAAGTGCCAACCTATTAGCATCAAGAGAAACCATGAATCTGCCTGAAAATGCCAGAAGCAGAGCGACATGGTTTACACTTTAGAATGTGTTCACAAACACACTTTCAGAAAAAAGAACTTTTTAGTCCCTGTTGAGAAGGAATAAATATATCAGGCTTTTTCCAAGACCTGAAGAACTTCTTAGTACATATACTGATGTAAGCAGTGCTTAGGAATGATGGAAAATAGTTAACTGTGAAAACAGGTGACTTGAGGAAAAAGAAATTCAAGATGTGAGCTGTGTCAATGAGTACTTGGGTTAAAAAGTTCTTAAAGATTACTTTTGCAGTGCTACTCTTTCTTCCTCATTGCCTACATTAGTATTGCTTATTCCCTGTTTGTCAGGATATGTTCTGCTTTTGTTCAATTAGTGTTGGAAAATAAATTTTTGTACCTAGAATTTCCTAGCTTGAGTCTTTGGAATTGTATGTTTACTCTGCTTCTTCATTATGCCTTTCTTGCAGAGTTCTGCAGTGCTGCATGTGCTGAACCTATGACACATCTTACTAACTAGATCTGGTTCTTCTGAAATGGGTGATTTAGCAGCTCTTGGGGCAATTTTAGTTTTTTTTCTTTGCAGTAACTGCTGTTTATATAGAGGATCAGGGCAGCCTTCAGGAAACTGCTACTGCAGTGCGCCTCAAACTTGACCTGAAGGAATTGCCTGTAGGCATGATTAAGTCCTCTTAATGATTTAATTTTTGGTGCTTTTGAGACATCAGACTAGGAAGGGAGTTTTTGTTGATTTCCTGTATATCTTCAGTGCTTAAGTGATACAAATATCTTTGCTCTGAACCGTGATTGTGTGGTAGTGCTTCCTATGGGACTGATCAAATTTGGTAGCGTGAGCCTAAATTTCTCTGCAAACAAGCATACACAGTCCAACTGCAATGATGAATGAACCAGTTATTCGACATCAGTCAAAGTGGAATCAGAAGAGCAGTCAGCTTGGCAGAAGCAGTCCCTGAAAGCCCTTGTTCTTACATTATGTGAGTTTCAGAGCTGCAAATTTCAAAATACTGTCCAAAGGTGAAGCTGGTGTCCAGCTGGCAAGTCTTTGGGAACAAGTTACTGAATATACAAAAATATGCTTCTGCCATATCAGATTGATGCCTTAACAGAAGCACAAAGTATGCTTGAGTCTGCCTCGCATGTCTGGGTTTTCTCATTAGGAAGCGCTTCTGTGTTGCAGCACAGATTTCATTGCCTCATATCACAGCACACAACTGTCATTTTCTGATTTCATTTCAGCAACCCTAAGTGAACAGGGAATGTGTTATCCTTAGCTGCCTATAAAAAAATACGGTTCAGATGAAAACTGCTCTCAACCCCAGCTTGATCATCTGTCTGACAGTATCAGTGAACTTTTCGTTAGTAATTTGACATAAATATTAAGACTGGTGAATCAGCTGGAGAGACAGCAGGGGAATTCTTCCCACATTTGTGTAAGACCAGGCAGAAGACAAACTAATTATCCTCTACTAGAGAGCAAATGAGGAATTCAAAGACAGCTATTTTAGTGGCAGGTATGCTTGTAGATTTCTTGTTTCTTCTTAAAAATAGCAGGTTTGAAGAAATAGTTGCTTTCACACCCCAGTACTTTGCTGTTTGTTTGCTTGAAAATGCTGAATGCTACTGTTTATTCCCGTGTACGCGCTGTCAAGAGCAAGTCTAATTTCTCAAATCTATTAATGCTATTTTTCCATTCCTTTAAAATAAAGTTATTGTATGCTCCTCAAGGCAAAGATTTGCTCTCTACTCAAGTCTGCATAAGGCCCCAAATATCGTATGTGTTAAAAGTTACTGTTAGACTGGTTTGGGAAAGTGCTAAAGGTGTGCTTATTCTTCATTGATCAGAATGTTTTGCTGAATTGTGTCTGTCTCAATTGCAAGTAGTAAGTTTCATTCTTGAACTTGAGAAATGTGTGGGTTCTTTTCCTCTTTGTGCATGTCAAAGCACATTAATTATTGCTTTAAAACGTATCTGGAACTTTCAGTATACAGCAAATTTAGGAACAAGTTAAAAACTTGATTTCTGAGAACAGGTGATGAGAGCATAAGCCATGTAAGTTCTGGCAGGCATTGTATGTTATCATCAGCATCTATAAAACAGCTACTATTTTTTATAAAGTCTGCTGTCCCTCTAGCATGCATCTTGATGTTACAGGTCTGCTGCCTTAAAGGTTCCTTGGAGATATTGTTAACTTCTCATGGTAGCACATTTGTGGTTGCCTTGTTGCAGACATTTTGGAGAGTCGTGAAAATAGCACTTGAGAAACGAGAATCAGGAAATTTAATAGCATCCAGCACTATCACAGTATACGTGCTGTATTTTTTAGCTTCTCTGTAAACAATTGACATCTAAGAAGACACTTTGTTTTGAGGTTATTAGGGAGAATGGAGGGTTGGAGAGTGAATGTAGAAGCATGGAGTTCATGTCTTTCTTGTTAACTGGGTATGTATTTATTTTCAATTTTAGGTTGGAGGCAGTAAGCACACAATGAATGAGCACCTACATGTTGGTAGCCATGGACAAAACCAGGTTCAGCAACTCTTTGAAGATAATAGTAACAAGAGGACGGTTCTGACAACTCAGCCAAATGGACTTACAACGCTAGGCAAATCTGGATTGCCAGTGGTTCAGGACAGACAGTCAGAGAGTGCCCACAGGCGACAAGGGAGCTCCAGCTCTTTAAAATCTACAGATGGAACAGGGAAGGCGAAATCCTCTGTTTCCACACCAGAGCAAGCAATGAAGCAATACATGCAAAAATTAACAGCTTTTGAGCATCATGAGATTTTTAGCTACCCTGAAATATACTTCTTGGGTCCAAATGCAAAGAAGCGGCAAGGCGTGATTGGTGGTTCAAACAACTGTGGGTATGATGATGATCAGGGGTCTTACATACAAGTACCCCACGATCACATTGCATACAGGTATGAAGTGCTGAAAGTTATAGGGAAAGGAAGCTTTGGGCAGGTGGTGAAGGCCTACGATCACAAGATGCATCAGCATGTGGCACTAAAAATGGTGAGAAATGAAAAACGTTTCCACCGCCAAGCTGCGGAAGAAATTAAGATCCTGGAACATCTCCGGAAACAAGATAAGGATAACAACATGAATGTTATTCACATGTTGGAAAACTTCACATTCCGGAGCCATATCTGCATGACATTTGAGTTGCTGAGCATGAACCTCTATGAATTAATAAAGAAAAACAAGTTTCAGGGCTTTAGCCTACCTTTGGTTCGGAAGTTTGCCCACTCAATTTTGCAGTGCTTGGATGCTTTGCACAAAAACAGAATCATTCACTGTGACCTTAAACCTGAGAACATTCTGTTGAAACAACAGGGTAGAAGTGGTATTAAAGTGATTGATTTTGGCTCAAGTTGTTACGAGCATCAGCGTGTCTACACTTACATTCAGTCACGGTTTTATCGTGCACCCGAAGTCATCCTTGGTGCTCGTTATGGGATGCCCATAGATATGTGGAGCTTGGGCTGTATCCTAGCAGAGCTTCTGACTGGTTATCCACTTTTACCTGGAGAAGATGAAGGAGACCAGCTGGCTTGTATGATTGAGCTATTGGGCATGCCTTCTCCAAAACTCTTAGATGCATCCAAGCGAGCAAAAAACTTTGTGAGCTCTAAGGGTTATCCCCGCTATTGCAGCATCACAACCTTGTCTGATGGCTCTGTAATACTTAATGGTGGACGCTCTCGGAGGGGAAAACTGCGTGGCCCGCCAGAGAGCAGAGAGTGGGGTAACGCATTGAAGGGATGTGATGATCCCCTCTTCCTTGACTTCTTAAAACAGTGTTTAGAATGGGATCCTGCTGTCCGTATGACACCCAGCCAGGCTTTGCGGCATCCCTGGCTAAGGAGACGATTGCCAAAACCCCCTTCTGGGGAAAAGGCCTCAGCAAAGAGAATTACAGAGAGTACTGGTGCTATAACTTCAATTTCCAAGTTACCTCCAACTTCAAGCTCAGCTTCAAAACTGAGGACTAATTTGGCACAGATGACGGATGCCAATGGGAATATTCAGCAAAGAACAGTGTTGCCAAAACTTGTTAGCTGAGTTTGAAAAACCCAATGCTGTTAATATGAGAGATACAATGTGGCTGAGCCTTATTTGTATGAAAAATTAGCTCAGATATGCATTTTTATTTGCTCAATAAATCTATTCATTTGTATCTTTCAGCACTCATTTTAAATGTAATTTAAAATGTTAATTTTGTTTTTATAAAAATACGGGGACAATGCTTTAAGTTTTTCTACTTATTTTTTAAAATGTTTGTCTTCTACAGTACAATTAGCCTTACTGTAACTAGTGTGACACAGTAATAAACATCAGTGGCAGGCCACTGGTTACAACATGACTGTCATTCATTGCAGCGTGGTATCAAAGGTATTAACCTTTCTCTTCCATGGTTCATATTAGTTTTAACCTGGGGTAAATTTGAAAGACTACCTTTTGGATTTATTGGGTTTCGTCTGTCTTCTGTGCACACTCACATCTATGACTGACTGGACTCCAGAAAGAATACTCAAAGAATTCAGTTAAGCACTTGTAAACCTGTAATTTAAAGTGGAGCCATAGCGTGTTCTATTGTCATTTTTTATGTGGTAGCCCAGAGAAAGTCATGGAATCACTAAGAATACTGTCACCTCCTATGGAATACTTTCTCTATTTAAAAATAATGGGCTTTGATTAAAATGATCATTTAAACATAATGCAAAAAATAACACCGGGGCTAAAATGACTCTTGCCTTGCATGCCATGTGGTAGAGTGAGAGGAACAGGTAGTCTTGGAAAGCATGAAAATGGCAATATATCTGTTTCTCTGAATTTGAAAGTGGCTGATTGGTTGGTAAAGCAAAATGTTCTGAACTTTGTTTAAGGTCTGTAACATTGAGCATTCACACAGGTTCTCCTTTTTTGTTTTTTCCCCCCCATCTCTTCTCTTGTGTTTTTTCTAACGTGCAGCTTGATCTCCCAAAATCACCTAGGCAGAAGTGCTCATTCTGTCACTTTTATACTGTAACTTCCAGACTGTTAAACTACATGGATTTCAAGGTTGCTTTTATTTCCTCTGACAGTGTTTGAGCGACTGTGACTTCTGTGGTACATTTACACTTCAGATCAAATCTGCATGTAGGGGCAAACACGACGTTACAACATTGCTTCCTGTAGAGGAGTACTTCACCTTAGACAGCTTAACTGTAAAAGGAAAGATCCTCAGTGGAGAGCTTTTCAGTTGGAAGACACCATCCTAGATAGTTTCTAATAAGGGAAAATCATCAAAGGAAAGCTAGGTGCTTGGAATTTGATTTAATCTTTGGCATTTGTAGATGAAAATTAACTTTGAAAGAAGAGTTAGAGATGTGTAGATTTGTTCATGTGTGTGTGCTAATGCTTGGGGTTTTTTTACTTATAACTGCATTCATGGAAGAAAAATGGTCTACTAAAAAATAGTATCTAGACCTATGAGAGAGGTATTCACATGTTGTAGCATGTTTTCAACAGGAACAGTTTGAAATCTGAGATCACTACTGTAATGTGTACAGTGGCTGTGGTCTACATTGGATGTATAAAACATAAAGGGAATTTTAAACAAAGTAGAATAATCCAGAAGGGTTAGAACAAGACACACTAGAATAGATTGCATTAAACCTCAGTAATTTTACTTATAAACAACATTTATATGCACAGATTTTACTGAGTTTCTTGTTCGAATTATGAAATTTACTTAAAGCATGGTCCCCTGAGAGGCCAAGAAAGTTTCCGGTTAAGTTCTCCTTCATATTCGTTAATTTACCACTTACAGCTTAATTTTTGTTTGTTGGTTTGTTTTAATTAATGTATGACTGGGGGAGGGATATAAAGAAAAAAATGACAGAATTCTCAGGAAACATATCGCTGAACTTCTTGCCAAAAAGTCAACACCTGAAGAAGCTCCAAAATTATTTCTGAGTAGAAGATGTTATTTGTTGATTGATAAATGTAAAAGTTAGACTGTCAATCAACCATTTTTCTTACGTTTTAAAATAAAAAAATAATTTCCTGCCTCTAGTCAAATTAAATTATTTAGTGTTAACTGTTCACAACTTTATACAATATGTGTAAGTGCAATATGTAAACATGTATGAAATCATGTGAAAAATGAAATATAATAATACTTCTAAGAAAAGTGGAGTTTAGAATATGAATATCCAGTAAATTATGGTCAGTAATTCTAAGTCTGGAAAAGAGATATATTAACTTTAATGTAAAATTAACTAACTTTCATGACTGTAGGAATACATTACTATGTGTTTTTCTGCAGTAACGGAATCTTTACTTCCGCCACCACCTACTTGGCTTTACCACTCCTTTCTACCTAACTCTTCCTGCAAAAGTCAGGAAATAGGGATGCTGATGTTAACGGTGAAAGAAGAATCATCTCCCTTGATATTTTTAAAAGTGGACATTGATACATGTTCCTGCCTTTTGCAGCAACTTAAGGTGAAAACATTCATGATGTTCATGGGTCATTAACGGGCTACAACCACTAAATTTTCTTTTTCATGTAACCAGTTCTTAATGCCAATAACGCATTTATGACCCACCTTCTTCATAAATGCTACCGGAAACTTAAAGGCCAAAATATAGTGTGAAGAGCTATTTTTTTAACCCAGATACAGTGGAACTTCCTCTATACTAAAGGAGCAGCTACATCAAGGTTTTTAAGTGATGTAGCTGCATTTTATTGTAGTTTATTTATCCCTGTAGAAAAAAAACGGGGGGAGGGGGGAAGGACGTTGCCTCTTGCTTTGATGTGATTTTATTCTAAGGGCTCTGATAGTTAGGCTGATAGAAGTTGGCTTGGAAACAGTGCTTAGTCTCACATGTTACCATTGTCTGGAGATGTCTGAGCTATTTTCAGATTTAGTAACAGCACAGTGTTGTCTTTGGTTGCAGTCTCACTTGGCTCAGTTTCTTGCACCACTGGTGTGTTCATTACCACTTAAGTGTTGGAACAAGAGAGAGATGCAAGATGTGTAGATTAAGGATAGAGGATGGATTGTGCCCTTGGTGTTAACAATGTGCCTTTTGTTATAAATGCATCTTGGCCTCTTTAACCCTTGGAATACTGCTTAGTAGGGATGAAATCTATTTTTAAGTGCTATACCTGTCTTAAAACATCCTGTAGATGATCGAGGCCTTAATAGAAACAATAAGGCAATCACACTGTTAGGGTGGTGAGGACACTCTGTTCTTGTAGTACCGTCTCATTAAGGGGTTAAAGATGGCCCTTCCTCATTGGTTGTACCTTAACATCAAATTGATTTTTTTTTTTAAATAATTTTTTCTTGTAGTGACACTAGACAGAAATCAACTGTATTTGTAAAAATTTACCTCAAACTCTTCAGTTTTATAGTGTGATTTAATCCCAGGGCATTTGGTATGAACCAAAGTGCATTCCTTTTATATGTGCCTGGCTCTTATAAAAGTGACCAGGGATTTTTACAATTTGGGTGCAAGGCACTTAAGCCACTTTTAACTTGGTGGGTGGTTTGGAGTTATAAATGACTTCATGGGAATGTTGAAAACACTTAAAAGACATAAGTAGCATCGGGCAATATTAAAATCTTTAAGAAAGGGTGTGCATTATTTAATGCTCTCCATTTGTTAATTTTTTTTTTCCATCAGTAATATTTGTGATAAATACGAAAAAAACTCTTTTTACAGTCAACAAAGATTAGAATATTGCCCAGTGTAATACTATGGTAGCATTTAAATAAAATAACATTTGTGAATTATTGTTTCTAGGGGCTTGTACATCTCTGCTACAAATTGTAATTACTCAGTTCAACTGCTACAATTTTCGTCTAAGCAGTAGCTTGGGTTTTTATTGGGCAATGACTTAGACACGTGACTGTAATATGCTGCAACTGTGTGTACTGAAAACATGTGAAAAATGATTGAATGTGGACTGTGTATATATTTATGTATAATTTTCTGTGAGATGCTGCTGTTGCCACTTAACATTAAAGATGTTGAAGTGGGTTTTAATCCTAGTGGCCAGTTTTATGATACTGTATGTATTGTACAGCTGATGACAGGAGTTAAGACTGTTCTAGTGAATATTTGTTACATTTTATTGTTGTGGCCAGAGATCATTTCAGAATAAAATTTTATGTCCTACTTTAATTCTCTCCACTGTACTTTGGGTTTTTTTGTAGTCATAAAGAGAGCCCTTGGAAAGCTGACACTTCTTAAATGGGGGAAGGCCTTCTCCTACTCAGTCAGTGGCAGCAGTGCCTTTGTCCCCAAGCTTCTTGCTGGTATCTGTATAGAGCAATCACCCATTGCTGGAGGATGACTCTTCTACTACTTTATGTGTCTTGACAGCCTTGAATATTGCCCAAAGGCTGCTTTTGCCCTGAAGTTTCTAAAGTTCTTCTCAGGACATAGAACGTAATATGTTTTTTATTTTTATTTGCCCCATATTCAAGAGAGAGTATCTTTGGCAGGAATTTTTTGGACATGGCTGTTCTAACTTTTTTTAGCTGCTTTTGAAAGATTTTTTTAAATAACAGTAGGTCTGATTTTATAAGAGACTCAATTGAGACAGGTACAGTATATGTTCTCTTTATTAAATCTGCTTTTAAAAGACCCAGATTTCTGCATGAATATTTGTGTCAGACTGAGTTTCCAGAGCTTGTCAGACTTTGTAAAGTCCCAGGATAATGAGAATATACTGAACAGGCTAGACTGAGCTACGTTCTGTTCACAAATACATCCAGAGTAATTTCACCAGAAACTGTCTTATAAGTGATTTGCCACATTCTCTACTTGGTAATGTCCGTGTGCACATGGAGCAGTTTCTCTGAAAAGCTTCTGGTTTGGGTGAGCCCAGGCTGAAATCAAGGGGTTTAATTGGAGTTTCTTAGTGTTTCCTATTCAGCATAGTTGGGAGATTTTAGACCACAAACCCCATCAATATTAAATATAGCTAAATACAGTTTACAGCCCCAAAAAGCAATGAGTCAGAAATTACATCTTTGAGGCCTACTTGTGATGGTGTTCTGAGGACAAAGGTCTTTTAAACTTCTTTATGGAAAAAAGTTTAACTAACTCCAGCTAATTCTCTTGCCAACTTGTGGAGTCTTTTGTCACCTTTGCTTTTTCATCTGAAAAAGGGTCAGGGCCATCTCAGTTCAGTTGTCTGGAAGTTGGCTTTTGGCCTGTGCCATTTGCTGAGACTACCAGTAGCTGGTGGGGAAATTGTTTTGCCCTCTGCCAGCACTTCCTTCCTAGTCTTCAGGAGCTCAGATCCCTCCCTAAAATGGGACCCTTGGAATCCCACCCTGAATGGCAATCTGTATTGCTGTTATCTCCACAGTGCTTCCTTTTGTGAAATATCTGTCTCCCTTTGGATATTGGTTGTGCATCTCTTGTTTTTTACAGAAACCCAGTAAAGAATGGCAACAAGTGTAATGATCATCAGGAGCTGTGTTGTTCACTTAGAGGTGCTGTTGCTTCTCTTCACAATGCTGTTTTGTCCCACTTTTTTAAGATCTGCTTATTGAAACATCCAGCAGGAATCTTGCTCAAAAGAGATAAAAAAGGTACCATGGAATGTGTCTGTGTAGGGCTGTCTGTGGTCAGGAGTTGGTATAGAGAGGGAAAAAATGCACCGGTAAGACAAATGGGGCCAAGTTTTGGGTGAGCATGATCTTTCAGGGTTCAGTGCATGTTTAAGAATTTCAGCAGTATCAGGTTGAGAATGTGAAAGTCTTAAATGCTTCTCAGTGTCTTAAACAATTGATAAACTATTAATTCAGTGGAAAAACAGTATTTTGGAAGACTGTCATTTAAACTTTATGCTAATAATTAAAGGATAGCATTAAAGAATCTTTTCTGTAGCCAGAGCTTTATAAGCATTATTATACATTTCTATTCGAAATGTGATTTACAGTGCTGTTATGCTGCTAGCATAATCTTGTGTTTCATATTTTATAGTTCCTGAGAGGAAGAGCATTCCTTGTCTTTTTCTCTAGTGCGTGGTACTAGACATCTCCCAGCCATCAGATACGCTGTATCAGAGTAAAAGTGTCATTGGTAGAACTGGTTTCTGTTCCTTTGCAGAAATCCTCTGCCGCTCTTGGAACTGGGGTTTCTCTGTCATTTTCCCTCTTTGATTTTGTCTGCAGTTTGTTTGCTTGTTCATTTGTTTTTAAGAAGTGCTTTCCAGCCTCTGGCTGTGGTGACTCTTGGATCTCTGCCAGCTATCGAACACATTGGGGTAGGGAATACTGCAAAAATGTTTCTTTAGCTTTTTCCCAACAATAAACAGAAAGTCTAGCTCAGTACCAAACTCCTAAGACAGGAAAAGCACATTTACCTCCAGCTGCTGGGTCCACACCAGCTGTTAACCTTGTTGTTTAACTTCTGCTTGAAGTTTGGTGGAAATGCCAGGTGCTGCAGGATGAAATGGCTTGTGTCCATCACTTTGAGGGGGAAAATGATACTACTGTTGAAGGTCATTACATCTTTTTTGAGAAAATCTGGGATAGAGATGGAGCTAGGGAAGGTTTTGTTGAGAAATTCTTGTACTGGAAGGCTCTGCATAACACCTTGGGAAGTGGCAAATACAGTGTCCCTGCTAACAGAGTGGGAACTGGTTCCTCTGTTTTGCAGACTGTTTTCATTTCTTCCCTGTGGTTTAGTTGTCTGCAAGCTGCACGTAGCTATGCATACCTTAGTTACCTAAAGATATTGTCTGGAGCAGCTGCAAACAGTTGAAATATTATTTTATCACTAACTTGGGCACTGGGAAATCCAAAGGTTCTCATTCAGAGACAAGACCGTCTGACCCAACGTCATAGCACCCAAAATCCATTTAAGACTGTCTAAATGCAAAGCCTTGCTTTGAACTGTTAAACTGTGATTGAACATAGTATGGGAGAGAAATGTCCCTGAAGCAGAAAAGCAATTGACAGTTGTTTTATAAAGACTTTTGAGCAGGTTTCAAATATTGTACTGATTAATTTAGGACTACCTCTTTAATTGAATAGAAGTAGTCTGAATAAAGACATAATAATAATAATATTTTTATTTCAACTTCCATGTGGCAGTAAAAGTTCCTCATTTAATTATTTTTCCCACCAACTGTGGGTTCTTGCAGATGCTACAAAATACACTTTCCTCAAACCATCTAGGTATAGGCATCTGCTCTAATATCAGCTCCTGATGGACAAGCAGGACCCAGAATTAAGGAATGTGTGTGTACACAATATATATGTATAGATATGCATGTGTGTACACATATATGACTCTTTGAAAACAAACCCAAAAATTCTGCAGGAATTCTTTGTAGTGCTTTACAAAAAAAAAAAAAAAAAAAAAAAAAAAGAGATGTAGCTTTGTTTTCCCTTTGCCTCTTTGAAGTTTCAGTGTAAGTCCAACATTTTTGCATTAGACACACATTAAAGCCATTTCTCACTGTTGTTGTCATTTCACCAAGGGGTGCCCTTGGTGAACCTCAGCTTTCCTGCTGGAGGCAGAGGCTGCTCAGTGAGCAGCAGTCAGGTGTCACCCCCATGACAGGTGGTCCTGTCACCTTTTCCTAAGTGGACCTTCATCATTGAGAGAGCTGTTTTATAGCTTATCCTGCTTGGCAACTGAAATAATTCCTTTGTTTTTAAAGCCTGAGTCAAATGTGCTTAGACTTGGGTTGGTAAACTTCAGCTGAGAAAGAAATCCTGAGTCAGAGTTTGTAAGGTCCACAGCTGGAATTAAAAATGGGTTTCTAAGCATCCTAGTACTTGTCTTATCCAACTGTGACACATAAAATGGCCTTTAAGATTTGAAAGGCTTTTCCAAAGGTCACCATGGGAGAGTGCTTTGCCCAAGACAACCCTTGACTGATGGTCCTGTGTATGCTGCTCACAGATGGCATTGCTTCTGGCTGCCCTGGGAGACTGGCACTCCTCCAGCACTTCTGGCTTCCTTCAGGTACAAAGAACACTTCATGGACAAAACCACTGAGAAGCATTGCTAAAGACAAAGCAAACATTTGTGTCTCAAGGGCTGTGCACACTGCACAGGAGACTGCCCTGCTCCTTGCCTGGATGTCAGTCCTGTCAGCTGTTCTTTCCCACTGGACCTGCTCCTCCACAGACACCTCCCCATCCTGCCAGCGCCCATCTCTGCCCTGTTGGGGTGGAGCAGCAGGTCTCATTCCTCCTGAGCTAGCCCATCACTGCCTACAGCTCTGTCTGCAAATTTCTTGCCAAGGGCAGTGAACAGCTGGTCTGGTGCTTCCCAGGTGAAGTTGCTGCCATAGGGCACCCGGCAGGGTGTGTCCAGCTGTGCACCTGTGGAGGGGTGGCACTGGCCCTGCTCCCCCCGGGCTGCTCCTGTCCCCAGCTGTGTGTGGAGGCAGGGACATTTTCCCTGTCCTTTGGTGTACAGCACAGCCGAAGTGTGGTGCTTAGGTGAGTGTTCCCATGCTGCAGGAGGAGGAAGAAAGTTGTCCTTACCCTGGGACTGGTAGCATCAGGCAGAGCAGCTTAGCACCTGTCAGGGTGGGATGTGAGGAAGCTGTAACACACTGTTCCATTGGCACAGGGGGGAATGTTTCAAATCACAAGCGTTTGCAGATGGCCTGTCTTAATTAGCTTTGACAAGTACCTAAGTTACTTTAAGTTACACCACAAACAGGATCCTGAAGCTTTCATTTTTGTCACTTTTAAATAAAGCTTTTTCCCTCCTCCTGCTACAGCATTTCCATGTTTTGCCCATATAAGGCTCTTGAGAAGAAATAAGATCTTTACGTAGCATAGGAGCTATGTTTTGATTGACTAAACTATTTATAATTAGGAGGTAGCTCCTGCCAGCGCTCTTCATATGTTGATTGAGAATTGCCTGCAGCAAATCAATGCCAGCAGAGCTGACAGAAAAGCACACTGGTGTCTTCTTGAAGCAAATACCTTGCAATCCCAAATTTCCTTCTTCCTCATAGTGACTCAGACAAATTATGGCCAATGACTACAGGAGTCACAGGTTTTTGCTCCAAAGCCCATTAGCAGAATACTTACCCATGCAGTTATTGATGGTCTATTACGTGGGAGTTTGGTACTGGCAGCCTTGTTCGAGCCCCTGAATGAACTCTGTGTGAAAAGAAGCTGAAGGCAAGCGTGCCTCTCCCTTTGAAGGATGCAAAGCAGAAGCCTTTCTTCACCTGGTAGAAGACACTTGATCTGATTGCCAAAAAGGTGGTTCTGGAGTGGGCTCACTTGGGCAAGATTAGAAACAGAAAAAAATGGCTGCTATGTGCCTTCGAGGAGATACAAATAGGGGTGTTTTTTTTCTCCTCTGGTGAAATTATGGCATTAACAGGCATCTGGAATATTCTGGCCAGGAAGGTGTTGGGCACACAATCCATCTCAGCTGCAGCAGAGGATCAGAGTAGGACTCCTGTTCCCAGTGTTTGGCTTTTCCCTTGGTTGAGGTGGATCTGTGTCTGCTGAGGTGGGCCTTGGCTGAGGTGGATCTGGGAGGTGTCTGCTGGGCAGAAAAATTCCCCTTTTGGACAAAGCTGAGGAAATCCTTGTGAGCCACCCTGTCTGTAGATGGGCAGGTTGGAGAGACAGGGAGTGTGGTGGTTGTAAAAATGTGCAATAAGTAATAAAAAAGGGATCACTTCTTCCTCTTGGTGGTTTTATCCAGCTCTCTCTTGCATTGGACTTTAGTATCAAAACGTAATCACCTGCTTGAGCCATGAGTGCCCTATGTATAAAAAAAACCCCCAGATACAAGCCATATAAGCTCAGGAGATTAAAAATAGAAGTTACCTGTGGAGTACTATTTCATTTCCCTCATGGATCTCAGCTTTCAGAGTTTTATATTTGTAAATTCCTTTTCTATCTTCTAGCCAAGACAAGCAGAATTTTTCTGGGAGCATAGGGCATTCACTCAAGGGCATTCACTATCACTGCATATATCATTTAATAAAATCACTTATCTAAATGTCCTGTTTACTACAGAAGTAGTTAGCTTGCTAGTACCTACTGCTTCTGTTGAAAGACTGCTATGAAACACTGCTTCTCCAATGGTTAGAAATGTGCTTTTAGCTTAAAATAGTTGATGATTTTTTTTCATGCTATTTGTTCTTGTGCAAGTATTGTCTTATGGCTTGAATAATTCTTCTGCCATGCTGGTATTTGGACATATATTTATAAAGTGCTATCATACCCCCCTCAACCTTTCCTTTGCCAGTGCTATTAAGCTATATTTGTCTCATCAGTAAAACTGACTCCCCGTGCTTGTCCTACTAGATGTCTGCACCTGTTCTAGCTTCAGTTCATCTTTCTTGGAGCTGGTTGGCATCTTGCTAGTAGTCCCACCAGGGCTATGTGCAGTATGAAAAACACCCCTCCCTGCCCACTGCCATACTTCACCCAGAGCATCCCAGGATTTTGATTCTCTGTGTCATGCCAGAAGCTCCATTCAGGCCATTCTTCAGTTATTTGGCTGCTCCCCTGCCTCTCCTTCTTTGTGCTGTGCACAGATGATGAGATGCACATTACAGTAAAATTTCTCTTGGCTGGTATGCACCCACTTGGCTTTGTTCAATTAGAATTCCATTGCCTTATTGTGAGAAATGAAACTTCGTGATTCTCATGAGTACATGTAATTGGAGCAGCCAGAACTAAAACATTAGAAATTATGTGACTGTAAGGAAAAAATAATCATATTCAGCATTCATTTTTCAGTTACGTTTCAGATGTGATGCAGTTGGCTCTAATCAACATTGGTGCATC
This sequence comes from Cyanistes caeruleus, assembly GCF_971803275.1. Classification (NCBI taxonomy): domain Eukaryota; kingdom Metazoa; phylum Chordata; class Aves; order Passeriformes; family Paridae; genus Cyanistes; species Cyanistes caeruleus. The sequence goes on along the minus strand of NC_141704.1, from coordinate 48,067,071 downwards.
AAGGTGTTGCCATTACACCAGCAAAAAACAACTTATGTTGCCAAGTCTCATGACTTCAACTGGTGTTTTTCCTCAAATCCTCTCTCCTAGAATTGTTATTGCAAGTTAAATTATTTTTACTTTTACTGAAATAAGTTTCTAGTTTCAGAAAGAAGTATGTTGTAAAACCCAAATCCAGAGAACAATTCCAATCAACTTAAGAGGTGTTACAAAAAGAAAGCAGATATAAGTCATACACTACTGAATTTACAGGTCATGTAGCAATAGTGCTAAGGTTTTCAGAGCATTTAGAGTCTTCAGTGCTACCAGAGGATATGAAATAGTATTATTTGATACAAAAATTCTGGTTTTCTAGACACTTAATTTAGAGTTGCTTCATGGAGAGACATCAAGTCAAGAGCGGTGGGGCTTGCTGAGCCATACCTGGTTATCTTGCCTTGAAATGTCTTATGCTGAGGGCTCAAGTACACTCTTCCACTCTAAAAAGAGACAAAGAAGAAAGATGGTAAGAATAAAGCAGCCATGGAAAGCAGGAAATATTTAAAATTGCTGGGGTGAGTTTAGTGCCTGTGAGGAACTGATAATGAGGCTGAACTTTGCAATGCATGCTCCTATCATGGGTCATGAGAAAACCACACATGGGCTGGCCCTGCCTCTGCCAATTCCCACTCCTGTGTCACTCATGAAAGGGTTGCAGCTGGTGAGAAGGGCCGGATATGCCAAGTTACAGGCTTGAGAAGGATTCACAAATCAGTTTGAGAAAAGATTTGAAGGCTTGTCTCCACAGGTGTTATGTTTAGATGGTATGGACCCTTAGTGCTGTCTGTGCTGTTCTGTGTTCATCCCAAAGGTAGGGATTTCTCTAAAACAAGCAAAGACACCTTGATGACCAGGAAGAAGCTTCAGTGTAGGTGTTCACTGCCTGTCCTTTTTACACTGTTTAACAGTAAAATAAGAATGGAGTTTTCCTGCAAAGAAAGACTTCTGCTTGGGATTTTTTTCCTGTTCTTTCCTTCAATACAAAGTTTCCTGGACAAACTAAGAGAATGCAGTGAATGGAAACACAAGACAGTATTATGGATGATGGAACTAAAGTTGGGGGAAAAAAATTAAGCACATTTTGAATATTTATTTTGAAACATTATCAAAAGCAGGATTTTTTGAATCTTAGGTTTTCTTTTGATTTTATTCCTGCACTTTAGAATTTTTTCATTCCTCTTCAGCACTTGTTTTTTGGTGTTTTTTTTTTTTTTTGCCACAGGAGCCTGGAAGATGAAGAAAACAGATTAAAAGTGAAAGACGAAAACAGATTAAAAGTGAAAGAAGTCAGAGGAAGTCAGTTTAAACATGAAACTAAAAACACTGCAAAATTTTTGCATAGAGCTTTCATTTCCAGACACAGAGAAAATTTGCTGGAAAAAAATCAGTTAAACAAATGAAGCATATCTACATTTGGATTTTCTGTACAGAGAGGTTTTATCTGACTAAAACTCAAATCCTACTAAGATTTTATTGTTTGTTTAGCTTAATGCACATAAACATTTCTTATTGCCAGGGTGGATTAGAAATCATGTTCAAAGGGCTTCTGTAAAGCTTCTAATTGCTCTGAGATGTCACAATAAGGACCTTAAGCCCAAAAGAATTCCCTTTGTGTGGTGACAGGAGAACATGACAATATTATGGTCTGGCTTCATGAATGACACAGGAGATGACAACCAGGCCCACTGCTGAATAAGTCAATATTCACACCCAAGGGTTTGCTTTATTTTTCAAGGAGGGCTTAGGGAGCTTGCAGGTGCATTTGCTTCCCAAAGATACTGTTTAGATTAAATGAGTTTAGGAGAACAAAGGTGTTTCTACTTGACAATGAACATAGCCAGGTGCAACTGAATTCTGGTCCAAGGCTAAAACAGATTTTGGTTTTTGCATTATTTGTCCACTTAAATTTTTTTTATTTATTTTTTTTTTCTTTTTTGCTGCCTTTCATACCAAGGTTATTAGGAAAAAAAAAAAATCAACTTGACTTTAGCCTTCAAAATGGGCCAGGGCCAGGCTTGTAAAGCAAGCTGCTCTAGGAGCCCGGCTGGTTTGTGTGCACTGGGTGACGCAAAAAGCCAGGGTGGAGGAGGAACATGGTTTGGTTACTGACAGCTGCTGTCCAGCTGATGTAATTCAGTAATAGCCAGTGGCAGGCAGAAACTATAGAAGACACAAATGATAATTCTTTGGGGAGTTCCAGAGATAAATAATTCATCAAAATGAATTTTATAGTAGGGGTCAAAAGAAATTGAAGACAGCCTGGGTGTTAACTCTCCGAGGGAGAAATTGACAGATTGTTTTTGTACAAACTATGCAGGGGGGAAATACAGGCAAATTAAATGTAAATGGAGAATACAACATTGTTCCCAATACCTGGAAGCAAATTAAGAGAGACACAGGAAATTAAAAAAATGACTGAAACTGGTGCTGGATAACAGTGCCAGAGAGACACTGGGTAACAGTAAAGGAGAGTGAGTGCTCACGGGTCCATACTGTTGTACAATGTATGTATCATATAATCATAGCAGAAGAATGTCTTCTTAGTAATCAGCTCAGTCACTTGCCCACAGTGCCCATTCATCTCCCCAGAATATTTCATGTGCCCGAGTGGAGGACACATGTCTGTCTGTGCAGGAAGGACAGAAGTGCTGATATGGGATATCATTCTGGCTCCCACAGGTGCCAGGAACTAAACCACGAGATGACTAAAACCATTCCCTGCTGGATGAGCCTCACCCTGCATCACCCAGTGCCACTCTGCAGCTGCATCCTGGAGGCTGATTTTCCAGGAGGAGGAAAGCCATCATGCCCCATGCAGCCCAGAGTTCCCGAAGGAAAAACTGTGGTGCCCCAAATTTAATGTCTGTTTCTCTGGGTCTGCTTTTAAAAGCGTTTCTTGGTGAAGCACAAGGTGACTATTTTTTCCACATACCAGACTACAATTCTGCAACTGTTTGTGTTCGGGTTTTATATTTGCTTTACTTTGTGAATTCTGACTAGTCAAATAATTTCATCCAGGCCAAACTTGGTATTTGAATAAACATGGGCTTAGGAATGAGTTGTTATAAGACTGTGAAAATGGCATGTTGCTTATGTACAGTACCAAATTTTCCACCCAGTCTTATATTTTCAAAAATGGTCTCTAATTTTGTGCATCCAAATTTAGTCTCCCAGAGGCTGACTTTCAGAGCTCTTGCCTGCCCCCAAGTTTGAGCATGCATACTTCACAGTAGCCAGAATAACTTCTCCAGGCCAATCTGCTTCGTTGCAGCCCATGTTTTGTGCTATTTTGGATTTATATTTTTTCGTTGTCTGAGAACTGCTGTCTGCAACATATAAAATGTTTTCCATACTATAATTCTTTTGTCCCCTAAATCTGTGAAATTTTCTTTTCTGGAAACTTTAATATTGTCTTACATGAAAGGTTTCTCTCCTATCCAGACCCAAAAAATAAAAAACCCAAAATACTTCTATTTTCCTTTATAATCACATGTTGACTGCAACTATGAGAGTAAAAGGAGAGATACTTTAACTACTTCAGTTATTTAGCTGAGTAACTCTGAGAAAATCTCCTTTCAGCAAAGTGGAGGAGGAGAATCAGAAAGTAAACCACTTAAAATGTTACATTTTTTGTATGCTAACTTTGTCAAAGGCAGGGAGTTTGCTGCTGTCTCTTCCTCTTGTGTGCTTGCACCTTTTCACAGGGAGACATTTCTCTTTTCTGATCTGATAAATTAAAATGTGGTTCTCTGTCTTATGTGCAGAGATTTAGGGAAAAAGGATGTGCATGTGGTAATGTACCAGTTTCCAAAAATAAACAGAAGAATACTATGGTGAATTGTGCTGATGGCAGGATTAACGCTCTGTCTCATTACTGGATTCGTGCTGGGTGCAGGTAGCATTAAAAGAGGCTGGAAAACCACAAGGGACTCTGTAGGGATTTTTTCCTCTTTAAGACAAAAAGCCTGCCTCTCCTGTCAGTTATATGCAATTGCCAGAGCCAGATGAGAAACAATGACATGACAAATAAATGCCTGTGGTACATAATAGGACCAGCCTGTGGCTAAAAGCTGGTGTCCAGGCTGTTTCTACAGCAAAAGCAACCAAGCCACCATTTGTTACTCTGAATTCTTCAAGATCATTCCATTTAATCCCCTAGGTAAAGTGAGCATCACTTCCCTGGCAATATAGCCTAGAAAAGGAAGAAGGAGGAAAAGCTGCTGCACCATTTTTCAGGAAGCAAGGAGCAGCTGAGGCCTGTGCAAGGGATGTCAGCTGCTGATGAACAGGAGCAGGTTTTCTTGACCCAGCAAGTAGCAGAGTGTGAGAAGCAGAGTGTGTACACGAAGTCGCTTGCTGGGAACCTACCAGTGAGATTTTCTCAAGGCTTTTTGTGCAATTAACCCAGCATTGATTGACAATTTTGCAGATGTATATGCAGACAAAGAATAGAAACTTTCAGCCCTTATACCACGAGGGAGCACATTGCCAGCTTTTGCCCATCTCCTGTGATTCCCAGTGGTGTCTGTTGCTGTCTGTCCCATTACCTCACTCCCTTTGAAGAGCAAGGGATGAGGGTTAGTGCAATCCTGGTGGAACATAGGGTGGTGGCAGGATCCTGTGTTGGAGGGGGCAGGGGTCATTCTGTAGGACTGACCACATTGTACACTGCTGTCCTGCTCCTCAGCTTGGCCAGGGAGCCCTCAGGCAAGCAGGCACTGAACCATTGCTTGCAAATAACTCAAACCAAAACAAGCAGAAATAATCCAGGAGCGTGAGTTGTAGGAGGAAATGGGCTGGCCTCGGTGTGAGACCCTCTAGAGTGAGAAATGGCAGGCAGAAAGATGCTCCACAGGGTCAGTGTGGGGCAGGTGTCCTCCAACCAGGACCCCCCAACCCATGTGCAGGGAATCCTGGAGGGCACAGACTATGTCCAGTCCACAGTAAAAATCCACAGATGCTTGTAGTGCAAGCAAAGGATTCCCAGCAGCCACAGGTTACTGCTGTACCATGGGTCTCACTAACAGAGAGAACTCCACTACAAAATTACAATAGAGGAAACAAGGATTTTTATCTTTTTTCCTCTCCATACCTGCATACTCTCTCCTTTACTTGTAGGTGGAAAATAAAATGCTGGTCTTCCTTTTCAGGGCCAGACACATGGATATGTACTGGCATGTCCCAGTTGCAGCATAGGATTACTCTTATGTTTCTATACAGGTCTCCCTTGCTCTCAGCTCTCTGACTTTTGGTGTCAGTGCAGCAGGTCCCAGTGTCCTCATCAAAGCTGCTCTAGCATTACCCACACAGAATACCTTTGAAGTGAGGCACCTCAGTCCGAGTCCCAGTACGAGAGCTCCTATCACAAACCTGATACTCCCGACGAATAAATCCATCACAGCGCTCTGCTCTCACTGCTGGGGCAGTAAAACAAAGGGATGCCACAAATCCTTTCCCTCTGTGTGGTTTAAATAAGCTGTTCACTTGCTGATGTTATCAGGACATTACTGGAGGGTAATTTTGCTAGTCTAATTCTCCAGAGAGAGATATTTGTTCACTAAGTTGGTGCTAAATAGGGGTGCTCATTTTGATTTTTCTGCACTGAGACCACAACACCCAATCTACAGTGTTAAGTGCTTCAATCATTTTTATGGGTGTGGCTTTTCTCCACACACTTGTCAAGTTTTTTTTTTAAAAAAAAATTCCCTAATTTCCTCTGTAAAACAAGGTTAACCTGTAGAAAATTTTTATACCTAGACTTTGCTCCAAGAATGGGATTTCTGCTCGCTTAGATATGAATACATTGGCAACGTGACACGCTGATATGTGCAACGATGCAATCTCATTAATTGCTCTCCATAAAGCTTGTCTAACCTTGTCCTCTCCATATTGATCCTGGGAGTGACAAATTCCATCTGAGGAGGGCAGCACTTTGAGATATTAAAGTGTAATTTATGGATTCATTTACTGGGGTTCCAGAATGGATTTCCTTAAATGTTACGGAGTATATCTGATGCAAGTCCCCTGTGATTTGGAACAATATAGTAAAATATCATCAATTCATAGTTCCCTTTGTAATCATTTAATGAAGGCAGAATGTCCTTTGTTAAATGGGCCCTTTCATTTTCTGGGCAAATTAGGTGCAACTATAATTAAACTTTCGTTTAGAATTGGAACTAAATTAAAATCATATAAATAACAGAATCTTCAGGATTGCTATTTCTAATTAATAAGGTAACAACTCTTGCTGGAATAGATTTTTTGATGATGCATTAATAACTCCCAATTCATATTACATATTTATCTAAGACAATGCATTATATTTCAAATGCTTAACAGAAGATTCCCTTAAGGAAGGCCCTAATAAAGTACTCTAATAGATATTGAGTAGTTTTAACTGTACTGCTGATTCTCTCAGTACCTTCTGCTGTTCCTGAAGGCTGCTAAAATAAAAATCCAGATTGCAATGTGTTGCAACAGTGCTTTGAAGAATTTGGGTTCTCCAAGTGCCATGCAGAGTGCTAGCACACTGGCTGGTGTGGCATGCATACACACACCCCCACTAACATCATTTCATTACATTTTTCTTCCCTTCAAGGCTGCATTGATATGTACTTGAGAGACTATGCATGTCATTCTGCAAAGGATTCAATGCCTAGGGTTTAGGGTTTGGACTGTGTTTCAGAGTAATAAAAGCATTACTCTTGTGTCTTATACTGAACAGTTTGTAAGCATTTATCTGTTAAGTCAGACTCCTCCACAGATATCATGCTCAGCATGTGCTTGTTTTCAATGTGAAACAAAAGTGCTTCATATGAAGCTTTAAATAGATAACATCCAACTAGTCTTACCTGCTTCTTCATCTCTGTAGTACTGCCACCAGCACTGGAGTCACAGTGTTCACTGCCCCGGGGTGACAGACAGCACGGGAACTTGGACAGGCTCCACTTGCTCCACTTGCACCCCTCCAAGCCCAAGCATTTCCCTTCAGCTTCCCTGAGTCCTTCCAAACCCAGCTGGTGACCTGGTTGCAGGTCACTCAAGTGACTTTGGCTTCTCTAATGTAAATGTAAGGTGTAAAACAACAGCAGAAGTAATGATCATTAGGACATAGCAGTAGGCAGTGAATACAATCCTCTCTTAGGCAAGGATAAGAAAAGGGAAAGCAACATTGTGGAAGATATTAACCACTTTTTGAAGATACTGTGATGGTAAGGCTAGTACAAAAAGATCATTTGGAACATAATTCTCTAATGGCAAGAAGCAATTTGGAGGAACTTTCTATCATTCTGATATCTAGTTGCTCATTGCTATCACATGTAAAATGCAGCACAATTATTTCCATGACTTGTGCTGTCTATATAACTACACTTTTGCAACCTGCCTTTACATTTTTTAATAAATGTTTTAAAATACTAGACAACAAGCACTAACAAAACAATAATCCTCTCTGATTTATTGAAATGTATAGAAGTATAGAAATTTATGCCAGAATATATCTGACAAAGTTTTTTTAACCAAACTTAGGCCTTCTTATAGGTGGATACACTGTAGACCAATACAACATGAACACAATGTCAGTAGTAATGAGACAATTGCACACAGTATCTTTTGATTTTTATACTCCTTAATTGCAGAAGAAAAGAAAATTCTCTCACCCTGTGAGCACTGCAATCATTTCAGCAACTGATCTGGATCTTTTGAGGGTGGTGTGAGCAATAAATCACTGTTGTGATTTGCTTTTAACAACTCTGATCAAGGTCCCAGTCAGCCTTCTGGCACAGATCTGCTGGAATGGATTTCGTCATCTAGGGGCTGTTCATGCTGTGTTTTGTAATTAAAGCATTTAGTAGCTGTGATTCTGTGAGCCCTGTGTATAATTTTATATGCGTTGTTACAATACTTGCCATGCTGGTTTGGCATCACTTGTGGTGCATCTTGCAGGCTGTGATTTGCCCTTGCATTGTACAGACCAAGAAGGGGGCAACCTGTCTGGATAGATTCTGACAACAGCCATGTCTGTGCAAAAGATCCATGTAAAAGTGCTAAACTTCACTCTATCTGACATAATCTTTCAACCTTCTAGGAGAAAATAGCTTTCTAGGACCTTCTTGGCATGCCTTTGGACTGGATAAGTGCTCTCCAATGCTGTGACTCTCAAGTGATGCTTTCCTGTAGGAAAGTCCCAATATCCCCAAGCTGTCTACTGTAGGCCTAGGTAATTTTATCATGAGTCTTCAAGAAATTATGGAAGAATGACAATAATTTATGTTGGATGGACCTTGGGAGGCTATCTGTGCTGATCCCCTGTTCAGACCTCGTCCAACTTAGAACACATTGCTCATTTGTTTGGTTGGGTTTTGAATATCTTCAAGGATGGAGGCTCTACAGCCCCTCTGGATACCAGTGTAGTGTATGTTCACCCTGTGGTGATTTTTCTCCCCTAATGTCTAGTTGGGATTTCTTTTTTTGCCACTCCTGTCCACTGTTGCTGTTGGACACGATGTAGAAGTGTGGATTCACAGCATGCACCAGAATGAGTTGCTAGATTATGGGGCCTTTATTCTCTGAACTTCTCAGCTTTTATAGGCTCTTACACTACAGGTTTAACATGATTGGTCAAGGGAACACCACTTCTTGTCCCATTGGTGGCACAAGAGAAAAACACACTATCTGCAGTTATACAGAACTGTTTTGAGAAAGAAAAATGGTTTACAAATATTGTCCTTGAGTGAGAGATCCCCCAAGAAACTTTCCCTTGGGAACAGATCAGCCACTGACGGGCTGTAATTCTCTCAGGCTCAGAGAAAATCAAGTCCACAGTCCACTGTTTGGACAAACATGCTGGATGTAAGACTTTACATGCAATGGGACACCAGGCTCCATCTGCTGGGTTTGTACTGGTGGAGTTGGAAGTTCTTTAACTGTAGAGCTACTTGGACCACTTGAAATCAGCTGTCAGTCTCAGTCCAATAATGTCACAGAGCTGCCAAGGTCATTTGAACTGCTTGTCAACTTTTCTAGCAGACTGAATGAATAAGATAAGGGCTGAAAGGACAGATAAAACCATCCCCTTCATGCCCAATGAGCTCTTTTCAGAACGGCTTAAAGGACACTTGCCAGCAGCTGCTGGTGCTGATGTCTGCCCCAAGTTTCGTGTCTCACTAAGGAGAGGGGTGCCTTCTGCCAGGGCAGTCATTGCAGCACTTCCTGTGAGCACCAGAAGATATCTGCCTGCACTCACCAAGCTCCAGTGACTGCTGCCAGACTGGTGCTCCGTGGCACGGCTCGTTCTCCCAGCCCATCTGTCTCTTGCATCGGGGCCGGCACTAGCCCTGAGCCAGCCCCACGTTGGCCATACGCTCCCTGTCCCATCACACACCTCTCTGCAGGGAAGGGAGCACAACAGCTGCAGCCCACCTTCTGCAAATAATGGCTATTCTCATCTGCTCTTCTGAGCAGTGTCAGGAAGAACATACTGTCAGATCTTGGCCCATTTTAACTATTGCACACGCTTCATCTTGCAGGTCATTGTAGGGTGGACCACCACTTGGTGCAGACAATATTTCAGTATTTTCACCTCAACCTGTAGGGATGGATGGGATCCCTACAGATTCCCCTGTGACATCTGCCAGTGCAGAATCTGCAGTCCAGCTGTGTCCAGCTCTAGACACAATTTATTTTTATTTTGCTATGACAGAGTTGTTTTGCATTTCTTTGGCCTTTAACTTCCTTTCTCTTTGTCTCGATGATAAATGATACAAAACAGGAAACATCCTCATTATGGTAGCATAGCATTATAAAGTAAATAAAAAAAAAAAAGTGTAGAAAATACTCAAGGGATATGAGAAGGCAGTGCACCAAGAACCACTGCAGTACACTCGGCACAGGGAGACATCATAGCTGAGTAAATGTTCAGTGCTTATACAGCAGAGTATATCCAGCAGAGATAACCTTCTGAACAAGAATAAATTGAGAGTTAGCAGAATGATTTTCACCTGCTCATCTATAAAGCTCTCAGCCAATAAGGTCTGATCCTGGGCAGCTGCTTTGGGCAAGTTCTGACAGCAAAGGCTTTTTTTGTACTGAAGGCACAGGATGTCTCTCTGCTGTTGGGCCTTCTGCAAACCAAAGTATGCCCTTTCCCAAAACTTCCCTGAAAGGTGGTCTTTGTACATTGTCTGGAGACACTCTCCCACCTCCAGATCCTTTTAAAAACCTCTCTGGGCAGACATCGTTCGAGATGATACCATTTGATTTATGTTCATTGCTGAGGACTGAGACAGAGACAGAAATTGTCCTTGATTTCAGACATTCCTGTGTCATAGACCTGTCTTTAAAGATCTAAGAAAGACTCTCCTGCTTCCTTGTCAATCTTCAATCCTCAAAAATGATCAGAGCAATTTTTTTTTTCAGTAAGAAATACCTCTTTTAGGGGTAGGGAATTTTCTCCTCTTGCTCACTGTAATGTTTTCTGGCAACAGAGCGAGCATATAATTAGAGACAGGCTTTCTCAAGCCTGATATTTTAATTTTTTTTATTTTTTTTTTAATCCCTTTTCTGACAGAGAAATATATGGCAAATCTGTCTTGGTAGCTGCCAGAGTTTTCTTCTAATTTTTTACTTTAGCTAATGTTTTCATATCTCTCCTCTCTCCCACCCTTTGTGTCTAAGGTCCCAGGGCTGAATCTGAAACATAACAGAATCTGAAACAGAGACCAACCACTAGATGTGATTCACCAGCAGAGATGGACAGTTCCCAGGCCAACAAGGGCTCAAGAAAGTCTGAGGACTGTTTTCACAAAAATCCCTCATGTGTTAGGGAGGGCAAGAAAAACACCATAGTTGCCCATGCCTTGGCTAGGATTTTTAGCTAAGGCTTCCTGCATACCTCTGAAACACTGAAGAGCATTCTGGACATCTTGGCCATGCTGCCAGACCTTGGCTCCTACATAACTCCTCTGACTTCCAGCATACTTGGAACACACGCTAACTTCAAGGGTATTGGTAGGTTGAAAATCCAGCTGCACTTCTGAAGCTCAAACACAGGCTCAGGAATTCAACTTCAGCTTTGATTTTTTTTGGAAGAGTATGCCTTCAGTCAACAAAGTGATACAGGGCTTGGCCTGGCTTTCTTTCAAAAGCCAGGAGTGCATTATACAACTCATGCAGTCTCTGTTCTGATGTCAGCCTGCCTTCAGAAGGCTGTGGCTTTCTCGGATAAATGGAGCCTTATCTAATTAGTTGTTTATATATTAACAGTCCTTGCAGAGTGCTGAACACTGAAAAATTGTATCAGAGGTGTAGGGAGGAAATTCAGTCTCATGCTTTGAAATGGAAGAAGGCAATAACAATTCTGGCAATAACTTCTCACTACGTCCCTTCACGTATTCTTTCTTTGTGACCTTTCCTGACCCCTAGGCTGAGCCCTGGGAAGTAAGTGCAGTAGCCCCAGCTCTGCAATTTTTCAGAGGCTGATACCTTCCAGGTTTCACTGAGCCCACTCACCCCCTTGCAGCAGAAGCGCAGCCCAGCTAAGCCAAACAGCCTCATGTCAGTCTGGAGCAGCCTGTCCCCAGGAAGGAGCCAGGGAGAGATGGACTGCTACCCTGGCACAGCCCTGACAGCGATCTGCCTGGTGCAGGCCACACAGCCGTCTGCTGCAGGTTTGATTGAGCTCACCAAAGACCTCCACAAGCTACTCATTTCAGATGGCAGGCCAAAGGGTGAAGGCTTTCTGTCCTTTTGCAATCCAGTCTGCCATTTAAGAATTTCCCCCTTTCTTTAAAGGTCAAAATTAAATGGATATTTTTTACCACTTTACAGACAAATGCTTACAAATAAATAACTGCTCAGCAGCTATTGGGATGAATACAGAATGTGGTAGATATCCTGATAGACAGATGAGCTTTTTAAAATACAGTATTCAGTTTGTAACATGGAGGAGGAAGAAAATTTTTGATAGATTTGGCAGGGATGGGTCTCTTCAAGTTATTACCTTCTGTGCCGAGTGAGTACTGACATTAGATAGTCAAGCTGCATAACACATGGAGATTATTCATATTCAGTAAATAAATATGCTTGGAGTTCTCTAGCCCTGGAGTGAAACTGTTCCCTCTGGCTGAAGGAGGCTCCAGCTGCTGCACTGACAGAATGAGCCAGAGGTGAGGTCAAGGTGAGCTTAGGGCCAGCCTGCTTCCCACAACAACAAAACTTCTCCAGGGACAAAACGCTTTTTTCCAGAAAAGATTCCTTAAAAATACTCAGAAAAAAGAATTTCAGTCTCTGCTCTCAAATGAGTGTATGTTCTCTCTGTATTTCCATAGAGATCTGCATATCACTGGATAGTAGCAAGGAAAGCAAGAAGCTGGATTTGTTTGTTAGAGCCACCCAGCAATGTTGCAGGAAAACTAAAAGGTTTTGCATAAATGTGTCAGCAAACCTCTGCCAAAACACAACCAGAACGCTGGCAGCCTTTCTGCCAGGCTGCCTCAGATCTCCTAGCATCTTGCATTTTGAAAGAAAGAGGAAATCAAATTGAATTTTTAAAAAAACATCAAATGGAGCACCTCATTGCACACACTAATTGGGTAATATTGACACAAACCTGCCTGGGACATGCTGAGACCAGGGTGTCCATAAAGCCGTCAAACTGATGGCATGTGCATCCTCTCTTACTGCTTCCACAACAGATCCTCTGATGAAAAACTTTTGCCCTTCCTCTCCTGCCTTAGCTTCTGGAAGGGAATAGAGGCAAGTTCAATAGTCAGAGCTCACCTTCCATGGCTCTTTCACTTTCTGGAAGACCTTTGCTAGTTTTTCTTTCCATTTGAAAATGCTTGCTTTCATTCAGTGCTGTATTGTATTGTGGGTTACTTCAGTCAGCCTCTACACTAAACCATATTTATTGTATTCTGCCATATTACAGTTGATTGTACCCTGCCATTCCTCATCTTTGTAGCAAAAATAAAGCCTTAAAATTAAAGCAATTTCATTTAGGTTAGGTAAATGTAATAAGCTCTTGAGTGAGCCTCTGAAAGGTCACAGTTGCTCTAAATAAATATTAAAATTGGTGTGTGATATTGGTGAATTCTGATCTTTATTAAAAACTGTTCCTAATTTTTAATAAGAGGATCTGCAAGCCTAAATATTGAGGATCTTTGTGTGTATGCATAGGAGCATGCATGCATGTCATGTTCGTTGTGATTCCAAATTCTGAATTTTTTCACAAATGCTGGTGAAAGAAAATATAAATTTTTAATATAATTTAGATCCAGGTACTAAGGTGATTGTAAAATGCAAGGGGAGTTTTTCCATAAGTCTCATTACTAGAAATGTACTTTATTTTCATTCAATGGCACTTAGTTAAGCTGGTCATGGCAGAGGTCCCATGCAGTGTTACGTGTAGAAAGTCAGAGTCTTGGTCTTCAAGGACATGTGATGTGCAAAACAAAAGGAAACAGGAAGAGGGGCAGTGTGAACCCTCTTTTCCTCTTGTGGGAGTGGAAGCACATCTTGCTGCATGACCATCCTTCCTCAGATTGTTTATTCTGGGTGGTTTGTGGGGAAAGCACACTTTGAGGTGGGTGAGTGGAAGTGGCTTTCATGAATGATGTAAGAGATTGGTCTGGCAGTAAGGGGAGAAGTGAAGAGGGAAAACATGGGCTCATGGGAGAAGTGTAGATTCAGGTGACCAAGGATGCTCCTGATGATGGAGTGACAGTAAATATAATGACAAGACAGGAATTGTATCCCAAGGGGGTTTGAGAGGTAGGACAAAAAATTTGATGTGGTAGAAGGTGAAATTAAGCTAAAGTTCAGTGTAATGGGCCCCAAATTATTGAAACACTGTGTTGTTTAATATAACAAGACCTCCAAGCTTTCCTTTCTGAATAGCATTTATTTTTGCATAACTTTCAACTTCCACAGTGAAGTTACCATCTCTCAGCTTCTCTGCCAGGTTGCAAGCAATGAACAACTTCTTCTTACAGCAGATCCCATGGATTTCATGCAGGTCCCTCTGCTAGGTGGTGCTGAGCATGCTGGAGGCACTCCAGGGATGAGCTGGATGTTCAGTGTGACCTGACAAGCTTCAAAAGTGTTGTGCCTCCTTGCCCCTGTTTGATTCATTGTACCAGAAATATCTTATGCTCAGGTTTTATTTTGTTTATTAGTTCATTGTCATTTCTATTCAGCAACCTCAGATACTTCCCATTGAAACTGCTTCTTGTCTTTCACATTTCTTCACTCAGAACTCAGTGTTTAAAGGACAGCTTTGGTTATCTTCCTTTTGTGATACCCTTTCTGCTCCTGCCACAGTTTAACCTGTGACACAGTTTACAGAGTATAATGAGGGTTATCATTTGGGTGATTAAATCACTGTGTTTAAATACCTTGTTTGAGCTTGTTGCCATTGGAACAGCCTGTGTGGTTGCTGACATTTTCACAATGCATCCTGCAAGTTTTACTAGTCCTCCTTCTTTCCTGATCTTCTCAGCTTATGGACTGTGGATTAAGTGTTCAGAACGTGGATTTTGTTGCAGGCAAAATTAGGACATTATTTTGTCACTCACAGCCTTTCAGAAATGAGAAATGCTGTTGAAAACGCTTTGTCTTGCAGGAGTTCATGGCATGGAATGATCAGCACACAAGCTATGGCACAGGTTGTGCAGTACATGCCATTACCTGCTCCATGTCTTAAATTAGAGAGTGGAAATCAGCCTTGCAATCAGCCCCTGATTATGCTATTTGCTGTTGTTACGTGCTGAAGGAGAAGGGCATCTGCTGCTCCTTTTTAAACACTTGTTAATGAAGCAAGCCTTCCTGCCAAGATTATAAGTGAAGGACTCCTTGTATCCCAGCAAAAGAAAACTGGACTGGGAGACATATTTAAGGTTCCTGAGAGGTGTGAAATCCTCCTGGAGTCAGGTGGGGGATTGTAGCTCTGTGGCCAGCCCCCTGGGGAAGGGACTGTCTTCCACCCTCTCACAATTCAGAGTATTCCTCTGCAGAGAAGTTGCTGCTTCTGCAGAGGGTTGTTGCTGAAATGGTGAACGCTGAACCCATCAGCACCTGTCTTCTGCAGCTGTTTGTCCTCACTGAGGAACCTTTGCATTTTGATTTTCCTGCTCTACTTCTGTCTCCCAGGAGAGCCATTGGAGCTGTAATAGTGATTTACTGCGACTTGGGGGCTACTTAGTTGAAATAACAAAGCTGATGGTTCCTTCTTTGTGCTTTCAGTGGTAGTCCAGGAATCTGGCAAGGAGGAAAGAACCATCCAGCTTCAATCTGCATGTTTTTTTCTGGGCAAGGGCATGTGAGCTATTTTCTTCAGAATGTCACAGTCCCACTGTTTGCAACTGAGCTTCTCCTTGGAGCATAAATAACTTTTTGGGATTTCACTTTAAAAAATAATGAAATAATGGCAAGCTACAGCATCCAAGTAACTTCTAAATTGGTGTGATTCATGCCAAGTATATCAGCACTAAGCCAAAAATCAAAAATCTTGGACAACAGATCCTTCAGCTTGTTGATGTATATTCATTAATTGTTATGGGAGTAGGGAGGGAACAATGAAAAAATGGAAGGGAATTCTTCTTTTCAGTTTATGTATACAAATATAAAAATGGGAATGGTTTTGTTTAATTGTTAAATTCCAGAGTTGTTTTGGTTTGGGTTTTTTCCCAAAATCATACTCTTAGTCAGGGCAAACAGTTGGAGAAACAATAGCTAATTTGATTTATCATCTTTTTCATGCACAGCTGTGGATGGGAAGGAAGGCTCTGTTTAGGCATCAAAGATCTTCATGATTCAGCCTTACTAGCTTTAGGCCATTTTAAGAAGCGTGCTTGGTTACTATTCTTTGTGTGAGAAAATTCAAAGCTCCTCGAAAGCTGGAAATGTTGAGTTCACAGCTCAAAGTCTGTTCCAACCTGGGGGCTGGCTCCCTGTGTGTTGTCCTCTCTGTTGCTTAGCGCTGCCTGTCTTTCACAACATTTAATCACAGGCTTGCAAGACCATACAGAGAGTGGGCTACAAATAGCAACTTGCAGGGGAAGAGTCCCAAGGATTTTCCCTTCCTTTCTGACAGCTGTCACTGAGCAGTGACACAAACGTTTTGTTTAGCGGCTGTTCATCTCCTGTGAGTTGTAAAATAAAGCCACCCAATTAGATGCCTTTCTGAGTGTTGTTTTGGGTTAAGGGATAAAGGGACAAAAAATGAACACTGTGGGATTTGTTACTCATTGGTGTGTCATCTTGTGTTTATACTCTTAACTAGAAGTTTGCCATAAATCACTGAACACACGTGAACTCAGTGAAGTGCAGATACTAGCGTATTAGCCAGCCACCAAACAAGCTATACCAGTGCATGCCTAGAAGTGCTAGTGGCTTGTTCTCTATTCTTGCATGACGGTTCTGTGCAGGAAAGTGTGAGAGGAGGAAATGGGAGTGATTCCTTTTTCCACAGCCTTTCTTATTGGGGTGTTGCAGGAGGATGCCCTCCATGGGTTTCCATGGCAGGGGAATTGGAACTAAATAATCTTTAAGGAGAGACTTCCAATCCAAGCCATTCTATGAGTCAATGATTCTATGAAAGATCAAGTGTCTACACAACTCCCAGTCATGTCAGTTGTGAGTACAACACCCTTCAGAGGGACATCAGAGGGAACAGAGGGAAGGGGAAAATGGGTTTCTGAAGGGGGCATCACCATTTCTTATGCAGACCACCAGGATTACCAGAAGACTGTGGAGACAGGAGAAGGGAAGGAAGGACATATGTGTATTCATACAAGTTCTTTTCAGGGAGAAGAATAAAATAAGCAAAAATCCCAAATTGCTTTATTTTTCATTCAGTTGCATCACTGGCATTTATACAAATGCCTTAAGCTTATCTCAAAGTCACTTTTATTAAAGTCACTTTCAGGCTCACCCTAATAAATGTCAGTTGTATTATTTACTCTCCTTCTGAAGCAAAAGTTAGTTGTGATGGTCATGAAAGTTGGATAGGTCAGGGAGCATAAACCAAAACTTTACATATTTATCATTTTATGTATATATCAACACTTATGATAAGGTTTACTTTTGAAGGGGACTTTAAAAAGTCTGAAAACTAAATTTTACACAGAAAGGCTTGCCATAAGTAGGGAAAACATTTGTCCTTGTCTTTCTTTGTTAGAAAGATGTTTCCAGCCACTGCTTTTTATCTCTTCCAACTCTTTTTTTTTTCCTCTGCTGCACTATTACTGGTGCAATGCAGCAATACTCTTTGGATGACTGGAGAGCTTTTGCTGTCAGGTATGAGTCCCCAGGGTGCACATTTCCAGGTTTTCCCAGCACTGCCCAGCACAGGTGTCTTTGCTGTTCCACCAGCCCCAGCAGGAGAGGAGTGGTGCTGCTCTCCTGGGCCTTTCCCTGTGCCGAGAGGGAGCCTGGCCAGCCGGGTCCACAGCCCTGGGCAGCGGCTGAGACCAGGCCAGCCTGTCCTTGCCCTCTCTGCGAGCCAGCCCTCGGTTATGTGCTGTTTGCACGAGGCTTTGCATGAGTCTGATACCGGATTTGAGGAGCAGCCCTTGGCTCTCCAGAGGAAATGGGGGAGCCTTTGCAGAGCTCCCAGTGCTGGGCTGCCTTTGCAGCCTCTCAGCCAGGAAGAGCATCCTTGCTCCCCTGCCAGGGCCAGCCCAGGTGGGCTTCACTGGAGGAGTCCTTTGATGGCTTGGTTGTAAAGAACGTATTAAACCTGCTGAGAGGGGGGAGCTTTTTGCTTGTGGGTCTGAGGCAAACTGGTTAAGTCTTTAAATTCATATGTAGCATACCAAGATGACAGGTTTTCACTGGGATTGGATTTAAGTAATGTATGTATGCAAATCCAAACTTTTGCAGCAAGCTTCAGTTATAATCGATGTCAAAGGTGACTGGCTTGATTACAAGAGGGGAACGACTTAAAATCACCTTTCCTATCCTCAAACAAGCCGTAAGTAAATTCCCTGAGTCTCAGCTCCTTACAGAAATAACCGTGCATCATATCAGCCATACATAGCAGCTGCTACCTGTGTTCCCTCTAACCACAGGATTGCAGAAAGGAGTACTTACAGCAAAAACCATACACTTCTGCACTCCTAATAAAAAAGCAAGGTCCATTTGAAAGCAGTGTGCTTCAAAATCCGTGAGAGAGACAAACCTGATCTGCTGCTTTTTGTCACAAAACGACATTGTAGGTGCCTCCAGTGTGGAAGGTGCTTTGTCCAGCCAGCTGCTGTGATAGGCGTCACCACCAGGAAGGCTTTGAATGGATGGCACTGTGGGTGTGGGGGAAGGGGAGCTGCCCCAGCTCAGTAATGAATGTCTCACAGTTTGGGCTGGAGTCCAGAGGGTGAAAGTCTGAGCAGATCAGGTTGTTGCTTCCTGGTCTTTATGGCTGGTTTTTCTATTACAAAAATGAAGCTTGTTGGCGGGCATGGGAAAGAAAATGTGCACTGCTTGGTCCCATGCTTTCTCTACCTTGGATCAATGTGTGAGCGTCCCTGAATCCTCTCATAAAACTATCATACAGCTGTAAAATGAGCACATGCATAAAAGATAGCCAGATGATTAGAGAGTTTCACTAGTGATAGTAAAAGAGGGAAAGGTTTTATTTCATCACTATCTGTAAAGACAGACCAGAATGGACCTGCTTAAGCTGCCATTTCTGTTTAGCTAAGTGTAAATTGGCAGACTTCAACCTCTGACAGGTTTGTAAGTTGTTAACAGAGTGAATATACAGCACTGACCACGGGCTTGCACTCACAGATTAGTTCCTCGTGGAACTCATATTCTTTATATACAACTCCCCAAATTATTCCATTCATGGCCTTGAATCCTTAAATTGGAGTAATCAGATATAAGGCTTTGTGCTTGTCAACCTAGACTTCCCCAGCTGAGCCTTGAAGTAAATACATTGGATTTCTGTACACTTGTGAATTCCAGAAGCGAGACTGCCAGCCGCCAGCTGTAAGTGAATAAACTACTTATCCCTAAGATGGCAGCAAGACAAACTGGCACCTTTTTTTTTTTTTCTTGCAGGATTATCTATCCTCATCTAACACATCTCATACTTGAAAATTAAATGGTTTTCCATGTCAACTGAGTTTTCATTGCCCAAATTCAGTGCTGATGACAAAGAGCCAAGGGAAATGTTTGCACACATGGTAAACACCAGGCACCTTGGAAACAAAACAAAGGAACCTGACCTGCTTGTGATGTGAAACCAGATACTACAGGGAGGGCAGGGACATGGTGGAGCAGCTAATGTCACTAGAACACATATTCAAGGGTAGACATTGCTCAGAAATGGAGGTATAATCAAAGTGACATTCATGGCTGTCAATGAACTTCAGGGATCTGAGAATGTAAGGAGCAAAAGATATTGTAGTTAATAGAAAGTTCATTTTGGTCCATATAGTTTTGGGGAAGAAAATAAAACCTGTCTTGGAATAGCACTGACGACTGGTTAAAGCACTTCCTTTCCTCTCTCAGCCATCACATAACTAAACCTGCCGTCTTAGAGCTTCCTTAGCCACCATGCTATCTTCTTTTCCTTTTCTTGCTGCTTCATGAACTGAACTCATCTTTTCAGGGCTCTAACTGAATTTCTCCATGCCTTTCACTGGTCAGACTGAGCAACTTCTCATTACAGTCTGCAGATTATAAATAATGCATTGATAAGCTTTACTCTTTGTTTGCACAATGTTTGAGCCATCTGGCAGCATGTGCATTTCCTTTTTGGTGTAATTGTCCTCTTTGTTGAAAAATATGACTAACCTTTATATTTTAGAAAGGCAAATCTTGGGAGGCAGCTCTAGAGAGAATAAGATGTCATCTCTGCCTAATATGAAATGTTTTCCTTTTGAGAGAGGCAAAGCCTGGCTCTTGCTGGAGGGCCTTAGTGCCACCCCCCAAACAGCCATCCCTCTCCACCACATTGCCAGCACTGGTGTGGGGTCTCATCATGCATGTCCAGGTGTGCCTTGTGCCCTGAGAGGGAGTGTCCTGCAAGGACTGCTGTGGAAGGAGCTTGGCCATCACCTTGGGCGAGTTCCACAGCCTTCTCTGTGCTCCATGGTACTCCTGATAGCACAGAGCTGAGATGACAAGGGTCACAGTATCCTGCCTCATGGATAAACAGAGGAATTTTATACCAGAATTGATAGGCTTTTTTATGGTTGTAAGAAGTCTCAGGTAATATGAAGGGGTAGAAGAAAGATTTTTTAAAAAATTGAACATCTTCCAGGCTCAGAATAACTGAGGGACTAAGCCCTAAACATATACCCCTGGGAGATTACACAGGCTGATAATGGTCAAATCTTCTTGTCTGGAATCACAGATGACTTTAATTCCAATGTGGCTCATTTGCCCTTACACTCTCTGATGTAAAAAAGTTATTTTCCAAGCTCCACATCCATGTGGCAGGACCCTTTCTTACATCCAAGACTGACCAAGGCATTCTTTCTGTGCCAGTGTAAGAAAGTCCATAAAAATATATATATATTAAAATTTAGTTTATATTGATGTAATTGGAGGTTCAGGATTTAAAAGAGAAATGGACCAAATACACTATTCACATAATATTAGAAAACATAAAATTTCTAGGAGGTAAGCCAGGAGACCAGTAAGAACCAAGGGGTACTCTGTGTTTTGAAAAATAATAATGTGATTGCAAGTGTCTGTATGATGCAGGGCAAATGAGTGGGTTTAAAATGTCTGTGTGTGATTGAATTGAGATGAATCACCGTCATTTTCAAGGACAGCATGTCTCTGGTGTGGAAAAAGCCAGCCAGTACATTCAAATGCACAAATGTAGGAGTTTGTGTATTCAATTCTTCTCTCCACCAGGAACTCCTCTGCAGGATGCCTTTTATGTCTCAGATACAGAGATGAAATGGAATTAAAAGGTCAAAATATTCATCAGTTTCACGAACAACAGGCCAGTGCTGATCTTTCTTGCAATGGCCTCATGGAGAGCTTCCCAACCCAGCCTTGATGTAGCAGGCTGAAGAGCTTGGGAGGATGGGTAAAACATCAAGTGGTTGGGTTGTGCCAAACTGTGTCTTTCTCTGCCTCTGCTGGGGCCAAGATCTGCTTTGTGTTGGATATGGAGGCATGAGGGGAACTGGGGGCTGTAGGTGAGTACATTAGGGAGAAAGAGATAACTGTGAACACCTCGGTCTGCTGTGGGTGAGAACTGCAGATGTCTACAGAAGTATTCTTAAGCAACCCCCATTCTTGACCTCTACCTAAAATGTCTTGATCAGTCTCTAATTGCTCTCTTGCCTCAGCATAAGGCTTCCTGCTCAAGAGTCTGTGAAACCAGAGCACTGCCCAGGGCTCAGCTGCTGTTTCTGTATTCCCCTGATCACATTAAGGACTCAGAGGTGTTACTGCTCTCTGAGCAGGTCTTCTTGCTACAAATGATAAAGTCAAAATGGCATTGCTAACTTTGCTCCATCTGCCAACAACTTTGAATGAAGCTGATCAGAGAGTTACAATTCCTCTACTGACAGGATCTGGCAAGAACTGATCATTAGCTCAGTTTTTCCCTTGTCAGTAAACTTAGAGGTGCATCCCACCAGACCTGCTCTGTCACAGCTCCTGCTGAGTGCTCACATGGCAGCTGTGGTTTGGCTGCTGTGCCGTCAGCATGCTGGTGACATTCTGCTCTGTGACTTTTTAAAAGCAGATCCAGATGGCATAATTTCCCTTTTTTCCCTGAACCTGGCCAAGACAGATGTCTGGATGAGAATCAGCTGGGAGACAACCTGGCAAGAGGAGGTGTGACGTGCAAGGTGTGAGGAGATGGGCAAGACGAGCAACCCAAGTTGCAGTTGCAAACTGTGACTCCACTGTCACAGCCCAACTGTGGCCACCTTTGCCAATGAGTTTGGCCATTTTTTAGTATTTACCAAAATCTGCTGGCTTTTGGATTTCTGGCTAATGAACATTCCAGACAGTATTTTCCTACACAACACTTCAAGCAACAGGAGGTACCCTGATTTTTCTTGATCTCATTTTCAGGTTAGAGTATTGCAAGGTGCTGCCCTGGCAGCTGCAAGTGACAAGCCTGGTGAGGCTTCCTCTAGGAGAGAATCTAGGGGCTGCCTGGCCATGATGAGGGCATCAGCAATATCTCATCTATTTCTAGCTGCCTCTGGAATCTGTTCTACCTAGCCTATCTCATCAACTTTGTTACGACATTTGGGCAGCTCCCAGTTACAATTTGAAGTGCCTACCAACCTAAGTCTGGGAGATATGGAAACAATCATAGCAGACTTTTTACTTCTCTACAGAAAGCTTGGATTTGGCACCACCACTTTATTTCCTTTTTTTTTTTTTGGTTTTTTGGTTTTTTGGTTTTTTGTTTAGGTTTGAGTGTTTTTTTTGAAAAGAAATGCTTAGAAACCCAGAGTTTCTGCTTAAACATTCCAAAATAGGTTGAATTGATTTTTGTGTTTGTGGAGATCTTATCTGAAGAAGACATTCAAAAACCAACAAATTGGTTTTTTGAGATGAAATTATGTATTATACATACAATTTTGGTAGATATATACAGAATTAAGGTTATCCTGAGTAAAGAGGCATTTGAATCAAAGAATAATGATGTACAGCACAAGTCAGCTGAGATGGTGATTGTAACAAACTCCTCCAGTGTGAGGGGATGTTCATACACTCGAGCCCTGAGTTGCCTAAATGCATACCTGAAGTATATTGAAGAAGATGAGATTATTATCTTCCCTCAATGAGCATTTTCAAGAGCCACTGGTAGAGTATTTCATTTCAGAGGAATACATCCAATCTGTACCTTTTTTCTGGTGGCCCACTACTGTTTACCTTATGAAGACAGGTATTTTAGATCACACTTTTGATCTGTTGTTGATGAGCTCTAGCTGGTAGGTTAGATCAATGTATAAAGAGGAGTTTGCTGCACTAGGGCTTAACAAGGTGGTGTAGGACAATCTATTTACTCAATTTATAGTGCTAGAAACACACAGTAGCTACCAGCTTGTTCTAACTATAAATAATATGTAGTTGTCACTTTCAGTACTGAGGGAACCTGAGCGACAGGAACCTCTATTTATTTGCAGTTTTAGCTTCCTTCATGCATCACTGAAAGTGGAAATGAAACACAGGGAAAAAAAAATAGAAAAGATGAAAACTCTCCTATAGGCTTCAGTGGAGCTTTAACATATTGCAAGAAGTTCCTGCAGGGATTTTCCATCTGCCTTTACCTAGTGGGTTACAGGAGCTTATCCACCCACAGCAGCCACAAAGAAATGTTTTCAAGACATGAAAGCTTCCCTGAGCATTAGACCCTGCTAGAGATGACCTTTATCCTAAGATTTTAGAATTTGGGATGTTCTTTCTCCTACCTTGCAATCTTAATAAATTCTTTTGATTTTCTGTGCATTGCTTCCTCTCCTTCCCACCAGTGAAAAGCAAGGAGTGGTTTTCATGACCATTTAAGAATGTACTATAAATTATACACTTCTAAATAGTACATTTTGTGTCAAATAAATTTTTCCTTCTTCTCTTCTGCACGCTTGTAGTGGTTACACTTTGTTGCTGCCTTAGTTTCCTTCACCATGCCTTTTCCATAATGAATTCTGTTTCATCTGGCCTTTGTGCAACACTATTTTATAATGTATGTTTCCTTATGGGCCTCCAAAGAGCTGGTGGTGTCTGAATGAACACTTCTGTTGTATGCCCAGAGGGTGCTTTTATGGTTGGAAAACCGCAGCCTACAGCTCCAAGTCCCAAATGGTGTATTCTCAGAGCATCCTGGTGTTTACAGAATGATGGTGAAAGGACCAGAGATGTTAATAAGATAAAGATGCTTGAGAGTTTGGAGCAAAAATAGTCACTGTGAGGTTGAGGGGCAGAAAAAGGCCTGTGCTATATCTGTGGCTTCTTTTCATGCAAACCTGCTGACATTCTGCAGGGACGTAAATTTCTTCCATGTAGCTCTGCTGGTTGATTTTTAGGATCTATGTTTTTAGGGACTTCTGCAAAACTCATGCAATCATGCAGGAAAGGTTTTTAAATTAGTAATACAAACATTGGCAAATAGTTAGAGATGAAATAACTACTGCTCTCTGTAATAATCTCTTGGGCTCTATCCCCATGGCCTCCACAGCACAATACCCTGCAGAGATGTATATGCCAGCACTGAATATGAGCTTTATCTTACTCGTAAAACCAGGGTGGGAAGTGTGACTAAAATACCCCCATGTTGCTTTACACGCCCATTTATGAGCCTAAAACATATTCACAACGACCACTGTCTGCATTTCATCCCTTCTTGCCCCAGCCAGATGTTTCTGTAGC
The DNA here is from genome assembly GCF_971803275.1 of Cyanistes caeruleus. NCBI lineage: Eukaryota > Metazoa > Chordata > Aves > Passeriformes > Paridae > Cyanistes > Cyanistes caeruleus. The sequence continues at coordinate 48,042,678 of NC_141704.1, read as the reverse complement.
CTGGTTGGCTGCTGTGAGAGATGGAGGGGCCAAGTGGGAATTCTCAGTGCTGGTGTCAACTGGAGGTTGGTGTCACTCGTTATTGCACAGCCGTGCCCTTCCGTGACAAGTCAGTCGGCTTCGCTGACAGCTGATCTGGAGCCAGGACACCAAAAGGTTAAGTCACAGCTTCTCTGTGCCTGCTGCTGCTCAGTTTCCCATGGCATGGGGAGGGATGATCCTGTGGTCCCAGTTTACCCTCGAGTCCTTGCCGAGCACTCGCTTGGCTGCAGTGCTCTACCATATTAGGAGTGTATGGAGCAAAGCCCAGGAGCCTGGATCAGGAACTCTCCTGTCAATCTGAGGAGCTGCTGCTATATTTAGTAACAGACACATGGGAATAGCAGCTTAAATGTGGGAGGGGGCTGCTGGAATGCCGAGATGTGTTTGAATCCACTTGACTCTTGATGGAAACTCTCAGACTGTGCTATCTTTGGAGGGTCTTGTACAGAAATAAATTACATTTCCCTATTTCTTTTTCAACAAAAAGGAAAGCAATTTAGCTGCCATATACCTCCACCACAATAGTTCTGATGAACACCAATTACAGCAGAGCAAAATAAAACCCTTGTTAAATGTTTATTTACCCTCTTGTTTCAGTTGCATGCAAATTAATCAGCAAAAGTGTATTGCATTTAAATGCAATTATGGCAGCCATTATAATGTAAACAGCTTAGTTGTGGTGGGTATTTTTTCTTTTCCCTTATTTTCATGTAATCATGAAGATGAGCAAAAGATGCACCTTGTGTTTCAAATGCTTAAATAGGAAAGTGAGATAGTACTGTGGGAGCAGGAAGATTTTATTTTGCAATTAGCACACTTTCCTCACTGTAAACAAATGACCCCCTTACATCTAGTGACCACAGAACAAGAGAGACCCTCCTAAATTATTGAATTCATAAAGGATTTAGTGTGGCTGATGCATCTGATGAACCACACTTTAACAGAAACATACTATTCTTATTCTTCACCCAGAAAAGCAGATTTCTGGGTTTTCAGCAAAGAGCAATGTTTTGTGGTTTTCTTTCCATTGTCTAGGCTGAGTCCTAGGCTGAGTGCTGTCTTGTGAAGGTCAAGTGACTCCTCCACAGTCTGACAGTGAGTCAATAGCTAAACATGGAACCAGGATTCCCCTACTTCCCACTCATCTGCAAGTCACTCATCTACATAATCTCTAGGAAAAGCTGGTGGGGGCAAATCACCATCAGGAAGGCTGAGGGAGGAAATTCAGTTAAATCCCCTTGTAGAAATTTATTTCCTCAGTGCATCCAGGGAAATGTGGAAGTTTGGCACTAAATAACCCATGGAGAGGTTGATTTTTTTTAAAATTTTTTTTTTATTTTTAATTTTTTTGAATTAGGAAAAATGAGAGTGTTGGAGCTCTGTGATCCTGCTGTGGGTTTGGAAAGCCTGAACCCATTGCCCTGTCTCTCTGCAGCACTGCAGTGTTACACCCATTCTGCCACAGCTTCACTCTCCAGCCCTGTAGGCAGTGAGCATGGCAGAGCCTGGAAAACCTGATGCAGCTCAAGGCAGGTATTATTCCTTGTTTTACCTCTGGGGCTGGCCAGCTTCTCTCTACACATGAGTATGAGTGGGCACTCCTCAAAAAAACCTATCTGCCTTTTTTTAGCATTTGCCTAGTGCTATCTAGCTGCTTCTTGCAGGTATGCAAGGTCCTTGGTGGATACATAGAGATTTACATTTTTATATTTTGAAGGTATACACACACATCTACATATGTACTTGCTTTATAGCCACTAGTGATCTTTTATAAGATTTGCCTGTTTTTGTGTTTTCTTCATTCTCCATTAAAAAAAAATACCTTCTTAATGAGCATATGATTTGATATCAGTATTGCCTGAGCAGTATTTCCATGATGAAATTGTGACACAAGCCTGTGATACCAAGAAGCACTCCTGCTCAGCCTCCTGCAGGCAGAAATGTGCAGCCCAGGTTAGGGAATGCATGAAAGCCTGCCTCCTCCTCAGGCAGACAGAATTACAGTAATTTGGAAATGACTGGAAGTTATGGTACTTCCCATCCACTCTTGGAAGTACAATGATTAACTCCTGGGTCCAGAACCACCACAGGAGAAGTTCCTACTTTTTTATTGGACTCTCTTTGTCCCTCTACTTATAACAGATGCTCCAGCTTTATGATGGAAAAATGTTTTATTTCTAATGTAAATTCCTTTCTCTGATTTCCTCCACTACTTGACCAATCTTTCATATGCATACTGCTATATCAGCTTGGAGTTTTTCTAAAAACCAGAAGGTAAATACAGCAAAACAATGAGGAAACACCACAGCTTCAAAGGGAGTTACCTCAATTGCTGGCCTTTGACTTGGAGTAAGTCAGTATCTAAGGAGTTTCATTAATGTTTCATCTTCCTCATGAGAAGTCATTCACTTTCTATCTGAGCTACTGCTGAGGAATACAGCAAAGAAAATGATGGGTTTTTTCCATTAATTAGGAGGGTTTTTTTCCAAATCACACAGCACTCTGTGAATAACCGGATGCATATTGTGTGTATAGATAAACAATCAATTAGTACAGTTTGTAAATATGCAATATATACCCAGAGAATGTCCTGAAATTTTTCATACTGTTGCCAAAAGAGTGTGTCTCTGGAATACGAACAGCATCAACTGACACGGGGAATCTGGGGATTCTGGATCTCCCTGCCTCAAAACAGGGGCTGTGATGCCCTAAAGCACTCAGTAAACGCTGCCCTCGCCATCCACAGGTCTCCAACATGTGCGTCATGTAGGCAAGCAGGTGTTTATCTCTGGCTTATGGTAATTTAGCAAGTATCAAGTACAGTTGTTAAGAGGCAGACCTCTAGAATGAATGCAGGCAGGGGCAGGGAGTGGGTGGATGCCGAGGTTAGTCATGCCACGAGCTCACATCCTGGGTCTTTGAGGTCCAGGAATAATTGGTAGCTGTGGCCCATGGATGTGTATCACAGGGATGTGCCCGCACACTCTGTGGCAGGGGTCACTGCTGCTCACCTCCCCACAATGGGGGCTCACCCTTTGGAGTCAACACATCTGGGGAGATGGATGGATCCCGAGTAAGCCATCTCTGGCAGAACACAGTGCCACACAGAGGATTAGTGCAGCTATATTCAGTGCAGTGAAAGGCAGATATATAGGTGCAGTCCCTTCTCTTCCCCTGCTCTGTACAGCAGATGATTTTAAAACAGTGTCTGAATGCAGCTGTTATGCACTATATGAAAAAATTCTTAAAATAACCTAAAAGCAAGGATCAAATCACTTTGTGAAGGAAATCACTAAGCAATAAGCATCCTTCTGTTTCCCTGTGGCTGGGTCATTCTGCTTAGCTCATTGTTGGTGTCCTTTATCTGTTGATTGCCTGTAATTGGAAACACAAATGGATGGAATGATGGACACTTCTAACAGTGTAGAAAGTCTACCCATCATGTTAAACTGACTTTCAAAATAACTGTGTTGATCTACCTGACTGAACATAACAATCTACCTGACATAACATAACAGAGGCATAACAATTTCCTGAGCAGGAAAACTCTTTAAGTGGCACAGGATGACTTGCTAGTTCAGAGGCCTGGATCAGTGGGATATGAAAACTAGGGAGGGATGTTTCAGTGGTGTTAGAAATGTTTCCTTCCTTTGTCACTATTCAGCTGTCCTTTTCCTCAGAGTACTGACTTAAAAGATCAGAAGTTGCACTGTTCAGAGGCATTTGTTTGTGCCAGGTATCCAGCTGTGCCTCTGATCTCCATCTGTATCTGTCTAGGTTCCTGTATCATGTCCATTGATATTATATGTACTGGTAAATGAACAAGTGCAATCACAACTTCCACTTCTCTCCCAAGAAAATAAAATCTAAAATTTCTCCCTTCAGGAGAAAATTTCTTCCACTTCAGGCAGGAATGCTTCTTAGCTCTGAGAATTTTATATCACTGATCATTCTCCTCTATGCCTTTTCTCAACTGATGTTAGTCTTACTTTGCTCAAAATGGCTCAGTCTCCATTTGGTACATTTTATTGTATTTGTGACTGGGAAGATAGATAATGGAAATACTTGCTGAGAAAATATGAGCGTTTGAGATACTATTCTTGGCCATTTATTTTAGAAAAACTGTGAGATCGAGGGAAAGTTATTATTTCCAGTGGGCTTCAGATATAGCTGTAAGTTTCATATTGGAAAACATGAGAGTTTCCCCCTCTGTATCCAGAACTGACCTGAGCTGGAAGACACAATAAACATAGCTTCCATCAGCCACTAAGAAGGCACTCAAGGTTTATCATCCCTAGTTTCGCTGATGGATGATGCCTCTGATAATCAGTCCCAGAGAGCGTGAAGAGTAAAGCAAATAAACCCAGCTGCTCTAGCAGGCACAAGAAGTCCTTAGGTCTAGATAAAACACTAAAAACATTTGGTTCTTTTTTCCTATGTAGGGTTCTCCATTCCTGCACAGCCACCCTTCTCTAGGGTGGCAAGGAGGAATGTCCTCACCTTAGTCCCCCTCTACATCACTCTTCCTCATGCCTTGATTGATATTGCACTTCTGCAGTCATTGCTGCTGGCATTTTACCATGCCTTGGCACCCTGACAGAGTCTTCTTTGCTTGCAGTCCTATTCCAGCTGTTCCAGGGTTTCTAGGCCAGGACTGAAGCCTGCAGTCCACAGACATCTCATTAGGCAGCCTGAGACTCCATTGTTTCCCCTACTGCATTTAAATTAAGCCTGCTCACAAGTTTTGCATGTGAAAGTATGAGAAATACTCAATAGCTCTTCTGTGTTTGTCTTCTGTCAAGTTAAATAACCTCTTTGACAGCCTCCCATGGGCTTTCCTTGAGAGCAATGCTCCCCACTGCCCCCCTTGCTGAACAGGGGTGTGCAGAGCAGCACAGGCACCCGCTCACAAAGGCACCACAGCAAAAGTTTTCTCCAACTGTTAAAAAAAAATGCCTCACCCAGAACTTGGTCTGGCTCCAGGCTGGATTTTCATTTGTTCAGCCATGGGCTGCTTGTCTTGCTTTGGGCAGCAACATGTTGAAAAGTCAAATTGGTGTGGAAAATTCAAACTGGCAAGTATTAAGGTGGGATCTGGACTCCCAACCAAAATTAAGGGCTTTGAGGAACTAGTGATCTGTAAAAAACATGGAGGTTGAGGACAAGGGGGATGGAAGCAGGACTTGCCAGAGAAAAAAGGTGATTTTGTGTCACACATTTGAGTGGATGCAAACTGTTCAGTCTCAGAAATGACAGATGAGGCTAAAAATTTTATAGTTTCCTGTGGAGGTTGCATAAGATTCCACTGGGAGTCTTCAATACCCTGCATGTTGAGATGGGAAATTTTAGGATTGAAAGTATAGAGGAATCAACGAGGGGGAAAGGTCTTCTTTTTGAGAGGCATGTTTGATAGCTGAAATCCTGGGAACCACAGTCATCTGTTTGCAGAAAGCTTCCCCTCAGCACACAGCTAGATTTTTGCCTTCATAAATATTGTCCTTTCAGGACATATTTGCTAAATCATGTCCAGTTCACTATCGTTTGCCAGCTTCATTTAACTTCATTAGTGCTGTGGCCCGTTCATATTGTTTAAAATGCATAGTGTTTCTCGGGAATGGCACGTATGAAATCATGCAAAATGTTTAGAATAGCTCCACCTCAAGCATTCAGCATGGGTAAGTTAAAAGGAATTTGAGAGAACTGCATTGTACTGACATGTTACATTAAGGTCAGTAATTAACTAATGTGTGTGCACTAACACATATAAGACAGTAAGAGAAATGGATGGTAGCAAGCATCCTGGCTCCCAGGGATGTGTGGCCATGTAGGGCCAAATTCCTCACTGCAGTGCTGCCTGCTTTGGTAGAGTTAGAGCAGAGATGTTTCTGAGCCTTTCTTGTTTCCTGTAGTGATGGCAGAAATATATACTGAGCACAGTGCCATACTGCAATGCTGCACAGCTATCTACAGTTTGGGTGCAATCAGCAGTGTCTGTTCATCTGAGATGTGATCTGGCCAGATACTCAATAAATGTTTCAGATTATCACGAGTGTGTATGTATATACTTATTTTTTAATTTTTCCAAGCTGTACCCTGACGTTGCTCTCTCCCTAGCAGCATCAGAATGGTACTGATAAAGTATATCCATTTAACAATGCAAACCAAACAAAATTTATAAAAAACAGTGTATGCAAAAAAGTGTATGCCAGCCAATAATTTTGATGGACTGTGGGCATTGCCCTTTGCTGCACAGAGAAGACTGGCTGTTCCAGGCTGTCCTTGTACACAGTCAGAGCTGGAGCAGAACTCAGGCCATAGGAGTGACATTAACTGGCTCTTATCCCACTTTTGGGTACAGACAATAAGCATTGTGGTGGTCTGTTCCCTTCCTTGCAGTTACAAATACAGCAGGGGATGGTGCTTGGCTTCAAAACCCTGCAAGTGCTTCCTTGTCCCTCCTGATGTGCAGATCACACCATCCCTTCTGTGAGTGAAATGCCTTCTGAGTCAGTGGCTTCTGCTGAACTGCTGATTGTTAACTATCTGTGATTACCTCCTAACCTCTCTCTCCCTCTGTCCCCCCCTTTCCTTTAGTACATTCTTTGGTACTGTCTTTTGCTACTGTCCAGCAAATCCATGGGAATTCCACATGGGAATCACTCAGTGTGCTCCTGGATTGAGCATCTCCCTGTAGCTTGCATTAAGTGGTTAAGATGGGTAAGGCTTACAGTAACAGCCTGTATTCTTCCAGAAAGGGTGTGTTTTAGGTCAAAGGATAAGCATGTTATTGTAAAGTCTGTTGAATAGTGATTATGCCATTGGGAAATTGATTGTTTATTCAATGAAGTGGAAGGCTGTGCTGGATTCCCTGGCAACAGGCTGAGGCACTGTGTTGTGATAGAATTGCTCTTTCCCATAAAGCCTGAGCACCAGCCAAGACCATGGTGTGAGATTGTCCCAGGCTCCCATAGCCAGGGCAGGATGGGTTGTCTTCACTGAGTGGTGGACTGTCACAGAGGAGTGGGAAGTGCCACAGCATCTCCAACCTGCTTTGCTGTTCTGAGAGTTTTTCTCCCCAGGAAACCCCTGGCTGAAACAGCGTGATTCCCACTGCAAAACTGCACAAGCTGGCATTCAGAGTAGGAGACTTCCCTTCCCCAAAATGCAGCTTAGCCTTAAATAATGTCATATTCCATGAACTTTCCATACCTTCCCCCCTTATTATTTAAATAAAATTCTCTGCTTCTGTGAATTTCAGCTAGGGAGGTGCTGGTGACTGGGTTAAATTTTGCAGTTACCACTTTTGCTCATCCCATTGTGTTTAGTAAGATGCTGACTGGTCAAAAGGCCTCACTTAAATTTCAGCCATTTGCCAACACAAGAAGTGTTTTGCATGCCTTCTGTTGGTGATTTACAAAGCAATAAATGAAATAAAACTAAAGAGAGAACCATCACAAATGCCCATTTCACGTCTCCTTCTCTCTGTCTGTCTCTCACGCTTTATTGGTATAATTATAGCTCATCTCCCCATGTTCCCTTAGCAACAGATGAGGAGGAGCAGGAGGAGGAGGAGGAGGAGGAGGAGGAGGAGGATGGCTGCCTGTCTGCACCACTGCCTCTCTCAGAGGACATGGCAAGTGGTGCTGCTCTGCCTTCAGCCCCAAGGTGGGATGCTGCCTGGACAGGAGCTTCTGCACAATGACCCACAGCCATAAGTACTCAGACAGGTTGATTTGAAGTACCAGACAGGATTCTCAGATGATCTCTTGGGGATTTTGAGTTTTATAAGAAACATGCACACAATGTTGCCAGGTCTTGCACATTTTTTTGTATGACTAGGTCCTTGATCAGAATGATTTGTTTTTAAAACTGCCACCCTGGTACAAAGGCCTGGCTTAGGTCAGCTGGAGAAGGGCCAGCAGTTTTCTGCACCTCTTCTCAACAGAAGGCAACAGCTGAACTCAATTCTTAGGCCTCCTAGGCTACCAAAAGAAGGCAATCCCATTTCCAGTGCCTCAGACACCTCCTTCCTGGCAGGTGCTGGTCTGGGGCTGAAGCTTCTTGCCTCTTCTGCATCCTGACCTGGCAGGCCTTCTGACTCCTGTCTTCCTGGGGCCACAAAGATGGAATTGTCTCACAGTCTTTGTAGAATAGTAAGTTTTCTACATCTTGTTATGTAGGAGCGGATTAGAAATCTCAATGGCAACACCCACCTGCATTTTCAGGTGTCCCATTTTCAGATGTGTGCTTCCTCAGAAGTCCTGGCAGAGCGTCACCTGGGTCAGTTCTTTGGTACTGATAGCCAGGAAAACTGGGAAGTAACAAGTAAGTGGTTCAATGCCATCTAAGCTGTCCAAGCAAAAGGGAGGCAGAAAAAGGCTAGCAGGGTAGGCAGACACCAGCCATTTTATCACTGTCCTAAGCCCCTGGCCTGCGTGCCTCTGTGCATCTGTTGTCAGATTTGGGGGGGGAGCTTGGTCACCACAGCAGTGCTGTCATAGCTGCAGCCACTCTTGAGATGTGAGGGTCAGGGAGAAAGCTGCTAGGCTCAGGACCAGAGAGCAGATGGGAACCATATTTTGCCCCGTAGCCTTATGCCCTGTACAATACACAGGTGTCAAGCTATGAACCAAACAGACACAAAATCAGAAGTTCTATGATTTCAGAAGAGCTGTTCTTGCCCTAGGGGAAAAGTTTCCTGCAGGGGACTGCCTTTCTTAAAACACCTCACATGTAATTGATGCCATACCACACGTGGCAGCCCCTGGGGCCAAAGCCCAGTGTTTGCCTGTGGCTGAGTCCTGCTCAGAACAGGAGAGGAGGGCTCACCTGAGAGTCTGTGCCCGCAGTATGGCCGTGGTCTGCATTGCCTCAGGGCCCCATGGAAGGCGAGGGGAGAGGAACAGGACCTGTGTCCTGCAGGTCCCATCATCTCCCACAGCCCCAGGTGCTCCTGGCACGTGGGGTGGCTGGCTAGAGCTGAAATCTGCCTTCTCTGCAGCTCCACAAGGCTGGGCTGAGGTTTGACCACTCCCCACCTGGTATCCCCTTGGCTAGAGCTCCTGTATTTATTTGCAGAACAAAACTTCTTGTTTGGCAAGGAAGCACGATAGAAATAAAGGCCCAGATGTTCTCAGAAAACCCTAGTTCAGGCATTGTCAGTTTCATTCTGTTAAGTTTAGAAAGATAAAGCCACTGGTATTGAAAAGAGCCTTGTCAAATTAAATCAAACCTATTCCTCTCTGAAAATGAATCACCCCAGTTTAGACTGGAACAATTGTGTATGCTGCCTGAGACTAATTTCATGTTCCCGTCTCAGATTTTAAGGCACTCATAGAGCCAAAGCACGCTGCAGCTGTCTGCCCTGTAATTCCATGCAAACTGCAGGCTTGGCCTTCATTCCTGCCGGTACAAGGGCCTGCTAAAGGTGCAAGAGTTCAAAACATGCAGAGCTGAACAGACAAGACCAGACCTCAGATAGACAGATCTCCAACTAAACAAGTTTAAAATTACTCAGAAATGTGCTTTATCTTTTCCAGAGATGTCAGAATAGTTCTTGTTTTTTGCAAGATTGAGCATCAGCCCTGCTTTCCCATTGCATGGCAGCATGTAGCTGCGGGCTGTGGGCTGTGGGCTTGCCTTTTCTGTTTGGTGTGTGTCTCTGGGTGTCCAAAACAGGAAAATCTCTTGTTCTGGAGAAGGTGACACAGTTATTTGGTTGTGTGATGCCAGAGAAAGGTTTTCCAAACTACCTTACTACAAAATCTTAGCATTTTATAATAGGGTATGCTGCAATGCTACTCTATCCACATCTCTTCTCTGAGCCTGTCATTACTGGCAGCTACAGCCAACATAAAATCACAGGGAGGGAGTAACCTGCACCTGCAGACCAGGGTGGAAAGGAAGGGGAAAGTTCAGTCAAGTCTTGTTTCTGTTTGGCCCATTGAGGTGAAATTTGTAACACTTGAATTCTGCTGAGCTTTTCAGACATGAACAAACAAGCTCCAAGCACAGGTCCTGACAACAGGACAGGGCTCAGAGACGACCCTGGGGACCCTCCAGGTGATTGTTTTCAGGGAAGAGCGGTGCACATGGAAGATTATTCTGTTTGACTGTTGCTCCATTTCCTGGTTGCTTTGGAAACGTGTTTCTCCTGGCTTCAAAGACACGTGGGCAGAACTGAATTCCCTGTTTGTGAGTCCACCAGAGTCAGACTAGGGGCAAATGTAGACCTGAAATAGAACAGCTCTGGCAGCCTGACTGTGAACAGTAACCACCAGCTGCTGACAGAACGAAAACTATTCCAAAAATCTCTAGTGCCTGGTGTAAGTTGGTTCCTTCCATCCACCATGAGTGACAGCTGTAGAAAAGTCTTTGGAGAAGCAGAGCATGCCTTTCCCCTTTCCAGAAACAGAACTTGCCTTGGCTGACCCTGCCTGAGGGCTGCATTGGTTTATAAGCCAAATGCTCAGAGAGAAGGCATAAAAAGGTACAGGATTGCTTATGATGTGAGTTGAAGTCTCGTTCTAGTTCAGCTCTTTCAAGAGAAATGTCAAGTGTGTCCATTTATCTTCCTGCCTTCTCCAGCTCTTCTAGACTCAGCACCAAAGTCACTAGTGCTGGGTAACTAGATCCCACAGCCAACACAAGCACCATGGAACTTTCCTCCTTTGGAACAATCTCTCTGTTCCCCAGGCAGTTTCAGAGACCTGATAGCTCTCACTGGCCAGCTTGCTGACTGACAGAGGAGTCAGTTTGCAGTGCTTAGCCTTGGAGATGTGTTGAAATCAAGAGATCTCTTAAAGAGCTGGACCATTTGTCCCCTTGATGCTAAATAGCCTCACACTCAACTTCTCATGCTCCACAGGCACAAAAAGACAGTCCTTATCCCTTTCTAGACTGCATCAGTGTCGATACAAACTGTTTGTCTACATTTTGGGAGATAAAATATCTTCTAAGGTCAGCCACAATTGTTCCCACCTTCAGGTCTTCTGAGAGACTAGGACCACGGAGTCAGGAAGTATTTGAACACATCTTTTAATTGATGTAGGTGGTAACAAAATTTACTTCAGGGGCTTAATTTGGGAGTAGTGCAAAATCCTATGGTAGCCCCTGCCCTGACTTGAGTTAAGTAAGTAAAATGTAGTGAAATGTAGGTATTTCCATGCCTGCAGAATTGTGTCCACCTTCTTAGAAGAACACTGATCTCTTAGACAGTCAAATACAGTGCAGTGTTGCAAACTTTGGTTCTGCAATTTCAAGTCTCATATTGGTTCAAGAAGTGTCTGACTGCTTAGGCTGAAATATATTTTAGGGAAAAGATCACCTTTGGCCAAGCTGGTTTTTAAACTGTTTTCTAAATATCCACAAACAACCAGTCCTGGATATCACCTCTGGGTTTTGATGCACTTTGATCTTTTCTGCTGTTACCTTCCTTATGCATATTTAGCCAAAGAAACTCACCTGTCTCAATAAATAAACTGTCTCAATGGAATTTTATGCAGCATCAGGCAGACCTAATTTGACTAAATAAAGCTCATGCTGCCCCACAGTTATCTCTGTCAACAGTGCCTGAAGCAACTCCTATTTCCACTATGGTAACTAGAAGTACCATGGCTTATCTTATATTATAGGTCCAAACTACAGACCACAGAAGGAGGCAGGAGAAAACCTGTCAGTGTGACATTCTTCAGCATGAGGAAGCCTGAATAAATCTGGAGAGCTTTAACTGAACCTCTTTCTCTAAAATACATCCCATTACAGAGCAAGTGGATCTGTAATAGTCTCCTTTGATCTCTGCCAATACATGTATTTACTTAGGCATTGTGCAGGCAAAAAGAGAAATACGTGTTGTTTTCTAACCCCCATCTGTATGTGTCAATGTCTGTAGACCTTCTAAACCTCACTCTCATTATGTGTGGTGTCCCAGCCTACTCCTGTGTGTGATAATGAGTAAGTGAGCCTTCCAGACTGCCTTCTCCCATTCATTGTTATTTGATCAGGTGAAGAAATACCAGGAAAGAATCATTGGGATGACCTGGGACAATGGTAGACGTGCCTCAAAAGTCTGCTAAAAATGAAAATATGTATTTCATGTATCATAGGCTGTGATTGTGAATAGCTGGCCTTTGGATGAAAAGGCCAGCTCTCTGGGCATCTCAAGTTTCTGAGGTGGCTAAAGAAATAATTGGTTATATTAGTCAGTGCAAAATAAAAACTCTAATTTCTACTTTTGTACATTCCTTATACCAGAGGATCTACATGTTTATACTAAGGGCACTGGATTTGTTGTAGGGTTTGCCTCTTCTCAGCATCTTCTTTGCTTCCCAGTGTACTGGATGCTCCTACCCAGAGGCCACTTGTTTGTTTAGTACATGCTTGGACAAAGGAAAACAAAGGTAGACTCATTTTTCCTTGGCTGACTGTTGTCTAATTTTATTTCAATATTTTCATTTCAATGATAGGCTGGAATCATACTTCTGTCCAAAAAAAAATTGTAGTGGTAACCATACAAAGTCCCTAACTTTTAAAATTATATATGCTTAAATTTGGGGGGAGGGAGAAGTGTCACCTTGCTAAATTTCACAGTCTTCTACAAGGCATGGATCCTCTTTAAAAAAGTCATCCTAATCTTTTTTCTTCCCCTCTGAAATATGCAAAGGACCTTGTTTTAACCCCTCCTCTCAAAAGCAGCCAGACTGTTCTCAATGGATATTATAAAATAGTTATTATAAAATAGATATCTATAAAATATACATTATAAACCCAGAGGCTGTGTGATTTGATACACAAAGCTACATGGAAAACTTCAGCTAAAAACCCAGGTGAGGTTCATAAACTAGTAACAGCACATGGTCAAATGATACAGTAATGAGTTTTCAAGGACAGGATCTGTTGAAATAGTTAAGATTTCAGAAGACATATTGCTGGACACTTGTTGGCATTAGGGAAATTAGTATGGGGAAGATTCTACAGCCAATTCCAATCTTTTGTGAATAAAGAATTCCTCCTTTTTTCTTGAAATGATGGTACAATTAATATTCTACCAATAGACCGAATCTCTCCATAATCAAGCCTAAATAATTTGCAGAGCTGTGCACTGCACATATCTGTTTGTGTTGGTGCATTAACTATACTTCTGTGTATGCTTCTATCTGTTATACCTTCTTACTAGCAATGATGTGCTGTAATTAGCCTCCCTGGAGTCTTAATTTTGGAAGCAAAGTTAGTAATTTCAGCTCATCTCTTTTCCAGTGTATGCACACATGTGCAAACACATACACAAACAAAATGTTCAGCTGTCAGACCTGTGTGTCTGAGCTGACAACTGTTTTAGGAGCAGAACACAATAGCCATTAATCCCAGGAACAAGATCAACAAGTATTTCGGAGATGCTCTTTAACTTCTCACTCTGTAAATTATCTAGTAATTTTTAAAATGACCATAGTGTGTGTCTGTCTCACTAGGTTTATATGGATTTCTCATGCTTACCAGGGTATAAGCAGCTCTTTGTCCCATCAGTGTGAATTTCTTCAGAGCAACTACGGAATCCCCATGTGCTCGGCACGAGCTGATGCACTGTGGATAATTGATTCCTCCCTACCAAATTGGTAGCTTTTAAATTCAGGCTGCCTGTGATGAAAGTCATGCCATGTCCTGTCTTTAAGTTTAATTCCCTCTTCAACCTATTTTCTCAGTCTATACATGTGAGACATCAATTTTCCAACTGTCTTCTGGAAGATTGGAACTCTGTGATTAATATGTAAATTTTTTTTTTGGTTTTTTATTAGCTTTATGTGAATTATGTTTAACCTATTGGTTCTCCATATTTCCAGACATGTCATGCTCATCCATTTCAAGGATATAGGGTATTTGCTGACAGAATAATCAAATCCATACCTAGTGTGATAAGAGTAAGTGAAGGGAAGGGTGTGATTATATGACTGGGCTAAGCGATCATGGCTTCAGTCTCACAGAAGTGTTCTCCTAGATCTGGCAGTGCAGTGCAAGGTTTTCCTTTGCATTTCCCAAGCAGCCCCTGGGAAGTAACCCACCACTGTCATTGCAGCTGTTTCACGGATAGTTCCAGTTGTTTCACTATTTATTTTGTAAGCTCTTCTCCAACAACCAAGGTAGCTTAGGGAATCAAACATGACAAGTCTGAAGTTTTTCTAGGGAAAAACATTAGGTAGACACCACCAGCTTGTTTCTCCTTCACTCACCACCTCCCCTGCCTCTCATTTGAGCTAATCCTCTCTCCACACAAACTGCTTTTCTGGTTAGCAGCAAATGGATCAAGGAACACATGCTGTGACTCTGTCACGAGTCCATGCTTCAGCTCCCTCCCAGGAGTCACCCAAAAGATAGGAATGTCCCTTCTGCCATCAGACCAAAGGGGACCTGACCCAAGACTGGGGATTTTCACAGCAGCAGATGACAATAGAGAGAAATAGCTGCGTCCAGTATAGGCATTTCCATCAGAATTTGTCATTTAGGTTCCCTCTGGAGAAAAACCATGTGAATGTTTGATTCACCTACCCTAAAGCAAATGCTTAAAATAGGGCTAATGAATAGCTCCCTAAAATGTGCCTTTTTCTGTCACTGGAGAATGAAGGAGCCAGGTTGAGAAGGTCAGCTGTTCACATCTTGATCATCAGTATCTGAAAGTCAAACTACCTAACTCCCACTCACACAACATTTTAAGACAAAACCTTAGGTTTTCTCAGCACTCAATCATAAGGGAGAGACTAAATAAAGGAAAACTGGAATATTATGTGAGTAAAAAAGAGTAATTGCATAAAAAATTTTGAAATTAGCATTGTTGCCATTATTGTGCTGGTTATTGTACTTACATTCTCTGAAATCCTGTGTCTGAAATATATAAGGTGTAGCCCTTTGTTATTTTGCTATTTTGGAGGCCTTTGCTGCATACTGCTGTGTCTATGCACTGACAGCCGGCAGAGGTTGATTTTTATTTGTCTTGTTTTAGGGCTTATGGACTGTGTATATTTTATTTCAGAAAGCTATTCAACAGACAGTTACAGTTTATTAAACTCTACAGAGCTTATTGTTATCCAATGCACAAATATAGCCTGAAAGAAATAAGGCTTTCCAATGATGATTCTCTGTTTAAGATATTTTTTGGCATTCTGGTCTATGCATAGAGAATATATAATGGCCCATCTCTGTTTTAGACACTTGTTTTCATGATGAAAGGCAGAAGGGATAATTCAAGCCTGATGTCTGGTTTGTATTAATTGAATTAAAAATAATGAACTAAAATGCTGTTTTCTATCAGCTCTCCCAGAAGGATCAGCCAGCATATGCATAACTGTCTAGGTGCTGAACTTCAACAAATATACACAATAAAAAAAAAGGAAAAACAGAAAAGAAAAAAAAATTTGAAACTTTTTTTTTATCCAATCTGCTCTGGTTTTTTTTTTAGCAAACTTTCATGTGATAATACATAGGATGGGATAATCAGGGATTTTAGTTTTTGGAGGGGGTGGAATTCTGAATTGCCACTTTTATAATACTAGCCTAAGCAGGAGATGATAAGGTGGTTCTGTCACCAGTAAATAGTAGGTGGTGCAGAATTCATGTGGGAAAGCTTCTTCTAATTCTGGTTCTGGCACTGAAGGAAGTCTTCCGTGAAGATGATGGGCAAAAAATTTTGAAGGATAATTCCTGGTTGTTCCTTGTTAATCTCTTTCTTTCATATACAGAAGGACAAGACAAACTGAAAACCATAAAAACTGTGAGAGCCACTGCAACACTTAAACCACCATGTGATTGCAAGTAGTATAAAAAATAGGAATTTAATAAATTAATTTCACTGTACTTTCATATGAGTCTGCAGTGTGCCCTAGCAGCTGGTCAAGGGAGGGGATTGTTGCACTCTGCCCTGAACTGGGGCAGCCTCACCCCAAGTCCAGGGGGCAGTTTTGGGAGCCACGATATCAAAAAGGTATTAAACTATTAGATTGTGTCCAAAGAAGAGCCATGAGGATGGTGAAAGGCTTTGAGGGGAAGTCTTGTGAGGAGTGGCTGATATCACTTGGTCTGTTCAGCCTGGAGAAGAGGAGACTGAGCAGAGACCTCATTGTGACTTCAACATCCTCAGGAGGGGAAGCAGAGGGGCAGGTACTGATCTCTTCACTCTTGTAACCAGGGACAGAATTCAAGGAAACAGTGTGAAACTGTCAGGGAGGTTTAGGGTGGATGTCAGGAAAAGGTTTTTCACCCAGAGTGAGGTTGGGCACTGGAACACACTCCCCAGGGCAGTGGTCACAGCACCAAGCCTGACAGAGGCCAGAAGTGTTTGGACAATGCTCTCAAGCACCTGGTGTGACTCTTGGGGTGCTGTATGCAGGGCCAAGACTTGGACTCAATGGCCCTGATGGGTCTCTTCTAATTCAGCATGTTCTATGATTCTATGATTTTCATTTCCTGTCTTTTTTCTTTTTTCTTAGAGTAATCTTGGATTATGAAAGGTAAGTATGACTTGGAAGACACATCTGGCTTCCCTGCAGAAGTGCTTTGCAGCAGCCATCGCTGAGTTGTGTTTGACATGGCGTGTAAGAAACAGCAGCTCTGTCAAAATTCCACAAAATTAGATACAGGGAAAGCTATTTGTCTACAACAGGCCAACCAATGAAGAAAGAAAGTCAGTCCTTGTAGGACAGTCCTATGGCTGAGGATTTTTATATTAACTTTCTCCAAGACAGCAAAGCCAAGTATTTTCTCTTATGTCTAGTTTCCTAAATTAATGATCACCAGAGGGCTTTTGAAGGAGCATGAGTCAGTGGTTTCACTTGAGGGCACCAGATACACTCAAAGTAGAAATGAGGCAAACTCTTTTAATACGCTTTGGGGATAAATACAAACCAAAAGGAAAAATCATGCTCATCCAGCCATCAGCTTTAAAATGAAGTATAAAGAAGAAATATCAGCCTTTACACTGTTCAACTTTATTCTGAATCTTGAATATTAGCCTGCTCTTTACAGTTGAAAAAGTGCATGCACACATAAATCACAAATACATAAAAATGTACTTCTTCTGTATCTATGTGTACACATGTGAAAATTTGGAGTGGCAAACTGCATTGGGCACTTTTGACATTTGCATTTGACAATTTTGACTAATTTATAAATTATATATATTTTATATAAATATATATAAATTATATAAAATCCTCACTGAGTGTAGCAAGATTCCACCTAAAGCATCCATCATGTTTCTTTTGAATCAGAGTAAGGAGGTCTGGAAATCTAAAAGAGTAAATGACCATTTGTCAGTAAATGACAGCTCTCCTGTGATCTATGACAACTGGATGAAATGAATGTTAGACCAAAGAACCATTGATTCAGATAGAAATTAAGAAAAAAAAAGCTTCATGGAGACTGCAAGCTGCTTAATCAGGGTGTTGCTCCTAAAATCTGTCTCCACTTCTATAAAATAATCCTATTAGCATAGCACATCTGGAATACATCTTCCAGGACTTTAATGCAATCAGAGTTAGATATTTCATGCAGGTCAAATATCTAAATCTGCTTGTTGTCTAGAAAGGCCTGGACACCACATAATATTTATAGTCTATGCCACGCTAGTAACAAGAGTTAGATATTATTATTGCTGAGTGGTGAACCTTTTCATTGTGATAAAACATTGAGCAAGCCATTAAAAAGGAAATAATGGCTTATAGAAATATTATGTACTGTAATGCTTTGCAGTGGCTATAAAGCTATCCACCTCCCATATTTCAGTGAGTCTGGTGATTACTTATCAATAGCAATTGAGCTGCAAAGCTCTTTCTGGGGATGAATAAAAACCTGCAGAGACCCAGTGATGCACACAGCCTATTTATTGTGCTCAGCCAACGAGTTTTCAGACTCAGGGCTCACTATAGCCAACACTGGTTGCAAGAAGGGAAAAGGGAGAAAGAGAGGTGCAGGAATTTGTTCCACATAGACAAGAGTTTTTAAGCTCCAGGCAATAACGAGTTAATGCTATTTAGGCCTTCATTTGGCAAGGACTTTAACATGTGCTTAAGTTCAGGCAATGCCAACACATTGATGCTACTGGAAAGCCCCATAAACATCTGAGTATTAAGAGTCATCTTGGCAGAATTCCTTCACATTTTTTATATTTTCTTAATTTATACTTTCTGTACATAGTCTTTATCTCTTAAATGTAAGCAAAAGTTTTGTGAAACCAAGACCTCTGCACCTGGCTGTCCCCATGCACTAATTATTACTAATTTGTCAGTCTAATGAATTCTTTTGTTGACACTCAACAAACACTTGAATTTATAGTCCCGTTCCAGCTTTTAGGAGAATCTGGGTAGCCTTTTTCTTCCTTTCATTGTAACATATTCTCTCTTTATGCATAAGCATATCTGGTTTCATATGTTCTTCTCTTCAATTATTTAGTAGAAACTTTTATATTTCAGATGGGAAAGCCTGAGGGAAATTGCCCAGTAAAAATGAGTTTCTTTTTGACCCACTTGTTTTTGAAGATGATGGTCTTCTGTTGACAGTAGTTTCTGGGCATCATTATGAGTCACACTTTCAAGTCACTGATGATTTCCTAAATTAATCTGATACAAATAAATTCCCTGTTTTTGTTAGCATATCTCTTTTCCCCATGACTAGGTCTGAAAGGGGAAAAAAGTACCCATTGTGAAGTCATCACCATAAAAAATGTCCATCTATGAGAATTGCCATTTCTCTCTGTTCTTCTTATGATCACTCCTGTGTGATACTACTCCTAGTCATTCCTCATTTTGGAATAGCAAGCCTCTGATGAAGAATGACTGATGCAAATGCTTTTTTTTCCACCCCTTTTATAAATCACAAACAGGTAATAAACTGGTAAGTGTGTCATTATAATCACAGACCCTTCATTTACACAGATTACACCTTTTCAGGGTTTTGGTTGCCATGATGCTCAGAAACTAGATTCATGGAAATTAAATAAAAACTCTAAATGGAAAAGGTAAAATTTTAAAAAATTGTTTTTAAAAAATTTACACTCATATGATTGCATTTGGTAACATTTATTACAAATGACTAAGCAAAGTGAAACTAATCTTTTGTTTGCAAATACCCAACATATTCTCTTGCACATAAAATTTCACTCCATATTTTTTGCAGAAGGACTGGGAAAATCATAGCATTTCTTTTGTTTGTTTCCTACAGCAAAAGAGTTCCTCTTTTCTCTCTCCATCTTTCTGTTGTAGGCAGAATCTCATTCCCCAGAGGAGGTAAAGCAAAGATACCCTACTGAATATGTTATAAATTCCACCTCAGGATATGTTCTACTTCTAGAAAAGGAGTTAAAATTAGAAGTGTTAGTTCAAATAAAAGTGTGTGTCGCTTCATTTTAGAGGTCCTCAGAGTTTTTAACAGCTGTATGAACTGGGGAAGTGCTGAAGCATAAAGCCTCCTAAACACCTTTTCTGTGTGAGCTTGTGTGAAGAGAACCTGTAGGTACCTGTGAACGTGCATGGGGAAACAGTCACCAGAAAACAGCAGGTCTAGGAGAGAAGAAATGTGGGCTCAGGAGTGTGTGAACATCCTGCACACTGGTCCTGGCTTATCTCTAAGGGCTGGGAAACCCAGGACACCCCGAGTTGGCTGACAGTGTCCAAGGCCAGCCCACACTCAGGCCACCACCAAGAATGTGCAAAGACCATGTATACACCTACCTGGTGTGAATGGGCAGCCATGGAGGGGTTGCTCAAACACCCACCCAGAAGCTGTGGCACATCAGGAGGATTGTCCACTCCTGAGTGAAGTGTTGGGCCTCCCTGCTCAGGCTCCAGCCTGGGGGGTGTAAAAATTGAGTGTGCTGCCTGATATAAGTGCCTGCTATTAAAAGTAGTAGCTTGGATTCCATTAATGATAACAGTTTCATTGGTAAAAGTTGTTCTGCAGCTATTAATTGGGATCTGTCTCCCCTGATCTGATTCCTGGAGGGACGATCAAAGTAGAGTGCATATAACACCTATGTGGTCCTTTACTGTGTTCTGATAAACTCCCCCACCACAATCCATGTCCCTCTCTTCACACCAGGAAGGAGCCCTGAAAAGGTCACACACACAATTGGCAGAGATAAGACAAAAAGCAGTTTAGAGGAGCTTTAGTAACATGTCTCTTTTCCCCAGTGAAGATAGAGGGTTGAGATGAGAACTTCACTTTGAAATGAGCAAAAATTATCTTTTAATTTTGGCAGCAAATTTATACCTTAACATGAGGCTTTCACAGGCAGAGATCCAATGCTGAACTCAAGCAAAAGTAAAGGCATTTATTGGTGCTTAAAAATGTCCTGCTGCGTGCAAACAAATGACAAGAGAGAGCCCCAGCTCCAGAGGATGTACAGAATAGACAAGAAGTGTGAGGCTGGCAGGGAAACCATAGCAGGCAGAGAAGGATTTGCTCAACATCACAAACATGGCAGGTCCTCTGCAGAGCAAGTGCTCTGACCCAGTTCTGGGGTCATGCCCAGTAAAAATGTGCTTCCCTGTTTCTCTAGTTTTATGACAAAAAAAGTCAGGTTTACCCACATTTCTTCTTCATTTCTATCTTGCCTTCATCTGACTTCTTTTAAAATAAACTTATAAAAGAAAAGGAGTCTGCATATTTTTTAAAAAATTTCTTTTAAAGTAGTCCTGGACAATGGAGGCTGGAACCATTGCTCGTCATGGAAAGCAGTACAGCATTTCAGGCATCAAAATGGAAAATGGAATTCCTCAAAAGTATCTGAGTAGGAGCAAAAATCTATCCAGTCTTGTCTCCCTACATTGGTGTGGATTATATAAAATATAATTCCTGTTTCTTAAAAAGATAATAATTCTTCACAATTAATAGTTGTGAAAAGAAGCATTCATGCACCAGGCTTCAATTTTTAATGAATGTGTTTTATTGGGAAAGCAGTTTACTGCTTTGGAGTAGATTCACTTGAAAGTACAGTGGGACAGCTTCTGTGATGGCTTTCTCAAAGATTACAGTTGAGAACATGAATCATTCATGATTTATCATCTGCAATTCATGCTTTATTTATTCCCTCCTTTTAATTTAATTTACTTGTATATATGGGAGATTAAATCACACTTCTCCTGCTTAGGCAAAACATAATGTGAATGAAAACCTAATCAGAGAGATGGCAGCAGCCTAAAATTGTTGTGCTGGATAAAACACAAACAGGCAAGGTGTAAAAATGAAGAGGCGTGGTAGAAACCGTAACACCCATAGAAAATGGGTGGTAAGATTATTTTAGGTAACAGTAGTTCACAGCTCAGTTGGGCTGAGTGCTGAGCTGCCTTGAGAAAAAGTTGCTTAAGAAATACTCTGATAAAATCAAAATCTTGATAGCAGTGTCTTTAAGGATATCCAGAACTTAAGAACTTGCTTAATGCTCTGTTTCTTGCTGTCTGGGTTGCCAGAAAACAGAGGTTCAAAATGTTTAGTTTCTCTGTGGTGTCTGCAGCTCTCATTCTGCAGGAGACTCCATGAGGATGGTGGTTCTCAAGAAATACTCCATGGGTTTTGGTACTTTCAGTTTTAGACTTCACTGCCCTTTCATGGGCACTTACGTTCTGCTCCCAGCCCCCCTAAGCTCCTCCAAAGTCCATTCTGCAATTTGGTGACCAATGCCCTTTTTGGCCTTGACAAGCTCAACAATCCTTGACAGCAGAAGAGCTCCTTGCCATTCCTCAGCCAGCTCCAGCTACTCCCACACTACTGTGTTGGTCTCCTTCTCCAACCCATCTTAAAAAACCTTGCACTCAAGCTGTCCCCAGAAGTCTCCCCTTCTTACTCTCACACAAATGCCAGAATGTCTGGGAATTGGGTGCAGGGAGAGAAAGGAAGATGGGGAGGGGACAATCGAAGACCAGCTGTCCGCTAGCTCCCATCTTTCCCCAGGTAGGTGTTACCTGTGTCCAGAAAGAGATTTACTACTAAGGAACCCAGATCCACAAAAAATATGGCTTTTGATATGTAGCTAAAGGACAGACTTGTCTGTTCTTATTTGGAATAGAAGCAATTATTTTCCTGGTATTTATAACTAGGTAGGATATAGCTGCACCTGATTTTTCCTTGTCTAGCCTGTGCTTTCACGTCTGCTTGTCTTATACTAAAAATGCTCCAGACATGTTTTCTGAATGTCAGCCTGTTCATTTGAGTTTTAATTTCCCAACCAAGATAAGAAGCTTGAAAACTGATATCCCAGAGGGAAATTGGCTGAAATGCTGTAAACTACAGACTGTGCTAAAAGAAAGCCACCTACAGAGAAATATATCAGCACCGAACATATGTTTAAAATTGTCTTTTAAAATAGATGTAACTGGGGATTAACTACTATCACTGTACTGGCAACTCAGTGCACGTGTGTGCAAAGAGAGCGTGGGGATTTTAATCAACTCATTTATTCATGTCAAATCTTTGTAGCTTATGTAAAAACCAAACCTCAACACTTCTGTATGTCCCTAAGTGCCCCTGACAGCTGACTACAGTTTGATCAAAACACCTCTTTTTCTGAGTGCCACTTCCTCCTCCTTTAAAAATGAAAAAGCATCAGACCTCTAGCTTATTTCCATTGCCTTTTTAAAAGTTTAACTTAAATATTACTGCTCTAGCTGAAGATGATGTATTTCAGAGCTTTATTACTTATTAGACTCTCCATTGGCAAGGAAATATTATTACAAACAGAATCTACTCAATCAGGTGTTCAGGATTTTTGACACTCAGTGGAAAACACCCACAGAATCACTGATTAGTCCTTTTGCATGAGCACTGGCTATTCAGAGGGAGACAATTGGGTCAGGCTTCCTGGCAGAAGAACATTCATTGTAAGCGGGGCTTGCAAAGGAAGGCAAAGGAGTGTTCTTTGGGAGTCAATAGGTGTCTGGCAAATTCAGCTCACAGAGAGAGAAAAAAAAAAAAAAAAAAAGATATTTGGAGGAAGTGTTGCTTGTGGTTATGTGGATTTAATCCCCAGTCATCAGGATATCTAATGAGCCCAGGGCTTGTACTTGAAGGAGTTTTGCCAGTTCAGATGTTCATGGCTGGAGTCACATAGGACACAAGTGAGTGCTGGCATAAGCCTTATTTATATATCCCTCCAGAGACCACCAATCCAGTTATGTCATAGACCAGAACACTGCTATAGCAAAAGGCTGGTCTTTAGTTGTGCAATACATTTTAGGGAGGTAAGTTCTGTCGTCATGTCAAAAATGGCTTTCTGTCGTAACAAGGAAACCACCACAGTTTGCTCACTGTAGAGGAGAGATATAGGTACCTCTGATCACATGGAATCTTCAAAATATATGTGTATGGCTTTACTATCCTCATCTGGAGGCAAGTGGAAAAATCAGTATGATTCTCTTCCTTGTGATACTAGATATTGCTCCCAAAAATGCCTGACCACGTGAGACATATGAGTTACAGCACTTAGCAGTGAAGTGATCGAATTGCCAGGACACAGTCTGCACAGGCAGCTGTAATACCTCAATCCCACTGATTAGTGTCTTTTACTACAAGTACCATATTTGGTGCCTAATACATTCTTCTGCTTTTGTTATGCTTCCCAACACTGATAATGACTCACAGTAAAACAAAGGTAGCTCTTGACATCCTTTAGGAACTCCCACTAGTCAAATAGAGACCATAAAGCTTCCATGTCTTGATGTGGAAGTCAGTGAGTTTGAATGCTGGCTTGTGTGGCTAATGCTTATCCTTCAGCACATAATCGGCTCAGGGCTAATGAGTTAGAAGAGCTCAGATACGGCCAATCAAGTTCAGGCAGTGGCTTATTCTAGAAACCTTCTATTTTTGGAGCAGCTGAACCATATAAAGACTTAACAGGTTATTCCAGATGAGTCTTGTTGCTGCATTTCCAAAATGCCATGGATGGTGGCCGTGCAGGAGGACAGTAAGAAGAGTGAGCAGCCTGGTTTAGTGGAAGGTGTGTCTGCCCATGGCAGGGGGACTGAAAGTAGCTTATCTTTAGAGTCCTTTCCAACTCAAACCGTTCTGTGATGCTATGAATCTGATGCTACAACTGTGTCAAAGTTGGCCACAATGATTTGGGAAACTTCCCTGTCTTCAACACTCAGCATGGAGGCTGAAGTAGTGGAGCAGCATTGCCATGCTGTGACTCCCTGTGGGCTGAATTGCCTGTATGCTGTCAGGATGGCACAGATGGCCCTCTGAGCGGGGCTGATCGAGGGTAAGCCACACTGAGTGTCCTTCCAAAGGAGACCTGGGCACAGCAAGTCAGGCAGAGAACAGGTGACAAATGTTTTCCTCATGTCCTCTGCAATGTAGGGAGGTGTAAAGAGTGAGAAATATGGGCTCAGGAGGATAAGAAGTACCTTAAACTTGCAAGATATGAGTTAAGAAAGGAAGCAGAGATGAGGGGAACAGGGTGAGAGTACATGTGTTTATTGCCAAATGAAGAGCCTGGTTCTACTGTTGAACGATTGTGGGTTCAGGACAGCACCTGTAAATGAGACAGAGAGCTCCTTTACCTCCAAAAGGAACCCTAATGGTTCCTATGCCTCTGCTGCATAGGTGGCAGTGTGCCAAGACCCCATATCCAGCAAACCTGGATAGCCTGAGACCACGGGCAGTGCAGCTCAGCACCCATCCAGCTGCCTTGGTGGTGACTTCTGGTGTGGACACAGGGCTGACAGAGCTGCCTTGCACTGCCTGCACATACTGGTCCTGTGTGTTCATGGGATGTGTTTGCTCTGCAGCAGCTGGGAGCAGGGCAGTGGGAGGTTTCTACATCTGTGGCACGGATGTAGAGTATGCATGCAAGAACATTTCCAGTGCTTAGCAGTGGCCCAGCAGACACATTGTGCCCATGGTGGCACAAGCCATGCTGGCAGAGGAGCAGGGGCTATAAGTCTGTGTGTGAGGTCTCAAATGAGGAGACACACTTGCCATTGTGCTCTCCTATCTGCTGGCTGCATCTGAGATGAAACACAAATTTATACAGGAAACCATTGCCAAAATTCAGCTGCGTCACTGCCAGGTCTTTGGGGGTTGCTTTTTCCCCGCCAGTAGGACTCTTTGCACAGCCCAGAACTCTGTCTTGCTTATGGCCCCTGATAGTGAGTGCCATCATAAAGCCCTAAAGGATTCTGCATTTCTGTGCCTGTCCTCTGGGAGTTTCTCAGGTCTCCTGCCGTTCCCTGGAGGCAGAGTGGAGGAGGGCCACGGCACAGCACTGCTGGCAGAGAGCGAGCTGGCAGGGCACAGATCTCCTGCAAAATCACACTCCATGTGTGTGCTTGTAGAAAGGAGTGTTGATGCCTCCACTGCATGCAGGACAGAACATGGCTATTTTCCAGGACACCTCCTAAAAGCTAACATCTGGCTAGCAGGGCTGTGGCACAGCACGTGCCACCTGGGCAAATGGAGCTGCTGGCTGGAGCTGGCTCGGAAGGCATGGAAAAGCAGCTGAGAGCTTGGCACAGCCTTCAGGCCTCAGAAGCACATACAGGGTTGTGAAACTGCTGCCTACTCTCACACAAGGGAAATCTCATGGGTTGCCTCCACAGAGAGCACTGCACACAGTGGCACGGCTCCTTTCATATCAGTGTAACCAGGTGGCACCAGTGTAGCTCCCTGTGGGGACTGATTCCTGCCTCCAGGCTCCAGCTCTGCCACTTGGAACGCAGTCTCCACATCAGCATCTTCTCTTCTTGCCCTCTCCTCCCTCATTCCTTGCTGTACAGCAACCTCTCTGCCAGGTGGTTTGAACATGGCACAGCGAGGTGCACAGTCAGCCCAGGAAAATGAGCAGGCACCATAAACCAACCCCTTGCTGCTTTTTGCTGAAAATAATCCTGTTGTGTCTCTGAATAGTACCCCTTGGTGATGTACTGCTGCACAAGATACCCTCCACTGCAGGATCAACAAGTGTTACATGAGCGAGAAGAGAGCCTCCACTACTTTACAATGCCTCTCAGAATGAAGATGCTGTCATCTAAAATGCTTCTGGTTCTATCAGGAGATTTCTCTTTTCATGCTGACCTCCATTTACAGAGTTGTTTCAGTAAAAATTGAGCCACAGAAGGCAGGGTGTAAAGCCTTGAATAACGAAGCCCCTGAGGTTCTTCCGGAAAACATTTAATTTATACTCTTTATCCTGCCGTCTCTTTTCTTTCAACTGAATGAAGGAATCACTGATTTCATTAGAGGTGAGGAAAGAAAGTTTTCCAGCCTGTTTTTTGTGCTAGATGCAGAAGAGTTTTGGCTTTTCTCTGGTCAAAGGCTACTGTGTAGCACCATCCTGTACTTTCATCTTCCCGTGTCTTCTCCTGGTAAAGTCTGGCCCTTCACTCTTAGCCCCGACTTTCATGAATGCTGTTCCCAGCTTTGCAGCTCCTCCCCAGGCAGCTGCCAGCTGCCTCTTTTGCTGTTGTTCTTCCTTATCCTACTTGTCCAAAAATCCATAATGAGTAGCTAAATTTCTAAGAAGATATTTTAAAAGCTAGTCTTAATAGTACACTTTCATTTCACATACTCTTCACTCAGCAGCAGATAAATCCAAAGTATAAAGATGTGCTGTACAGAACAGCTACAAGTAATTGATGCTGTACAGATATTTTTGAATGAACCCATGCAAAAGTTTTCAAGTTGCACAATAAAATGTATTAACTTTGGTTGAAACTCTGTTCAGTCATGAATTAGAAATTTGGGGTATGATCTTTTTGTTTTGTTTTGGGTTTTATTTTGCCTTTTTTTGGTTAGTTGTTTGGTTGATTGGCTAGTTTTTTGGGGTTTTTTTTGTTTGGAGGGACCTGACAAAGTTCGGCACTTTCACATGGTTTTGCCATGACATCAGGTAACCCTTTGAAGCCAATAGGTTCAGAGCAGTTGCAGTTTGATGTTTTGGAGCTGTAAAAGCAGCCTATACCAACTGGCAAGTAGATGTCTGGAGGTGTGAGGTGTGTAAACTGAAACAAGTTTCAGCTGCAGGTGAGTGCTGATGGCAGGCTGCACTGCAGTGCCTTGCTGCCTGCCAGCTGAGAGGGACACAGGGGTGCTGTGCTGCCAGGAGGGCAGGTGACACCAAACTTCACACACCTCTGTGGGCTACACCAGTGATCTGTTGCTCTGACACCTCAAGCGCCATGCTGGGGGTTAAACAATCCGAGTACCACCAGCATCTTGTTCTTGGAGCTCTTTTAGGAGCTGTACAGGAACAGCAAGGGTAGGCAGGCAGGGGTGAAGCCCTAGGACAGGCTGGGTTCTGCAGTCCCCTCCAGTGCTCCCATTGGGCTGCATGTGCCCTGAAGCAAAGTGTGTCTGAGCTAGGATTGTTCCTCTGCATCTCCTTTTCCTCCTGCTGGCACATCCCAGTGTACATGTGGCACTTTGCTCTTGCTGGAGGGCTGGGCATTGGGAACAGTTACAGGGAAAAGACATTCTAGCTCTGAATACCAGTTAAGTGCTTGGTACCTGAACCCTTTGCTCACTGCTACCACCAAGTCTCTGGAAACCAGTATGCTGTGCTGTGAGCAGTTATCTGTGGCTCTACAGTTCCCTCCCCAGGGCATAGGAGAAAGAGGTTTCAATTGTGAGAGTCTGCTCTCCCCTCTTCCTTTGGATTGCTACTGCCCATACTCAGCAAGACCTGGGCAAGGTGGGAAAGTGGCTTTGTGTATGTGGGAAGATCACCTGTGTCTAATTTAGGGACATCATTTTGTCTGGCCCTGTCATTTCATTAGTTTATCAGAATATATTGTAGGCAAAATGAGCAATGAGAATAAATAAAGCTAGATTAATTGAACGTGACAACTAAAAACACCTTGAAGCACATGCCAAAAGTGTTCCCATGTTGGCCCTACTTCAAACATAGCTTCAGCTGTGTGCTGTGACCACAGCAGTACCATCAGCTGCTGCTGGTTCTTCAAGTAGTATCAGGACCAGGAGGAATCCATGGTTACTTGTATTTGTGATTAAAGAATGAAACTTAATCTGAAAACTATCAGAGAGGGACTGCTACCAAAGTGACAAGAAAGAGTGAGGAGAAACACATAGAAAAGGAAAGAAAGGGACTGAAAATGTAAAGCAGGAAATAAGTAGATAAATAAAAAAGCAAGCCAGAACAAAGAATTACTTGCCATACAAGCAAGATTCCTTTCTTTATTTCATCTGCACTCACTTCAGTCCAAGTGTAAGGATTCTCAGAAGGTGATCTCTAACTGGGCAGTAAAATTTTAGCAGTAGGAAAAGAACCCCAGAGTAACATCTCTTGTTTGCAAGGAGGGATGTGAGAGGTCAGTCCTGCAGCTGTGATACCTCTCCATCCCATGGCAGGTCCAAGCTGAGATGTGTTTGTAGGTGGGCAAAAGGGCTGACACTTTCTATGCACAAAATCTGAGTAAATACACTCTCCCTTTTTCAGTGTGAGAGGTTTCAGGGCCCCCCTGATGTAGTTCCTCTGCTATGCAGTATCAGGAAGATGTTTATCTATGATGGTTTTGGGACATGTGCAAATGGTGCATTCAGCTCCAAGTTTCAAGCCTGAGCAGGACTGGAAGCTGTATGTGGTCCTGAACTGCTCACTGTGGGGCAGAGAAGTCTGAGCTCCACTTTTGTTCATCACTAAATAGCAGCTTGAGAGGAAGCTGGGTAGGGCTGGATTCCTCAAAGATGAGTGACTTTCATGTTGTACATAATACACATTTTTCAACAGAAATGCCCTTGGGGTTGGACTGGTGCCACCTTCCATGAAAAGCTCCTGGAAAACTCACTGTGGCTCAGCAGGGAAAGACCAAATCCTCCTGATGCTGAGGCAAAAGGGAGAACACTCTTGGCAGTTGTTGCTTGTTTCAGGTAAGGAACTTGGTAAACAAGGCTCTGCATAATTGCACCTCTGAAGAGGGATTTGAGATGAGAATATGAAGAGCTCCATCAAAAGAAAAACAACATTTATTTGCATGTGAAGGAATGCATCCAACTTTACCAAGACTAAGGTCTGGGCTGCCTGGCACATTGTTTGAAGCTCTGTCAGAAGAGATTACTTGTTTCATATAGTAATCATAACTAGCATCCTAATATCTCTTTCACCTCGCCAATGGAAATTTCTTTTTTGATTAACCTGACTCGCCCTGGAATAACTCAACCCAGGGCCCTTGTGTTGCTCTATCAGACATGCAACACACCCTTCAAGGGGCAAAACCTGCCTCTGCCTCCTACCTCCAAGAATGATTAAACAAAAATAACACTGTTTTTAAGAGGGAGGACTGAATCAAAGCAGCCCTTTGAAATATCTGCCAACCCAGAAGTCAGCTCTCCAAAGAAATTACTCTAAATGAGTGAGTGTGAGTAGGCAGTGTGATAGCTGGGGCAATTTCCAAGAGTGATGCTCATCAGGCATATAATGCTGTTGAAAGTAAAGTTGACAGGGTGCTCACATCCCAGTAGACCAAGGTTAAGGAGATTCAACCTGCCCCTCCCAAAAGTCCTGTCACACTTCCCCTCAGAGTCAGAATTTGTTTTCTAATGGATGTGTCTGATGCCAGATTAATTTTGTAGACTTAGTGAAGTGAAAAATAAATGAAAACTTGAAATGGAAATTGAGCTAGATGTAAGGTAATAATTCAATGTGATGCAGACATTATTATTAGTAGTAATGTATTGCACTTCTTATCATATGACATGGAACAAAATCCTTCCCTT
Organism: Cyanistes caeruleus; assembly: GCF_971803275.1. Classification (NCBI taxonomy): domain Eukaryota; kingdom Metazoa; phylum Chordata; class Aves; order Passeriformes; family Paridae; genus Cyanistes; species Cyanistes caeruleus. The sequence continues at coordinate 48,012,933 of NC_141704.1, read as the reverse complement.
TTTCTTCCCCACTGAGTTTGCTATAAGACCTGCAGAACTGCACTGCTTCTAAAAGGCATTTCTTGTCACCACAAAATAGCTATTGAGACCCTGGGATCACAGCCCTTCCTGGTCATCCGAGAGCACAGGCAGCAGCAGCTGTGCCACAGTCAAAGGGCCTGGGGGTATCTGGGCACTGCTGTAGAGTTACTTGAAACCAGCTGCTTTCCTGTGCAGGAGGGCTCACACTGGGCATCAAGATGAGCTTTGGTGCTGGCACAGCCTGCTCAGGACCCTTGGCTCAGCATCACTGCTGGACAACACATGTGACCCACACATCCAGCATCCCTTTCTCCTGTGCTCCACAGCCACGCTGACCCCTCTAAGGGAGGTAGAAAGGTAATGTCTGCACAAGTAAAATGAATAAACACATATTTCTGAATTCCTTTTTTTTTTTTTTTTTTGCATTAATATTTCTGTATCCATCTCTCCCTCATGTTCTTTGGGTGAGATTTTGGTGAATTTACTGTCCTCCTGATCCAGCTTTCCAAACACATCCAATCATTTTTTTAGCTATTCAGAGGGGTATCTAGTGTATCTGCTTGCCAGGATAGAGCAGCAGCTTATAATCAGTTTATTTTCAGCAAGCTGCATTCTTTGGTGTCTGGCCAGAGGGTTTTTACATCAGCTGCACACAGATTTTTGGAAGGCACCTGGTGTGATTTTCTGCTGGAGAGCACCTGGGAAAGCAGAGTTCAGCTCAGGAGAGAAATCACACTCATCAGGTTCAGTGTCCCCAGGCCAATTGTCTGACTAGGAATCTGCTTCATTTCTCAGCTGCTCACATGTGCAACAATTTTGATTTCAGTCTCTAAAATACCTCTCAGGTTTCTCCCTCTAAAAACAAAATGGCTATATTACAAGTAAGATTTTCAGTGATAACACAAGGAGATTCTTCTGTTGTCACTTCCTTGGTCTTGTTGGGTTTTGTCTCATACTAAACAAGGGTAGAAAAGAAGCCCTGTAGTTCAAAGCCTGATTTCAAGTCAGAGGAGAGACTTTGAGGTGCTCTGGCACAGGTTTCAAATACTAGCTTTGTCCTCTGAATGAATTTATGTTGTGGGTATGCAAAACATTTCATGTCTGTAAGTTTCAAAATGTTTGAGGTGTGCTCCTGTTACAAAAATGCCCTGAGTTTGGAGCTGACAGTCTGCAAATAGAGATGAGCTCCACAGATTAATATTGCTCACTTAATATAATATTGAGGGCATATGAGGAACTGTTTTTCTGGTTATGCACTTGACACGTAGCACTCTTTAGGCCAGAAAATGGGTTTAGAGCTGCACAGTTTAGTTTTGAAATGCAGATTGGGTCATTTGTATGTTTGGCTGTTTGATTCATGTGTACAACTATAGCAGCAATCCAGCATAAGCCTGTTTGAAATGTGTCCCTGGCAGTCAGCTGGGCATTTCTAATCAAGCCTGACTCTGGAACTACTTTCATACTCCAAAGGGATTACACTATCACAAATCACTGGGTACCATTTCCAAATGGTGTGATTGCTGTATGACAGCTAGAGGAAATGCTGCCTGCTTCCTGACTTATAGGAAAAGTCATTTGTTTAAATGAGAATTAGCTCTTTATCATCTGGAAGAACCAAGTATTATATGGCAATGTAAATATGTCAGAGAAGTGGTGTGTCAAGCTGAAGCAAGGCAGAAAATGCTAGAAATATGAGGAGCCTTGTGTGCATTTTCAGCTTTGTGCAGATTGTCCTGTGGGTCCTAGAGCTAAACTGGTCCCTCTAGTTTGCCATCTATAAAATGTCTATGATTTTATAATTATCTCCATCTGAGGTCTGCTGGAAAGATTTATTCTTTAGTGTTTGCAAAATATTTAGAGATTCCCAACAGAATATGTTCCATCAATGTAAAAATATGCATTATTCATCCCCTTTTTAAAACTAAGTTCTGACTTAAGGAGCAAGAGATTATCTTGCAAGCAAAATGCAACTAAAATGAACAAACTAATATTTATGAAAGCATAGCACAAGACCAAGTACCTCAGGGAATTTTTTTCTTTTGCTGGGTTTTTGGCTTTTTTAAGATCTAATTAATTCCTATTTCTTAGAAATCAGATTACAATCTACAATGGATGAGCTAGCTACACTGGATATAGATCCAGCAGTGTGGATATTTGCCTGATCAGTCTGGTATTGGACTTATCTGGAAGCATGTTATCCCAGATTAATACGTTCAGCTGACTTAAAGCAGCTCTTTGCAGAGCCAGTGGACATATCCACACAGTAATTCCACTGTGCTCTGCAAACTGATTTTGCATGGAGTCAGCTGAGGTCTGGAATGAAGGTGAAATTCATTGTCACTCTGCCTTGGCTCTGTGTGTTCCAAGCTGGTTATTGCTGTCTTCTGTACATCAGTCTCGGGCAGAGTGATGGGCCGAGGTGGAGCACAGTGCAGCGGGGGTACTCAGTGTGGTTCCAGGAAAGAAAGCAAAGCTGTCACGTCACAGGCAGCTTTAAAATAATTTATAAATGAGTGGTCAGGAAATTCATCATGCCACAGGTCTCACTTAACTTGGCAGCATTTAAGGTTTATCTTTTCACACACAGATGTTTTTCAATGGCCTCACCCACAGGCTATAGTGGCCCAGTGCTTGTCCTCCCAGCTGCCAACCTTTGCTAGATATTAGGGTGCCCTTCTGGACAGGGGGCCAGGATTGGAGGAAGAGACAGCTCCTTTATCTCCTTGACATGCTTCCCTTCCAGTACCAAATCCTATTTTTTCATCTAATGGGCAGCCCACTTTTCCTACTAAAAATGCTTTTAGCTCTAATGACAGGTAGGGTTGCAAACTTGGAGAGAGTTTCACTGGCAGATTTGGACCCCTTAGCAGTCCTTCAGCAGGTCAGCAGAGGGGTACACCAAGTTCATTTATCCAGGGGAGCCAGGACAACACTCTGACCCTAATCTGTTGAATTATTATGTAGACAATGCTGTCCACTACTTTCCCCGGGTCACCTTCCCTGGGGATATTTGTCAGGGAAGTTGCACAGAAAGGAGAAACTCAGTCAAGTTAAAAAGAATTAAGAGAAGGAACGACAAGAAACATCAAGTCTCAAAATTCAGCTTGCAAGAGAAATAAAAGTTAATAACAAAAGAGTCTGTAAGCTGTTTGGTGGCAAGAGGGCAGCTGGGAGAAAATTGGGTTCATGACCCAACAAGCAGATAATCTGTAGCAGAATGGACCAAGAATCAAGGAAATAATTAAAATATCCAGCAGTCTTCACTAAACATGATTTGAGGACAAATAAAATTATCTGATAAAAGAGGATGCACTTGGATTTATAAAGACTGGTGTAATTAGCTTCTTTGAGATTGTGTTGTCCTAACAATATTCACCTCCAGGCAGTGCTTGGAGGAGGCTGCATTTCCACAGCATCTTAGCACAGCTTTGAAGATGCCCAGTGGCAGAATCTCTTGTATACTCATCCTCACCTCTGCCCCCTGTACAGCTTTCCCTTAGGCATGATCTACAAACTGGACTGGTGATGTACCTTGGGTTGAAATAATCCTTCAAAGATGAAGAGGCAGAGCATTATTTTCTATCTGACAAAATTATAGTACAATTTTTCTTGCACAGATGGAGATCAGGGGCAAGTGGTGGTATCAGGACTAGGAAAAGTGGTGAAGAGAGGATGGAGAGAGATAAGGAAGGCATTGGGTGCAGTGGTGGTAGGAGACAGGAATTTCTCACACCACTTTCTTTCAAACTTGACACGGTAAAGCGCAGGGTGGTTTCAGGGGAATAAATGTTATCATTGAAAAGTTGTGGTGGACAGAATTGCTTGCTGAAACTGGAAAGCAGAAAAATTATTCTATACACTTAAAGAGAAAAGAAAATCTGCACAAATGGTAAATCTACCAGCCTAGATTTACCTTCTAGAGCAAAAGGAGAAACAAACTACCAATAAGCACAAAGAAGGCACAATGAATTTACATTTCTTAAGAATTAAATAACCCAAGTGAGTGTATTTTTTCCCAGACAGTATTAAAGGAAAAGGATAAAAGCAAAAGATGTCTGATAGCATAAGGGGACTTGACCCTGTATTTCCCCTGGTGTGGCTTAAAGCAGACTATAATAACATGTTCTTGGAGAAACTGGAAGATTGCTGCTGGAATTTTTGAAAATCCATTCTCAAGAAATAATTGGCCAAGATTTCATGCCAAGCCAGAAAAGCAGATCACATGAGGGCCCAGAGGTCTGTCCATGGTTCAGGGCACATTAATATTTTCTGCAGTGTTTGAGAGGCTGTAAAAAGGTGAAGGATACAAATAGGTAGCTGGTGCAGGGCCAAGAAGAGCTACAAGCAAATTAAAGGCAAGCCTTGGACTTGAGTATGAGCATGACAAATGGGAGAAATGGTCTGGAAAAGTAGGAAGCAATTCTATAAGAAGTGCAAAGTCAGATGAGCCTGTGTCAGCAATGTTTTATGCAGAGGTGAATTGATTGGGCCATTCAGGGATGGGCAGGTGATGTACCAGTGTCTGGCACTGGACATCCAGGACTGAACAACCAGACTGAAAGGTTCTTCTTTTCAGTAAGAGGATATATTTTGCATGGAAAAAAACAAAGGAAATTGTAAAGCAGTGTTCAGTGCTTGCTTGAGCTGTCTGATCCTAGGAACTACAGTCAATCTCTTTGAGTACCCCCAGTAATATTGCCTAAATTGAGCCGATTGAAAGAGCAACAGTGAAGTGTATCCTGCACCATTTGAAAGTGACTTGTGTTTTGCCATGTAAATCCACACAAAATTTGGCCCAAAGCATTTAGCATGGATTAACTCCAACTGCATTAGCAATAAGGCAATCCAAGTATAGAGAAAGAACAACAGATAAAACAGGTTTGTTCAATATATTCCAGTAAAACATGAAGGAATTAGGAAATGATTAAAGTAAGGTTATGTAAAGGGCAGCTCCCTGTCATGAACTTGACTTTTCTGGAATCAATTCTATACCATAAAAATAGATAGGGCAAGTAAAGTCAGAGATAAAAAATTGACTAAGTTTTCTCCCCTGCTGCCCCTAAAATATATAAAGCACTGCTTTCATTATTCTTGGTGGAAGGACAAACACTTGTACAACATATTGAGGAGAGGAGAGAGTATTCCAGCTGCTGTACAGACCCTTCCTAGGGATAATCCTGCCCCATACCTATTACAATGGATGCAGAAGATAGAGACAAGCTGAAAGTATGAAATGACCCTGCCTGAGGGCAAGGCCTGAAACATCAGCCAGGTCTTCAGACCTTTATGTATTGCTTCTCCCATTGATGGATTGCTTTGGACTAATGGAGGTGTAGGCTGTCACTGAATTCAGTGCACACTTGGTATGTGCGTGTCTGCACCACTCAAATCTCTGTTAACTGGTGCTACAAGTGGCAACAACCACAGAAAGACCCATAAATTTATCATATGGGAGTAAGGCATGTCCCCTCAAAACGAGTTCACACCCTGCTGTCACAGGCTTGCTGGTTCACCCACCCCCTGGTGCTGTGCACAGGGCCAGCACACACCTCACAGGGCTCCAGGGCACCCAGTCCTTCTCGGGCACTGAACTCCCTTGCAAACAGTTTCTGATACCCTGCACTTTCCTAGCTTAATTCTAGCTTGTAGAATTAAATGCCATGTAACAAATTACATTGTCAAAGCAGGCTGAGAAGAAATGAATCTTTCCAGCCTCATTCAGCTGGTACAGAAAAAATAATGTGATATTTCTCAGTCCATTGCACAGGGAACAGACAATGCCAACTGATTCCTTCTCCCTAATTGAGAAGAAATGGACAGTTAATGCAGCTGGGAGGGAAATGGAGAGGTCTGGCATTTCCAGTGCTGCAGATGAAAGTCTCTGAAAACTCTTTTGCTTGGCAAAGTGTCAGAAAGCATCCTTCCTCTTTTGAATGTAGAAAAAAGAGAGAATTTCTAAGCAGACCTTAAAATTTTTACATGTTATGCTGGATGACTGCAGCAAAGAAGAGCAGCCTAGGCATCAAAAAAAACCCAGTTAATCACTGGGGTTAATTAGACCACTGCAGTCATGAATAGGCACAGGCTGAACATTATTCTTCTCATTCCAATGAGAACTGAGCACATCACTTGCAGAGGAATATTTGTGTTTTGTATTTTCCTTCACCACTGACTGCAATAGAAAAGAAAATTACAGCCTGGCTACAAATGTCCATGAGACTGGAAATATTGGCTGCCTTGAGTGGACTGCTAAATATATGTTCTTCTCCTGATCACTATCAGCTATCAGTGCTTTCAAAATGGTCTTATTTCTGAGGGTCCAATTATCGTGGCTCTTTCTGCCGCCCCCTTCTCCCAGTGATGTTGGGAGGTAGGGGCCAGGGCAGGCAGGAGAGCTGCAGATGCTGATGCCCTGCTCCTGGCTGCTGGGTCGGCACCTCTGGGAGAGATGTCTGGGAGGATGTCCAGGAGGAGAGCTGTCCAAACAATGTTCATATAGGCTGAGAACAAGCTTTCCACTTGTCAGGGATAACCATTGCACAGCTCATCGAGGTGAGAACCATATATCACATCTTCTCTTATGCTACTTTTGTACTATGGATGCTGCAGAGTAAATGAGTGGTGACTTTAAGTTAAATGTCTCTCTTGCTGGACATGTACTTTTGGAAGAGACATGATATTGCCAGGATGTTATTTCACAGTTCTTCAGAATTAGAAAAGGTTCTGCAATAGAAATGAGACCTATATTCTTCACTTTCTGTGTCTACCAAGTTAGAAATATAATAAGTCCAGAATATCTCTATGGTTCTGTAATTTCAAGAAATAAGAGATAAGAACAATATACATATTTTTTTTCAGTGAACTGAATTATTAATGAATAATTTTAATTTTAATAATTTTAGAATGGTAGAAGTTAGGAAGAAAATTAGAATTCTAATAATTTTAGAATGGTAGAAGTTAGGAAGAGCTTTTAGCTACTCATAAGCACAAGTGTCAGTGGAAAGGAGTACTAACAATGTACAGTGTGGGTGTATTAGAGACAGAAATGTGAAATAAATCCTGTGCTGATATTGTGCTGCTCAGTAGAGTTCTCTAACCCAGCGCTCTCAGTGCCTGCGTTCTCACAGCTGGCAAAACCACTTTAAAAGCTGTTCATACTGGGAAGGAATGTGCATCTGTAAGTATCAGTCACTGGGGCACCCTGTCAGTCATGTTCCTGGGGTTTGTCTTTGCTGAGCTGCGGTTCACGCAAGGCCAAAGATGGGAGGAGGAGGCTCTCAGTTCACCTCACGTTGCCAGAACTCAGACTGATCTGATCCTTATATTAAAAATAACCTGTGGCTATCTCCAGCTTCTGCCTGCCACCTCTAGGGTCTGTTTTGGAAGGAGGGCTCTGAGTGTGCCAGCAGGGCTGGAGCCAAAGCACACTGTCAGTGTTTGCCATGGGAGCTGTCTAAAGTCTGGCAAATGTTAGGGCTTTCAACAGGGAGGAGCACAAGCACGGCCGTCTCAGCCACACCACTGCAGCCAGGGAGCATGGTCTTACAAACCTGACCTCTTGGGCTCTGGGTACAACACTCCTTGCACCTTTTCTGATGAGTGTTAAGTAGGTCCTCATGTGGTTCACAGGCTCCATGGTGGGCGCCTGCCTGGCCAGTGCAAGCCCACAATGGCTCACTGGGCACCGTGGTGTGTGGTGGTGCAGTGCCAGTAGCAGACACTCTGCACAGGTGGAAACATGCCCATCTGAAATAAATTCCTTGACTTTCATGCACACACTGGGAAATGACTCAGTTTTGCCTGAGATGACTGATCTATGTCAGCTTTTAATACCTCTGTATTACATCTTACTTTTATTGTAGTTGAAACCCACAAACAGCTGTTCACCCTTCCACTTCTCTCCCCAAATGTATGGTATTCTGACAGGTTCTGGACTGTCCACCCATTGCCTGTAACCATCTTTACAAAAGGTCCTGCCTCAGGGGGCATTTCTGTGCACTGTGAGGCACGTTTGGGTTGTAATGGAGTGTGATCAGTAATGGGACTGCTCCTTGGCAGCATCCACTGGCCAGGACCACCACTGAGCCTGGTGGTGCTCCAGCCCCCCATGGCACCTCAGGGGAAACCTGACTGCTTCTGCCAATATTGCTGCTCTCTGGGAAAAAGCCCTTTTGACAAAAACATTGTTTATTGTTTCATTCACAAAATCATACCAATCTTAAAAGATATTCCATGAAAGCATTTGGTTTTTAAATGACAAAATATATTTAACGAAAAAAAAAAAGAAATTTAAGTTCAAGCTATTTGTATGTTGTTCTGGCTTCTCATATTCCAGCCAAATGTAAGACTTTGTATTGCTATTTCTATATTATTTATTGATATCAGAATTATTACTGCATTATTCAATATTCTATTATAATGTAATAACTAAGGCTAAATATCTGAATAATTTACTGCTGACTTCAGTTATTTAAAAATTATTATAATCAGCTGCTGTTTTACATGGAATAAAACAACCTGCTTTACATAGCATAGTGTTTTCCAATATATAGAGACAACATGAAAATTCTATGAAAATTTGACTAACAAAATAAGAATGGCTTATTTGCATTTTTTCTTTAAAATGTTCTTCAGCTATAATATGCATGAAACATTTAATATAGAAAATAAAATAAATTATTCCACTCAGAACTAACCAGGAATTAAACATAATGATTTTTTTTAAGTCTTGCACATTAATAAACCATCTCCAAGTTATTAAACACATAAAAATTTCATTAGAAGGTTAAAAGGCATATATATATATGCGTGTGTGTGTGCTTTTCAGAAGGAGTACTTCAATTTGATATAATTTCAAGTTTTTCTGAGACACTCTTTACATTGAAGAGACAATTTTTAAGACTTTCTGTTCCATTGCAAATTATCCACAGTTACTCCAAGGCAGAGTAAACGCAGAGGTAATGTCCCAGGGCTCCTGTGACACCGAGTTCTGGCTTTCTGAGGTGTGCCCATGCGTGACCCTGGCTGCACAGCTCATCACTAAGGGCTACAAAGGCACTTTTCCCTGGCAGTGGGGATGTCCACAGGGCAGAGGGGAGCCTTGCAGGGAGCATCCTGCTTGTGCCACATGGCTGGGGGCTCTGCACCTCCGCACGCTGTTTATGAGCCCTTGGGCTGAGCAGCAGGAGGCACAAACGGCTCTTGGCACACCCTTGCTGCCATCCTTGCAGCCCATCGGCCACCGGTGCACAGAGGTGGCACTGCCACCAAGGAAGCTGCTGGCCTCTCTTCCCAGGACACCCCCAGCTTGCTGGAGCTGCTCCTGTGCAAAGCCCAGCTTGTGGCAGCTGGGAGGTTTCCAGTGTGTGCTTGCCCTATGGGCCTTTTCCAATGCCAAGTACGAGCAGTGCCCAGAACTTATTTACTTGCATTTCAAGCTGAACACTAATATAAACAGCTAATTTAGAGATTGAGGAGGGCTTGGCAGGTACACCCAAGGGATGGGGCTTTAAAGAAAATTGGGAAGACTCTAAGGAGTATTTTGATAATGAGCACAAAATGCAGATAAAAGCAAAGTAGAAAGTGAATGCTGAACACCTGCACTTGGCAGAAAAAACAGACCAAGCAAAAACAAAAATGCAATTCACACCCATCTTTAGAGTCTGTTCTCTTAAGAAACCTACAGCTTATAAAAATTTTATTGAGTCAGCTTTACAAGGCAAAGTTTGAAATGTGATCCCTCTTCTTCAAAATTAAGCTGTTGATTAGAAAAAAAAAATACAGTGGCCAGCTTTGAGAAGTTTGTTTCACTTAGAGCCATAATTAAGGATGATATTGTTTTGGCCTTGGATATGCATGTGCAAGTGAATGCTTGTTTATACGCCTTCAACAGAGAAGTAGAAGGGAAAAACACAACTTACAGATTTACAATGCGTTCGGGGCGCTATGTTTTGTGCACTAAACCCTGTGAAAATGTAAACATAAACAACATCAGTCAGACCAAAGTAATATAATAAATGGAAAAGAAGAAACAAAGTTGGTCATGAAGTTGAGTTCAGAACACTCCACAGAACAGGTCATTTCAGGAAAGGTTTGAAGTGATGCTGGGTCAAACTTCATGCTCTTCAACCCATCTGGGAAGGAGGCTCTAGGAAACAGGCGTGAAAAGCAAATTATGTAGCAATCCTTTTTATTATATGGAAGAAATGACAAAAATATCAACAAGCTGACATAATTTGCAAGGTATCAAATGCTTTAAGGACAAGTATGAGCGCCAGAAAAATGAAAGATGAAGTCATCTTTTATCAAAACATGTTTTCAGTTTCTGTGAAGCAACTAATAAATTAGTGATTTTGTGTGCCAGTGAAGAAACATTCAAGTATTGATATAAAATTATAAGAAACTCACATTTGATGGTTTGAAACAGGCTGAGTTCTCATGACCAGATAATTTAAAAAAACATATTGAGTAAACCCCAGATTTAATCAAAAGGCCTCTAATTCAGGCATGTTTTCTTCATCTGGTGTAATTTCCTCTGTCATATAATTCTCACTCCTCCTTGGTAGTTATTAGGTGTATTGTAAAAAGCCTCAAAAATCTGCAAGGGAATAAGGGCCATAGGCTCATTTGTATGTGGTCTTGGGATGGCAGCTTGTTTGTCCTGCCTCATGTCTGCAGGTCACAAGCACCAGTTCTGCCTGTGCAGAAACACAGAACTCTTCTTGGGAGCATTTTCTCCTCATCACTCCAGTTTTTCTGCCTACCTCCTTCTTGCTCTGCCTTCACACTGACTAAAACCCATGGGGAAAGCATGTCAGCATAAAACAAAGCTCCCCACAACTGCACCACTGACTCCAGCAGTGACCAGTTGGAGCGACGTAAGGAAGCATGCCAGCAACAGGAGAGGAGTACAGCCTCCCCTGTCATCACCTCTCTGTCACCAGCAGCTTCAGCCAGTCTTGTTGAGTTTATTGTGACCTTGATGAACTTCCTTCTTCGATTTCATCTGAGAACTTTTAACAGTGACATCCTTTTTTGTGCTCAAAATTAAACTCAAGAAGAAGACATGTTACTCATATTTTTTTGGGGGAAAAGGAAGTGCCTGAATACTTTACAGCTTCAAAAGTAAATTAACAAAATCCTAAACTGTAGGATGCTTATCTCTCAAGGAGCTTTTCCAGGTGGAGAGGCAACTTGGAAATAAGGCTTTCATGAAAATTTGTAGGCATCACTGCCGTAACAATACCATTGTGAGTGTACACTCTGCCAAAGTCAGATGGATTTTTCTCAGTTTAAGCTCTCTATTCTACCTTAGATGACACAGGAGATGTTGTGTGTTCTGCATCTTAACAGGAAGTTCTTAATACAGTAGCACAGTAAAGTGAAATGTAGCCTTTAATTAACTTGTTGACCATTGTGAACCCATTTGTATATTCCTCGTGATTATTAATTACACTGAACCTGAAAGCAGAAAAATCAAATGAGTAACATGTGAAAGCTTTGCAGAGATACGAAGGGCAAAAGGGCTGGTGAGGTCTGATATATTTTGAGTAGTCTATGTTGCTTTGAAAACATCCTGAGCAAATGATTCAGCAGAGTTATCTGAGGAAACTGGGCACCAGAAGAAGAGGTGTCTTGTTCAGCATTGACAATTTATCTTCTGCCTGTCTGCTCTTCACTGTGTCCAGTCAAACAAGCATAAAATGGACAGATGAAGACATTAAGTGATTTAGAGACACCATGCAAGAAGACCAGAAGAGGGTTTGCCACAAGAACATGGCCTTGATGTTTTTCCCCAAGTGAGTCACCCAAATTTCTCCTTTTTGCAGGCTTGACATTCAAGCTGGGATGTTTCAGTTTTATCTAGGCTGTAATCCCATTCTTTACACAGTGTCTAATCCAGACAAAAGGTACCATCAGTGTCACATAAAACATACCTTTAGCTAAAGTAACCACAATTTTTGCACTACTGCTTTTACTTTTACCATCCTTTTCTCCCTCTCAGCCACAGATTTTAATCCATTTGGCCTAGGCCATCAATATTTCCTCTGCAGAGAAGCTTGGTGCAGAGTTGAACCTCCTGGTTCATCCATCCTTTCCAGCCATACATGACCTGGGAACTGTACCACCCTTTGCCCAAAGGAGTGAAGAGGTCTGTAACTGCAGGCAGGACCACACAAGTAAAAGGTTTTGGTCAAGCTGCACAAGGGTTTGCAAAGAACTCTTCATAACTGATGCCTGGAACCTGAGGCCAAAGAACTTCTGCTGGATTTCATCTGGAAAATTTGGGATTTAAAGATGCTCTAAGGAAGAGATAGCTCTACCAGATCATAGCAGAGGTTGAAAAGTTCAGCTGAAGCAAAGAGGTCTGCCTCTCTCATATACACTTTGGCCAGATCTTCCTTGGTAACGTATCTTTAGTGGATCACTTTAATTAAATGGGCTGCCACACAGAAGCAGGCATATTTTAATGCAGGCAAGTTCCTAGTGTTAATATAGAGACAAGTATGTCAGAGTGAGCAAGCCACTGGTCTAAATTCAGCTACAAGATTGGGTAAGTTGTCTGTAGGCAAGAGGTTAGTGTCAGCACAGTTCTTAGGAAAGACTGACTCTTAAAATATCATATCTGAATGTATGGTCTTCTCAAGCTACAAAAATCTGTCAGGCCCATTGCCAAGAGGAATTGGGTTGCACATGCTACAGCTTTGGTTCCATGGTGCTCCAGCAGGATGATCTACACACATACACATTTCCAAATCCAGGCCTGCCTTTTTATCTTTAAATGGCAGTGCGTGCCAAGGAATTTTCCCCCAGCAATTGTATACCCTCTGGATGAACATGCTGTATTCCATAGGGGTCAAACATCTAGGAGGAAAATTCCTGATTAATAAAAACCACAGCTAGCTCTTCTGTCTCCACAGCAACCTACAAAGGTGTTCCAGCTAAGTGCTTGTTCTGCAGGAATCCAGATTCACAGCACTCTGTGTGTAAGCTGTTTTTATGCAATTTGAAGACTAAACTCCTGGTATCTTCAGGCAGTTGGCTGAGGTACCTGACACAGCAGCAACACCTGCCTTGGGTCCCTCTGCAGCAAGGAGAGAGATATCTCACTCAATGCTTATTAGGCTCTTATTTGCAAATATCACCCCACTTACACAAGAAAAAAAAAAATTGTGAATGTATATTTCTGTGGCTGTTCAAAGAGGTGGATGTAAGTGTATTCACATCCTTACAGTTTTACAGGATAATTTGATCCTGTCTGAAAATGCAGGCTAAGGTATTTAAAAGCAAAGAGAATAATCTGTGGAGAGGAATACAGTATCCTGCTAAAAATGTTATATGTCTGGTGTGGGAATACTTATGTTCTAAGGAGGCTATAAATGAATACTTAACCACTTTAGTGCTGTGATGACCCTCATGTGGTCCTGGGACATACTGCATGGTATTCTTTAGCTGACACTCCACCAAAAATAATGGGAGTGTGCATAACAGAGCCAGCCTGGAGCAAAGAATTGACTCCAGGAACTACCAGACTGTCCTGCCTGATAAAATGTGCTGATGATTTTAAAACAATGTAATCTTGCTATTCTAGATACTATAAAGGCTATTTATGAATTCCAAATCAAAAGCATGTGTGGGCTGAGTCTCACATTTTAATACCTGGAATAGTACTGCTGTTGCTATACAAACCATAAATCTCTTTTGTAAGAAGGAAGGAAATATATATCACTTAGTACATAAATCATTTCAGGGTAATAATGTTGCATGACATTAAAAATATTACCTAATATAAATTTTAAACCAATAAAAGTGCAAAGTTTAACTATTCCAATTCATTATATTTCTTACTGGAAACTATTTGGACAATCCCTGCACATTTGCTTTGCCCTTGTGAGCATTACTAATTTTGGCATGAATGATCATTCATCTAAGAATTCATGCCTGAAATGAAATGATTCACCATTTGTTATTCTCTTCCAATAAATGTTTGTTACCCAGTCACAGCAGGGAAAGCACAGAGTTACTATGCAGCTCCTCACACAGCACAAATAGTGAGCAGTAGCAAGAAGCATTGAGCCGGTTCTGGAGATAAACTGTATCAGTCCAAGGTAATATCAGACATAAATCCCTCTTCTTTCCTTTCATGCTCCACCAGAGAAACAATCATTCCCAACTAAGAACAATTCAATTCTTACCAAGAGCATCTCAGCTTTACTGCTGAGCTTACTGGAGCTGGTGGCAGGACGAGACATCCTGGTGGCAGGATAATCCTCTCCCTCCCCAGACTGTGAGGAAGCACAGCCTGGGGGAGGCATTTCAGGCTGTCCTGCCTGTGTTTCAGTGGCTCTGTGCTTCTCTTGACTGGTCAGGTGCCATTGGTACTGGCTTGCATCTTACTTCCAGCACCAAAGGAAAAATAGGAATTTCAAATGCAGAAAAATATGAAAACCAAATTAAGGCTTTTAATGAAGGTCCAGGTGGGCATGATCAAGACTGAGTGTGTGCCAGGCTGTACTAAAACAAAGCACCACAGCCAAGTCTTTGTATTCCCCAGCATTGCTCCAGCACTGTTTTCCATCAAAGAGTACCTGGGCTGACACCTGTGTCCCTGTTCCTTATGGTTCAGTAAATCTGACAGTGACAGTGTCTGAGTATGGTGAGAGAATTCAGAAACCTGGATTCATAGCATCCTGTGCAATGTATTGTTTTACCCATTAGCTTCAACACTACAAGAACAAGTGCAAGGCAGAGGTCAGTCTGCAGCCATCAAAGTGGAGCAGTTGGGAAAAGTCTGTTTATAAACTCAAATCAGTTTAGTTCTGATTCCTAGAACATTTGATATGAAGGTAATTTTAGCTACCTGGTATACTGAGCTTTCCCCAGAATAAAATAATCTGTCTGGACCCTGTTGATCAAACTGTGCATGCATATCTTCTACAGACCAGGGCTAGTGCAGCAAAAAAAAAAAAAAACAACAAAAAACAAACTAATATGTAAAACAATTTCACAGGGAAAAAAAGGCTCTGGATTCTAAAGTCTCTAATTTTGGAAGAAAGGAATGTTTGTGTGTTGAATGAGAAATTAAAAAAAGGAGAAGTGAATTTTTCGGGATTGAAGTTCAGTATTGGAGTCAATGTTAATTCTGCTACTGCCTAAAAAAACACCTAAATTAAAAGTCAATGAAGAAAGGCAAGATAAAGCTCACACTGTGGTTGACACTGTGGCAGCCCAGTCCCCTTATCTTGGCTGGAGCCTCTCACATCGTGTAAATAATGATACACTCAAATAAATGGCCTTTGTCACTGTGGCTCACAGTAACTGGGGCTGCTTTCACTGCAGCCAGTGGGGTGGTTACAGATCCTGGAGTTCCTCTGCTGCCACATGAGGCTGCTGTGTAAGTGTTCCCTCGTGGCCTTACTGCTGAGTGGGTGGGGGATGCTCGGATATCACGTTCCTACACTCAGGATCCCTGCCCAGGATCTCCTGGTTACTCTCCCTGTTCCAGTGTTGTGCACCAGGATCGTGCTTTCCCTTTCCTTCTGCTTCAACTCCATGAAGAGAGGGTCTGAAAACCATTTCTCTTTTCTATTAAGGTGAAGTGAATATCTTGTGATTGGTCTTTAAGGCACTTTGCAATTGGCAGAAAGCATCAAAAGACTGTGCTAACCAAATTTCTATAGTGTTGGGCTTTGCTTTGATAGAGGTTTCCTAGGCTTGTAAGCACATCTTACTCCCATGTGCTGATCAGTTCTGCTCAGCCAGTTTCTCTCCTCGGTGCTTTCACTTATCTTTTTGGTTCATGGTTGACTTACACATGCTTTGAATAATTTGTGGGCTAATCATTAGCCTTCCTTTCAAAAAGTGTATTTCTGCTAAGTATCCCCTCTCCTTTTTTTCAATACCATGGACTTCTAATTACATCTCCTGCCAAAGGTGACCTGAGTTTTTGTGTCATGCCTCAGAGAGAGCAGTTCAGAGCACAGTGGATTACACTGCATGGCACACACTGCACAGCATTTTCACCACTGCATTAGTGCTGTTCATTTGCTTTTGTAAATTTGACATCAGGAAGATTTTCTCTCTGTTTCAGTGCCTTACGTAAGTAAGCCTTAGTGGGAACCACCTCAATATAAAATGAAGATGGCAAGTAACAGGCTCAATCATTTGGAAAGCACAACTCATTAAAGAGAGCAGAGCACTCATATTACTTTGGTCCACCTTCACTGCTTCCAGAAGGACAGTTTTCATGGCCAGATGGTCAGCTTTTCCAGCTGTTGAAATATTTTTGGGAGGACCATCATTCAAGATAAATCTGTGTGTCACTGGGGACAGATGCTGACCTCTGCAGGAAGAGGGTGGTTTGGCTCAAGCACTCCCAGCCAGAAGGCTGCTAGGAGGCAAATTCTGTGACATCTCTCATTGAACCTCATTATTCAGTCTAATGACCCCACTCAAGTCCAGGCATTACATTAGTGTGCAGGACAGCAGAATCAGAGCCTAGCAAGGCCTGGTATTTTGAACCCTGAAGAAACAGCAACTAATTTATATGCTGATCATTACCATGTCTTTAACATCCCCATTTCCTAACAAATTGATTGTGATGCCCTGGCTGGCATCAAGAAGCACCTCACACCACAGGAGCATTGCCAGAAGCCCTTGAATTCAAGCTGCAATGCCAAAACCCAGTCTAGCATGAGAGTGATCTCATCACAGCTTGGGAATGGAGTGAAAGCCGGTTCTGGGGGTTGCCTTTACTGCCTCAAAACAGGCATTCAGTGCCATGTGAAATCTCACCTACCCTCACATTGCTACCCCAGGGGTAGAGAGGTTTCCTAGAAGTCCTTTGTCACATCTGCCAGCCTCATGCAGTGCTCTGGGTGCTAGAAAGTGCCTTGAATAGCACTAGGTACTTGTGTACAGACGGCTGAACCTGCTTCTGGTGGGCAGCCAGCTGAACCAGGCTGACTTTGTGCTGGTGGAAGGATTTAGATGTATGAGCAGAGGTTTCTAGTTCTGCTGTATAAACCCCAGTCCCCACATGGCAGAGGGCACAGATCCTGAAAATCCACTGGCCCCACTGGGAGGTCACTGCACCGTGTGTGTTCCAGATGACAGCTCCTTCCTGCAACCTAACCATCCATCTCTGCTAGCTGGGAAGACAGCCTGGACACACAGTGCTCATACATCCACAAGCAGGTTCCTTTATTTGGAGTTGAATTCTAGTCCCAGTTTACCAGAGCTGAGTTCTATTAAGTGTTTCCAAACATCAATGCCTTTGGTCTGCTTCTCAGATTGAGCCAAATTAGCATGGGACACAAGAGGCTCTGCAGGGAGCTGTGCCTTTAGACATCTAGTTAGCCATTTAGTTATCCATTGTTAATTTTATCAGTACATAATTGAAAATTGCAGCCTTATGGGGGCAATGTACAAACTCTCACCTGCCTGATTATGAAATCATTAACTATTTTATTGCTCTTTGTCATCTTTGGTTTTTTTTCTCTGCAAGTAATAGGCATTTATTCCTGTTAGAAGCAATCCTAAACTAGATTTAGGCTGAAATAGCTAAATTACATTGGTAATTGGCAAATTGGTAAATACCAATTACATTGGTAATTGATTAAAATCATAGCTGGTTTTTTTTAACTATTCTTTCATTCCACTGTAATATGAAATTGAAGAAAAGCATTCAGCTCAACTAGATTAAGCTCCCACAATCAGCATAAAATGGCCTTAGTGGATGCTGACACCAAAAAACCTGATTCCAGCCCTTTGTGCCCTTTTGTTCCTGTAGCAGTGTTGCTTTAGCTGTGGGATGAGTTGAGTCAGTAAATCATGATCTGAAAAGGAGTTTTGCTGTGTTTTATACCTGGTTAGTTTTCAACCAGATGTGTCTCAGCCAGGCACTGCACAGAACTTAATGCTGGCACATGAACAACACATAGGAACAAGTGAATAAAAATTAAGTCTATTATGAAACTGCAATCTAGAAAAGTATCTAACAAATTTTGAATTTGTGGTCTGGGGGAATGAAAGCATCTTGCAACACTTGGACTAGGTAAAAACTATTAATAGCTTAAATGCTAAAGCCTTTATTTTCTCTGAAAAGCAGCAGTGGCTGATCAGCAATCACTCTTGCGTGCTGATCTTGCAAGCCTAACAGTCTTTTTCCCACTGCTGAGTGAGTCCCAGATGGTTCATAGAGCTATTTGTCCTACATACTTGTAAGGATCCATTATCTGGATAGCTGACTCGTGCAGCAAAAGATTTTCCAACCCAGAATATTTCCTCTCAGTGCTCTGTGCTATGGTTTTCAGGCATGCACGCAATATTTAAATTTATATATTTATTATTTATTATGGAGTCATTCCTTTGAAAAAGACTTCATTGCATAAAGAAGAAAAAGCACATTTAATGTTGCAATCAGAACATAGTGAGGATTTCAGGACTGAAATCATTCCACTGCCACAGGGCCAAAAATTTTGCAGCTGAGATTGTCATAAACCAAACACCTGCTTAGTTTATTTCTGAAAGTTCATGCCAGTGATGCTGAACTTACGTATCTAAAAAGCAGGCCACAGACCTGATGAAAAAATGCAGGAGTGTCTGATGGTTTGTAGGGCAGGGAGAGGTTGCAGGAAAAGCTTATGCTAGGGCTGAGGAAAAAGCAGAGCTTTATTGTTTTGCAAGTAGTCCAGCAGCTGATATAGCTGATAACCAGTGGAAAGGTAGGATGAGCTTTGCTAAGGCAGGAGCAACTGCCCTCTTTAAGAAATACTCCTGCAAAGCCACGGGTAGCCAGTTTTACCTCCCAACACAGTGGTGGGTAGAACTGTAACTGCACAGCAGGATGGCAGCAAGGCCAGAAATGTCCTCCTACAGCAAGTCAGCTCACCTCAGCCCACATCCCCTCACTTCATTCCCCCTAAACCAGCAGGCAGGCTGAACTTGGCCCCCTAAGCCTGCACTGGGCAGTGTTTCCCTGCAGACCTCTCTGCACTCCACTTGTGCAGAACAAAGGCACTGTCAGCTGCCTACACAGCTCCCCTGCAAGGGCTCCCCACTCTCAAAACACACCTTGGATTTGATTTTCTCGTGCTGGTTCACAGGGAATTCCAGACTGGGAGGGATCTGTAAAGGAGAGATGGCACATGTGACCAGATTCATTTTCACCCAAGGTTATGCATCGTGGCTGGGTATAAGCCCAGCCAGAGCATCTCTGCCTGCCAGCACAGGACTGGATGCCCCCCTTGCCATGACACAGCCCCACAGGGAACAGCCCCAATGTGCACTAACAGCAGCTTTACTTGTCTGCAAGTGGCTCACATATCTGACTTGGCTGGAGAAGGGCACAGATGTGGCTGCAAAAAACAAATCCATGGAATGTGGCAGGATCTGTGGCAAAATCATCATATTTGTGCCCAGCACATGCAGAGCCCCTATAGGAAAGCATGTGTGTTATAGTAGCATAAAATGTTGTAAACAACCTCCACATAGGACAAATAAATAAGGTGGCATTGCTGACGTTAAGCCTGGTTGCTGTGCTGCCCTGCTTCTTGCAGAACTGCTTTCACCTTGGCAAAGGGAGCTCAGACATCTTTTGGAAACATAACATGATCACTTGTCACTGCCTGAATCACAGAAACCTCCATCACCCCATGCAAACATTTAGAAAGAAGCACCATGACCCCCTTCATGTGCATAAATCACGGGTCCAGCCAACGTAAGAGCATTATATGGAAAAGATGTCACTGCAGCAGGTGCAGCAACTGCTTAACAATGGATTTTTCATCTCCTTTGCTGAGCATATTCACTGTTTGCTGAACTTTATGCTGGCTCTCAGAGTCAGTATATAAAACCGGCAAGTTTTCTGGCTTGTCGTGCCTTGGAATTACACAGAAATCCTGAACTCCCTCAAATCCCTTTAAACTCCCTATTAGCACAGTCCTTCTGTTTAGACTGGTTTGGGGATTTTAGAAAAAGATACAAGTACACAAAAGCAACAATAAAATGTGTTTTGCCATGGCTCCAACAGCTTCACAGTCACTTGACACCTGCCTTCATAAATCAGCTTACAGTTCTGCCAAGAAGAGTTTCCTTAAAATACCCTTTAATTACTTCACAGGGCACTAGCTTTTTGCCATTGCAGACTCAAACCAAGCCTATGGTTCCTGGAACAGCTTGTACTCCATCCTCTCTTCTACTTCCAAAATAGAGACTTGTTTTAAAAACACTGTGCTGCTTCAGGCTGCAGCTCCTGGGCAAGCATTAGAGGAGAAAAGATGAAAAGTAGGTGAGAAAAAATGAGGGTAGCAGAAGGATACAATCTAGTTCCTAAGGTGGAAGGAAGTCATCATGTCCAGAAATCCTAGGCTAAGAGGAGGGAGTAGTCCTTCACAAAACACCTTAGTATAGGGTTGGTGTGCACAAACACTTCTGGAGCGAGATGTGCTTCAGCCAACAAGGTATGCATAGGTCCCAGACCATCAGGTGCTTTCTTCAATCAGCACAAGAAGTGGATTAGGAGCAGCACAGAGCCCCTTTGTGACACACTCAGATGGCTCACTGGAACCTGGTCCTGCTGGAGGAGGTCTACAGCCACTCAAAAAGAATCTCTTTTATCAAACTCCTCATGGAGTGCTTGGGGCATACTGAAAAGACTAGTTCAGCACATTCAAGAAGACCAGCCCAAGTCTATTGTTTGCAGAGAGTTAATTTCCCTTGATTAGCCTTTGATTTGACTTTTCAATACACTGGTAACAACCTGCCTGTGAGGCACAAAGGAGTCTACAGCAACCATAGTTAACTTCAGGACATTTTTGGCCTTGCTGCTGTGGACCATAGCTTAAGGTGTGCTTTAGACATGCTCGGGTTTTGTATTTTTTTCTTTTTTTTTCTTGATTGAGGACTGGCAGACTAGAATATTTACATTTAGTCATCTTCATGTGAACTGGGTACTTATGGTCCCTGTAATGGAGATTTATCAGTACAGTCAGCCTGGCCATGACATTAGCAGTCTAGTTCTTGGCAAACGAAATTATTTCCTAGAATCCCTTGACTGTATTGGGGAGTTAAGTAACCTTGGACAGGGCCCTGTTGCTGACAATGCTGGGTGCCAAACTGGATACTTCAGGATGTTATTTCAGGCCTCGATGTGCTGTACTGGGAGGTCCTGTGTTGAGTCTGCCACCTCCTTGTAGGTGTCTCAGATTTCCTGTAGCATCTCAAGCAACATGAGAAGTCTCCGTGGAGGCAACTGAATCGCCCTTTGAGATCAGGTGTTGACATCTCTGTTCAAACACTTCAGTGTAGGTACTCCAGTTCTGAGCTGAACCTTACATAAGGCAGCTGTGTGGCAGGTAACACAGCCAGTCTTTACAAAAAGGCTTTGCTGCACCTCCCCGTAGTGGTGTGTGGTGGGAGAGCCATCCCCACAGCACAACACTCAGCCTGAAGCTCAGCATCTTTGTCCCTGCATCCTTTCTGCTCAGCAGGGAAGTTCTTCCTCTTTTGTTCTATTCAAGAATCTTGCCCACGGATTTCTGGACCTTTCTGCTGGTCCAGGTGAGTGAGGTTTGTTGTAGATCACCCCTGACTAGCCTTGCATACTGGGCTGATTTGGTCTTTAGTGGAGTTCTTATCAATGATGCTATTAAGTGTTGTGACCTTTGGTAGGAAATGGAAATGTTTTTCCAGTAGTTGACAGTCTCACTGCTGATACTGCAACTCTGTGCTTTGACTGTTTTACCAAAAATGCTTGGGCCCCTGCCACACTCCCCCGGTCCCCTCCCTTCCTCCTGCAGGAGTTGTGCTGACAGCATTTTCTGAAAATGTCTACACCCAGCAATCCCCCAAAGGGGAATTTCCCAAGACAAAGAAGAAACCACAGTAGGAGGATCTGCTCAGGGCTGGTCAGAAGAAAGGTATAATTCTTGGGCTCTCCTCTCACTCTACTTAGTTGCACTGTTTAATTCTACGAAATATTAGGAAAAAGGTGTTGAAGTCATAATATTTTAGAAGAAAAATAAAAGGTCAAGAATATAAGGAAATAGCCAACTTGGAGTAAGGAAGCTGCTGGATAATTGCATTCCTGAAAGATCTCAGCTAAATGCTAGGTAAAATTCCAGCACCAGGGAATGTGTAAGCATGAATGGGATTGGTCAGTTTGAGTCAAGCTACCATCTTTTTAATACATTTATGAAAGCGATGGATCAAAGGAGAGCCATCCAATCTCCAGGTTTTTGCCAACCACCATGCAGCCTCACCATGATACCTCTTTTCTTCCTGACAATCTCACTAAAAGCCACATGTAAACATGTTTCCAAGGATGTGCTGCCAGCACCTCCTGTAGTTTCTCAGGCAGTAAGTGGACTGTGGCTCATGAGCCAGCAGAGCCAGCAAGCTCAGTCCCTGCAGATGGCTGAAGTGAGGAAGTCTCAGCACCCACAACCCACACTGGTAGCAGTGGCCCACGGTGCCAGTGCAGGAGGTGAGCACTGGGAAGAGTGAAGCTGTGGGGCAGTGTCACTCCTCCCTCTGCACTGCTGAGCCAGGCAGCGCCTGTGCCACGCCAAAATGTGCAGATGTTGCACCCGTGTCAGCCACGGCACCTGGCACTTGTACCCTCTACATGGAGCAACAGGAATGCCTCCCCCACTGTCTCACACAAACACCCTGCATTAACAGCACCTTCTTCTATTTTATTTCATCACCGTGCTTCTCAGAGTATTTTCTGTTTGGTTTTGTTTTTATTGATTTAAAATGCAGAAAAAAGAAAGCAAAATAGATGTTTTGCTTACTAACAGTCCAGACGAAGCAAGTTTAAAAAAAAACCTGCTGATTTAAATAACCAAGTTATAGCTTGTTGATCAGAATGAGACCAAATATATAAAATACAAAATTACTGTCATATGTAATTGTTTTTTGTAACTTGAATAAAATCAAAGACAAAATAAAATGATTGCTAGCATTGCTTTTATCCAACTGACTGCCCAGAAGCCTGTAGTGCTTGAAGAGGATGTAAACAAAAGAGCTGGATGGGAACTTTTCAATTAAATGTTTTGCATCAAGAAATGCTGTTTCATTGAAACCATTGAAACTATTCAAGGAAATATAACAGTAGTTTTACTAACTTTTGTTAGCAACATCTTGGAGTTCAGAGTTATATTTCTGATTAGATGAAGAAAGAGACTGATAATCAGACTGATAATTTTAATGCACAAGACTGAGCATCACCTGAGTCTGATTGCCTTCACCAGGTGAGTAAATTCAACACTGCCTTAAGAAACACTTTCTCTCTTTTCCCTGATATTTTTTCTGAAAAATTTCAACAGCCTTTTGATCATCAGTGTGATTAAAATAGCTGTTAACATCTCAAAATATTTTGCAAAATAGAATTCATATTTCCAATTAGTTCAACTACCAGCCAAATGTATGAGTCTTCTTAAGGACCCCTGTTGAACTCCCATTCCATAAAGTCTATGAGAGATTAAGATAAAAGCATGCACTGAAGAAATTACCACAGAGAACATCAATATAGGTTCTTGAAACAGAGTGACTCAGAGTGGCAGTGGTAACTTCTTGACAGAGGTCAGCTTTAGACATTTCCAAAAAACTATAGCAAGCAAACTCAAGGGGATCTTCCTGATTCTGGGAAGAAAGTGCCATGGATGGGAGCTGGGTATTGAACTTCCAGTCACCAGAGCCCAGTGCCCTTAGAACTCCAAGTCATCCCATCACCATCCTCATTTTTAAAAGAGTTTGAGGGTACAGATGACTGTACATCTCCCCTCATTAACTTTTTCGGTTGTATTCTCTCTTCCAAAAGAATAAAATGAGAAAGCAAGCAGGAGGTTCAAGATACCAAAAACATATATAATTCTTCATATAATTTGTATAATTCTTAAGCCAGATGTAAATCTTAAACTTAATTCTTAAGTTACTTGTAGTTTCATGATCTGACAAGTCTCTTTTCCCAGAGTGGGAATCCTGACTTAGGAAGTGCTGTGGCCGGGATGATACAGATTTTGAAGACCACTGGAGATCAAATCTGACACTTACAAACACAGTGATATTTTCAGAGAATACAACAGCTTTATCTATTATCAAAAGAGCAGAGCTTTGTTAAGCTTTAGCCAAGTTCTCGGTTTACATTTACAAGGAAGTTGCGTTTTCTGCAACTGAGAAAGTTTGACCCAACACTCCTATATTGTCTTAGGTCAGCTCTTGCCCAAGAAGAGCCAAATGACACATCTCTGCAGAACCCAGGCCATGGAGGATCTGCTGATGGGAAATTAACCATCAGTTTAATGCAAGCTTGTCAGTGCAGGTAGGCAGGTAAGTGGAATGCCGTGACTGATGGTACTGGGGAGAACCAGCACTGACATGTGACAGCAGACCATTATCCATCATAGCTCTGACTGCTGTCTTCTGATTACTTGGGGGCTGAATTATTGAGCAGACCTAATTCATGGCAAGCTGCCACTTGTGTTCCTGGGAAGGGCGAACATAATAAGAAACAAATGCCTCAGCTACAATTTTGTACTAACTCCAAGTCTCTCCCTTGTGCTTCCCTGATGGGTAAGAAAAGGCAGAGGGGAGATTTAACTGCATGGCAAATAGCTTTGCATGGCAGTGGCAGGTATTCAGAGGCAGTAAGACTTCCTGTCATCAAAGAACCAGCACCAAAAAAATGTTAAGCCTGTGGAAAGGCAGCACCTTTGAAAAGGAGAAGGCATACTTAAAAATCTGGCAGGATCAAACTGTCATTATTGTCCTCTCTTTATGTCCCAAAATCCTCAGACAATGAACATGAACTTCTGGGACTATAACTGAACGCAAAATCATCTGCAAAAGCATGCTCCTGTCATATAATTTATTTGCATGTGCGTCAGTGCAGAAACTGGCACATGGCCCATTTATGTTCATAGTCCAACTTCTCTGCCACAGAGAGCCAGCATCTATGATTTTCAGTCCAAAGCTGTTCCTGACATTTAAACATTCATTTTCACTACGAAATCAAGAAGTAAGGTTCAGGCTTTCAAGGTGTCCCCTGCAGAAGATCATGGTTTGACAGCAACACAAGGTGGAGGAGGCAGTGCTGGGAAATGGATCTGCCTCTGGCTTCCATTTGCTTCCAGCTCCAAGCCACACATCTGGCACTGCCATCGTGCCAGGGACCCTGAGGAGGATGGAACTGCAAACTCAGTGCCAGGAAAGGAAGCACAACCATGCTGCACCATCCCACAGCCTGAGTGCTGCCTCTGGGGTCTTTTCCAGTTCAATGAATCAAGCATTATCAGGAGTAAATGTGACCAAATAAGTGATTCATATTCACCTGATCTTTTAAGAGAGGGTGAGGTAAAACTCTATTTATCCAATTTGTGTAAGTTAACTACCAATGGGGTGATACTGTCTCTGAGTCAGAACCGAAAGAAATATTTATCTCTATTATTTCTTGCAAAAAAGTTGATGCCATTGTGGTACCTTTTCATAAAAAGTGCCTATAAATTCACTTTGCATAAGAAAGGAAGCAACAGCAAAACCAGCTACAGATTATGATGTAATACTTTTGTACCAAAAATAGATTCCAGTGAAAAAAACCCTTTCCTTCTATTCAGAGATGCTTGATTGTAATCAGTAATGAGATTATACATGTTTGAATGACAGCAGAATACAGCCCTGCATGGTTATTGCATTTGTCAAACACATTCCAAAGGACAAAAAGTGTATAAATAAATGCAACCTCTGTAAGTATTGGTATTTTTACTGACTGAATGGATGTATATGGTTTTAAATAAGTTCATATAAAAGTGGATTTCTGGCTTTTTCCTTCGAGTGGCCTTTCACACTTCATAAATTTGCCTCTCCAGGTTTTATGTCCCAGGACTCGACCTGTAACTTCAGCAAAATACATGAAGAAAACTCCTGTGAAATTTCAGTGATACAACTGTCGCATTAACTGTGTACACGTTTCTATTTTGGGAAGAAAAGCTTATTGTATTTTGATTAATTGTCTTTGACAGACTAATCTAGGAGCATGAATAGATTCTATTATAGACTATTAACTCTGTAACAGTCCTGGGGTTGGGAGTGTTTCCAGGAGGCAGGTCTCCTTTTGATCCTACCAGACCTTAGTGATACTGTTTGTTATTAACATTAGCAGTGGCATTTTTAAAAATTCAATATTAATTGAATCCTTATTTATTCATTATTTCCTATATACTGTGCTTTTCCATGGGAAACTTGACTCATGCCAACAAATGCCTAGGGAAATACCTTCACCTTGTAAGCTGTAAAATACATTCTATCATCCAGTTAATTTATGGTAGCAATTTGGAAGTCTGCTGAGCTGGACACAGCTAGCTGGCAATGGATGAATTGTTGTTAAATATCAGCAACATATGACAGCAATATCAAATTAATTTTTGAGACAAAAATGCATGCAAATTGCAATAACCTATAATAAAGAAATGAAAGGAAGTGGTGCTCTATATATTTGCAGTTTGTTTATGTGGTTGTTCTATACACAGAATAATTGATTATTCTTAATTTTATTAAGTGATTGAAGCAGAGATGGCACAAGCAGAGATGCCTGATAATTGAAGTCCGAAGTCCTTGGCTTGGAGTTGACCAGAGGGGTAGGATAATTCTGCTGAGAACTCCATTTAGCAGAAACACCTTCAAGGAGCTGAGGCAGATTGTTGAAGTCGCAGGTGTCATTTTGTGAGGCTGCTAACTCACAAGAAAACCACAAACTGTCAGGTCTGTGCCAGGCTTCACCTTGAATAATCCTGTGCAAAGGCTAGTTCTCTGCAAAGTGCTGGCTGGGGTTTTCTAACACACTCTCCCAGCTGGGGAATATAGAGATTGCGACATACAGGAAAGAGAGAGTTTCTGCAGACGGGTCTGACAAAAAATGAACATTTTAATTAGAATTTTCTATAGGAAACATTGCCTTTTGATGAAAAACTCCATTCGAAGTGTTAAAAAGCTATTTGGTTTTTTAGCAGCTGGTAACAACTCTTTCTCACTAAAAACTGCTGAAAATTTGGGGGCTTTCTAGCATCACTCTTTCAAGGAAAAAACAGCAATGTTCAAAGAAAATATGTATTTTTTGGAAGATTTCATTTAAATAAAGTTCCAGTTTATCTTCAAAAAATAATGATTTTGCAGGAAATTTTTTGGTCTGCCCTTTTTAAAGAATAAATCTCACTGGAAGTTGTCTGAATAAATCCCCCCAAATAATTTATAGCAACCCTCTACAAAATATTTTTAAGAACTGGAAACCCCATAAAAATCACTCCAAGTCATTCTCTAAATATGTGTAAGGTTTTCTGTGTGCCATCCTTTTTGAGAGCACTACAAAGTTTGGATAAGGGCTGCACATCCAACAGCCCAAGCCTGAACAGTCCAAAACATAAAAGAGTACCTTAAAACCAGTGTGGGTACCAGAGTGGAGATGGGCTCTGTGGGATGCAGTTTTCTTCAGTGCTGGTTGTAGGAGACTGGGTGGTCTTCAGTTCAGCTGTTGCTTTTTCATTTACAGAAATCCATAGCACATACTCAGAGGAGAGATATGTTTTCTTTTGAGAGCCACTATGTCCAGTTACTATAAATTTTCCAGCTGTTCTTTAGCACATACAATCCCCAAAATTTGCCTGAACACAGTATCCTCTGTGCACACTAAACACAGCCAGCCAGGGGAAGAAATCTCGAATAAAATGCTGCATATTCTGCAAACTCTGACTTCTCAGCCCCCTGCCCTGTGCTACTGCGGCACTGGGATGACCCTGAGAAGAGCAGCCTGAGTGCCTTGGGTGCTCAGACTCATGTCCAGTTCATCCTGTTCATGTGCAAAATGTGGGTTTGTCCCCATAACTTGGGCTGCCTAGCCCACAGGCAATTTGCAGATGTTTGCATTCACTATAGATGTTACCCAAACCTGGGCCAATGTGTGCTTCTTCAGGCTGCCCTGTGTGAGTGATGGCCTCTTGCTTACCCTCAGCAGCTCTGGGCAGATGTGTTTGAGAAAGTGTGAAATGGTTTGGGGTAAAGACAAGGACAAGAAAACCCAGCTCGCTCCCTTTGGCTGCTAGAGGTAAATGCCATGGTTGCCTAAGATGTGCCAGCATGCTGGTCTGCAGACAGAAAAGACATTTTTTATGGAGTTAATAACAAAAAAATTATTCATCATTGCCATTATTTATTGGCTAAACTTAAGTTGACCATCTCTATAGGCTAATCTCCAGCTCCTCAGGTCAGAGATGTGTATAACTTGCATTGCCTAAGGGTCACTTGGGTGCATTTTGCCTAGGATGTCCCTCCCGACTCTTCAGTCCTGATGTCCCCTTTTTTTAAAGGAGCTATTTTCCTCTTAATCTGTGTCCAACAGTCAATTATGATCTCACACAAAACCTGGCTGCATTTGCTGGTAGGCTGAGAAAACAAAATATTCCCATGCTCCCCATTCAGGCAGTGTTCATTGAGCCTGTCCTGGTCCCTATACACATCTTTTATGGAGAAATATGGTTTATTTGCACTGAGCATCAGGTCTGGTGACAATTTCGCACTCAGAGAAGCACAGAGAGGACACAGAGAGCATAAATAACAGCCTGCAATGGGCCCAAGAATGAAGGGTGGAGTTCTTTGCACAAAGTCCCAAGTTGTTCTCTCTTTTGGCTTCTTGCAGCACACAGAACTCACAGCATTCCACCAGGAACAATTCCAGTCATGAGAAAAAAGCTCAGAACAAAATGCTGATGTGGCTTGTTGAAATTTAGGGAAGCCTCAATTACAAAGTGCTGTATTTTTGACATCATTGTAATTTTAAAATTAAATACTGTTTTCCACCATTAAGCATGTCAGGCATAGCTCCTGCTCTATTCCTAAATCCACTTTCCTAGGGAAACAAAGCTTACATCTGTCCCACTGGTCAGTTTCTCATTTTTGGTCCCATAGTAATTTTAGCACTCATGGTCAATTTTATCCAGATTTGAAGGGAGGGCAGGACCTTTTTGAAACACAGGAGCTTGGAAGAGAAGAGAAACACTATTAGGCCCTTCTACAGAGGAGCTGGGCATCAGGGAGAGCCATGCTGGCCACCAGGCTTCACCAATAGTGCTGCTGGTGTGAAATGGCTTGGGGTATTTCTTATCCCACATCCAGCTTGCTTGGTAGGTACCTCACAGCCTGGTAAGCATTTCAGTCTTCTCCCAGTCCAGCTCTGTAATGTGATCAGTCATAAAGGTGGCCTGGTTAGAAGGGGAAAATTACTGAAGAGAAGAAATCATCTGCTGAAAAGTACTGACAGACAAAGTACAGCCAGCCTGGGACTGCTGAAGAATGGGATCCCCTCTGAGGATGGGGCTTGTAAACAAGTTTCTTTGAAAAGTGCAGCCAAGGTGCCTAGAAACTGAAGACATCCTGAAATATTGTAAATAAGCAGAAAATATGAGGAACTGTAAGACTGACTTACCACCTGAGAAAAACAGTCTGGGAAAACACAGTGGAAAACAGCCTGGGAAAATAAAATTGCTCTGAAAGAACAGAAAACATCATAATGTATTGGCTGTTACAGGTGAAACCAGACATTAACAGCATCTATTGACTGCCTGAAGTAGGATGTCCTACGCCCTCTTATGTCTGTATGTTATAAAAAAAATGTGTTTATTTGTTTATCCAAAACTGAGCTCCTGTGTCACTCGGAGCTTTCTGGTTGAATCCCACACAAACTTTCTACAGGATCTTGGACTGTCACCACAGATGTCCTGCTGACCCCTGGCTGACCCCAGGAAGTGAGTATCTCTGTTAACCTTTCAGTTCAGCCTATCATCCCCTCTTTTGGGGGTAGCTGGGTGTGTAGTCCTCATCTCAGATTGGTTTGTCCCTGTCCTTTAGGGATTTCCTTCTGAAATCTAATTTGCTTTGTATTGATGTTATATAGACCCATTGTTTTGCTAGTGACAAGCTGTGGTAATAGGTAAGAGTACAGAACTGCTTGTGCTTGTTATTGACTGTACTACAATACCAATTCATGCTATCATTGCTTGATACCATCCTATTGATTGAGACTGTAACTGATTGATGCTAGTAACACACAATAGCTTGAGACATGCATAAATATACATATCCATTCATATTTTCTTTATCAATCATAGGTAGATTGGTGATTTTTGTGGTATTTGTGGTAATCTGCAACTAAGTAGAAAGATTAAGAGGAAAAGGCCTCCATGTTCTCGAGTAGTGTGAAATCCTATGAACCTGTGGTCACACTCTCTAGACTAACCCTTAGGCTGTGACATCTCATCAGGACCCCATGCTATCTCACTGCAGGGCAAAGCAACTGTCCAGCAGGTGATGTTTTTCTAAAGGCAGAAGCACACTGAAAAGTGAGGCAGAGGGAAATTTCTGTATTTTATTTTTTTAAAGTAGGTTCCTTTTTTAAGCACTAGCAGTGGTGGGTATAGATTAAAGCAAGCTCTGTGATGAGCTGCAGCTGATGGAGCATCCTCTGAAATACACGTGCTTGGGACGAGTGCTGCTGGACACACAATGATTAGATTACCTTTGGGTGTTATAGAAATCAGTCAATTAATAACAACAATTATTTTTGCCCTAGATTTTCATTGCAGCTTCCTGGCATTCTGAGTGTCTGGGGAGCTCTGCCCCTGAAAACCCAAAGCAGAGCCACTGGATTGCTGTTCACATGAGACCAGTGTGCTCTATGCAGAAACACCGGGGTCTGCTCTCAGTGCTTGCTTTTCAGATCACCTCTTGCAGCATGGAAATGCCATAAGCCAGAGCAATCATGTGTGGGTTTCCTTCTCTGTGCTCTGTCCTTTTATGAATCTTGCTATTTGGCAACAGTAGCACGTAAATATTGAAGCCAATGACACGGCAAGAAAGTTGTTTCCCCCCTAGTTTACTCTATTCATATGATTTTCACAGGAAATCAGAAATCTATCTTGTACCATCTCAGGCTCAAAGAGTAAAATAGCTGTGTGTGTAGAAGGGCAAAGCTGCCTGAAAGAAAAAATATTCTTAGTTCTTCTAAGTTGGGAGCTTGATATTAGGAGTGAATTAGTGGCTGGCCAAGTTTGGTTTATTTTAGAAAGCTGCTAACATATAACCTTCCAGAGAAGATAATTCTTGAATGAATTGAGGATAGATGAATCAGGCTTCCAGATGACTACACAGATGGGCAGTGGAGGCCCAGCACTGGCACTGTGGACCAAGGGGATGAAAACCCATCACACTGAAGAAAACTTGATTTCACAGCACCTCCCAAACATGATCCATCTACAGCCTTCAAGGATGCATCAAAGCACTGTGAGTGAGTGAGTGGGACAGAAGAGCAGCTTGGAGAGGCAGTCTGGAGTGACTGCTGCAGCACATGAAGCCTTGGAAACTTCCAACAGGGACCTTGAATCTTATCAGAAAGATCAGATGAACTCATGCTTCAACAGAAAAAGGACTTCAGCAGGGAAGCATAGAGAGGAAAACAGATTTGTGTTATCATTTCCAGAGGCTGAAGAGAAGCTGTAAGGATCTATGCCGGGCTTTCACCTCAACACTCTCTTGCCTCTGCCCACCTTTTCTCCTTTCCTCCACCATCCTTTCTGTTCTTTTCATCCATGTGGTTTGAAATAGTAATGCTGCTTTCTCTTGCATTTTTTGGATAGACTTTTATGTATATTTAAATCAATATACATTAAATCTATCTCTATACATCAATGCATATTGATAATACAATAATGGCAGTATATGTATGTTGTATAAGATATGCATGGTAGATGCTATATGTTAAATATACGTTAAATATATAACATACTGATAAATATTACATATCAGTATATATATTCTAGGTGTATATGTGTGTGTGTCCATATATATATATATATATACTTAAATTTTTTTAAGACTCACAGCTTTACTAGCTTTGCTTGGAAAGCTTAACAAAACAAATAATTCTCTCTTCTTTCTTTGGTTTAACTGGATTTTATTAACAGTGGTTACTACTGGTAAGTTAAATAAGAGGCTGATTTAACTAGGGCAGACCTCCCATTAGATTTTTACTTGCATTTTCTACCCCGTTAAGCACCGCAGCTGCAGTTAAATCAATTGGCACCATCTGTCAGGATGCTTATTTTCAGTTGCCTATCAGTGGAACTTAATCTCAGCTAATGTTTCAGCTCATGCTTTAACTTATCTGCCAGTGGCTGCACATATTATTCTAAATTCCTTTATCAAAATAAAAGTATAAAACAAAAGAGTAAGGGGGTCTCCAGGAACAGGGGTTTTTTTCTCCTAAAGAAAGCATAAGCAGTGTGGCAGACCTGTGCTCTGTGGGATGCTCTCTGCTCCCTGTGTGTGGAGCAAGAGCTGTCCGTGTGCTCTCAGGGGTACACAAGCTCTTCTCTCATGATATGGTGGTCAGGACAAGTCAGTGAGGAAAGATGGAGAGCAGGAGTGAAGTCTTCCAGATGATGAAGTAAAAGCACGTTTTACATCATCTGTAAGACAGCCAAAATATTATGCACGATTTGTTTTTCCAGAGGTACTTGGCCCTGAAGTCAGAGAAGATGAAAACACCTCAGCAAATGAGGCCCAAGGGGCACCGTTACAGAGAAGGCATCTGTGCACACACTTAGCAAGGTGTTGAACTCCAGCAAGCTCAGGAGCTACCACCCAGCACTAACCATATTCCAGCCACATGCAAGAGCACCCTGCTTTATTTCCGAGATGCCATGGCAGGGCTGCTTCCCATCCAGCCCAGACCAAGTGTGTCCACAAAGCTCTCACAGCCTCAAATTGGCAGCACATGCTGTGTCCTCAGCTCCTTGCCTGCGTGGAGACCTTGCAGTCACCTGTGGACCACCAGAAGGATACACCCCACCAGGATGTGCTGTGCTAACAGGGCACTGATTCCACAGCTGGTGTCCTGCACTGGACATGCTGCAGTCCCTGAGGGCAGCTTGGCTTTATGTCACATTTGAAGAACCATTTGAAGATGGAGGCCACTCTTGGAGCTGAATGGGGATCTGCCATTTTGTACTTGTCCCTCTCATGGGTCTCCTCTCCTGCAGACCCCTCAGGGAAAGGGACAGCCCCTTTTGTCTTTGCAAAGCAGCCAGAAGAGGGGAACCCAAGGCAGCCCTAAGGTGTCCTCTGAATGCTGTCACCAGGCAAACAACAGCTTTGTAAAATGTACTCTTACGACTCAGCTGATTACCAAAGCCAGATTGGACATACAGTGCTGGGAAAAGCCTTGAATGGATAGAAGAGGTCTCATCCTCTGGTACCTTGCTGCCTGGTGGTGCTTTAGTGAGCAGTCTGAAGGCACTTCCTGTTTTTTTATACAGTTTTTCCCCATGTTTTGCGAAGAAAGTCTGGTTTTTACAAAATGAAAGGCAAGCAGAAGTGCTACTAACTCAAAATGCAAGTCCTCATTTTTATAGGCATCTTCCTGAGAAACAAACACTGAATCAAACAGGAGAAAATAAAAAAGCCTCCAACTTCTCCACGGCCCTGAGAACAAATGATAGAAATCACCAACGCCTGTTGAAAGGTGAGCAGAATTGATTTTCAACCAGAAGAAACTGCTTAGCTGTGCATGAAAGACTCAAGCCTGCTGTGCTGACTCAGGCAAATCTGCTGCTTAAACAAGCAGCCTGACACTTCAGATAAGGTGTTTTTCCAGTGCTCAAGATCTCTGTATGAAATCAAATCAATGACTCTGTAGCTGCTCGTACCAACACGTGCGCATGTGTGCGCACGTCTCCGTGATGGAGCGCGCGTCAGCTTCCAGCCATGGCAGAGCTGTGCAGCAGGCAGTCTGGCTTTTTAAAGCCATGTGTCTGCAGTCATGTTCACTGTGCTCAATTCAAACAGAACCACGGGGCCTTTTGAGCTGCCTGAAAAGTCAAAGCTAGCTATTTCACCGTGCCTGTGGGAACCTCTATAAGCTGGGTCACTCCGTATGATTAAAGGCAACTCAGACACTGCCCTCAAAACCCATAGCCAGTGCTAGAAAATTGTGCCCCAGAATTTCAGAAGCTGGGGGCAGGATTAGAGTGGTTTATTTTTCCTAATGAAAAGACCATTGGGAAATGGTCCTTCCTATCTGTGGGACCCTGCAGGTATTTACTACATAGTTTCTGAAAGGTGAAGTGATCTGGGCAGAGGGAGTGACTGAGTGAGTGACAAAAATTGCACATGACAATTATTCAGTATACTTAAACCTGAGGCTGACTTTGGAGATCAGCAAACCTACTTCATGGTGTTGAGCGACAGGGCAATAAATGAAAAAGCTGATAAGCAACAAGAAAGACTGATAAGCACTGAACAACATGCTTAGGACAAAAAAAGATGTACAAAATGACAGGCCTTCATTGATACTGCTCAGGAAAGTAGCTTTGTCATCACTGTGGAAAGTTCTTTGAAAATACCTGTCAACACTCAGAAGCTGTTAAAAGGCAAATTGAATGGTAGGACTTGGTAAGAAAGTGTAGAGCACAAAATGAGGTTCACCATTTAACCTGTGAATAAGTCCACGGTGTACATGTACCTCAAAATCTTTGTGCAGCTCTGGTTGTGTCATCTCACACCAAAAGGAAAAATAAAAAGGACGACTGGAAGCATCCTCTATGAAGATAAGCAGTGGCTTCCACTAATGGAGTGCTAAAGCCTCAGAGCTTCCTCAGTCTGGAAAAGCAACAGCCACAAGAGAAGTCTGTGGACATGAGGAGTGCAAAACAAGGCACAGGGGTTTTATACCTGTGACTGGATTCTGCAGGAGCCATGAGTGCAAAGACACCGCTCTGGGGTGGGACAGTTTCACAGAGCTTTGATTCTGTATGTGATTGCCAGGGTGCATCCCTGGCTTGGAGAGATCCCATGTCCCTGACTGCTGGAGGCCAAATGCAATTTTTCTGTCCTTTCCCTATTTTTGTACTCTACTTTGTATTTTTGCTGATGGCCACTTCCACAAGCAAGATGCTCCACAGGTGGACCCTTAAGCTCCCATTACACATTCTTCCATTGAGTGTATCTGGACAGAGGAAGTTGTCAAGATACATAGAGGTAACCTAATAAAGTTTAAGAACACTAAAGACAAATCTTGCTTGTGCTCTCTTAACCTAAATGTAGCCAATGAAGATAATCCTGTTTCCTCAGGGACTCATCACACACCTATCTGATTTACAGGCCATTATTTATTCATGATCTAAGAAGTGGTTGATATATAGTCATTGTTTACAAAACCATTACAGAAGCATCACTTTGATGGTTTCTTTCTGGCCATAATTCAAGTTTAAATAGAATATAAGTTATTATATTGTGCCTCTAAGACTTTCTGTTCTGACTTTTTCCTTTTTACCTCCCACGATCTTGAGGAGCAACAAGCCTGTAGCAGTGTGTGAGTGAAAGTGTAGTGGTACAGTCTTTGATGACTTCCATATGTAGTCTCAAAAGGAAACTGTACTACTTTCCCTAAAATAATTTTTGTTGTTACACTGCTTAATTTGAAAGTTAATGGAAACCCATTTCTATCCTGATTAATGGTTATTGGTGTCTTTTCCAGAAATGAAGAGCCATGAGACACCCTGACACTTACAGAGCATGGAAGTCCTCCACTGCAGCACTGAGGACAGAATCTTCCCTGATGCATAAGGGTGCAAAAGCCAGGTTCATCAGCTCCTGCTGGAACCTGCCAGCTTTTGGCTTAGCAGGTAATCTGTGTGCCTGTGACAGTGCCTTGGGTTAGCCAAATCTGGTCTTGAATACGGTTTTTTATGGAAATTCTTGCTGATTGCACATATGATGGCAACCCTCGGTGGCAACTGAGCTACCTTTGGGTCATCATCACTGCCTGGCAAGAGCACCTGTTGGTGCATGAACTTATCTACTCATTTAACCAGCTTGTTGTTGCTGTTTGGTTTTGTTTGAAAATTTTTTTGCTTATTTCAAATAATAGCATGGGTGCTCATAGATTGTCACTCTTTTGTATTTGAAAGGTATTTATATTTTTTTTTTCTCCTAATGCATTAGGGGAAAATTTTTAATCCTGCAGGTTTCAATAAAATATACAAATAGAGTTGACAATAAAACAGCTCTGCTCATTTCACTTTTTATTAATGGTGCTAGTCTGTCTTTATTGAAGTCCACAGATTTCTAGCAGAACAAGCAGCAAAGAGGTCATCACAGTGGAAACTACGTCTATGTGAAAGTGGGCACTACAAGTTGTACAGCACTAAAAGCTGTTCGGTGTCCTCAGCACATGCTCCTGGATTGACTGTGGGCAGCTATTTTTAAGAAAGGTTGCTCACGGCTTTTTACTGCGTAAAAAACTTGTGACATTTGAAGTGGTTAACAAGTAGAAGATAACAGGTTGTGATTGGGTAAGCTCAGCTCATAATTTGACACAGGGATTTATAGGAATAGAGCATCAATGCAGTACTCTACTGGTAAGACTGAACTGTGGCCAGCAGGGGTATCTCATTTTAATCCTCTTGCTTTGGGCATACACAGCTCACAAGTTGTTCACCACAGCTTTTAGAAACCATCTCTCACACCTTCCTACCGCTGTACCCATGTGCTATGTTTCGCTGCCCCTTTTCCACTCTAGGCACAAGCAGAGAACACGTTGGGTGTGTGTGGTAACAGCTTACTCACAGGAAAATGCCGACAAGCCCAGGAAACACATGCGATGTTAAACAGTGGAACGATGATGGAAGGGGCGTGAGCAGCCCCACATGTCACTCTGCCTCTTCTCGTCATGGGAGAAGAAAAACGCTTCAGAGAAGATTATATGTCTCCAGAGGGCACACTGCAGTGTGCAGAGGAAAGGCTGTCTCCAGAAATGCTTTTCACTCTCCGTGCCCTGGTGGAAAGGCCGATGTAAACGCCATGGTGCCCGTGACGAGGGAGGGCAGAGGGGCCCAGAGAGGAGGGTGTGATGGGAAATGTGTGCATCCCTCTGCCCACAAATCCAGGCAGGGGACTCCATCAGAAAAATCCCTGGGGCTGTGTTAGTCTCATCATACCCCCAACCACAAAAAAGTTTTGCTAGAAACTCCATGCAGTGACTCACCCCATGACACAGACTTTGTCCGTGTGCCAGTGGGTGGCACAGGGAGCTCCTGCGGGTCAAACTGAACATTTTGTGCATCCTGGTGGAAAGTAGTGGGCTGGTGTGGTGTGGGTAGTCACCAGTCACATGAGAGCAAGCAGGGCAGGGGAACCACCACCACCACCCTGTATGGAGACATAAGTCTCCGTGTTACCCTTCATGACACGAGGATGCCAGCTGCCACCCACTCCTCCCTGGCATGGCATAGTAGTCTGGCAGGACACTGGCATTCTCAACAGGCACAACTGACCCCTGGACACACTACTGGCATCTGATCTGCCTGCCCTGAGAAATTCAGGCAAAATCCCAGGGTCAGCCACCGCCTGCACGTTTGGCTGAAGCTGCCAATACCTACCCTGCACTTGGCATCTGCTCAGACATGGACTGCTGCAATGTCACCTACTGCCTCATGGCAATCCCTGCTGGTCTTCAAAGGCACCAGTGCTCCAGGTATCTGCTGTAGAGAAAGCAAGGAGGGAAAACAGAGTTTGTGGAGGAAAAAGAGGGCACTTGAACAGACGTGATGCTCCCATGCGTGGTGGAGGCAAGGGAAAGCACAGACCACAAGAGCAGGAGGTAAAAGTCAAGTGGAAGAGCTGTGTAAAAGCACCCAGCACTGATGGGAGAGCAAGAACCAGCACACTGGGACACAGGTGGGAACAGCCCCTGGAGGCCATCAGTCCACCCCAACATCCTGGCCACCCAGCCCCAGGCTGTCACAGCTCAGTAAAGGTGGGATTCAAGAGAGGACCGAGTAGTTCAGATGTTGGAGTAAATGTGAGCTGCCCTTTCTGAGCGCCTAGGCTGGCACCAGTGCACACAAGCAGGTGCCCAGGGTTGCAGGGTTTGTGCCCTGCCAGCAAAAGGAGCAAAGAGCAGCAAAGAGTCACCAGCTTCCCCAACTTCCAGATGTCTCTCCAAATATGTTAGAGTGTTTCTGGAAACTAGAACCTAAACTTGGATTGAAGCCAGGATGTTCTTTCTGTGCTTTTGGAAGGGAACTTCTCATTATTTTTATTCACTGAGCTGCCAAATATCTGGGTGATTTTGTCATGAGATTCTCATTTACTCAGCCCTGCTGCCCCATTTATTTAACTGTGCTTTGTGAATTTCTAAGTGACCCACAAAAGCACCTGTGCCCTTTGCAGGGCCACAGTCACTGCCCAGCTCCTCTTGTGAGGTGACATCTGCCAGGGTAATTAGGGCAGGTTTGTGCTTGGCACTAGGCAGCCCTGCCTCACTGCAGGTCTGCTGAGGATAATGAACTCAGCTGAGCTCTTTAGAGACATGCTTTCCTACAAAGACATCAAGAATTAATGGGAAAGAAATTACTGTTTCCTAGCTCACTCTAGAGAAGGAAATGGTATTTTCCCGTTTCATCAGTCACAAACTCTTTGCTGATTGTAGGAACACCAAAGCAGTGTTAATATTGGCACTGAAGAGAGCTACCAGGAGTCCTCAGAACAGGTGTGTTAAGGGAAATGCCTGGACCTACTTCTGTGTTTCCAGGCTGCATTTACATCATAAGCAGCCTCTGATGGGGCTAGTTGGGAATTTTCTCTTGAATTTATTTCTGTCCAAATATGCAGCTTTGTTTTATAAGCTGTCAGAGAAATGAAAAAAGAAGTACTGTCTGCTCCACTGCACATGCCAGGGGCTGTTTCTGAGGTGGCAAGGCTGACCTCTCCCAGGCTCCTTTCCCCGTGACAGCGTGTCATCCCCAGGCTTTGGGCACAGGAAACAGCTTGCTGTGTGTGGGCATCAGGTGTGGGCAGGGGAACACGGAACACCCCAAAGCCTGTGGGAAAGGCAGCCCCACTCTTCAGGTCCCCAGCACAGAGGTTTGGCTGCCAGCCAAATCTGCTCCTCTTGCAATGAGTCTGGGAGGCGGCAGGTGAGGCCAGTGGCAGTCTGAAAGCTGAGCAGGCTGGGAGAGGGATGGTTGCTTCTTGTGCTCCTTGCACTGATGTTGTTTCTGGTGGCCAGCTGTGTGTCTTTCTGAATGAGAAATTCTTGTTCACGTTTCATCTTTTTCCCACTTAGAGAACCTCACAGGAATGAAATTTTGAGCTTTCACCAGTTTGAGTGTTTTGTTCTGCAACATGCCTTGAAAACTAGGGAGGAAAACACATATAGCTGTTTTCATCTTGCTTCAGTTTAGTTTTGCTGGGGATTTGGAGCAAAAGCAGGAGTCATTCACTTCACAGTAAGCTGCTGATGTGCCAAAATACCACAGAAAGACTATCTACACTGATGAGAGCAGGAAGTAACAGGAATTTCTGGAGTGAGATTTTTCTCGTGACCATTCTGGGGCAGTTCTACAGATTCAGAAGTACGAAGTTCACACACAGTTCAAGTATTTCTTGAATGTTTTATTGGAGTGAAACTCCACAGCATTTGTCATTTATTCACTGTTAGGTCTTTATAACTCAAGGGGTGTTGGCTGCCTCTTTCTCCTATGTTCTTTAGTTCTTCCCACCTTATGTCATTAACCTAGATCCGTGTTCACATTTACAAGGACACCGAGTCCCAAAATGTCAGAGATTGAAGGGGCCAAGCACATAGCAGATCTCCCAGGCTCATCTTAAGTACATCCCTCAGCACAGTTAGAATGCTCTGGCCCTGAACAAGCCCTAAAGGTAACAGCAGGTAGGAGGGATGGAAATATGCAGACCATGGGGTATGTATGATATGCTCAAGTCCTTGCTGTGTACCTCTCTTCCACATTTTTCTGAGCGCTTGTGATAAGGAGTTTCCAAACTGTGACTCCTGCAAATACCTTGAGAGGATCTTGTCCAAGAAATGCAGAAAAGAAGTGGGAGAAATGCCTCAATGAAAAGAAAACCTGAAAAACAGAATTCTGACTGAGTGTGGCCAGCTAACTCCAGGTGCTCCAGGAGTCAAGTGCAGTGCTGTGCACTGAAATGCTTAAGGTTGATTCTCCTTTCCATATTCCTTGGCACTGAACAATGTATTTTTAGCCCTTCGCCATCTAAGGGCATGAACTGGACAGTAAAATTCACCTGGCTTTGGAGAAGTTGGCTTAAACTAAGCAGCCAAGCACGCTGTCTCCAAGCATGGAGACATGTGGATTTTCACAAGATTCTTTGTTTATTCTTGACTACAGCCAGCTGGATCTCCGTTTGTGATAACCTGATACTTCCCCTCAGAGAATTACTGTTACAGTTTCACTATCATTTTCCTGGGTGTGATGCTTGCCTTGGGATCTGTGCTCTTAGATGTTTTTGTTAACATTACTTGTTCATGGAAAAATAAGGTCAGGAAAAATATTCTCTGCTTTGCCATTGTAAAGTAAGGAATCAGTTTTTCTTTGGCAAGTTCTGTTGTCTTATGATTTGCAGTACAGACTGAAAACTGAGCTTGTGGCTTGAATCAGCTTAGGTAGAGTTCTCATATAAAAGCAGTTTTTGCATTAAAGGAATCCCAGAAATATTCAAAGATTGTGAAGTCCATCTATCAGATGATAGAAAAGGCCATGGTTTAGGTTTTCTGTTAGCTCTATGCTCTCAAAGTCTCTCCCTTCTTCTCACTTCAGCACATTGTACACAGTGTCTTTAATCACAGTACCACGTGCTATTTTTTTCCATTCCTCTGTGGAGCTGCTTAGGACAATTTCCCACTGATCTGGTAGCTAATTCTACAAATTCATTTATACCTGTGTGTCTGAGACAACACAGGAAAGCAGTTAGGAATCATTCACTGTCCCTGTGCATTGTTTCCATTCAGGGGAAAAGAGGATTATGGTTGGGTATCTTTGATGTGCATTGTCCAAAACACAGGAGGAGGCAACTTTTTCCAACAAAGCACTTAACTGAAAGGTGTCTCTTTGGGTGAAACTTCCTCTGTGCCATCCCCTTGGCTCCATGGGTAGCATGTCATGCTGACTTTTCTCCTGCTTCTGGAGGGTTTTGCCTCCTCCCTCCCTTCCCAGCCAGTGATGGCCTTTCATCCATCATATTCAAGTGTAGATGACTTTTTCTTCTGGACTTCTTTCCTCTAAGGCTACCTTTGCAGTGAACTGCTATGTATTTCCCTCATCCCTTCCCCTTTCCCTCATCTTTTCAAATCTACATATTTGCTACAGTATTTGCAGCCTTCATCTGATTCTTGTATGTTCAGTAAAATAATCTGGGAAGATATTAATTGTATGAAAATCTGAAATTTTGGCTAAGAATATTTTCATCAAGCTTTGTGTTGTTTCCCTTTCATCCATCTTATGTTAAGAGAAATTATTACTACCATAGGGAAAAGGCCTCAAAGAAAGCTCTGGGGGCTGTAGGAAGAACCCAAACCAAAAAAATAAAAAAAAAAAGCAGGAAACTACAAAAAGTGAAAACAAGAACAGAATACTGAGAGAACACCAAAAATATATTTTATCACAAGAGGGCAGTGCATATTAGCAAGAGAGGAAATAATCCATGTTTCACAGGAGGCTAATCCCTTTCTTTAAAAAATTTCCAGAAGTTCTGATGTCAGAGCTTAAAAAAAAAAAAAAAAAGGCAGAAAAGTCTTAGCATGCAGTAGCAAACCATGCCTTGTAAAGTTTGTTGTACACTAGAACTGAAGGAATCTGCTCCTGGAT
The DNA here is from genome assembly GCF_971803275.1 of Cyanistes caeruleus. Classification (NCBI taxonomy): domain Eukaryota; kingdom Metazoa; phylum Chordata; class Aves; order Passeriformes; family Paridae; genus Cyanistes; species Cyanistes caeruleus. Next base: position 47,971,183 of record NC_141704.1, on the reverse strand, counting down.
ATCATGATTTTTTAAGACAAATGAGAAAGCTCTGGGTGGCACAGGAGCCACTGGTCAACACCCAGGCAGACAGTGATGTTACCTGGTGAGCCATCATTTATTTTGCTCCTGTATCATCAACCACTCTCACATCAGGTGTATTTATCATGGTAACAAAGAAAGAAACTGAGATGGTGTAATACAATTAATTGTGTTACATCAAAAGTCAATTTTGCACCTCTGTCCCTTTGATCACTTTCTTAACTATGTAAATTTGAAATGTGCAACATGAGTTAGATTTTCCCAGAGACAGATATCCTCTTTTGGGCTACAGGTTTTTCTCTTTATGTTTCAGATGACTTGTGAGCCATCTGAGTGGTGTCTGCTCAGAAATCACATTTCTTTTTGTGTGAGGAAATACACAGAGTGTTTTGGGGGAGAGAGGAGCAGGTTTCAGAGGAACTACAGAAAATTGTAGAGTAACTTTGCCAGCATGTGTTTAAAGGCCAGACAACCCTGATACTAACACTTTACAGACAGTTACTTGTATTTGCCTGGGAGCAACAGACACCTATAGTCAAGAACTCAATGTTCTAGATGGGAGCTACTGTGAAAAGTCACCACTATTTCTCACACTCACACAGAGGGCACCATCACAAGGCATGCCAGTGCCACTGCCAGTGCCTCTGGGACCTGAGAGCCTGCAGCTGTGCTCAATTAGAGCCCTCTGATCTTGTATTTTGGAGCTTTTCTATATTTGTCTGTGAAGCAGGATGAGTACAGTAGGAAGTGATGTGCTTAGTCCAGCATGAAAAATCCACAGACTTGCAATAAACACACCAATTCCCTGTATGTTCATCCGCAGGAAAACAGAAATACAGAGCCAAGAGCAGATCTAAAGGCTTTCCTAAGAAAGACAGTGTCTCTGCTAAAGAAGATGGTATAAGTGAAGAGGCCAACTCATATATATCCATCCATTCAGAGGCTGCTCTCCTACTTTGTCTAACACAGTGCAGTTTAGCATCAAGACTTATCAGGTAAGTCTGTGTGCCACAGGAGCACGCAGTGCTGCCAGCTTCTGGCTGATGGGTACCACTGTCCTCTTTTGGGGAACAGCAGCTGCTGTCAGCTCTATGCTGCAGTGTAGCCAGCTAAGAGCTCCTCATGGTTTTCATCATGAGAGCTTTTACTGCTCTCTGTTTTAAAAGTGACATTCCTCATGATGCCATTCATGTCTAAATCATATCTCAGAACATTTTCAGGTATTTACAGGCTCAGCATTAAATAATGCTTCTCTAAGAAGCATTAGAAAAATATATATATTTGTCAAACAGAGAAAAGAAACCAGGTAGAAGCCAATAAAAACTTAAACTATTAAAATTTAGAGAATAAGAATAGCTTCCCTTATAGCTATAGCACAAAAAACAGGTAAGTATTAATAAGAAACCAAGCAATGTGTTTGATGGAATAGTAAAGTGTTTAGGAATTAGGAAGAGAAGGATGATCTCAACAAATATTTGTGACATATTTCAATAGAAAAGAGATGGTGCACTTGACTATATGAATATGAATATTCATTAATATTGAATATATATATATATATATATGTCATGAATATAAAATATGAATATGATGAAGCATTTTCCAGACCATCAACACCCATGGGAGCAAAAAGCAGTTGTCTGAACAAACATCTGTGCCACTGGCAACATGTTTTGAGAAATATTGTAATACTCTAGTGAATTACAATAGGACACCAGTAAACTGTCAATATTGTACTAATACTGAAAAAAAGCAGAGAAGGACAATGAGGTAATTGGCTGGTAACTTTTCCTCAGCAAAATAATTGAAAAGCTCATAAGGAAGTCAACAAACATAGCCTTAGATATGAGAATTTGATTAATTCCTGTCTGATTACAGAGAATAGATGCTATTAAGCAAACCAAAGTTTTTTTTACTTAGTATCACTTGCTATTTAAATTTTTTTAAATAGCTCAATAATATGATAGTAAACCTCACTGAGTGGAAAGAGAACTGACTTAAAATATGATTGTCCACAAGGAAATTTCTTCTAAAGGAGATGCAAAAACAGTCCTATGCCCAGGCTAGTATTCAAACTAAATGATCCAGGCAGCCATTAATAGAGCTGGTTTTAATAATGGAGATCATCAAGACAGACATATTTTAATACAATCAGTGTAAAGCTTTATACCTATATTAAGGAATTCAGACCTACAGAACAATGACTGATTGTTGGAAAGGGATAACTAAAGTCAACCAAGTCCTCAGAGGGAAAATTCAGCATATATTTCCACTGTGATAATATGGAGAGAAAATCAAATGATGGCCCGCAGATTTTCTAAATATAAAATTAGTAAGAAAATGAAAGGAAATGGTCTTACTTCCAGATGAGGTGTTGATAAGAATTAATATGGTGACTGCAATTTTGATATTGATAAAGTGAAAAGAGTCATGACAAATACCCAAAATGTCAAGCAAACATCTTTGAGTGAGAGAATCAGAATATAAAATCTGCTTAGATTTTCAGAATGAAATTGAGAAGTGACTCTGTAAAGATTAGTAAGAAATTTGTCAGGGGGAAAAAAGGACAATTAAAGCCTTTCTTACACAGAAGTTTATCTTGCTTTATAGCCTCTGAATATATAAGTTTCAATCTTCTGTGTTAGAACCTGTTCTTTTTCATTGCCACTATTTTTTGTCCAGTTATGTGTCTACTCTTAGGTCCTTAGATTCCGGTACAATTAGTAATTAAGTATCCATAACAGAGTATAAATTTCCCCTCTTAGATATCTGTTGTAGGATAGGATGAATCACTCAAGTAGGTTGCTCTGCAATGTAGAACATTGTCATTTCATTGCAGATTCATCGTGGATTCGGCATAAACTCATCTATTCTGTGGAAGGCTAGCACTGCTTGTATGATGAATCATGGCCTCGTGCACTTTCAGCAGCACTGGAGGACAGACACTGCATAGAGCAGGGCTGTCTCCAAATAATGCCATGGGATTTGGAAAACTCTTCTAAGGCAGCACAACCAAAATGTCTGACCATCCCTCCAGGGCAGAGCAGCCAGATATATGGGATCTGTATCCCACAGGAACATCCTGACCCCACGGCACTGACCATCCTTTCCATGTTTAGAAACCATAAAAACATCTCTGAAAATGACTGGTGATTATAGATGTCTCAGCCTTTGGGCAGGTGTAGAAAAGATGTCTTATGAGGAATGGCTGATGGAGCTGGGTTTGTTTAGTCTCAAGAACAGGAGGCTCAGAGGGACCTCATCACCCTCTACAACTCCCTGAAAGGAGGTGGGGGTGGTTTCTTCTGCCATGCCTGCAGTGAGAGGACCAGAGGAAATGGCCTTAAGCTGTGGCTGGGCAGATGCAGGTTAGATACCAGGAAATAAATTTTCATTGTCTGAGTGGTTAGGGATTAGAACAGGGAGGTGGTGGAGTCACCAACCCTGTGGCTGGATCTGGAGCTGGGTGATAGTTCAGTGGTTTAGTGGTTACAGTGGTAGTGCTGGGTGGATTCTTGGAGCTGATGATCTTAAAGGAGTCTTCCAAGCTTGATGATTCTATGATTCTTAACTCATGAACCTTTTGTTATATCTTTTCTCCCCTGTCCAGTTGAGTAGGGATATAACAGCAGCTTTGTGCTTGTCATCCAGACAGGGTCAAACCACCACATTTCTCTGGCCAGGAAAGTTCTCCAGTTGTATTACTAAGCATTCAGTCTTGGCAGACTGGCAGTTGATTGAATTATAGATTTACTACAAGTTAAACTAGTATGCTGTTCTTTTAAATTTTGTCTTTTCTTTTGAATTTACTGATAATCAACCAGGTGATCACCTACTCCTTTTGAATAGTCACCTAATTTACACAAGTACTATCACAAATGGTGTTCACAGAAACATGAGATGAAGAGCAAGAGCTAAATTTGGGCATCCTTCCATCAGTGGTTTTCCATTTTTTATAAAGTACTGTTAAGACCAAGACTCCATCTCAAATGACAAGGTGACAACTGTAATGAAAAGATGACTTTTATCTGAATTTGAAAATGAAACTTTGCCTTTCTTCCTGCTGAGAACCAGACCATTTTCCCCCCGTTGTTGGATGCAGCTAGAGTTCCAACAATCTTGAAACACAAAATGCAGCTTGTGATGTCCTCCCTGATTTAGAGCTCCTCATGAGACCCTGGGAAAAGTCTCTTCACTGATTCCCAGTCATCACTGAGGGCTACCTGAATGACACAGTCCTAATTTCCAAGTGATAATCAGGTCAAACCACATCTTTCTCACAGACTGTATTAGAGTGCAGGTGCCACCACAACAGCTGTGTTGTTCTGCTCCACACCAGAGCGCAGAAACTCTGTCTAAAGTGCCTGAAAGTAGAAGCAGCATTTTGGATAAAAAACTTAAAGAGCAAATTGAATGAAACACATCTGTACCACTTTAGATAAAGGGGTTTGACATAACTTTAAAACTTACATCAAGAGATTAGTTTTCAAAAATGAAACAAACAACAAAACACCCAAGAATGCCAGAGGGGTGAAGAGGTTGCAATAATTTATTACTTTTAAACATGATACCCGTTTGCAAACACAGGCACTCATTTCCTAAACTGAAGTTGCAGAGATTCCATGTGTTGGGTTCCAAGGGTTTGATATTTCTATATATTTTCAATTTGAAAATATTCAGATACCATCATGATCAGGCTAAAACCCCGAGACAGACAGAAGAGATACTGTACTTACACAGGACATGGTTTGGTGAAGTGTGGTTATTTGTTTCTAAAAAAATAATACTTGACCTAGTTTAATTAAACATGGGCTGTGCTTCAACATTTGAAAATTGGTTACTGAGAAATTATATTGCCTCAAAAAAAACACTATAAACCATCATTTCTGCGGTCTGAGTCTCAAGGTAATAGAATAGATGAAGCTGCTTAAACATGTGTATTGTATTTCCTTAAAAGTAGCAGTGCTGAAAATGCAGGTGGTTTGATACTGCAGTTTAACCCAAATGTGTTATTTATATGTCACTCATATCAAGAGAGGGAATGTCTCTATAAAGCAGATGGCATTTGAGCATGGTTTCATTCTTCATGGGTAAATTCTCCTTTCATACCTACTGTAGCTGGTGAAAGAAAGTGGTGATTTAGATCTTTATTTTATTAAAATCAAATTTAAATTTATGCTTATGTACAGCTTTAGCTTACACCTTTAGTTAATGAAATACTTTCAGAACACATCCTAATATATGCAAGTGACTTCCACCATGGGATCTACCTATTACTGGTCACAAGATACAACCCTAAAATGAAAACCCAGCATCTTTTGATCACTACCAGTGTGATTCAGATGTTAACTAACAATGGCTCTACACCTGTTGTCATGCTGGCAATGATTAGAAGTTGTAAGCAGCATCAGGGTGTTTTGCTGGTCTTTATTAATTATTAAGAGGAGCACTAAATGAGTCTCCTGATGAGCTGTTTCCCTCTAAGTAGTGACATGAAAAGTGTGTCTTGTCTCTAAAGACTGGGAGAGTGTGGAAGGACACTGGGATGTTTCTGAACCTGTTAAAGCAACCTGCTAAAGACTGTTAACTACTGATCAGCTAGCTCTCCTAGTCTCTGCACTGATTACCAGAGGAAGGCCAGATTTCATAACAGCTGCACTTTATTTCATTAAGTCACAGGACCCTTGTTTCAAACACAGATCATTGCAGACTTTTTAGGCAACAGGGCTACATAATGCAGGCAAAGCATCCATTTGGGAAAAATAAATGAGGATAATTGAGCAAGCATATGAACAACAACTGTGTCCACGGCCTGACAGGGTTGTTACTATCACTCAGATGTTTTCCTCCAGGGATTTCCATTCCTGAGTAGTAGAAAGGGTGAGAAACATATGTATTGGCACAGCTATGACAGACAACAGAAATTTTGTGAATGTTTGGCCAATGCATTTTTAAAAAAAATTACTGGTCCCTGGATTCATTTACCTGTGGACACTGACTCAACAACTTGCTGCTGTTGGGATGGCAGCAAGTTCTGCTTATCTGCAGAGTCCTGATTTTTTATTATTTCTTTTTGGAGCAATCTCATATTTAATAATGTTCTCAAAACACAACTGTTCTGATCAACTAAATGTATTGGCTGGATGCTGTCACGTTCTCTGACTTCTTATAGTACCTTCTACCATGCCTCAGCACTGATTTTTGAAGTCAGAGTTGATAAACTAAATTTTTTTTCCCAAATTTAGTAAAACACAAGTGGCAATTGTACGCCCAGAATCTCATGTCATTTAACATGGGCACTGGAAAAGTAGCTGGGCCATGCTGGAAAAAGTGAGCTATTGATGGGATAGGTTGCCAGACAATGAGAAGGAAAATTCCCTACTTGGCAGACATTTCAAAATAATTTACTTTATTTGGATTTTATGTACTAGTAAACTTGAAATTATAGCAATTTTAACTGCTTTGGAGTAAACAAAACCAATTGTTTACCAGGAAGTCCTAAATATATAAGAAACAATGGGGTCTTAAGGGTATACAATATTTGTGAGTATGTGGCTATGGATAAAACTTCCAGGCCTAACTCATCATTCTCATGCTAATCTGATATAACTTTAAGAGGTAATTCTTATTGATTAATCTTGCCTTGATATTTAAGCTCCATCATGGAGCTCTGGTCCAATTTTATCAAAGTTTGAGTATTAGGTCTTTGAGGGATGTTCAGTGAGATGATGAATCTCAGAGAATTTGTTTTGTGGTGATAAGATTTGCTCCCCTAAAGAATAACATCCTCTTCAGGTCTTCTGCCTTTCCATTCCCCTCCTGAAATCTTTGAAGGATCAGAGAGAGTTTCCAAAAGAAATAAAAAGGTGTATTTCTTTTTGCTCATGGTCAGGCCTACCCAAATAAGAGAATGAAGAAATGGCAGGACCCTTTCAAACACATCAGACACCTTCTTTGAAAATGTAAGGTTGTTGCTTACTGCCTCATACTCATAACTTTCTCTATATGCCTTCACATATCACTTAATTCTGGATCTTTAAATTTAGAAGACTTGGTGTGTTCCTTTCCTAGAGTCACTCTTTCATAACTATAGACTTAACTCTGCACCCCCCACCAAACCAGTGAGTCTTAGCACTAGTTGTATTTTCCCTTTCCATAGTTACTAAACAGAGATCCTGCCACTAGAAGCAAGAATGTCAACTCTCTTACCTACCATAGCAAATGCAATTTGAAACCCCACTTTACACGTGGGTGGAATGAGAAACTTTTCTGTAAGTCTTCAGTACACTAACAAAGCTTAAGAGAAAAACTCTTTTAAGGTGAAATCCAAATGCAGCTTCAAGATAAGAATCTCCTTAGTGAGATAAGATTGCCACAAAATACATGGTATGCCACAAAAAATGCTGGTATTAGATCAAAAGTAACCGCTTACTCATTTCTGGAAGTTTAATTCTAATCATAGATACATAAGACACTTTCCTGTGTGTCTCTCTACTGAAAGAATGGAGGGTGAGGTGTGTTTGTAATCAGCAGGTTTTGGAAGGTGCAGAACCATATACATGCCTGAATAACTTGATGACAATACTTGTCTTTGGTCATATTAAATAAACTCTAGTTTGTAATCAGTTTTCTTCCCAGTGACACTCATGCACCACTTGTTTTACTGTCCTCTCTATTTTTTAAGGTCTATTAACAAACCTAAAGCACTAGGATGTCTGCAGTTGCATGAGTTTCTGTATCTGTGCATGTTCTAGATTTCTTTGTAATCCCTACTAGGTACATTTAACTAGATTACAATTTTTAAAATTTCCTATGGTTTTTAGGAGCTCAAATAGAAATTTTATTACAAGAGAATGATGTTTTGCAGAGGTATAAAGATGGTAACTCTGCAGCTCTTCCTTTGTTGTGCAGAGCTTCTGAAAGTGTAGGATGATAGAAACATCAAAGTTGGAAGAGACCTTTTACATCCTCATGTCCAAGAATCCACCCAGCACTACCACTATAACCCTTAGACCACTAAACCATCACCCAGAGCTAGATCCAGACAGATTCCAGATCCCTGGAAACACCTTCAGGGCTGGTGATTCCACCACCTCCCTGGGCAGCCTATTCCAATGCCTGACCACTCAGACGGTGAAAAATTTTTCCAATATTTAATCTGCATCTGCCCTGCCACAGCTTAAGGCCATTTCCTCTGGTCCTCTCACTGTAGGCATGGCAGAAGAGACCAGCCCCCAGCTCCTTTCAGGGAGTTGTAGAGAGTGATGGAGTCCCTCTGAGCCTCCTGTTCTTGAGACTAAACAAATCCAGCTCCATCAGCCATTCCTCATAAGACATCTTTTCTAGACCTCCCATGAGCGTTGCTGCCCTTTGCTGGACACGTTATGGCACCTCATTTTCCTTTTTAAAGTGAGGAGCCCAGAACTGAACACAGTACTCCAGGTGTGGCCTCACCAGTATTGAGTACAGGGGAATGACCGCTGCCCTGGTCTGGCTGGCTTCACTGTTCTTGATCCAAGCCAAGAGGCCACTGGCCTTCTTGGCCACCCAAGCACACTGTTGGCTTATATTGAGCCAGTTGTCAACCAGCACCCCCAAGTCCCTTTGTGCTTAACAGCCCTCAAGCCACTTGTCCCCCAGCCTGCAGTGCTACAGGTGGGTGTTGTGACTCAAGGGCAGGACCTGGCACTTGGCCTTCTTGACCCTCATGGAGTCATCCTCAGCCCATTCAAGGAGTCTGTCCAGGTGTCTCTGCAGAACCTTCCTACCCTCCAGCAGATCAACACTCCCACCAAACCTACTGTCATCCACAAAGTTACTGAAGGTGCATTCAATCCCTGTCCAGATCATTAACAAAGGTGTCAAACAGGACTGGACCATTCAGTGACTGGTGTAATTCAAATGGGACAAACCTTAAGATAATGAGTTCCTGTTACAGATCTTGACATCCTTCCAGGACATGCAACACACCTCAAGCTTCTCCTGCTATAAGGAAACATAGAAGGCACAAACTGAATAGTGCATCCCTCCTCTCTGCCCCCACAACCACCTCCTTTTCCTCCCCACATCTCTGGCTCATGGTGTTCCCCAAAACCAGCTCACTCACCCACCACCTCAACTTGCAGGAAAAAAATTACTCTCTCCAGTGCTTGCTTTCCTTGAGTTCCTTCCAAGTTACATCCACACAGGGGACACCAGTGAATGTTTTAGTTCCACCATGAAAGCCAGCTTAAAATCAGTACCCAGCAAGTGAGCTGGCAACCACAGGGGAAGAGGCAGAGTGAGGGTAGGATGCAGTCACCTCAGCCTTGCTAAAAAATCACAGAAATAGCCAGGCTAGGAATTTTGTGGGTTTGCTAAATTTCTTTCAGAAATGCGCTAAGTGTACTGTGATGTTTGTACTTGTGGTTCTTACTGCAGGTATGTGTATAGGTATGTGCATGTGTATGTACAAACACCACATATTTATGGCAAGGCTGCTTTACTGCCAAGTTTTTTTACTTTGGTTTTGTTGACAATAATGAAATTTGTCTTTTTTATAAGTGTTTTGTCCTTTGACAGCTTCTGTCAAAGACCAGGTGGAAACTATTTAAGCAGGAAGTGTGGGTAGAATCCTTTCCAGCTGATAGTAAGACTGTCAGAGGGCAAAAGTCTGACATATTCCACACTGCACTGAGAATTTAAGTCAAGAAGAAAAAAAATTTCTTGTCAATTTCTTCTGATTTTATTCAGCTGAACTTGGCTGCTACTTCTCATGTGAATTTGGCTTGAATATTATCAATCACCATGCCGAGGTTTTGGTTTTCACTCATTTTCTTTTCTCCTCTTTTACCTAGGTGCAGTGCATTTTTCTGGTGGTGTTGCACTTGTAGATGAATAGGACCCCACTCTTGACCAACTTGGCTGGTGTTACTACACTTTTGTTTGCCAATGTATTCATTATTTTCACTTTCGTTTGCCAATGTGTTCATAACAAACCTGTGACCATCTGTCATCAATAAATATCCTAACCAGGTCACTTTTCACCTGAGTGACATTTGGGTTGTAAGTAAAAAGTCATTTTAACCATTTTTTCCCCCCTTCTACCTTCAAAAACTTTTTTTGAGATCTTTCCCCCTCCCCCAGTGAGTCTGGGCAAGCTCTAGAGAGATGACTTACTTCTGCCTGCCAAAATATCAGGTAATTAATAATTAATTCTTCAGAACTTCAGAATTGTTTAGCTCAGAGGTCCTTCCTCTGGGGCTGCTGCAGTGTCAGAGGGACAGTAAGGCTGCCACCTCCTCTGTCAGAGCATGCACAAAGCCATTTCTGACCAGCCAACTCTCACAGCAGGCTCCATGCTTGCACATCCCATTGCAGGTGTGCAGTGCTGTTCTGCATTGGCAGAACAGAACAGAATAGAACATATTCATTTCAATTGGAAGGGACCTACAGCAATCATGTATGTGGTCCAATTACCTGGCCAATTCAAGGATGACTACACAGGACTGTTTGTCCCTGTGTCATGGGGTGGTGGAACATGCTGGCTGGGATGGGGAGAGAGACAAGGATAATTCAGTGGATCTGCAGTGGCACAGAATCCTCAGACAGCTCACTGCTGAGTAGAGGAGCTGGAAGGACTACTGATCTGAGTCTGTCACACCACAAAAAATCTGGTACAGAAATTCCTCTCCCACTAGAAGATATGGTTGGAGGTCCCCAGTCCTCAGTCCTGCTTTTCAAGATAGAAATGTCAAGAACGTTTTGAACATTAGCAAAGTAATCTTTTAATCTCTTAAAACATGGTATATAATGAATCCCATTCATTATATCTGTCCAAATGAATGTGTAAAAACTCCCCAATGTATTTTTCTCCATGGCTGGATGGAAAATCAATATTTAGGTTTTAGTTAGCTGAAAGTTGATTTCAGCTGGGGAGCATTTGCTGAAGCAAAAGGTCACCTCTAAAAGATGTTTTGTATCATAGAGAGAAGAGCATTAGCAAGATCTTAAAGCTAAAAATGCTGCATAAAATTTTCTCCACAGCAAATCCAACTTTTTGCTTCCATACCGTTCTGTAATTTCTGTATTTCATTCAGCGGCAATCTCAGCTCTAAACAACATTTCACCCAGGGGGAATTAGCCACACATTTTTAATCAGGCAAAAGTGCTGCAGGATTGGCAGTATTTTGGTTTATGTAAAGCACTTCTATTTTGAAAGTATTATGCATGAACACCACATTTCTTTAGATAACTGACTGCACATGTTGCCTCATCAAACATTTTAGCAGTACTGTTCTTGATGCTAAACTCATCTTGTAACAGAATGAGATACTGAAGAACATGTAAAAATGGTTTTAAAGCAATCCATAAAACAACAAACTTGAACTTTTGATCAAAAAATTTTAGTATTTATATTCTGAATAAAACAAGATGAAATTCTTGACAGAGGAAGTAGTCAGGACTTTTAAACCAGCTTCTGCTCATAGCCTCTAGCTATTTCATAGTGGTCAGGGAGATGATTGAAGCTCACACTAGAAACAAAGCCTCATTTACAGGTTGTTTGGATATAGAAAACATTCCTCAACATTTCTGAAAAGTTTTACATTGAAGTACAATATTGCAGATTTCTAAGCAACTCATCTCTGATTTTATTAAGGTATTTATTAAGGGAGGGGTTTGACTTGAATAAACCTTCAGCCAGCATTTCCAATTACATGCAGCCATAGCTCTTGCTACAGACAGACCATCATTTGCACTGCACTTGTTTCCAGGCACTTTCTGACATCAGTAACCACTTTCCAGATTGTTTTCCTCCTACTTGGGAACTACAGTATCCTTTTCCCAATTCCCTCACCAGAAAAACACAAGGCTGGATGTCAAAGGTGGGAAGGCAACATAGTATTCACAGCCTGTGTTATCATATTATATTTTATATTGTAATATTTGTATTTATTTTATCAGTTTTCATTTATTCATTAAAGTTATTTCTTGTCCATGTTGCAACAGAGAAGAAGCATTTTAAAACTATAAAACTACTCAGTAAAGTAGTTTAAACCTGAATTCCCTCCCTAAGTCTTCCATCCTTTTTTTCTTTTTATTTAAAGTAAAAAGTCAGTTTGAATGCCAAAGAGATTGATTGCCATGAAGTTCCAACTCCCAGGAAAGTAATATTATTAAATTATCTTTACATTTTTGCATTTAAAAATTCAGGAAGAACATGTGCAAAAAATGTGTTATGCTTAAGGCAGAGCAGGTGATACTGTCTAATGTTTGCATGGCTGGACTCTTCCCAGTGGAAGATTTTTTTTTAATGGTTTATAACCCTGTTAGACACTTGGGTGTGTCATGCTAGGAGTCCAATCCAGGGTGATTATTTTTTCTTAGTTCACCAAAAACTATTTAATCACTTCCAAGGAAATGTTGAAAGGAAAAAAGCCGTGGCTCTGTTGATGTTAACAAAACCTTTTGATCTTTCTGACAGTTTTTTTTGCTTCTCTGCCAAATGAAACCTATTACTGGGTGCATTATGTGTCAGGATTCCTTTCTCCTGCTGCTTTCAGAGCCAGAAAAACATAGAGATGGTATAAACACTTCAAGAAAATGTGGTTTACAAATGGTCGAGAAAGTGCTGTTTCTTCCACTTTAGGAGACTTCAGTTTTAGTAGATAAAAGCTCTGATGAGCCTTTCTCCCCACCAAGCATTCTGCAACCTCTTTCCAGCTGTAAGCCAGCCACACGTGGATCTTCTCAGAACTCTTGCAGGGGGCAAGACTGGAGATACCCCATCCTCATAGACAAGTTAAGCAGATTTCTCCTGATTGCCACTCAAAAAATAGCAGCAGGATTTTTCCCTGTACAGTTGTTTCCAGATCTTCCAAAAGAGGACAAGTTCAAGAATAAAAGTTCCCTCAGCTAATACTCTGAGTTTGTTGGAAATAGACAAATAGAAACAAGCAGTTTTGGCAGAAGTGTTTCAAATTTTCAAGTTAAAATTGTTTGAAGAACTTATTCAGCTTCTGCAAATTTGCAGAACACGGTGGAGATTCCAACAAGATCTATGAGATGCCCACTAGAAATCTGCCAACTGCCCTGCCACCCGCTGCTCCTCTGCCATTCACAGACACAGACTGAGGATACCTGTTGGTTGTTCTGCCCTCCAGCCTTAGACAATGCAAGCAGCTCCATTTTCAAGTGCTCTTGAAAATTTTCAAGGCTGTTCTTGTCTCTGATGAACCACTCCTCAGATTTACATTGTGCTGGACACTCCAAGTCTCATGATAAATTATGACTATAATTCATTTCTCTCTTTGTAGTTTTCTCTCTACTAAGAAAATGGAGTAGACCCCAACATGACAAGACCCTTGTCATTAGTTCTGCTGCAACCAGCCAGGGCTGAATTCTGTTTTGAGAGTGGCATGGGCAGCTCCAAAATGTGTTTTTCTTGTACTTCTATTTAGTCAGAATTGTCCTCCGCTTGGCTTTCTGTTCTGAATAATCAATTTTTATCTACTTTACAGAACAGTTGTGAGGAGTTTTTAGTTTATTTTCATGTATATGTCAGATATCCTCAGCTCTGCAGCAGCAAATAAAAGAACTGGAAGCAGTGCTGGGGTCTGGCAGGACGCATTGTGTCAGGGGTAAGGAAGCGGATGCTAATGGCTGTTCCTGGCATGAGCTTTGCTCTGGGCCAGGAGGAGTTGGGCCAGACCCAGCCACTCTGAGATGAGGGGATGGGTACTCATCCAGCACACCATCTCACTGCTTGGGGCCCACCAGGGAGGTTTCTGCCAGTCCCCTGCTTGCTTCTCTCCTTCCTCGGATCTTTTTTTGTGGTGTGAGCCCGTGGATACCAAAGCCCCTAACCCTGTCCCACAGAAGCAATGGGAGGGAAGAGCTGCAGATACCAGCTCGCAACTCAGCAGGGGGTTTTGATGAAAAAGGGAAAAATATCAACCAAACTATCTCCTTTTCCCCGTATTCAGAAGCAGGTAATAATGATTTGAGTCATATGGGTAATAATGAGTTTGAGTCATATAGGAAAGCACATCCACCACTTGCTTTCAACAGCTCATAGTTGAGTTTACCATGGGTTTGGTATCTTCACTACCTAATACTACTTACTGACAGACATTATTTCTAACACCTATCCACTGACTAGTTCTACCAATGATCTCCATGAAAGTTTACCATTTATCTTCTTCCTAGTACAAACTTATTTTCCATGTCCAGGTTATACCTCACCCACAAATCAGTCCACCATTTTCAAAGGATTTAAGGTCTCCTACATCAAATAGAAGTATTTAAGAAATATTTGTCGTTCTCCATGTCAAGGAAAGTTCCCTGTTGAACCATCCAGAAGCCACTCTGGCAGTCACTCTCGCACCCCCTGAGCTGGGACTAAAGATCCTCCGCAACTACACCCACTCACTCCTCACTCACAGCCACACCAGGTGTCCTTGCCAGCTTGACCACAGGCTTTCCATAGCAGAGTCTCAGACATCCAGATCCTTAAAATAATTTAATCATGGTGCAATAACCAAATAACAGGTCAAGCTGGGTGCCTCCAATGAGAGACCCCAAACAGAGGAACCGCTGGGCTTTTATTACCCCACAGTCTCAGGGAAACAAAGTCTGAGGTCCTCAGCTCCTGCTGTGCCTCTGAGTGTCCCATCCCCTGGCTGCACCACAGGTCCCCATGCCCTTTGCTCTGCAAAGAGCTGGCAGTTCACAGCCTCTTGTCTCAGCTCAGGCTCCTGCTCCCATAGCTCAGCCTACTGCTGGCACAGCAACTTCATACCGAGCTACCTGCACTGAGTGTGTTCCTCAACACAGCATTATTTGTAATGACAGTATTAGTACACCACATCATGATACCTTTAGGTTATGCCCTGACTAGTGGTTCCCCTGAGCTGAAAGGAATTAGTGCAGGTTCCAGCAGTAGTCCTCCTGCAGCAAACCAGCTGGGGTGCAGCAGTGATCACGTCATTCATTCTATGCATAAAAATGGCATTTATTATTAACATGATTTAAATCTTAGCAATCAGGGCATCAGTATTAGCACAGATGTAATTATTATGGGAAAAGAGAGAAAAATAAATAAAGAATTCTGTTACAGAGGAAAAGATGCAATTAAAAACTACACACTTAAATTCCTAAATATACACATCCTGGCTATTATCTCTTTCTTTGATGTTGTGCTCAGTCTTCCACTGCCCTTCTGGGTCCTAGTATTAATGGCTGTACTCTGGGAAGTGGGAAGGGATATGGCAAGGTATCCACCACCCAAGTCTGTTGCAGAGAGAAATACAATGCTGATGTCAATGGCTTCTTCTTCCATGTGGTGTCATCTGCTGTCTTGCTGGTGCTGTTCTCAGTGCCACTGTCTCTGTCATAAATAAAGATATTGAACAAGGAACATCCCAAAACACTCTCCCGAGGAAACTGAGACCACTTGTAGGCCTCCATTTGGACACTGAGCCATTGACTGCAACTCTTTGGATGTGATGATCCAGACAATTTCTTATCCATCAAATTGTTCACCCCTCAAATGCAAATATCTCCAGTTTAATGGCAAGAATACTGTGTGGTACCATGCCAAGGGCTTTACAGAAGTCCATGCAGATAACATCAGTAGCTCTTTCCTTGTTCACTCAAAACATGGTTTGCCCCCAGTGAAGCCACTTTGGCTAGGTTTAATTGCCTCCTTGTCACCTATATGCCTTGACATACCTTCCAGGAGTATCTGTTCCACGATGGTTTTGGGCACAGAGGTGAGGCTGACTATCTGCTCTTTCCCAGGATTGTTATTTTTGCCCTTTCAAAAGCATGGATGTGGTATTTCCCTTTTTTCACTGAGCATGGACTTTACCTGGCTACTGTGACTTTTCAAATACAGTGAAAAGCACTGTAGTGCTCTTTATCTTAAGTGCTTAGCTTTGTTTCTTTAGCTTAAGTGCTAAATCTACCATTTCACTGGGGACTCTGGGATGCATCTGTTCAAGTTCCCCAGATGGTCTCAAACATGATCTTCTCTTAAAACTCATGCCTTGAGATTCAAGGCTTGAGATGTGTTGAACTCCAATTGCCATTGAAAACTGAGGCAAATAAAAAGTTGTGGCACATGTTACCTCATGATCAGAAAAAAAATCTGTTTAAGCAAGTGAAAATGAAGCTTCAGGCATGTCAAGATAAATTCAGGTAAAGCAAGCCCTGAGGTTTGTAAACTCACTGCAAAGTCTGTGGCCTATATTCTCTATAAAAAAGGCTTCAGAGCCACACTAAAACAGGGGTCTTTGTAACTGAGGCAGTCCAAAGGTAATTCCCCACATAATTATAAATGTACTGAGAGCCTTTTTGCTATTGCAACCTTGCCTGAGAACATCCAATTCTCACACATCTCACATATCCACTTGGAAGCCCAATGAAGTCACTAGGACAAATAGCCATTAATTTCAGCTGAATTAAAATTTTTGATTCTTGGTGCAATGACACCATCAGAGTCAGAAAGGAATATTCAGGCAATGAATGCACCTCCCTCTGCCAACAGATAAAAGATTGTACAAAATGTTAGAAAGCTGTGCTGTCTACAGGACACATCCTGCCCCTGTTAAAGGTAAAACAGGAGAACTGAGGGAAAATCATTTAAAAATAACAACAATAAAGGTGGTGATGGATACAACAGGAACTATCTAGGTGGTTTTGTATTTTGCAGTAAACTATTGTCTTTCTGCAAAGATGATTTCTGCCTCTGCTAACCTGGGGGCAGCTTTGATCCAAAGCCTTTGAATTTATGGTGAATAATTTTATTATGATGATGAGGCATGAGCTAGTTTTCAGTGAAACAGATGATGAGTAAGCTGAAGCTAGGCAGTTTTCAAGGAAACACTTCAGTCAAACATGACCTGGTGCAGCCACAGAGGTATAAATGACTTTGCTGGGCTTCTCAACAAAGAGAAATACATAACCACAGGAAGCAAGCACCCCATTTCATGTTAAGAGTATATTCTTTCTGCTCCTGAGCAGCTCTACAAAGAAAGCATACCCAAGGAAAACCAGAAGGTTTTCACACTTTTCAGTGGGTTTTATTTTACAGTAAAGAAGAAATAAGAAGTCCCAACCTAGCAGAATTGCCATGGAAAGAAAAGCTCCTGCTTTTGTGTCCTCAGCTTGATTCTGCTTCTTGCTTATTCCTCTGCTATTGTTGGAACAGGAGTGAAAGCATTTGACAAAACACAAAGTAGCAACGTGGGAAAGTTGCAGAAGGAAATATTTTTAATATTCACAGTTTTGCACAAATATTTGGTTTCTGAAGGAAAATGTGGTTGTTCATTTTAAACCTGCCTGTGCTTGACCCTGTCTGCACACCCAAGCTCTGAACCTGCAAGACACCACAATGGCTTTAAAACTGTTCCTTCAAAGCTTTTTCACACATTGCTAGATTAATTTGCGTCTGTTCTACTTTAGCAGTTCAAATGGAGCTTTTAATCCATGTTCTTCTCTAAGATGCCCTGTATAAAATCATATGAGAAAAATGTCCCTCAAAGCTTTTCTGAAATTTTACAGAAGGATATATACCTGGCAGCAGGAAGACATCTCTCATTTTCCCTCTGGAGGCACCAGAGAGCTTAAAATGAAAGCAGCAGGTGGGATGCTTTTCCAGCTTTCCTTTTCTCTCCTAAAGAGGGAGCTAGAAAGCTGGATGGGGGATTTTGTTGGGGTTTTTTTTTTTTATGTTAGGGTTTAGGGGTTTCTTTCAACTAACCTCGTAGTTAGCTGCAAACTATTAATTCAACTGATTTTCTATTATTTCTTTAAAAGAAACCACTTGCATACAGTGGTTTATTTAAACAAGTTTTAGGTTGTCAGAAAAAAACCTGAGTAGCAAAACGCTAATAGAAAAAACCTGATTAATAGAGTTTTGATTCACCTCCAGGCTTGGCTTAAGCATGGTGTATGTTTACTGTAACTATTTTAAACGTACTTTTTTATGTATTTTACCTCTTATCTTACCTCTTATTTACAAATATTAAATAGAAGCAAGAGAAGCTATCCTAAGTGCCACACAATGTTACCACAATAGCATCTAAGGTCAGAGGCTGTGTTTCTGCAATGACCACCCTGTTTGCCCACGCCTCAATGACTCCCAGTCTCTGAGGTGTCAGCTTACTGCCACAAAAATGAATACAATTGTGTCTTCTTGTCTTGATTTTTATAAACCTTTCATATCATGCAGTTCTGAAGAAGGCATATTGAAATTGAAGAATCTTTTGGCTTTCCCAAGATGGAGCGACTGCATGAGTGGACAAGGGAAGTGTTACAGTTGTCACTCATCTGGACTTCAGTACAGCCTTTGGCTGGGCCTCCCACAACATCCTTCTCTCTAAACTGGACTGTTGTTGGACAGATAAGAAAGTGCTTGGACAGCTGCATCCAGTGGTCAGTTGCATCCAGCTTTGAGTCCCAGTGGGCATCAGTGACAAGGGGTGTCCCTCAGAGGACCGGTGTTATTTAATATCTTCATTAGTGATACAGACAAAGGGATCGAGTGCACCCCCACCAAACTGGCAGGGGACACTGAGCTGAGTGATGCAGCTGCCACACCTGAAGGATGGGATGCCTTCCAGAGGGACCTGGACAAGCTCGAGAACTGGGCCTGTGGGAATCTCATGATGTTTAACAAGGCCAAGTGCACAGTGCTGCACCTGGGCTGGGCAGCAGGGGAGGGAGGGGATTCTGCCCCTCTGCTCTGCTCTGGTGACACCCCACCTGCAGGGCTGCATCAGCTCTGGGGTCCCCAGCACAGGAAGGACATCAACCTGCTGGATTGAGTCCAGAGGAGGCCACCAAGATGGTCAGAGGGATGGAGCACCTCTCCTATGAGGAAAGGCTGAGGGAGTTGGGTTTGTTCAGCTTGAGGAGGAGAAGGGTCACCTAATTGTGGCCTTCCAGTACCTGAAGGGAGCCCACAAGAAAGATGGAGAGGCACTTGCTACAAAGGCTTGTAGTGACAGGACAAGGCATAATGGCTTCAAACTGAAAAAACCCCCTGACTTATATTAGATATTAGGAAAAAATCATTTGCTGTGAATATGGGGAGGTACTGGAACAGGTTGCCCAGACAGGTCATAGGTACTCTATCCCTGAAAGTGTCCAAAACCAGGCTGGACAGAGTTTTGAGCAATCTGATTTAGTGAAATCTGTTCCTATCCATGGCATGGAGACTGCAATCAATAGACTTTCTACATGGAAGGTTCTTCACTTAATTTGAAACTGAATTTATTAAAAATAATATGAAGCAAATTTGTTTGACAGTATTATACATCTGTATCCTGGGCAGTTAATTTTCTTCTGCTGTTCTGGTGGAGAGTCTGGTTTTCATTAATATAGAATGTAACTGAGGGAAAAAAACTGAAGAAGGATAATAAAAATATTATCAGTATTTGTTTTGATGGTGGTAATATCAGCAAGCCTGATGACTTGTTCTGCGTTTTCCTCTATGCCTTTTGCCAATTATTTTGTACTTTTTCCTTTCCATTTCTCCTGCTAAAGACAGAAGTAATGATAATAATCCCTACAACCTCCTGTAAAATGCTGTGAAACCTGGCAAATCAGATTGTAGTATCTGAATGAGAAGTTTTTATTTCCTCGAGCATGTCTGTTAAAGAAAATCCTATGTGTAAGGTACTGAAGATTTAACATCTGGATGGTTCACTTTGAAAGAATTGGCAGTAAAATCAACCACATTTTTAGGTTTTTTAACTAACTAAACACTTCCTCTTTCAGGGATTAACTATGAACCTATTATACTCTCTACAAGAATCTTCACACCTTTTTCTAAAAAAAGGTAGGCTTCAAAGGCTTACCTTTCCTGTTGAAATCATCTGATTTGTGCAAGAGTTGATTGAGTCTACAGTTATCCACAATGACTTTTAGACAGTTTCCTAATAGTCTGGTTTGGTTTTATGTACTGAAAAATCAGCTGGGGACTTTTAAAACAGGTTTAAAGGAGGCTGAAGGAGTTTAGTGTCTGACAAAAAGTGGTGTTTGCATACTTTACACATTTCTCTGCAAGGAAGGCATTATGGAAAATTATTGAAAAAATATTATGAAACACTGGCAATAATCTGAGAAATATACTTGAAGTCTTGATTTCTCTGGCAGCGTTTGTGCTGTTAAGATTTTATTTACTTTTGGTTCACTACAATGGATATTCCTCTCATAGAAGTGATATTCTAACACGAAAACAACACATAGCCCAAAAAGGTTTTGCTTTATTTGACTGGAGAGAAGCAATTTCTGAGTCTAGGCATGGAGTTTATGATAGCCTATGTCTGTAACACAAATAACACAACTTTTAAATTTAAACATAAATTTATAGTCAGTTTCTTTTCCATTTTGCTATTTTAAATCCCCTGTTGCTTCTTCACTCTGGCCATGATTCAAAGTTTACAGAAGTAAAGGGAATGTTATTCATTGGAATCTGCAGATTTTAGGTTGGTCCCTGGTACATTTAACAGAGATAACTTTTATATAATGTTCAACAAACCTAAGTAGGTGTTGTAGATGCCTTTTTGTGGTTAATTAGCACATACATCTGCTGCCACAGAGGTTACTGGAGACAAAGCCTTGGGGTTTTATTTCTCTCTTTGAAAAGCAAGTTCCTGTATTGTAACATGAAACTCTGCTTGAAGATGCTGGATGAGGTTTTCCTTCTGCAGTTTACTTGCCCATCTAAAGCAGCCAAAGAACACAGGAAGTTTCCTCCTGTGCTTGAAAAACTGCTCCTCATTTGCAGCTGAACTACTTTGCCCCAATGAAGTATAAACATTATATGTATATACACATTATATTACATGGTACAATGCACTACCACATGCTTGTAAACAGCAACGAATAAGCTCAGTTGCTGGTATGACTATTTGACCATTTGAAAAAGCAAAAGCAAATTAAATGTATTCCAATTCTTTGTGTGTATATAAGCTGTCTCAAAAGGTTTTTAGGAGCTTTTTATTGTTTTGTGTTTAGGGGATTTTATATATTTGCATTTAGCTATCTTCAGGTATTTAGGAGACAGGAAAGCTGAGCTCACTTGCAAAGGAGGAGAAAATGTCACCCTTAGCATTTCTCATCCCCTTTGCCTGGCAAAGCCTGTTCCTGTGATCAGGTGGTAGCTGCACTTAGTCTCACATTTATACCATTTTTGGTATGTTTTCCTGAAAAGTAACTTCAAATTAAGCAGTCTGACCAAGCTAGAAAAATTGTCACCTGCCCTTGCACTTTTTGTAGTGTGCTCTGACCTCCTTCAGGCCCTTAATGTCTCAGTCTGTCATATGCATCATGTGCTGGCTGAGCTGATCAGATGTCAAGTCCTTAAAACCATCATGTCATTCATCTTCATGTTTTGCCAAGGTCAAGCTTGCTATTGTTTCTCAGCTTATTAAGGCTATTTTTTCCACAAAGCCAGTGGGAAAATGTTCCAATGCTTTAAAAATGTTGATAAGCAGGTAAACTGGATGCCACCAGGAAAGGTGAAGATATGATTGTCAAGAAATCCTGTTTTCCAGAAGGTGATAGGATGAATTACTGGTACCTTACAAGTAACCCAGCAAACTACTGGGGTTTTCTGAGAGTTTTGGTTCTCATACTCTGCAATGGGGCTGCATGAGGCAGCTGCTGGCACCTCGTGGTTGTCTCTGGCTGAAGACTTCATGGTAGGTTGTCCCCATATCCTCATGCTTGCTGGTGTCATCCAGTTGGATCAGGTATTCTGCCTGATCAAGAATCTGAGATGAAACCTTTCACACTCCTTCCCTCTCTGTTTAGTTTGGAAGTCATTTCAAGGGACTTATATCCTGCAGGACAGTGACTGAATTCCCTGGCCTTCTCCTGCTGCACTCAGCCACACAAATTCCTGTTCCTTCAAAGATGGGTGGAAAGGCTGGTCTCCAAATGCAGCTGCTTGGGTCAGTCTTGCAACATTTATTATGCATTTCTTTTGGGAGTAACTTAAATGGGTATTTGTGTGGTGTGGGTTTGTTGGGTTTTTTTTACACTGCAAACTGAACTAATAAAGTTTGCCATTATAAGTCTTGTTATCATGAAATTCCAAAGCATTATTTGTTGAGGTCCTGAAGACAAGACTGCTTAAGTAAGGAAACTAGCAATTTTTAAGGATGAGCAATAGGTGATTTGGCACTATGAAGACAGATAACTTTAGACACAGAAGATGATGTGAGGAGGGGGAAAAAAAAACAGTACAAAGAGCCATCAGAGAGGCCAAGGGCAGTGTAATTAAGGCTGAAAGAAGGAATCATGAAAGCAGAGTCGTGATGACTCAACAGTGCTGTTTGTCCTCTGCCACTTGGAGGAGGAAGGACATCAGCCAGCTATGGCACTGGCAGTGTTTCCACAGCTGAGCAAGGAGACCTTCAGCTTCAGTGACAACCTGGGACTTAAGCCTGTCCCAAAGAGCAAAGAAGAGCTCTCTGTAATACCTGTGTTAGTGCTCAGGAACACATAACTACAGAATGATTATATGAATATGAATATGATTATTTTATTAGGAGCTCTGGGTGTCAGGGGCACACATACCCAAATCTGACCTGACATGGTTTTGGGTTGAACATGTTTTTATATTCTATCTTTATATAACTTTCATATTAATTATTAAACTTACATTTTTCTATTGTATGCATTGATTTTACCCAAGCATGGATTGCTCGTGATCCCCCTAAACCCCTAACATAGTTTCTCATGATTCTTTAAACAATAATTATATCTAATCACATCTAACAATTATATCATTTATCATATACTGACCACACAAGTGCAGTTTCACATGATCATAGCAAGCTCAAGGCCTAACATTTCCCAGGGCCTACTTTTAACACTTTTCCCAGGGCTTTGCCAAGCCTAGCTTTCTTTCTAACTCCCCAAATTTTCTATGATTTTAAAATCTCTTACTATCACTTGCAGCCAGTTGTGTCTTGATGTCTGAGCCTGAAGTTAGAAAACAGAGCTGTTCTAGCTCTAAGAGCTCTGCTTGTGGTTTTTGTATGAGGTCCTACATGGAAAAACACCTCTTTGCCCTGCCAGAAAGAAGGAATGCCCCTGGTTGACCTTTCTGCTCTCTGTGCCAGTAGTCCCACCAGCCCTCAGAGAGGCATACTATAGAGTAACAAAACAAAAGCTTCATTTTTCTCTGCAGTTTTAACTTTTTCTACCATATGTCTTCCTCCTTGTGGGAATTTCATCAGAATGCATGGTGTCCTTTGGAGGTATGGTACACATTTTTTTCTGAGACTCACAGGCTCAAAAACCTGTGCTAGCATCAGGCAATTTTGTTTCCTGTCATTTATTACCCTGTTAGTGCAAACACTTTTTTTTCTAAAACACATAACTTGTGGTCAGCTGCATCTGGTACTACTACACAATTACGGTAAATTTACATTTTACCAGATGAAATTTCCTGTAAGCTTTCTGTGGGCTAGAAATATAAAATGAAACTAAACAGACACAGTCTGAAAAATGAGAAATATTATTTTATTTTATTTTTATTTGTTTTTTCATAATAGTATCTGGACTGACTGCTGTCCTACCACAACTCATGACAGGCATGAAAAAAGCATGCAGCAAAAAATAATTTTCAAGATATTTGCAGACATTGTCCTTTGTCACAATAAACTCTGCACAAGCTTATGGGTTTGATAGTCTGCACAGGCTTATGGGTGGGGATGTTTGTAGTGAACAGTCACTTCTGAAGGAGCTTGTAAAAGGTCTCTTTTACTCTGTTGTGTTCCAAGCTGTGCATAAGAACAAGAACATCATAATTTCTTACTTGTGGTTTCACATTAATGTGGGAAGACATAGACCCCAAGGCCAATGGGGTTTGCTTTATTTGAGTTAAACTGAAGTGATTGGTGCCATTAGGTATATGTAGTATAAGGTATCAATAAGCATTAAATAGTATATGTAGCTGAAACTTTATTTTGTAGGGCTTCAGCTGTGACTGGAGATTTCTGACTGAGATATAGGCAATGAATAATGCTGGAAATGAAAATTATGGGTTTTCTCCTCTCAAAGGGAAAAAGGAAGGTGATCAGAAGTAGCAGCATCCATATTTGTTGGTTATTCCTATGTAAAATTCATTCCTGCGTCCACATGCTCACAATTCAGAAGAGAGGAGAATTCAGTTTGTTCAACTTTTTTTGCTACCATTTGACTGCAAACACAAATAAATGTGCAATTTTTTTTTCCCTCAGCTGACAAGATTTCCTCAAGTTGATCTTTCATAATCAGGCACTGTGCTGATCCAGGATGGAGTCAGACAGGCTGAGCACTTTGCCCTCCTGGATGGCTGAATCCAGATGGCACTGCCTGGACTCAGATTGTGCCCAGGCTGGCTGATGTAAAGAGATTTGAGGACTTGCCATTCAGTTCTGAGTGGTTCTTTGTGCCAAGCTGTGTGGTATGTGATGATTTAATAATCACAGATATGAGCTTCCTATTAGAATTGCAGAAGTCAGTAAGAAACAAGATGCATGGTGATATATTGTCCCACATCTCTGCTGAATGATTTGCTTTTGTTTGGAGGGAATTTCTTCTGCAGTGCAGAGGTACCAGGGAACACTGCATGCTTTCTTCAAAGGGCAGTGTGTTTCAGGCTAGGATAGCAGAAAGTTGTGCAGCAAAGGCACTGGCAAGGCTTTCAACCAGCTGACAGAAGTGAAGAGAAAGAAAATCTATTTTTTTCTTGCGTGTACTTGCTCATGTTTTAGATATCTTTCCAATATGACCTTCTGAATCTGTTTACACATCCCACACACAGCCCGAGGCAGTGAGGGATGGACAAGATATGCAGAGCTGGGTGGTGTACAGCCATTGCACTCACACCCTGCCATCCTCTCCCTACATGTGTGCCAGGGGTCACCCCAGGCCTGGAATGTGATCAGGCTCCTGCACCCTCATTGGGGCTAGTGTAGAGGCTGTGACCACATGTGCTGGTTTTGGCTGAGGTAGAGTTAATTTTCTTCACAATGACTAGTATGGGAGTACATTTTGGATTCGTTCGATGGCAAATGACTTCATCATCTCCCACAAGTTCCCAGCTGTTATGTATGACAGACATCTCAGTGTCCCCTGGCCTGGCTTAGATCAGTCATCAAAGGGCTCTTTGCCATCAAGGGCAGCATATGGTAAGCAGCTGTGGCAGGATGAGGAGGCTGTGAGACAGCCCAGCAGACTTCCTCCCTGCTGTGTGGCACTGCAAGCCTTTCCTCTCCAGAGGACCTGGAGTGTATTCCTTTTCATAGCCGTTTGCTGCACACTGTATGGACTGTATGGAAAACCACAGAAGAAACAGTTTCACTAGCTTGACTCCTGATACGTCAGGAATTTATGGCTGCATGTTGCTATAGTTGTATAGATTCATGAAGGGGTATATAGAAAGGTTAATTGGTGTCATAGTATTTTTAATTAAGCCACACAGATTTGGCAGTGCAGTTCCCACAGCATCTGCCCTCCTCACGCATAGGGGAAAAAGCTTCCAAGAAAGTCTATTTCTTCACAGCAGTGTCACAGAAACTGTATGCAACAGAGAGATTTTTATGGTAGGAGCCTTATATAGCATAGCTGTTGGACTAAATCCACAGAGTCATCTTTGAATATCCATGTGCATATGGTCATATATGGATAGCCTAGACTCATATCAGACTCTGCAAGCAGGAGATTTTTGGATGCAGTTTCAAAATCCCTGACTGTGCTTTGTTCCAGCAATAGTAATGGGTAAGAGCTGTTCAGAGCTGTGAACTGGCTTGGACAATGACAGATCCACCTCCAAGGTCTGTCTCAGCTGCAGGCTCTTTGCTTTCCTCATCACGAGGGGTTACTTCTCAGTGTACAACTGACTTGAAGAGCAGACTTTTATTTTGATTTGGGAGGAGGGAGGAGGCATCTGACAAATGCACTGGGGAACATAAACTAAGTGAGAGTACTTTCAGAAGGTCATACTGTACATGACAGCACAGCATGGAGTCTGGCCTCAGCAGGTGAAGTAGAAGGTGTTTCACTACTAAAGCAGAGTGGCATGATGGTCTGTAAGCAGAGGTGATAGCTTTCCATTGCCCCCCAAAGCTACTGGAGGCCACAGAACAGTTTATAGGAAGAATTCAGTGGTCTCTTCTCCTGCACTTGGTACAGAAATGTAAAAAGAACTTAGTGAAGGCTGGTGTGCATGAGTGATTTGCATTACACTTTATCAGGTCTCAAAGAAGCACACAAATGCTTTTGTGCCATACCAAAAACCTCCACTAAATATAATTTATTATTGGGTGTGAAATCAGAAAGAACAGCTCTATAGTTTGCATGTAGAGCTACAATCTAGAAGAACTTGATCCAAGATCTAGCAGGGTCCTTGTGCCTTGGGCTAAATGTGCAATTTTAGACTGACCCTTATCTGGAATTACCAAGTGTGAAATCTGATTTCACTGTTCTGAAATTCAATTACTTTATCCTTCCTGATTTAGCTTTCATTTTCATTCCCCTCAGCTGATGCTTTTAATCCATTCTTAGATTCTTTTTATCTGATATGTCTTTAGTCATACTTTTCATGTTTTTTCATGCCATATCAGTTACATGTACATTGAGGGTTGGTAAGCCTGGCCTTGTTTGTCATGAAGAACTGTGAGATGATCCTATCCACATATAAAACCACAGGCTAGAAAATGCCTACCTTTCCAAATGATAAATATATCTTTTACTTCTTGTACTGCACTAGAGTAGATGTTCTCAGTCTTACCAGACTTCTCCCTGATCAGACTCATAGTCAGTATCCCAAACTCATTCAACATGGCATTTTTTGTCTCAATATCTTGACTTTTCTTATACTTCCCTTGCCCTACCTGTATCTTCGTCTGTTTAGGCTGAGGATCTTCTTCACTATCATAACTTCTCCCTGTGGTTTCTCTGAATGACCAAAACCAGCTTCAATTCAGTAATGTCAAACAGAATCCTGCTTCCTCCTGGATCCAGGCTACCAACATTTCCTCAGGCTTGCAAGTCAGGTATCTCTTATGGTCAACACCCCAGTTCTCACTGAGTCTTGTAAATTCTACAGAATATATAAATACACTGCTACCAAACACAACACTACTTTAATCTACAATCCTAAAAATTAACTCTCAGGTGTTTGTCGTCTATTCATTTTCATTCTTGTTCTGTTTCAACACCCTTTTTCTGGCTTTCAGCAATGCACTCTTCTTGTTTACATTGGCTCAGGATATGTCAATCTAAGCATTCTCCATGTGCCACATGAACCAGGTTCCCATTCCCACTGCATCACTCAGCAGATTTTCCTTTCTCCTGTGTGTCAAAATCTACCTGTATGCATAGGCATGTCACTTTACTCTCCCTCTCATTTTCTGAGTGCCAAGGCCGTTTTTCTACTGCTTCACATATTGAACTGTATCACAGCTATACATATTTTTTTCTGAAAAATCAAGGCTGTTTTAGAGCCCGATGATATTCAGTTCCCTGCAAAGTAGACGGGAAATTCCTCACTCACCTACACATCTGCTGGCTTGGTACAAATTATCAGTAAATACTGGTTTTACTTTTGGGGTAAAAGTCTTATGGGACCACATGTCTGCTTCAAGTTGGTCTTCTAAACTCTGTGGTACCATTTTTCAGTCAAAAGCTGATGAAACAAATCTGTGTACACAAACTGGCGAGACCTACTGGACCTACCAGTATTTATATATTTTCCTGACTTTTGTGGTAGAAACTCCCTGGGCAAAGAGTTATGAGCACTTACTTGAGGCAGAAGTGCTCATAATATGAGGTCAGCACTGGCCTGTTGGGAATGGCTTTGAGCCCACAGCCTACTGTATGCACAGGACTTGGGAGCAGCCTGTGGTTTCACTTGACATTTTTTTGTAGCAGAAACACCCCTCTCAGAACTATAGCCTCTGCAATGGGAAAATTGGTTAGCCCCATGTGGCACACCTTGATCATGTTTCTGAAGAGCATAGAGCTGAGGCAAAATGCTAAAAGGTTTAAAGAAAGTCCTGTGTCTAAAAGTGGAGAACATGAGGCCAGGGCCTTTGACTCAGGAATACAAAAAGAAGTGGACATTTTTTAGCCAATAAAAATAACTAATTTAGTGAATCTGGGCTGTTTTCTACAACTTTTGCATTAGCAGAAAAGTTGAGAGATGAAATACAAACTTCCCAAGGTTCTCGTTGTAGCTATGAGCTTCTTTTGTATATGATCTCACAGCCTTGTTACCTTCACTTTAAGACATCTACCTTAATGTCTATCTCAAGAGGAATATGAGTGTAATAAAAAATATCTATGCCTAATGTATAAGCAACTTGGAATGAAGGAAAGTAAGAAAAAGGCTCCCTTTTTATTTTTATCCTTCACAAAAATGATCACAATGAAGCATTGTGACACAGGCCTCAAGCTGGGAAACTCCAAATTCCACCTTAAACAAAAGTAAATGAGTCTTTCCAGGTAAGCTCTGGCACAAAATTTAGAATTTATGCAATGTAAATTAACAAATTTGAAAATCCTGCAAAAGTAATTTGATTATTCCCACAGCTGCTGCAGTCCAGGGTGTCGTCTCTTGTGAATCCTGTTTGTTCAGCAAATAGGCTTAATGGGACAGTACCCCCAACACTGCAGGGACCATTACTGTAGAATGTGAATATGAGTCATTCCCACCTCAAGTCACACACATAAACACTGTTCCAGCCTAATGGCAAACAAGTAAAGCCTAGAAAAAACAGATTTAATGAAATTACACACTGCCTTCCTTTATTAGTGTAAGATATCAAACATGGGTAAATCACTTTGTATAGGTTGCCACATATAGAAAAATGTTATCTTCCTTGGAAAACTGGCGAAACCAAGACAGGAGGGCTTGAGGAGCTGTTCACAGTGTTTTACAGACACCGTAAACCTAAACCCATTTAACTCCAGCCACATTTGCCTTCTCATTCTTTAGGTGAGAAAACTGTTCCCATGACATTTAATTGCCCTGCCTTTCTCCATCTGCAATACAGATGTGTCGGAGCAATTTTTCATTTATAGCAGTGATGTTTTAATGTACTGTTTAAAAATCTGACTTTGGAAGGATATGAACCATGAATATTTTTCTTGTAAGGCATTATCAATTATTAGGGATACAACTTCTCTCTATGTCCTTGTAATACCAATAACCAACCCTGACTTTATATTAGCCACTCCTTTTCCCTGTTTTCTTTACTATCATGGAAAAGTAGCCATAAACTGTGTTCTGTTGTTCATATTTTTAATTACTCTATTACCACTTTGCTGTTATGAGTCAGCCAGACAACTCGATTAATAGCACTGTGACTAATATAGTGCCTTTGTTTCTGCAAACAGCTGCACCAAAGAGCACCTAAATAAGATTGTTCCAGTGACACTTCAATGTGTTGCATTTGAAGCCTTTGCTCCTTTGCTGCAAACTGTGCTCACTGCTTAGCTTTGACCACAACTGAGTAATCACAGTAGGATTCATTCCTCTCCTTAATAAAGCTTTGCTCACCCCAAAGTATATACAGCTGGCTGGATCATCTCTGCTTGCAAGGGGTGCAGCGAGAGCAGGTATGTGATGCTATATATTAGACACATGCAGGGAATCCAGGGCTGCTTTGAGCCCTTCGTGCTGTGAGCTGTGTAGCAATTACCCTCCGTTTCACAAGGTCTATGGTTTAGTTTTCTGTTGGTTTAGCCACCTGTGCAAGCTGAGGGAAGGCGGGGGTTAGAGCTGAGCAGCATGAGGTGTTCCTGGTAGGTGCTTTGCCACTCAGCCCAGAGGTGAATTCCAGCCCACACAGCTCAGTAATTCTTAAAATGGTGCAGCTGCAGGAAAGAAAATTTGGCTGGCCTCTGGCACTCTGAGACAGATGTGGTGATACAAAACCAGGCTATCAGATGGTGATACTGCCTGGGACCTTTTCTCCTGAATTTTGTTACAGACCTTCCCCTCACCACAGCCTTCTCAAGCACATGAGAGCCAGCACTTCCTTTTCAACAACCTTGTTTAACTCAAGTGTGTAGTCCAGCTGCTAAGTATAAATGAATAAATCCTGCTGCAGAAGAGTTGGGTTTGGGGCAAGTTGCAGGAGTGTATGCAAGATAAAATTTTGTGTGCCAGTACTTTGGGGTGGCAAAGCAGGATGACGGTGAAAAAGAAATTCATCTTTCTTCTTGAGCAAACTCTCAGTCAGACATTTTTAAACTCAAGACCATCTATCCCCTTCCACTCCTTCTTGGAGGTGAAAAACAGTAAAAGTGCTATTCTGATAGATCAGAATAGCAGAAGCTACTTTGATGCTAAATTTGTTATCCATGTCTTTGCATATCCTTGTGGCTCAAGAGGCATTGTACAGGAAGTCTCTTCTAGCTCAAAAGCAGACAAACTGAGAATAACAACCAGGAAGAAAACAATAATAGTAAAAAGGAGACAAACCCACAGACTTTCCTCTGAAGATTAAACTGAGGGTGCAACTGGTTTTGATAAAACAGATATCTTTTGATAAAGAACAAAGAGAAGATTAGAAGGATCATAATAAAGTCAAATAATTATTTTTAGAAATGTCTGAAATATGTGGCAGAATAATGTACTTTTAAGATACTGGGGGGCTGGAGAAAGGGTGGTTTGGACTTTTCTGAAAATAGGTATTAATATGTATTCCTGTTCATATAAATACAAACACACATACAGAGATTTCCTTTGTGTTCAGCCAACATTATCTTGGTCACATCGCATGGGAAGCAGTAAATCCTGAAAAGAGATCCATAGGAAAGAATGAGTTTTGGCCTAGATTCAAGAAGGCTGGCACTGGGAAGGGCCAAGCAGGATAAAAAAAAAATCAGGGAACTTTCCTGGGAGTGGGAGAAAATGAGTCACAGGTGACCAGAGAGAAAAGTGACTGGTTAGAAAGAAAACATAGCAAAGCAATGGAAATTTGAACCAGAAACAAGGACTGAGGAGGAAGGTTAAGCCCAAAGCCTTGTTCATTTACCTGTCTGAATCACTCAGCAAATGCTCAGCTGTAGATTGCTTACTCTGAATTTAAGATTAGAGAAGATACAAGGAAACACAGGCACCAGGAGGAGCAGAGTTATCCATGTGGGAAGAGGGTCAGGGCAGATGTGTTTCATATTTTGTTCCACCCAGAGGGAAGCGCTGACTCAGACTAAGATCCTATCTTAGTATTTCCCAATATCCCTGCACATCACTGTTTTGCTCTTTCAGAAATGCCCCTCAGAGAAATGCACACAAGCATGTCCTGGAAATGATAGATCCGCCTGATAAATAAATCAAAAAGAAGTCTATCCAGTATTAAATGTGTCCTCTTGAAAATTCTGCTTCTGTATTGTCAGTATTTTTCTCACCACTTCAGAAAGTTTATCAGAAAAGCCCCTTTGGAGTAGAAAATGGCCCAGCAAAATTGCAAACCTATGAACTGAGGTTGTACATGGTCTAAAAAAGTACAAAATATGCGAAATGTGTGCCATATGGATTAAAAGGGTGCCTAGGGCTATTAAAAACTTTCAGTCAGGCCAGACAGTGCCTCTCATAACCTCAAAGAGCACCTCTGGTTTGAGACAGAGCTTTCAGTAAGAGGGTTCCACAGGTAGTCAAACACCATTTCTGTAAAATGTGCAGATTTAAGTTTGGGGTTTGCTTTGTTTGGGGTTTTTTTGAATCGCATGTGATAGGCCTGTTGTGAAGAAACTTCTGTCACTGAACAGAAACTACTTAGCTGAAGGGACTTGAACTTTTCATCTGAGACTTTGTTTTTCTCAGTGCAGATTAAAAGGTACATATTTTGCCAATCTCCATGTAGCTTATTTTTGATACAGGCACAAATGCATAAAAATTTAGTCTTTTAATCGCTGTTCTTTCCCCACAGTGTGTTCATGTAGAAATTGTGTGGTTGGTCTATACATAATTTTAGAATTCATAAGAACTTTCTGAAATCCAGAGCCAGCTTACTAAGACCAGCTCAAGGTTTTAAAATGAACTGGTTTTTTCCTTTTATATTCATGTCACTAGCCACTTGTGATAAACACGATCTGAAAACCACATGAATTTTTCACCATCTAAGCAAATTATTTTTACAATGTCTATGGAAAAAAAAAGCCCAGTTACTAGATAGGCAACATAAATTTCACCAGCTGGACTTTTGGTCTCATTGCTTGTTTGTGTCAGATGAAAAATCACAACAATTTGTTCATTCATCAATCATTTTTATTTAACTGCTCTGTTAATGAGCAAACTAAGAGAACAAGCACGGGAATGACACAGGGCAGTTGACAGCATTATAAGTATTTTCTAGAAATCTCTGAAAGGTACTACATGCATTTTAAATTAATAATTTTATGGTATTTTATGTAACTTGAGAGTTTTGTCATTCATCAATAAATTATGGCCTTTCCATAAGTTTGCAGCCACTTTATTCCAAATATTTTTCTACTGTCCTAAATCAGGGAAAGGACTCTAGCATATTTATTTGTAATCAAAGCCAAAATAATTCAGCTTTACAGTGAGTAATGCAATCTTAAAAGATATAAAAGACACTCCTGAGTGTCTGGAGTGGCCAAAAGAGAAGCATGATGCAGGAACCAAATGATAGTAAGTCTGGACCATCCAAATTAAGTAGAGTCCATGGTGTGTAGTGGGTTTCTGATGATGTGAAGCAACTCACATTCTTCATAACTCTCAAGACTCTATACCAGGTTCATATGTGAGGAATTTTGAGATTATTCAGAGAAAGTAGGAATATTCTCAGCAAATAATGTGAACATTGCTGATTTGTTTTGATACAAATTCACTGAAGTGCAGGATCTATTTTAAAATATTTTTAAACTATTAAGCTCTTCTATACTTTTTCATCTATTAGAGTGATTTGTTTGGGCATCCTACTCTAGTTATGAGGGTGTTTTTTTTAAAAAAGCACCTTATATTGGCATCCAGAATCCACTTCCCAATTCCCATGACTTGTAAATCAAAAGGAATTTTTCCACTGACTTTTATGATTTTTTGTATCAATCAATCTTTAACAGAAACATCAAGCAGCACCAAGTGCACAAGGAATTATATACCTCAGGTGAACAGCATACCACTGGCCTTCCGCTAGAGATGTAAAGAATTGTGTGTGGTTATTGCAATAAATCAGGCAGGACAGAGTTCTCTAGCCTGATAGCCAAATTTTCAATGTAGGGAAGTATTTCAAACTCAATTTATCATCATGGTTCCTTGAAATAGTGTAATCATGTAGCTCAAGTGGGGACAAAATATCTTAGAAGTTCCTGAGAATATATTTTAATTGCTACAGCAGCACTATTTGCATGGTTTTTATGTTTATAAAATTCTGTATAATATTCCTTCTAAAGACGCAGGGAAAATGGGAAGTCTAAATTTGTACTTGTAAGATCATAAATCATTGATGTCTTCAGTTTTTAAGGATGCAACCAGAAATCTGTGGAGGAGGACAGCAGATGATAATGCAGGAAGACATGAAAGTGGAATGAGGACAGCTGTGCATGCCCCAGAGGGACAGTTGCCAGTTAGCAACACAAGTTTGACCTTCAGGAACCTCTTAGAAGGGTGACTCTGGGGAGGGAACTTCCTTACCTCTGGTGGCATTAACAGCCTCAGAACAAAATAAAATCATCAATTGTGAAATGACTTTCCTTTGGTATCATTGGCTCTGGGTTCATTGTATATGATGATACATTTTTCAAGAGTACTTTTCTGCGGAAGTGTTTATGCACAGAGATACATTTTATTGCATCTTTTTGATAACAAAGATCCAGTCTGTGAAGAAATACTGAGTGTCACTTGTTCCTGTTAAACTCACAACCCAGGGCTGATTTAGAGACTAGATTTGCCTGACTGGTTTGCTTTCTGTTTTATAAGGTCAAGGTCATCTTTGACCAGTGGAATAGGGGGAAATCTCAACAATGACATTTGCCTGTGAGAGCAGTGAGCCCAGAGTGGTGCAGAAGGTTCCTTCCCACTTTGTGCAATGGGGAATAGAGCCCTCTTCGATTCTGCTTTCCCTCTGGATAATGTGATCACCATGCAGCCGCAGCTGGTTTTACTATGGATCAAGGAACCACTCTGCTTTTTTCTGCAGGTAGATTTTTGGCATACACCTCCCTTTTTGCTTGCCAGGAAGTCTCTGCTCACTGTGAGAGGGAACTGTGGAAATAAAAGAACAGAAGAGTAAGCTGGAAGACAGATGGCCTTATTTTGCTATCTTGCATGAGGACCAACAGGTAGGTAAGACACCCAGAAGTAATATTTTTGCTGTTGCAAGGCGTTATGCTGCTCCTCACCAGCTTCAGCAGCCTATATACATCCCACGCACTGCAGAAGATGTTGTTATCACTCTGCCCCACACAAGACAATGAAGAGGTGAGAGGTTTTGTATGATTAGCTATTTCTGGACTGAAAATCCCACACCCGTCTGACAATTTAGGGTTTTTACACCTCAAGACATTTTTAGACTTTTTTATTATTCCTACTTCCTACTTAGAAAAAAAAAAATAATAATCCCATGGTCACTCCTAGACTCTTGGAGGAAGATGATGGCAAGGACAGATTTGAGCTGACAGCCCCCACCTGAGAGATCTGCAGGACTCAAGGGTGATATTGCTGAACCACAGATTTTGGGGTGTGCAAGATCCAACCCACTCAGGGGTCTGCCCCTACACCAGGCATGCACAAAGTGAGCCTCCTGGATATTAATTTTCCAAAAGGCCTCAAGGGAATCCCAGAAAACTGCAAACCAGTAAAACTGATATCCTTACTGCACAGTACCAAGACAGAGTGGGCACATGGATAAATATGGTGCAGAAGGAAATAGTAAATACTGTGACATTTGTGACATGATATACCCCACTTATTGTTTATAACAGAGTTTAGTGAAGATCTAGAGAATATAGACAAGGGGGACACAAAATACATCCATGTCTTTGAGCTTCAAAAGAATCCCTGCTGAGTCTCACTGTAAAGCTACCAAAGAAGTTGAGCTATTACATGGTAAGAAACTCCTCATATAAAAATGAAATTGCTTAAAATATAAGAAAAAAGGAGCAGTGAATGGTTTTTGCAGCTAAGTAGGTTCAGTTATGAGAGGGTTTGCTTGGGGCCTGTGCCATTGGTGATGCACTGGAATAGGCTTGCACAAGGAAGTGCTGGGATCACCACCTCTGTAAGGTGGTGATCCAAAGGCATGTGGATGTGGCACCTGGGGATGTGCTTTAGGGGTGAACACAATGGTGTTGCATTAACAGTCAGCCACCATGGTCCTAGAGGTCTTTTCCAACCTTAATAATACCATGATTTAAAATGTAGCCATTAGCAGTTTGAGAAACAGAGGGAGTTCTGAATTAAGCTTGCTGATGTACTCGGTTATTCATGTTAACTTTTTCATATTCACAATTAAGTTTGGTGATATAGTAAGCTATTAATATTCATAACTAAGTTTGCTGGTGTATTAAGTCATGCAGGACACAGAGAAGACATCCAGCTCCAGAAAACTATTAAAGGACTACAAAATACAGAGTGACAAGGTGATAAAATGGCAGATTAAAATCAGGACTGGTAGTATGCAGGACTAGAGAATGAGGACAGAATTCATGTGCTATGGAAGAGCTGCATAAAACAAAGTGGGATTCTCAGACAAGTCTTTCCTTTTGACTTTTTCCCTTTCTAATTTTAACTACTAAATAGTAGATTATATTTTTTCACTTCCAGACATGCACATGTATTAACACTCTCAGATCGTGTGGGTGGAAGAAATTGCACTGACCTTCAGTCAAAGATACTCAAAGCTTCTGCTATGTTTTTCTATAGAAATATCTATGGTAGCCATTAAAATTCATTTCACCCTTACATTTAGCTTAGCTGGAAGTCACTACCCTCCTCACTTGGATATTGTGAGGAATGACATAGAAAAGGAGATCCAGGACTCCTGTGAATGTCAGAGAACAGATGACAGGTTTTCATGTTAAAAGTGATTCGCCTAATTTATATTGTGTATAGTACACGATTATATACCATACACAAAAGGCATGGGATGGGATAGGATTGAAAAAATGGCTTTGTAGAGGCTGATTTTTATTATATTCTTCTCTAACACTATTATCACAGCAACAGAACAAAGTGAGGAATGTTCAGTAGTTTATCTTAAGCATCCCTGTAGAAATTGCACTGACTTACACTGGGCAGGGAAAGGCCAGGTCAATTTGAGAAACCAATTGTTTAGATTTCTTTGAATGGTTAGATAATTATAGTAGTGCCGCTGAATCTCTACAATGTCTAGTGTCAGGTTTAACATGAAAGGTTTCAAGATGCTTAAAAACATTCCAGTTTCATGGAATATTCCAGGAAAGAAGTATACTTCGTAGGGGAAAAAAAAAAAAGAAGGAAAAAATTCCAACTAATCAATTAAACAAACAAATAAACAGAAAACAAATCATCAAACTAATGAAATGAAAATGTACAAACACATTTTGTCATCAGTGACAGCTACTACTCCATCTCTGCACTGCTCATTCCTTTGCTACTTCTCTGCTACCCCACACTAGGATGAGAAGAACTCAGCAAACTGTGTGACCAAGCAAAATCTCCCCACAAAACACTTGCTGTTTTGAACCAAATTTAATGTGATAACTTCAGGAATGCAGGGGACAGCAGAGCATAGGGTTGGGCACACTCAGCTAAAGCAGGTTGCATTGGGAAATGTTATTTCTTCTGGATGCAGTTGCCTTGTGTTTCCATGGAACGATAGAGCAGTGGAGAAGGACTATAGATTTTTCCATTTATAGTCTAATAAAGTAGTTTCTAACAAGTCTCGGCTTTAAATTCAAGAGAGAATTAATTCACTCAGGAGTAGTGGGGAAACATACTGTCTCCCTGCCAATCACTAATAAAACTTTAACCTTTCTGTTAGGTTTTTCCTTTTCCTTCTTCTCTTCTCTTCTCTTCTCTTCTCTTCTCTTCTCTTCTCTTCTCTTCTCTTCTCTTCTCTTCTCTTCTCTTCTCTTCTCTTCTCTTCTCTTCTCTTCTCTTCTCTTCTCTTCTCTTCTCTTCTCTTCTCTTCCCTTTTCTTTAATTCCTTTTCTCTTTTCTTTATTTTTGTTTGTTTTGTATTTTTTTCAATAGAACATGCTCCACCTGGCTGTGTATTCCCAAAGGAGAGTTAGTCTCTTTTAATGCCTCATGAAAGAGCATGAGCATGGAAAGCCACATTGTCTATGTTAAATGCTTACTGTGGCTTCTTGTGCTTAGTCCTGGAACTGGAGAAATCCTACAGGACAAATTTCACTTGCATCTCACATGCATATGCATGTCTGTGATGAACATAAACAAGAACAGCTGTTTCCTTCAAAATTAGTTAGTGTTTCCAGGATCACAAAGTCACTTTGTTATGACTGTCAAACGTGGATATGAATGAAGGTATCCTGAACCATGGGAGATAGCTGAGCCCATGCAGGCAGCAATGGCTGCAACAATTACAACTAAACTTGTAGGACTTACTGCAAATAAACTTCAGGCATGATGTGGAGCTGTTTCTGGACTTTATGGATTCAGTCAGTGCTCGGGGGGTAGGTAGAAGTCTCATGTTGGCAGGAAAGCCAAGGAAAATCTGCCCTTTCCCAGGCAGTTCAGCCAGTGTACCCCCAGATAATTGTGCCCTGAGGACCAGAGAATTGGGAAGCCTGTGAGACCTGCCCAAGCTGCCCCAAGCCTCCAGCTTATATCACCTGCTTCCTAGCAGATGGCCTGAGCTCAGTCTGGGCTCCCTAACTTTGACATGCAGAGAAATTTGAGAGTGTTTTTTATCTCAGATCAGAGTAACAATAAATTTCAAATTCTCAGTGCCTTCCCACAAGCAAAATGACATTTTCTCAAACAGATGCAAGAAAAGCTTGAGAATTTTTGACTCTTCTGCCATATTTCTTTAAAAATATGTAAAAGGCTTTCCTAAGTCTCAGACACATAGGAGGAAACAAAATACAATTTATACGTCTGGGCAGGACCATCCTTTGTGAAAATGTAGAACAAAATCAGCGTTTTACTTTTCACATAGATAATGGTGAATAAACACGAAAACACACTTTTAAATTTTATTTATTTATTTATTTAATATTAAAATTTCAAAGAATTCTGTTGAAAAATCCAAAGTTCTTTAAAAATATTCCAGTACAAAAATATAGTCTTTGAGACAAAGAACTTCCATACTATAACCTCCAAATAAATAAAATCACAACAGACACATTTGAATGATTCATACCAAAAAAAAAACCCAACAGAATTTTTTTTAAATCTGAGAGTTTAAGTCAGTGCAATACAGTTAGTCACATTCTCTTGAGATATTAAGTGGACTGCCCTCCTTGTAACTTCAGTGCATAATAACAATAATAATAGTAATAATAATAATAACCAGCAATTAATCATCAGTCCTCTAGTTCAGGAATTTGCTTCAACATCTGCTTATCCTTTAGCAAGTCTACTTGCTTGATTTGGATTTAGATATGTTTAGTAGTAAGCAGACATAAATTTGTTTTCCTGAATGGAGTAACTTCCCCATACTGTTGCTTGTATCTCCATGCCAAATAGATGAGACTAATCTCATAACATCCCTGTCTCAAGACAGCACCAGATGGAAAGCTGGGTACCATTATCATGTCATTTCAAGATTTCCATATGGAAACTGAGTAAACACTGCCTCATTCTGTATTTTCAGGTCAACAAACATATAACAAATAGACAGGATTTTAAGACAAAGTCATTTCTTATATAATATTATGGAGTATAAATACTTTTGTTAGTATTTGTTTATAAATAATTACTTAAGACACTTAAATAGTAATAAATAAATGTATAAAAACATCAATAGAAATATTGAAATTTAAAAAAAAATCATGTTCCAGCAAGACTTGCACAGTAGCTCAGTATAGAAGATCACAAGATGGCATTAGCACTTGCACAGCCTCTGAAATTGTCTTCTTTTTCTTTTGTGAGAACTTGAGGTATCCCCCAGTTTTTGTAAGACACTGAATAGCTCATTCACAGCCTTGCGCTGAATTTTCAAGTCACTCATCTGTAATAAGAAGAAACAAAGGGAACAAAAGTCATGCCAAAAGCTATAATTGTTTACTGCCCACAACACACAAGCTACCCTGCTACCAGGGTAAAACTGAAGGACATCTGCAATGTTCAATTCCCTACTACCTAATTCCCACAACAGAGCCTACCAACATCACAGAATTTTGGTTTCCACTTTCTGTGCTACTTTGCAACCTGCCACAGACCAGCCATCCCCTGTGGAGCAGAGCTACCCTGTAGTTAAAAACAGCTGATATGCTGGGGTATTGTCTGCAGACCTGTGAGGAGGTCACTGCTGTGTGCCATTGGCACAAGCACCATGAGCCAAGTGCATTCCAGCCACTGAGCGTTCCACAGCCAGGCACAACTTTCTCAAACAGTTTCTGTGCCACAAAGGGCTGTGTCAGTAGCAGCTCTGGAGCACAGACTGTGTGACAGTGCTGCCAGCACCTCTGTGCCAGATTGCAGCAAGACTCAGCACTAGCCCACACTGTAGACCTGCAGCAGAGCCTGCAGCTGGAAATGTTTGTTTTTCCAGCATGAACTGAGCTAGACAGGGATTACCATACAGGTTACTGAGGCATTATTAGCCTGAATCACACTCAAATCACAACTGGAAAATATAATGTCACAGGGCAAAGGAAGAGCCTTACCTGAAGTTTTGTCAAGTCCTTGAGATCTTCTATCTTCTTTGAACCATCAGAAAGGCTTTCTTTCAGAGTATAGAGCTCCTCAGATATGTTCCTGACATGAGCCTTTGACCTGTCGGTGTTTTCAAGCATTTTCAAGTACATGGAAATAATCTGACTCAGGATAATCCTTTTTTCATTTCTCTGTTGAAAAATATGATCAAAAAGAAAGGTCTGTGAGTGCCCATCATCAGGGAAAGGAAGATAAAACACAGCAAACAGGGGTTCTCTGCCGCTTGAAACAAGATGATAAAAAAAATGTTTCAACTCATCTCCCAGGCTTGGCTGTACCTCAGGGTCAGTGGATGGTGCAGAATAAAGCTTTTTTTATGGGGAATTTTGTCTCATTTCCAAGCTACCAAAGAGAACTCTGCTCGTGTTTGTTCTGCTGCAGCTAATTACACCGGTTCTGGGAGCTGCTTTTTTACCAAAAAAAGCACCTGAGATGCTTCATCATATCTGGTTTTGACTCACCTCTGTCCAGCCTGACAGCCTCTCTGTAAAAATAGGTCCACCATCAGCTACATCAGAATGACTTGAGTTCTGCAAAAAAAGCCAAACATATCTATTACACAAACAATATTTATCACAAGGCAAATTTGTACTCTTTACTCAAATGAGTATCGAAATTCAGATTTTTCTACATCTGGCCTGTATCTATCCCAATGCTTTCACTCCTCTAACAACCAAGTCTCATTGCTCAGCTGCCTGGTATCAGAAATGGTATTAGTCCTCTTTTCAATGTCTTCTCCTGCTGTAATTCATCTGAAGAGAGATGTTTAGCACATCTATTTTCCCAAATGCTCCCTGTAAGTTTTGCTATTGACAGATGAAAATAAAAGCTCATAAACCCAGCAACTGGCTAGAAAATCATTAGGTCTGATCTTGGCATGTTTTCTGGTAAATCAAAGTCCAGCAGTTTGTAATCTGTGACCCTAAATTCATACAGTCTCAGTAAAATCTCATATGGAACAAGAATGAACTGGAGTTATCTGAATAATTTGCAGAACTGGAGAATATCCCAGTAGCCCACAGTCAGGTATGGGGATATGCAAGATTAGTGGGCTACTGAGAGGTTTACAGGGATGGAGTTTAACCCTCAGAGGTTGGCAACTGGTTCTTGGAAACAAAAAGCAATAAA
The DNA here is from genome assembly GCF_971803275.1 of Cyanistes caeruleus. Classification (NCBI taxonomy): domain Eukaryota; kingdom Metazoa; phylum Chordata; class Aves; order Passeriformes; family Paridae; genus Cyanistes; species Cyanistes caeruleus. The sequence goes on along the minus strand of NC_141704.1, from coordinate 47,930,196 downwards.
ACTCTCCTACCTAGGAAAGACAAACTGAATCATTTCCTCTTCTGTGTGTCTTTTTTTTTCCTTTTTGTATACAACACTGACTGTCTCCTTCTTTTGTCTGCTCAGTAATTTAAATACAGTGAGTGCAAAGAGAAGACTTGCAGTCTGACAGCAATCTCCTAGGCTGATTGGCTCCTCATGCTAAGCACACTACTAAATTGATTTTTACTATTTCTGAAAGGTGGGGAGCACCTGTTATGGAGCAAAGTTCTAATGTCAGTGCAAAAAAGCACACCATGGCTCAGGATCTCTTCCACAGAGTTATATATATTCTAGTAAAACTCCCTCTGGTCTATGCTAATCACAAATTTAAGATATAATGCAAATTTTACAGTCGGCTTCCTGCAAACACTGAAGGATCACACTGGTCTTTACCACCTCAGAGTGGTTCTCTGACTGCTGAATTTCAGCTGTCATTTGCACAAAATTATGACAAAATAATGGAAAAATCAGAGCTGAAAATAGGAGCAGACTGTTGCAGCTGTTTTCATGTGTTTAGAGGGAATAAAAAAAACACCAGCAAAAAGATATTGAAAATAAAAGCTGTTAGTTAAAAGTTACTGTATTGTAGATCTGCTGTCCCTGTGACTAATCCCTGCTGGATTCAGCTGTGTACTACTTTAATGCCTCCCAGATGAAGACTGATGAATTAACATTACAGTTACCAAGTTACCAAAATTATATTTGACAAGAAAGACTATCATGTCAGATTATATTCCCATACCAGACCATAGTCACACATGTGGAAGTAAAATGACTGCAGGATGCAAAAGAATAAGAAGTACAAATCATCTTTGAGCAACACACCACAACTTAAAATAAGTAGCAAATGCATTTCCTAAAGCAAACTGTTTAAAGCTCATCTCTAATTTGTTTATATTGCTAAGTAGTACTAAATCTCCCATTAACATTGCTAACATGAAATTTAAAGTCAGTAAATTGCATCTAGTCAGAACTGAATAAGGATTCATATATTCAACATAAATTGCATTAATATTAATTAATATTAATAATATTCCATGTAATTAAAGCTGGATTGAGCTAGAAGTTGTTATTGTGAAAGAAAGAACATCCCTAAAATAAATGCAAATTACTACAGTAACTATGGCTATTGAAAAATTGAATCAGGTTAGTGAAAGAACTTAGGAAAACGAAAGAAATTACCCATATTCTTGTTTTTAAAAAACGTATGATCAAAAAGTTAGTTCCATTATTTCCCTCTATTGGTAGATATTGAGTATGCCAAGCAGTGCTCAAGTTTGGACTTGAAAAAGTAAAATGTAAAGCACAAGCAGCAGAAGAGAAATGCAGTAGAAGACCATACTTACAAAATCAGCTTTCAGTTTGTCTATATCGTTTTGAAGCTGAAGAAGATTCAATCTATTCTCAACATGTCCAAAAGAAATCATGATGACAGACAGAACAAACAAGCTGTAGGTTTGGAAAGCCATTCTCTTGGTGATGGTTCAGTCAAACTGCTCAGGTAAGTTCTGTGAGAATAGGTCTAAGAGCAGAGAGCTTCAACTTCTAATAGTTATATCTTCTATTAGAAGCAAGTAGACGACTGAACTTCATCAGCCTGTCAGTGGTATTTATACCTGGTCTTGAAATTTTTTTATTTCGTCATCATAGGCTGTGTATATTTAGCTGAGATAGTGTTAGATAAGAGCCCTTCGTTTTTTGGCTAATCAAGGGAATCCCTCGAAAGCATCTTTGTTAAAGTGTGGTCCTGGAAAAATTTTCAGTGGTTCATCAATGGGTAACGTTTACGTGGCAGATTCTGAAGTCTCTTTTACACGTGGTTGGGGAAAAGGGGGAAATTACGATACTGGTCGAGGAGTATGCATTTTGGCTCAAACCTATTCTTACACACCATCTGAAAAAAAAAAATCTTATCTTGTGGTTAAAGGGTCAGTGCAAAAGTCAACTCATTTCTGGTATTCTTTTAAAGTAACCACTGAGTTTGCTGTGGCATTCTATACAGACACTTAGAGATTCAAACATTCTTTCTGCTGCTGTCCTTTGGTGAAGCACTGTTTGCATCCCTCCCATCATCTTAAGTGCACTTCTGCTGTTTCTGCATTCTTCACCTGCAGATTCAGAAGGGAACAAGGTTCCAGCCTGAATGCAATGATGTATCATACTAAATTCCTCTATGGTTGTCTGCTATCTGTGGGAGCAGAGTATTTACTACTTAAGACACTCATTTCTGCTTGGCAATGATTAAAAGTCCCCATCTGCCTTTTCATTTGCACTGATGTGTGCAGCATGTGAGAACAGAAGGACATGGATGAAAACAAGCCCCACTGAAGGAGACAGACAGGGTGGTCTCCACGTGCATACAGAACCCTGAAACAACTGTACTGAAGATAGCTGGGGGAAATGGGTTTGGATTTTATGTGAAATGAGCTTATTCTGAAGAGCCTTTTGATCAGATCATTTTAGACTGCAGTACATGAATGGAGGGTAGGTAGGAGCCTACAAGGGAAAGAAAGAAAGAAGGGGCCCATAGGGAAACAAAAAGAGAATCAGGAGGAGGGCACCTGTGGGCTCAGTTCACACTGGCTGCAATGGAAGATGTCTATAGTTCATCAGAAACAGATGAAAATTCAAGTGGCTCCCAAGAGACAAGATTAGAAGTCTCCATCTCAGACCCACATGACCCTTTAGATATTCCTTGAAAGAAACTTTCCCTTTCCCCAGAAGCTCCTTCCATCTCAGCTAATGACCACTAATGCCATCAAATCTTTTTTGTTTCTGCTTGAAAGAGGATCTCCATCTGTGGAATAGATCTAGACTACTACTACCAGGGAAATTATCATTTTTCAGGGATAAGAACCAAATTTCACCAACAGTGGCAGGCCCAAAAGCTGCGTGCAAGAACTCTCTGGGAACAGCAGCATAGAGAAATGGAACACATCTCACAACAAATGGGTAGTTAGTGCCGTAATCTGCTTGAGGTAGTAAGGCTATGCAATGCACATCTTTGTTTTAGTTTAAGAAGTTAAAACAAATTAAGTAATAACTCAATTGCTGGAAGTGTTGACATGAAGGTAAAATAATAGTGCTATTCAAGGTTGCTTCAAAGCACTGTAAACAAATGCAAAGTTAACATGCCCACCCATGGCAGAGGGGTTGGATTAGATGATCTTCAAAAGTCCCTTCCAACCCAAACCATTTTTATTCTGTGATTCTGTGCCAAAAATTAGAATAATAGAATCATTTCATTTGGAAAAGACCCTTAAGGTCATCAAGTACTCTAACCTGGCACTACTGAGTCCACCACTAAACCGTGTTCCCAAACACTACATTCACATGCCTTTTAATTACCTCCAGGGATGGTGACAAAATGGAGCTCCCAACAAAATTCAAAGTGATCTCAGAATTCAAAGTGAGCTCACAAATGCCAGCACACTGAACAAACCTATTGATTGAAACATCTGGATTGCTATGCAAAGCAAGCACAAAGACATGGTATGGCTCAGCTAAATGTAGTCTTATACACACAGAAAAATCAAGCATATTTTGCAAGATGGGGACACCTGCTGAGGTTCACTGACTGTCCATGAGTCAGCAGAGCAATTCTTTGGCCATGTGTTGGAAAGGACATGTAAAGTGAGAGAGTGAATATGATTCCTGTGGCATTCTTTAAGCAGTCAGAAACATAAAACTGGAAGAGGGACTGAGTCCTGAAGCCCAGTTTTTGCCATTACAGGTTCTAATTTGAACAGCAATTTTGAGACTAATTACTAGAGAGAGTGAAAGAAGACCTAAAAGAAGGAGTTGGGGAAAAATTCTTTACTCAAACAGTTCACTCTTCCTAACACATTAAGAACAAATCACAATGCAGCTGAACACAACTAATTGCTCTAATTTTCCAGCCAGGCAGAAGATGTAATTCCAGGAGGTGAAATATTAAGTCAGGAATATTGCCTTCTACAGAGAACTATTCATCCCGAGTGTGCTGGGTTTGGCTGCCCTGTTAAACTTGTCAGACACACATCTCATCCACAGCAAGCTGTGCCCCTAAACTTCTAAGAATAGCAGGACAATGAAGTATCGGAAAAAAAGGACTTTGCCAACGCACATTTTGCCAATGCTAGTTATAGTTTTGGTGGGTTTCTTGGCTAATTTTATCTCCTCACGCTTCAGAGAATGCCACTTGCCAAGCATCCAGTTTTGCAGGTAAGAAAACAGTAGCATAGAGCAATGGGGTGATTCATGATCATTCAGCCTATGAGAAAATCAAATCTGGGAACACAAACAAGGTCTCCCAGTCCTACAGCAGTGCTTTGCCCACAGTGCAGCACTACAAGTATTTTATCATAAACTGAAGCAAGAAATTAAGCAAAAAGCAAGGAAAACAACCCTGAGATCTGTCTCTGTTATGCTGTCTTCTGAGCACAGGTCTAAATTTTAGGTACACTCTCCTGCCTGGGGAGGCTAGATCTCCACATTCTAGGCTGAATCTCCACATTCAAATTATCACACAAGGCACTGAATGTTCTGTGGTAAATCATCAACTGCACTGAATGTTCTGTGGTAAATCATCAACTGCACTGAAATGTATTTAATACAGAAATATAGCATCCCTTTTCCAAATCCCTTACATTTGAATAAATGGTAACACGTTAACGTTGACATACTAATCTCATAATATTCTCTACTGTTGAGACACAGTATTGTGTCTCCGAATTATTTTGAAATTAAGCAACCACCTACAGGAGGTGGTTAGAACATGAGGGTCCTATGTTTCTTCCAGCCCTGTTTTGCTTCCCATTCTGCCCAAAAATGATGAACCAGATCACCATTGTCCAGTGTATGTCTTGTTGCCCAAGAATGTGAACAGTCAGGCTGGGAGGAGGACCCAGGTTCAGACGGCTCTCCTGCACTGCCTGTCCTGAGACCCAGCATCCTTGCAAACAATGCAGGAGGTATCCTGAAAATACCTGCACTTTCCAAGAGACCTAAGAGCATGCAATTTTTTTATCAATGTTCTTTAGCAGATATCTGTGGAGTGCATGCTGGAGAGGACTGAATGCTCAACACTAACAAAAGCTCTTTGTCTTAACACTTATCCTAATCTAGTTGAAAGAAATGCCAGAATAGGATTGAAAAAACTTGTGCTGCATTGAAGTGGTCCTTCGGTGAGACTCCATAGTCACAGCTGGATTATCATCTGGTCCTAACACAGAAGGAAGTGAAACCAAGGCATTTTTTTCATTTTTCTGCCTGGAAGTCATCTGACTCTTCATGCAAAGCAGAGGTTTCACACCCTTCTGTTCATACAACACCTCACACCAAATACCTGAAGATGCCCTTGCAAAGTCATGTCAGATTTCACTATGACCCCAATTACATCTTTTTCCCTTTCATTTTTTGTTTTATGCATGCTCCTGAGTGGTTTAGTGAGCAACTGCCCATGCCAGTTCAGCAGATCCTCTGCCTGACTTTCATTTCACTAAAACACAGTGGCTTTCTCTGTTATCACTGCCCCAGGAAAGCAGCCCAGGGTTGGAAAACCCTCTCTGAGTTGTCTTTCTGACCTTCTATCACACTTCACCTCTCAGTCTCCCTTTCTTACAAAGCAGAAGAAACAATTCCTTTGTTTCCTCCTCCACAGTGCTGGGGTGGTGGAGGGGGGGTTGGCACATTTGAGGGTGTTAAGTGATTAAATTTTGCCTACACATTGTGCCAGTGCTATGTCATTACTAAACATTGTTATTCATGTGGCTAGGATCTGCAAAGTAGATGTCTTGATAATCAGGTTTCACGACTAAGGGGGCCTTAAGGGGACTTACAAGAAAGTGAGAGAGGGACTTTTTACAAAGGCATGTTGTGGTAGGGGGAATGGCTTCAGACCGTCAGAGGGAAGGGGATTATTAGGCATTAGGAAGAAATTCTTTACTGTGAAGGTGGTGAGACACTGGAACATCACCCAGAGATGATGTGGGCTCCCTGTTCCTGGAAGTGTTCAAGGCCAAGTCAGATGGGGCTCTGAGAGACCTGGTCTAGTGGAATGTTCCTTGGCCATGCAGATGGAACTGCATGATCTTTAAAGTCTCTTCCAACCCAAACCTTGCTATGATCCTACGAGTTAGCAACTGACCCTTACAAACATACTGTAACACTGCCATTTTCCCTGCCAAAAAAAAAACCCAAAAAACCCAAAACCAACAAAAATACCAAGGAACAAAAACCCCCAAACCAATAAACAAAATAACAATCAAATCAAATAAAAAATCAAATCCAAAAATCAAATTAAAAGAACCAACCCACCGCTCTCCTATAGATAAGGATATGCTTCATCTGTGCTGCACATCATGGAGGATGTAATTGGCTCCTCCTTCTGACCACTGGATCTCAGTGATTTAGAGGATGTTTCCATCATTCCAGAGGATAATGTTGGCACAAATAATCTATTTTGTTTTATAAGACAAAATTTCAGGGTAGAGGGAAGTTCTGAAACACTCTAAATTAACTGGATTTACATTTTTCTGAACAGAATTTCAGCCAGTTCTAAGGTCACTCTGGAGATTATATTGTATGAGAGAGCTAGAAAACTAGTTTGTACAATCTGAAATATGACACAAGGAAGGACATTTGCCCTTCATTACAAACTCCTGTCTGCATGCAAATGCAGACAGAAAAAAGAGTATTCTTCTTCCCTCTTTCCTCCCAAAAATTTCTCACACACATTAGCTGTTCAGTCTTCTGAAAAAAGTGAAGGAAGAAGAAACTAACACTCAATAGTGTTACATATGTAGAGAAACAGACATCCAAACAAATAACGAACTGACAGGTACAGCTTGAAGGGATTAGAGTGTAAATTCAAAATTACTAAAATCTTGGTACTTTGACTCACACAAGACATCTGTTTCATATTTTCCTTCAGGTTTTTAATTTACTAAACTGATGCAGGAGTTCCCCACCAAACACTAATGATTCCTTTCTGAATTAGCAAAAGGAAATAATTACCCCTCATGGTCTGAGAACTCATCCATCCTGTAAGAGTTCAAGCTTTTTCTTTGCCCAAGAAGAGGAGGATAGCCAGGAATAAATGTTCTGGGCTGGCACTTCTCTAACACTACAGTGGACTTTATGGAAATTCTTAACTGTATTACTATCAGCTCTGTATTGTCTAAACACTCCAGTAATAACATAACATAAATATTCAGAATATGTGTTAAAATAATTTTCTGGAGATGATAACAAATATTTTCCTCAGAACATCTGTCCTCATTGATGGCTGTTCATGTCCCTGTTTCTAAAATCAGCATAATTCTGTCTTTTTCTTTTCCTTGAAAGACTGTTGAATTGACGCATATGAGGAATTCTGAGCCTGGAAAAAGAGCTAAAACACACATTTTCTCATTGCCATTTCTGCATGGACTGCAATATGCAATGGAGACCAAAGTTTCCTTCTTGTTTCTTGTGCCGTCTTTCAAGTTGGTACAAAGCAGTATTACAGCTTTCCAAAGAAGCTCAGTCTGCATGCGTGAATGATTTTGAAACTAACGTACCCATGAGAACTAACCATGAGAAAGGCAGGTGAAAGTCCAAAATACTCTTTTTCTTGTATTAAAATATGGAAAAAAAATTGGCAGCGTAATAGACAGTGATGGACAAACGTGGTGTGCATTTTTTATTCTGTATTTCTACTGTCTGGAATTTTTTCACATATTCAAACTCTGATTGAAATCTATTGCCCATAAAATAGAATGAAATTCTAAATCTTATTCAATCTTACTTTAAGTCCCTATCAATGGAAAGCAGCATAACTCTTGGCACAGCTGCAATCTAAACTGTGGCTGGTGCAATACCTCCTGTGCTACATCCATGGAGTGTCTGCAGGTTATTCTACATCAAATCTTCCATTTTCACCCTCTCTTCTTCATTCTTCCAAGAGGAATAAAGTTTTCTGTTTTCAGCACCATAATATCCTTTGGAGATACTTCCCGTTATTATCATTATGTCATGGATCTTACAGTATTGGTTTTCCACTTTAAAGCACCAGCTTTTTGTTTTACATGGTTTCATGGATCTTGGGATATATTTTACAGTTTTGGGGCTGGGATTTTTTTCCAATTGCTTTTTAATCAGTATGGCTGCAGGAAAAGGACAGAAAATATGAGCTTCTAAAAGCGGAATAAAGCAAATAGAAAAACATATTATTTAAGACAATTGTTTCAAAGCTTTTCCTAATATTTTTGAAATACTTTTCCTAGGTTTTTTAGCCTAGCACTGACAACATTTATATTTTTGATTTTTAATGTTAAGCAGACAAAGGTATCTATCCCATGTTAACAGTGCAACATACTGACTTCAGATGAGGCATTTTATAACTTGGTGGATGTGAAGCATTCTACAAAATAAAGATATATTTTACTAAAATAGTTCTCCCCAAAGTGATCTTCCAAAGTTTTTTAATTCCTCTGTTCCCTCCAGCTCAGGATATTCTGTGATTCTGTGATTCTCTAATAGCCTTGCTCTTCATAAGACCAGCATGCTAGTATTATAATAATTTTTCCCACAAATATTTTCATTAGTTTCAAGGTAATATTTTAATTCAGTTTGAGAGAGCTAATTCATGAAGAAATCAATTCCACTGTAATTTGCTCTGACTGTGTTCTGCGGCTCAGAGTTCCTGATATTTCCTGTAAATATATGTGTATACATCCGCCGTTGCTGTATGGTACTGACAGAAAAAGTACCATGTTTTGCACACAGTGTCTTTCCCCAATTCCCAGTAAATTAATTCATGTTTTTCTCTATACTTCAACTCTCCATACAGCGACATCTTCTATTTTCTGTCTGTTATTCAGTTTAATTTTCAAAGGATCAGATCCACCTTCAAAAGAGGCAAAAAACTACTGGAACTTCTACATCCAAATATCTGTGATAATAACTCAAGGCTCTTTTTCAGAAGGATGATGTCATTTTTAAAGAGAGAAGACCAAAGGATGTTAGTCTTGAACCAGCTGTTGTTTTCTGTATGTGCTAGATAAGATAAGATAGATCCATTCAGGGATCTCCATTAACCTCACCAGAGTTCAGTTTGCAACCTCACAAAATAGCATGGACTCAGCTGAAAATTCACTGCAGATTGATAACAATTTGGTACTTTTCATACATTCTTGATACTATATCAAGATAGACTTTTCAGACTATCAACCTGTCAGTGAGCCAGTCCTGCTCATCTTCCTCTCATTATATTTATAGAATTTTCACCACATTGGGTTTTGTTCTCTTTCTCCTTTTGCTGGTTTTTTCTGCCGCTGGCTTTTATTTGCATTGGAACTTTTGATCTAATTTTTAAAGAGGAATTCAAGTGCCTTTTGAGTTTTCACTGTACAGTTGTATTTGTTTCCACGGTGTAAGCACTTTATCTTCCAGACCAATTTATTGTTAGAAATTAATACTCATATTTAAATTTGGAAGTCCACAGTAGTGAAAGCAATCCTGCTTTGATTTCTTATTGAATATTATAAGCTGAAATGTCAGCATCTAGGGGACAAATCTGATCATTGTCTTGTTACCCCTTACAAATTTGTAATTGTTAATTATCATGTGTGTACATGGAAACACAACTGTGTAGCTGTGGGCACATGTTCGAGGCTAAGTCAGTGATCCGTTGCAAGCATCAGTAAAAAAATATCCTTTAAATGTTTCAAACCAACCCAGAGAGTGGACATTTTCTGTCATAATCATTTGGAAACCTCCACAGGGCGTTTCTTGGAAGAAATCTACTACGTGGTGCAAGCTTTTCTTCTAAAACAATCCAGGAGACAGTTTGGTGGGGATTCCCCTCACCTGCCACTCTCTTCAGTGCCATTCATAATTGTGTGACTAAGGAAGCCAGTCATCTTGACTCACAGAATAAAAACAAATCAGTACACAGATTTGGTCCTACCTGTTTCTGTCCAGCCTCCAGAATACATATAAGAATGCCACAAAGTCAGCCTTACAAGTAATTCATCCACAGATAACATTTTACTTAGAACTGGACTTCTTGAGAGGAGTTTGCTTGCAAAGATTTTTCGGTTAGATTCAGAAGTTAAAGTGCGAGGAGATATTTTTGCTTTTTAGTAGTCAAAAAAAGAAGAAGGTGCTTCACACCCTAAGTACATTTCCTCTTCATCTCCACAGGAAGTAAGTCTGCCTATAGAAGACCTACTGTGGGTCGAGTGTAGATGCACTTCACTTTAAAGTTGCTCATCTTCCTTTTTCAAAGGCCTGAAATAACAACTATGAAGTGCTTTAAATGAACATATTCTAGTCCTCTTTAGGAAATGAAAAGACTGACTTAGTTAGTAATAAATACTTTGAAGAAGCCCCAAACCCCCAAATGAGAAACTGAATTTCTGTTGCATTTTTGAAGAGACTACTGCGTTTCTAACCCTAAACTAAAATAAAACACATTTTATAAAAAACAATAAAATAAAAAAATTTGCTCTTTCTTTCCCTTTAAACTGCCAAAATACTCTTTTCAAAAAGAACAACATACAGTTTCAAGTAGCATACTTTAAAGTAATAAAAATGCAGGTACTGTGGCAGGTTGAGTTGTTAATCTTTTCCTAAGGAAATGAAACTCATGCAGTTTTTTAGCTGTCAGTTCCTTCCTTGTCAGTAACTTTTGAGCAGTCAGCAGTTTCTTCTGATTTTGAGAGATTCAAAAGTCTCACAGCTAATTTAACTCCTGCCACCTTCACTGAATCTCACAGCCAAGGAACAGCAAGATTGGTCCACTAATGATGGACCATGTGTTGGTACTTCAAAGTATCTGTATGAGTTAGTTACTCTAAGAAGGGGAATACCTTCCTAGCACTGCTGTTTAGTTGTGAAAGACTACTAATTTTATCAATTATTCAAGAGTTATTAATGATTTTGGAAAGTGTTAATTTTTTTAATATTCCTATTGATATCTAGGAAAGTTCATATGGCAATTATGAAAAACTTCCAAAACTCGCAGAAAGGAGTAGTGAAAGGAACCTTCCCCTGCCACATAAATTAGTCTCTCTGTTTTGTAATAATGTGTACAGGGCTGTGGGCTCTCACTTTATCCTTTTTCAGTATCTCTGGTTTTGCCACACCAGCCTATTCTGTGCACATCTATGCAGCAAAATAGAAGGGGAAACTGTAGCATATTGCCACACAGTTAGGGTGGGTTTATTTTAATTTAGCTAGCGTGGATATCAATAGCAGAGGAGCTGTAATACTTCAGAGTTTAACTGTGGTGTTCTACCTCTGCCTCCGTGTGCACAAGGAAAGTATAATAGTCCTTTCACAGCTTTGCAAAAGTACACAGACAAGTTGAGTATTAATTGCTGGGAGCTCAGAATTCAGGCACACCAAATCTGATTTCCATCAGCACACTTGAACTGCTCTGCCCCTTCCATAAGAGAATTTTCTTCTAGAGAACCATCAATTCTGGTTCAATAGTTGCCAAAAAAAAAAAAAAAAAAGCCCAAAGACATTTTAGACTGACTTATCTTTTTTTTTCCACCCATATAAGGCAAAATGGCATATCAGTGAGATCCTCAATGTTTGTGTGCCAGTTATTCCACATATGGGAACTCTAAAACCAATCTCCTGATCATCACTCACTTCACTTTGGCTTGCATTGGGGAACACTATGGGACCCAGCAAAATTTAGTTCCTTTCAGATAAAATAAAACTGGAAAGTGCTATCAGAAACTCTCTTGATGTTATCCAGTTGTTAACAGGAGCTCAGGCCACAGGATCAGGCCAGAGTTAATTCAAAATAAACTCATAACAAGCACAGTGTAGAAGTGGGGTCCTCAACCTCAATTTTTGTAAGCTTCTAATCTGCTCCTATAGTATTGCTTCTTTGGCTACTGAAGACATAAGTTATCTTGAAACTATTTCTGATCTTACCTGAAATGTTTAAGCACTGAAGAGGAATAGTCTAGGCAATGGGAAGCATGAAATTAAAATGTTTCTTTTCTTTTTACTAGACCCTGAACCAGATATGATTAGGAATCAGCTATCAGATATGATTAGGTGTATAGCAATAAATATTTGTGGGAGAAGCAATTATATATTTGAAAGAAGTAATGGATCTTCTCATTTATAGGTACACGTGGATACACATTAAAAATCCCTCTAATTTATGGCATTACGGCTTGAATTGCACTTAAAAGAGCCTGTGGTGGGATGCATCAGCTCCTCCTCTGCTTCCAAGGAAGTCTCTGTGGGAACTGTATGTATAGGAGGCAGTGATAATGAAGTGTTGCTTAGCTGAAGAAGGAATGGATTCACCTTGTTTTTTTAGTCATCCCAAATCAGAAGGTTATGCTTTGCTGATATTCACAGATTCAGGGTGTGTGGGAGTTTTTTACAGAAGGTTAGTACTACTGCAAAAGGTATCATTACAGTAGATGCTCGTTCTCTGAATAAGAGTGGATGTTGTCATCTGAGTTGTAAATTTTCAGTTAAACAATTGTGTTTTCATTTCAAAAAGAAGCATTTTGTTTCTAACTAACACTTCCAAAAGAAACATTACTTAAAGGAACTAATCAGTGGGCCAGAAGGTAAAGATAAACATGAAGCAAGACTGGGGCTTCTGCAGGTCATAAGTGCAAAATTATTTAGAATCTGCCTCAAAAGTTAACAAAAAAAAATAAAAATAAGACAGGGCTGTAAGTCTGCTGTTGAGGACCTGGAAGCACTGGTGGATGGCTGAATGGAAGTGGATTTCACCTCTGCAGCTGCGAAGGCAAACGGTGTCCTGGGCTGCCTCAGCAGAGCTGCAGCCAGTAGGTCACACAGACATTCTCCCTCCCATTCTGTTTGTCACTTCTCAGTCCACACCCAGTATGTGCAACCAGCTTGGGTCCCTCCAGCTCAAGAGAGACACTGAAAAAATGTAAGAATGTCTGCCAATAGCTTCCAATGTAATGAGAGGGTAGAAAATTTCTACATATGAAGAAAGACAGACAGAGTTTGATTTGTTCAGCCACAAGAAAAGAAGGTTCATGGGTATCTAATTGCAGTTTTCCACTACCCAAAAGGTAGTTACAGAAAAGGTGGAGGTACTCTTTTCACACAGGGCATAGTGAAAGGACATGGTGCAACAGGCTCAAATGGCCTCAGCATGAGAAACGTTAAATATCAGAGTTAGTTGCTCAAAGAAGTGGTAGAACCTACCTTCAAGCATTCAATACTGGGCTTGAGAGGATCTTAAATAACTAACCCACAGTAGCACTTACAAAAGAAGGTGGGAGGAGGAGAATGGCTCCATGGTGCCATTGCTCATCACAGGAACCATCAAGACAATGCTGCAATGGAAACGTGAAGATTAACTGGGCAAGGTGTTTCCAGAAGACTGAGGGGAGCAATGCCAGTGTGGGTTAACCCTGTGCTATATAGTCTAGTTCAAACTAGAAATGGTCCAGAAAACAGACAGGGAGCTCCTGTTTTATAAAAGAAGACTAGAAAAGTTGCCATTGTTCAACTTTAGAAATACAAAAGCTGAGAAGACCCAGTTACTTGAAGTACATTACAGTGGGAAAACAGCAAATTCAGTTAGTTATGTAGGAAAACAGAATGGACTAACACTATACAAAATGTCTATAAACAATCCATGAGTGAACTCAGGCCAGAAAATTAAAGACCTCTGGAAATCAGAATGTGATACTCTGCAACTCTTAGGCCTTTCTAAAAAAGAAACAGATGAGTTCATAGGTTAAACATTTCAGAGAAGCTCATTTCACTCCCATGCTCAGTGTCTGAAGGATGTAAATTATTAAATACTTAGAGATTCTATTTCCATTTTCTATTTTCTCTTTCTGTAGATTCTATTTTCTATTATATTTACTTAGAAATTCTCTTAAAAGAGATCATTTATACCAGTTGGCCTGGTCAGTATTACTGACTACTAGTTCCAGACTAACTGAGTTTCCTGGATTTAGCTCTGAAGAGTACAACTTTGTTGTTATTTTTTCCATCTCACTGAATGTTAACATGGAGTTTCTTATGAAGTCATTTCTGTAGATGAATTGCAATTGGCTGATTTCTTTATCTTCCCTCTCATGGATGGGATCAAACTGATATCTTTAATGTCTTGTACCAGAGGGTAAATTTTGTTATAACTCTTCTTTAAATCATTTGCAATAGTCCAACGTTCCAAAGAAAGGAAAAGCTGGAGGAGACTCAGAAAATCAATAGTGAAACAACATTAAAAATTATGTCCTTCAGCTTCCTCTCAGTTGTTGTCACACACAAATGAGTTGAGCATGTATAGTCACTTTTTTTGTCATACTACAACACATGCAGTTTGTAACAATTCTTAAATCTTTATATGCTCATGAGGGAAATCTTCATTCTAGAGTTTAGGCTGGGGAAGCACTCTTTAATAAATTGCCACTAGATTAGTATGGTCTCTTTCCTTCCTTCTATAAAACCTCCCCAAAGAGTCACTTGTCTTTCTCTATATAGAGGAAGAAGCACCAGGATCTTGCTTCAGATGGTCTGAAATCAGATTGTGCTGAATTTACCCGTCAGCTGAGTGCAGTTCGTATCAGTAAGATATTTGCCACAATCACCCTTTGGTGCCAGCAGGCTTTTTTAGGGGCACAGGTCAGTTTGCTGGTCTCAAAGAGGCCAAACCACTGACTCAAACTGCATCTCTGCATCTGATGCTGCAACCCCTTTTTGCATCCTTCTGCAACCCTGCAATTTTCTCCAAACTTTGAACTTCTCCTTCCTCACTGCAGTTGTGCTCCATCTCGGGATTGGCATCTGCGACTCTCGCGGGTACCGCCGTACGTGAAGCACTCTTTCCCCTACCGCGGGTAGGAAAACAGGCTGCCTTTTCCACTGACAGCCTGTGGTTTCTCATTCACAAAAAATTTTTTTCCTCACATCTAAGAGGCTCACTTGTAAAAAGCTTTATCAAGTGACTAATTTAAGGCAGCTGTGGTTTATCTCTGCAAGCATTCTTCATCACTTGGAAATTGCTACTGGTCATTCCTTAGTCACTACACAGGAACAGAGAAAACATTTAGACTGACATGACAAAATTTGCCTAGGAGACGTCAGCAGGTTCTTCACGCGTGGTTAGGGACCATGAGCTGGGCTGGCACAAACCACTTTGTCTTTCGTGTGGGGAGGGAAAAATCAGAAAATAATCGATGATACTTTATCAACGATTGACATGGGCTACAGGCTTCACCTACAGCAACAAAACCACCGGGGTGTACTCTGCTGTTTACGAGTGCTCATTGAATCTTTAGAAGAAACAAGCAAATTAAAGGCCCCCCTGCTCCATGGCTACTTCAAGGAAGTTACTTGCTTCTCATCAGCTTGTTTGAAAGCACGGCTGAAACACCGTGCAGCAGTGGCAGAAAGTAGAAGGAAAAGCATTTGTTGGTTAATGTTAACAAG
The DNA here is from genome assembly GCF_971803275.1 of Cyanistes caeruleus. Taxonomy (NCBI): domain Eukaryota; kingdom Metazoa; phylum Chordata; class Aves; order Passeriformes; family Paridae; genus Cyanistes; species Cyanistes caeruleus. The sequence continues at coordinate 47,914,749 of NC_141704.1, read as the reverse complement.
TGATGTACGTAATTAACCCCAAACTCTATTATTATGTCAAGAGTGTGAAAGCCTTTTTGAGGTCTTAAATAGAAGAAAAATAAGATTTTATTAAATATGAAGAAACATAATTGATAAAGGGCTGTTTGAAGAGCAAAACTAAACAAAAAGCAAACCTGCTCGTACTTGCTTGAAAAGCAAACATGTTCGCATCTCGATATTTTAGTATCTATAGTATCTACAATATCTACATGCACCTTAATATCTATATATAACCTTATTCAGCCTCTGTATATAACCTCATTCACAATTTCTGTTTAAGTTTCATTCTTTTCTCTGTAACTCCAGCTGCTAGAAATTTTACATCCAGCTTTCTTTAAGCAGATTTTTTTGAATGTGCAGAATACAACACGCTGAAACATACAGGTATGACCCAAACACCCCAGGTTTCCATGTTCACCCATCATCACTCCTCTTCTACATTCTTCTTCCTTAGGTTGGCTCTACATCTATACACCCTCTTCCACTAAACAGAATTAAATCTGTATTTTCACAGGTTTCTGTCTTGGACGATTAAAAAATCAGGGAATGGTAATCAGAGAACTGATATTACTTTAATATCCTAGCATAACATGTTCTTCTGGTCTTTTCCAGTTTGCTAAGGCAGAAAACCTACCAGAAGCCAACAATAAAAAGGTCATCATAACCTGGGACAAGAAGGTGCGGCATTCTGGGGATATCCAGACTCAGTGGCCAAGGAACAGGGAGACCTGGATGATCCTTTTATGGGCCACACATTAGAAACCTCCCTGGCAGTGCCCATGCTGCAAGGAGATGAGCCAGGAGGCAGTTAGGAATGGGCTGGTTTCCATCCCCAGGGCTTTGGACCAAAAACCTCAGTATAAATTGAGAGGGGCCTGCAACTTTCAGAAATAGTTTACTAGAAGTTAAACATCTGTGACTTCTCATCTGCCTTAATTCTGTTTCAAAATTCATTCAACCCTTTCCTCTCACAGGACTCAACATTTGCCTGCAATTTTTCATCCGCCTCGCACAAACGTTTTGTGACCAGGCAGTTCTCATAGGTTTCTTTTCAATTATGGAAACAAAGCCCCTTCTTCTTCAGGTGTGGCTCCATTCAGCTCTGTAGTACTTAACCCAGCTAGAAATGATACAAAGTCAGCCTTCCATCACTCCTATCAGAGATTGTTCAAGATCCACATGGATAAAGCCCTGAGCAGTCTGATTTCACCTCCTGGTGTGCCCTGCTTTGAGCAGGAGGTCAGGCCAGAAGCCTCCAGAGTCCCGTGACAGCCACATTTATCCTGTGAACCCTGTGGCTTTCTGATCACTGATGCCTTTCATTAACCCACTCCATCCAAAGGACTGAAAAGACATTATCCATAATGTTTTGCAATTAAAACTTATTTCGGACATATTTCACTGGCATCTTTATTCCACCATAATCTCCACCCTCTATTGATGGTATTCCTTGGCCTTCCTTTTCCCTCTGGCAATCAGTGCTCCTTTAGAGCAATAAACCTACTGACTGCCTTTCCTTTTCCAAATCACTCTTCCACTGACACCAACAGAATAGAAATGTCAATCTAAACACTGACTTTTCAATGAAAACAGATTGGAGGTGAGACCATTCTCCACACATGTTCTTGGAGAGTGAATATTCCACAGCTCAGCAGCTCCTGGCAGTATTTTGGAGCTCTAGGGCACCCATTATGTGTGACAAGAAGAAGGCTGGCTAAAGATGGAGAAGTTGTAAGGTAACCACTGCAGCTGTACAGGGGCTGCTGTACCCCTCCCATTTCTATAAGAGCACTGCCTGCCCAGGCACCTCTTCTCTTGGCAGCCCCACTTTTCTAGGGCAAGATGACTTGAGTATCTAGGCTCACTGGCTACTGGGGGCCTTTTGGGGAGCATCTCATTAATCACTAGACCAAAAGTCCCAGCGTTCTATCTTTGGCCACACATCTTTGCAGTGAAGAGTCTGCTGTTGCAGTCTCTATTTCTTTGTGGGCACAAAGAAACAGTGACCAAATAGCCAAATCAAACACAATTGCATCATTATCCAAATACCGTTTTTATTTCCATATTTCAGGAAACATTCTTCAAATCTAATCTTCTAATCCTTCTAATGCTCTCCAAGGGGAGCTGTGCAGCATTTGCCAGGGCTTGTTTAGATTGGAGATTAGGAAATATTCTTCTCTGAAAGCACTGTCAAGTTGCAATCAAGAAAGGTTGTCAAGCACTGGAACAGGCTGCCCAGAGAAGTGGTCACCACCCCTGGAGGTAGGTAAAAGTCGTGTGGATTTGGCATCTGGGGACATGGTTTTTTGGTGCTGGGTTGGCAGTGCTGGGTTAATGACTGGACTGGATGATATGAATGATCTTTTCCAACCTGAACAATTCTGTGATGTTATGATTCCATGATTCCATGACTACATTATAACACCAGGGCTGCAGCTGAGATCAGGAATTTGCTGTAGATGGTTGGGCCTACAGCAGAAATTGTTTATCAAGTGATAACCTCTGCTCTGAAGATTTTGCACCTCAAAGAAAAAAACAACTTCAGAGAAACCAGCAAATTGTACATGATCTTGTATGTGATGGAAATTATCTTCGCTGACTGTTGCATGTTATTTACATAACACCAAAACTGCACGTGCAGCTGCTATTTTCCACTAGATCAGTGTTTTTCAAAAAGTTGTGAGATAGTAACAATTTTAATGCACAGCCATATATTTTTTTCATTCTTGCTTTTGCAGTAACAGTCATAAAATACCATTTTTTTCCGCGTAATAAGAGTCACTGCTTCAAAAAGACCAAAACACTGTGATTAGACAAGCCATGCTAAGCAACAGTGACATCAATTAACAGTACATGGGAAATAACTTCCTTCTGAGGATTTCTGTATGCTAAATTAACTTGGACAAATAAATGAATTCATAATTCCAAAAAAAAATAAGGTTTGTTGCTATATACCCATTGCTCTTACCCTGCATTTTTTTATTTCAATTCTACATTTGTGGCAATTGAATTTAAATAATTCAATCTTTCTAACCCAACTTGTTCAGTTTCCATCCAAGAAAACTACTTATGAAATAGTCTAACACTTTCTCCATCAACCGAAGTCAGCAGTTAACTGAGACTAACACGAGTCTTGTTTTCTAACAGTGACACCTAGAGTCTCATCTGTAAAATTAAAACGCACTCCTTCACTTGCCCCATTTTAAAAGGCAACAAGCTTTTGTCCATACTTATTACTTTGAATTGACAGTTGGATATATTTAATACCAATTATTTTGCTGTGTTTTCGTGAAGACTGAGAGCAATACTTGTTGTTAGGTACTCTGCATATGGCGTATATCACTTACCACAACACTTTTGCATTAGGTAAAGTCCTTTATTTTGCAGATGTTGCATTTTGGCTTTCATCCAGGAGTGTTTAATCGGCTTGCAAATGCGATTTTCACTACTGTATGAAGGGATGCATCATTCCCAGAGGTACTTTCATTTTATAGAGGAGGCAACTAAGAATCCGCAGTGTCCCAAGCCATATGGAAAATGAGGGCTGAAATACACAAATCCTAAGCTTTTATGCCACAAAATAGCTTGATTTCCTTGTCAGATGAATGGAGACTGAGCCTCTCTGCAGCCTGACCTCAAACCCTGCAGTGGGAGGTCTGCTGGCTGCCCGTGCCCACTGCAGAGCTGACCCCAGAAATGCAGTGTGGCAGGGAAGGCGTCACTTGCCCTCTTTAAAGGTCATCTGTCTCTTCATGTCTTCACGTGTCACACACTCACTGGGTGTGCAAAATTTCCACCAGAGAAGTCTTTGGCAACCCGAATCACCTAAAAGCACTGCCCGTGGATCTTCCCAACTGAACGTGGCAGTGTTTCTGTTTGCAGGTGTCACTGGCTCCCCTCTCAGGCAGAGGAGCAGCATCCCTCCAACTCCCACAGACACAGGGCTCCCAGATCCCAGATACTGCTCCCTACCAGCACCAAGTACTAGACAGTTATGTCTGATGAAGGCTGGAGACACCATGCCCATGGTCAATTTTCTATTCCATACACCAGATTTTGGATAAAAAACACCGAAACTGAAAGCAAACTTGAATTTCAAAAACTAATGGGTGAGCTGTGTAAAAAAATCCATGAAAAGGGACATTGTGTTAATTAAAAATTAAATTACATACTCAGAAAAGGTCATGACATCAAATTTTCCACTGTCCCTCTAATTAACCATTTTATCTTCAACTGAAAAAAAAATGTATTTCTCATAGAAACTCCTTTATATTAGACATTTGCCAGAAGAAGAACTAGCTCAGGTTCATCAGTGCCATCACACTAATGGTTTCAAATGCTCCTGACATAGTACAACTATGTGATTTGAAGATTTGCAGAATCTCAGCCCCATGGAACATACATACAGATTGGGAATATGTTTATCACCTAGATATTTTCTCCAGGTAAATCTTTAAAAATGTGAGAAAACTAGAATTCCACCATCTTCATTCTGTACTATATGAAAGATATTTTGGAAACCACTGCCATCAACTTCCATAAACTTCTCACAAATCCTTTTGCAATCCCAGTGAAAGCAATCCATTTATTGTGTCTTCTGAGTGTCTGATCTCATGTAGATCATGTGACATCTAAATGTCATCCTGAGTCCAGAAAAAAACTTTTACATTAATTGTGTATTTTTATTAGGGATTAGTAATTACCTTAAATTAATAATAAATGCAAGCAGTATATAATTAGTTTTCTTATTTACATGTAGAATGGCATGTGTATACAGTTATATATCCACAACCACAACGTCCCAAAAGAAATACAGCTATGGGGTGGCATTTCCCAAAGTGATCCTCGCTGCTTTGAACTGTATTCACACACAGGGTGGCGAGATCATGCCCACAGCACTTGGGACCTTGTGTCTGATCCACAGGGTGGCAGATTCCGTGCTCTGGAATTCCACCTTGGTGCGGCGCGTTTGGGGGCTGCCTGCGAGGCAGCAGGCAGGCAGGATGGGAAGCACAGCAGGGCACTCTAACAGCTTCAGAGGCACAGCAGGCAAAGCTGCTGTGCCAGGCTAACTGGGAAAGCTTATGAAAACCCCTCCTTACACCACTTGTGTTAGAGAGGGTCTCTTTCCTTGGGAGGGAGTTACTGCCAGACACATCTCTCGTCCAGCTCTCAGCTCATTTTCAGGCCTTGTGGGTGTTGATCTGTTCTTCTCACAGAAGCAGAATGTTCTCTGTCACCTCCTCATTCTTCACAGGATGGTTTGTATGTAGGCCTGAATCCAGGGAAGGAGAATGTCCAGCTCATGGATGGCCTTGTAGATTCCCTGATCTCCAAGCTGTTGAGAAGATAAAGGCATTAGAAAAGAAACTAGCTACAGCCCTTGAACAGTGCAGTGGGGAGCCAGCACCTCCTGTTCTTACCTTAAGGAACATTCTCTTTAACTTTTTGACTGCAGAAGTTAACCTTGTGGATGGAGCACAGGGAAGCTGAAGGATGAAAAACCCAGAGATGGTGACATAGAGATGAAGAAGAGTCCAGCCCACAGTGTGGCACTGTAGGGCTGCCAGTAAAACGTGTGATCTCAGCAACATTTCAGTATCTTCCACAACTTCAAATGTGTTCTTTTACCTGTGTGCCTCCTACCAAGCTGAGTTCACACCACCCAAAATTGGCACTATGAGTACCTCTAGGTTTTCTTATTAAACAATTTATCTCAGGAATCTTTACCTAAGTTGCAGTTACAGCTTTTGCACAGTGAATCCTAGCTCTTAAGATTCAAGATCCTTTAGCTTTGAGCCCTCAGAACCTCTGAAGCCTAGAGAAGGCAAGGCTCAGGGCCAAAGGCCATTGCAAAGTACAGGGAGCAAGTCTGCACATTTCGGCAAGCCTTCCAAATGTGTTTATAAAGTTAATTCATGTTTCTCTGTTTCCCTGCCCATTTCTCCAGTGTCTGAATAATTACAGTCTGGAGGGCTTAGTCTCCTCACCACCTATCTCTGGCCACTCAGCACTGGCCACCCAAAGCTGTTCCAGCTGGATTTTTTAGAGTTGCCAGACGAAGCTTTCTGAGCAACATGGCTTGCTGATCCTCAGCTACCTGGATTGTCAAAAGGGAATATACATTCTTTCAGAGAAAAAAAAAAAAAAAAAAAAAAAAAAAAGAAGAATTTCATGTTTTCCAAACTACAAACAAGGATAACATGTTTGAAAGAAAAAAGGCAAATGTCCTCATCTCAATGCATGGAAGGAAATAACTCCTCTGAAATGAGTAATCAGTCCTTTTCTATCTTGCATGCAGTACTTTAAAAAGGAGCACAGACATATTCAGGCTATCTTTTGTGCTTCCCAAAGTCACTTCACATGATGAAAGTGGGAAAAAGCAAAATTTTAAAAGAGTGAAAATAAAAGTAATTTTTTTAAAAATCTTCTAATTAGAGCAGTTCTTTCTGACTTAGAGTGCTTTCTTTTTTTCAATGATCTCCATCTTGTATGATACAGATTTCCACAAAAGATCATTTGGTAGCAGAACTGACCTTATATGAATATGTCTGCTTTAGAGGTGGTACACAAATTCTTCCTGCATATACTGCAAGTAACTAAATGAGCTAGCCAGCAAGTTAGAGTATTAAAACATTAACTCAGCTTGAGGTCTACAAGCTCTGCCTGAAATGATAGAGGAATACTAAAGGTTCTGCAGGGAATATATTGTCCTTCTGCACTCCATTCAAATATGAGAAAAGCCCTCTGCATTGTGCTACTGATGTCGGAACACAAGTCTGACTTCAGAAGCAACTTCACACTCAACTCAACTTCACACTGTTCTCAGCAATGCTGATCAGCACCCAAACAAGTAATGAGGTTAGTGGTGCTGCAGGTGGATGCCCCAAGTATCCAAGGAAAAATGTCTGCTCCCTTTACCTTACAGTCACAGGCTGAATGAAAAAGTCTGACTTTACCACAGAAAATCAGTTTAGAGATTTTCAAACATACTCATTTCTAAAAAACTAAATTTGGGCCCCTATATCATTGAAAAATATTAATGCTTCCTTGTTTGGACAAAACCAAGAACTGGCAGGGTGAGAATAATAATATCATAGTATAAAGTCTTTGGAAGAGGTTGGGAGGCAAATATTGTTAGGATTTTCAGGTAGCACACATGTCTCTAGCTGGCTGAATTACAGCCCAAGTTTGTGAAAGAATATAAAGTGAATATGTCTATAAAGGCATCACTGTTTCCCTTAGTTATATAGCGAACTTTATTATTGAAAGGCAAAAAAATAATTACATTAATATGTTGTCATAATGGAAATTTTATTTTATAAACATCTTATAGCTCAACTAGATAATAACAACTAAAGAGCTTACGTACATGGATGAATGAGTGCTAATTTATTGAGGAATAATATGATGAAACAATCTCAAGTTTGTTATTAGCAAAGGATCCATTACTTTCACTCTATTCATAACTTTTGTTATTCTTTCACAAGGTTTGGTATTGCTGGTTTTGAATTAATACAAACATTTTAAAAAATATTAGTTTCCAGAAATGAGGCATCTCCTAGAAAATCACAACAAGACATCATTTCTCAAAGAGTTGTTGTTTTTCTGCTAACAGAGACAGTCTTATCTCTCTTACCAGCACTTTATAAGACCCAAAAATGTAAGTTGTTATGTTTAGACTACTCTTGGGTAAAACACTGGCACTAATTATGAAAAAGAGTGCCGGAGCTCTGAGAAACCTGCAGCATTTTGTCTCCATATAGCACAGAAACAAATGTATTAGTAAGCTATCTAGCAAGCTACAGTCACTGGATATTCTGAATTCAGTCACAGTCAACAGTCTAAACTCCTCACTGTGTACTGGCATTTGTATAGAATGTAAGTAATCTCTATAAAGCATATTACACCATCTGAAATTATATTATTGCTCTCTGGAATTAAAGCATTATCTGGAATTTTGACAGACACAAATAGTCACAGCAGTATGATCAGAGCAGAATGCTGTGAATAATGCCTGGAAATCACAACTGTTTAGCATTGTTTGAAATACAGAACCTGAAAGCTGATGAAGTTTTGTCCCATTAAGATTTCAATCTTTTTACATTATGCAAATATCCCAGCTGAGTTCTGAACTATAACTCTGCAAAGAGATCTCTGAAGCTGTTTATTTTCACATTGCAAATATTTTTGTGCATGTAGAACCACTGTTCTTTTCTTTCATGTTATTGAGGAATAACAATCCTTTCTTCATGCAGTTTAGATTAGACAAAGTTTCAATTAATTTAATTCATTAATTCATTGACTTGCCATCCTGCTCTCGCTTTTTAAAATCACAATACACGTTTGATTGGATATCCATGGCTATATTTCACTCTAGGTCAAGCTGCATTTTCTGGGACACTGTTATTTGTGAGGACTTCAGGTTTAGGGGAGAAAAAAAAAATATCTATAGGATATTTAGTTTGAAGACATACCCAGTCGCTATTTGTTTACCCTTAAGAATTAGATGAGAAATGACCAACCAGTGATGGCATCATCTTAGCACCCTATCTGGTATGTTAAAATGTAGATTTGCACAGGCAAAAGTGTGCTCTGGCTGCTGCCCTGTTGTTACTTAAGCAGAGCTGGTAAAAGTGCCTCTTCTCTGGGGCACCTGGAGACATTTTGCCAGTGGGCAGCACCACTCTCTGACAACCTGCTCTGGCTGTGAGCACAGCTAATACATAGGAACTGCTCCCACATAATTGTGGTCCCTGCTCACTCATGAGACACCACCAGTTCTTTCAAAACTCAGTATGGAGGAGCAGACATGACATGTGAGTAAAGATGACAGACCTGCAGAGGGTATATTGAAGAAGGAAAGCATTACCACTGTCACATCACAGAAACATGGGGGAGCCGCATTTCTCCCTGTGATCACCCTGTCTCTTTGCAGCTTTAGTGAAGAGATGGCAGCACAAGGTGACATCATCAGTAGGGAAGTGGCTTGGCCCCATGGGATCTCCACCACCTTGCACACTCCCCACAAGATCACTCTGGGAGGGAGTGGATGGTGTTAAACTTCCCTGGACCCAGTGGAGAAGCCCTCGTGAAGTTGGGTCCACTGTGGCATGGGACACACCAAGTCTCTGAATCACCCTCTGCCCCTCCATCTGCTGAAAAACTGAGATGGAGCCCTTTCCTAACTTTTCAGACGGACAAAGTTAGCTTAGCTCTCAGGGATATACTCACACAGGCATCCATGTTTGCTTGCAGAACCTGGAAGGCAGTAATAAAGTACAACTTGTCACTTCCTACCTCAAGACGACAGAAGACATTTTTCACATAGAAGGAGAGGAGCTGATCTCGAACACTGCAATTTGTCTGAAAACAAATCAAGTAATGATTTGGCAAATGAACACCTCAAAAGTCAGATTTGGCCTAAAATTTCAGCCTCATAAAAATACGCATATTTAGAAAGTGTGCAATCATTAAAACCATTTTTTATGAATTTTAGTATCCAATTGACCTGCTTCCTTTTGTTTTAAAGGAGGAGCTCAGTCTGCCTCTGTGGTTTCTGAAGGAAAGGCAGGAGAGTGCTGTGCTGGCAGGCACAGGACTATTGGTGAGACCAATCATGAACAGATGTGACAGCAACAAATATACTTAACACACAAAGAGTAGATAGATAAGAAGATAAAAAGTCAGACCATTTGGTCAAATTGTAGGAGTCATTGTGGGTATAATTTTTCCATTGCTCCACATCACTGTCTCATGCCACTTGATATGCTGTAGGGTATCCAGCCCATCCCCAAGTGCTGCTCCAGAAAAGACCAGTCATCCTGTCAACTCTGTGTCATATCTGTCTGACCTGTGTGTTCTCTTGGACACCTAAAGGTATTTCAAGGTATATATGGCTATTTTTAGGCAGTGGAATGAGGTGTTAGGTGTGAGATTCCTGTCAAGAGGGTGATGCAGCTGCAGATGACGCCACTCAAACGTGGGTATCTGTGTGTAGGTCTCACAGACAAGCGAGGAGCCTTCACTCCCAAGGTAATCTGTGAAATCCAAGGGACATCAAAGGCCAGCGGGTCTATACTTAAGGATAAACTAGCTCAGTTTGCCCTGCTGACTAGATATCTGCATGAAGAAAAGCCACACACTTACAGTCACTTAGAATTAGACACCCCACAGTTTGTTTCTCACTGCCATGCTGAATTGCACTGGGAACTCTGATATCCCTTTTCCAGTGCATCTGCAGAGGTCCAAGCTCAAAGCAGCTCCTTGGTGTCTCAGCTCTCTGCAGCATCCTTGGGCTATCCATGGTCCTGCACACCCTCAGCAGAATGTGCCTCAGCTGTGGGACAGTGGCTGTGGCTCTGGCCCTTCTCTGAGGGCTGGTGCCTGAAAGCGTTCACAGCAGGAGCAAGTGCTACCACTCCTCCCTGACCAACGCCAGACACCCTCACCCCAATTTCCCTGGCAGAACATGCTGCCTACAAAGAAGTACCTCCAGGCAGGCTTTCCAAAACCACCTCTTCCTCCCCATACCATGATCAACCATCCCTTCATGTCCCAGGGGAATATCCCTTTCTTGGGACAGACATAACACTTTTTCTCTAAGACAAGAACTTCATTAAGTGTGTGGCTTTCATAAAAGTCTTTCCCAATTAAACACAAGTGATTTTTACATCAGCTGTCATTGCTTTTGGTCACATATTCCTGTTTCTATTGACCAAAGGAAAGTCAAAGTAAGAAAATTGAAAACTGGTAGTATAAATCTTACCATAAACAGCACTTTTGTAGTCTTTTTAAGCAGTCTCGTGGTCTTGATGAGATCCTTCTGTAAAATATAGTGGTAGTATTAATTAAGTCAAGCAGAGGGAGACAGTTTCAAGCATGGTTTGTACAAAACTTAGTAACAATAATATTTATCTTCATCTTCTTCTTCAGATGTAGGGAGAGGACTTAGTGAATCTGTATTCCAATCCTAGCCTAGCTGCAAATTTCTTTCATGGAAAACTCATCTAGCCTCTCTAAGCATCTTCTATGCACAATTTTTTCCCACCTTTCAAAAGAAGTAGGTGCACTACCCTGTCTCTCAGGACTGCAGAGATCTTTCAACTTATTAAAGTTTCCAGAAGCTCAGTAATTCAACTAATAAAGAAACATCTAGAAAAAAAAAATAAACTTTTTCTATTAGTGGGATCAACTTACAGGAACAGATGATTTTAAGCTAGCTGCCTTGACATACAGGTTCTCTGTCATCTGGGAGAGGAGTCCTTTCCGGCAGGTATGTTTTCCTGTAGGTGACCTTTTGCCTTCCACAGCAAAAAGGCAAAGCAGAAATAAAAAATGCCCAGATCTGAAAATAGAACATCCTTTCATCTTCGCTCCCAAATCTTTGAGCCTCTACAGTCACAGCAGCATGTGTGATGCAGCCAGACTGGTTAGATGACAGAGGTTAACCTAATTTTGTTAACCCTCAAAGTAGCTTCTTCCCCGAGATGCTCACGTAGATAACCTATTGCTCATGTGGTGGCTGACTGGTATTTTTGCTGTGCTTTTTTATATATCTTGCTCCACTTTCAACAAATTTGACCACATTCATCTGTGACGTTTTTCTAAACGATATCTCCATATTTACTGGCAACAGGGTCAAGGTTTCCAAGAAAGAAGAACTTCCCTATCATATGAGAAGTCTTCTTTCACTTAAGTAGTGGTCAAGTGAGGAAAAGGTAGTTGAGCGTTAGTTTAGTTTCGCAACGAAGTATGGCAAATGCATTTTGGGTTTTTTTAATTTTTCCAAAAAACCTTATGGCAGCACTCTTCTGAAAGATAATGGCCCAGAAAGGAAAAAAAGGACTTTCCTAATTTACCCTGAAAGTATTAGAAAAACTGTTATCTATAAGGAAGCTGGACTGCATGGTGTATAAAATTTCCCTGTTCAGTTTTTTGAGAAGAGTATTTTTTCCAGGGTATAGCATCTAATAGCAAAGGTGTTTGCTGCCTATTTTAACTTCTATAGACTTTTTCCAGGGCAGAATTTGCCCCAGTAGGAGCAGTAGGCAGCTTAGTGTGGGAGAGAGGGCTCCAGGGAAGGCCCTGTGGAAGGACCAGGGCATCCTTGGCTACCAAGTCACTAAAAGCCCACCGAGAGTCACGGGCACTGGGAAATAATGTGCAAGACACATCCATCAGAGAGGTGGTAAAATTAAAACAGTAGAATCAGATGATCACTCTTCTACAAAGGTGGTCAGAGACTTCCAAGACAGCCAAACGCTGCAGGTTTCTCAGGTACCACTCCAGGCAGGCAAGAACATCACTCCAAGGATAGAGTTGGAAATCGTGAAGTAACACCAGCCATGTGAGGCTGTTCAGCCAAGGGTGGTTTTAAGTCAAATGTCAAGATCCTGGAACTGGCTGAGATTTGTGCAAGTAAGACGAAGAAAGCAGGCTTTGGTCTAGAATAAAATTTCCCTGAAACTATTTTTGTTGGATGCAAAAGCAAGCCCTTGAAATATTCACACATTTGCTTAATGTTTCAAAAGCAACATAAACCTTAAACAGACCAGAGAAAGTGGTTTAAGCTGCAACTGAAATGTCTCAAAATGACCATAATCTCTTAGATCCAGCAGCAGAGCTGTTTGTCCCTCTATGATGCCACCAGAATGCCTGTGCCCAGGACATGTGTCAGCTCTGAGAGGAAGAAAGGTGAGACAAGCTGGGTAATTAATTCACTCCAGCCTCAATCCCACTGACCATTTACACAGACAAGCATGCATACAGCCTGCAGGCCAAACAGGGTTCTTCAAGCATCCCACCTGCAACAGCTCTGGGAAATGGGAAATGCATTTTTCCACAGAACCTTCTACACATCACAGTAGCTTCACTGGCACGGAAGAGCTGATGGGGTCCAGGGACAAAAAGAACCAACTAAGGGAGGAGATCTTCAACTTTTGGAAAGTGGAGATGATGATGGCCTCAGGCTTTATTTGCATTTCAGTGCTCTTGTGAACTGTGGTCTGTATTTAAACACTCTAAATGCTGGTCAGGCTTGCTAGTGGAGGTGCACTGAACCTCAACACACATGACATGTGGATAGCAGATTAGCGTCTTATTGCTAGTTTGCTCCTAGAAGGGGACCTTGGGTGAAAGCAATACAGTCAGAATGCAAAACTGCCTTGGTCTGGTACTCTTTGGTCAACAGTTTTCCTCTAAATTGAATAAATGGGTCATACAGACACTCTGTAGTGGCTTTTCATAAGAAAGTCAATTATGTTTAACATTTCTGAATCTTCTAATGTTTTTGGAAAACCCTTGAGCCCACAAGTTTCATTTTGTCTCTTCTGTGAAGTTCTATCACTGTACTTACAGGGCTGTAAGTAACACCTTTACACTGGGCTCTAGACACTTCTGGATGTGAATCAGTAAATGTCTCACTGAATTGGCTAAATTTTCAACTGGGTGGTGTAAAAGGATGCAGATGGATGCAAGTGCAGGGTAGCCATACTTTAAAAAATAAATAAAAATAAATCAGGGCTTTCCTATCACTCCTGTTATAAAGTGCTATCATTAATATGGCTACCATTTAATAACCAATCCTATAAAATTCAATTCCACTTCCACAATTTTTAATATGACATTTTGATTTCTAGTCAAAAATAGCCAATATTATTCAACTTTTTCATGTGCTACTTGTTCAGAACAAAGGTAGTCTTATCTTTCTGGGTCTTGTGTAGCCCTTTGCACGCTGTATTTTAGTGCCACTTCAGCACTCAGACATAACTATGGTATAAGTAATATAGAATACCTAAGAACCAGTGTTACTCAGTATTTTAAAGTTATAAGAAGCAGAAGAAAAAACAAATTCAGGGACCATCCATTTTAACAATTAAGACAGAAAATACCTGAAAAGCTTGGTATGGGCAGTGGGACTGATGTATCCAGGGACAGGCTGATGACAACAGCAAAGCACACCACAAAGCATGTTGGTTTCCATGTGTAGGCTGGAAACCAGAGAAGTTCAAGCACCCTGCCCCAGAGGAAATGGGCTGTCTCTAATGGAAAATTTTAAATGTGTGGGGATTGAGAGACATGGACTCTGCTATACAAGCAAAGCTGTTTATTCACTAGTTCATCAGTATTTATAGGTCTCTAAGTTCCATACCAAATTTTCTACAGTCAGAATTCTCGGTTACCATTCTTTTGCCAGCAATGTCCTTGTTACATTCTTTCATCCCAGCAGTCAGAGTGACCAGGCGTGACAAAATCTTCACTTTTGTTCTTGCCTTCAGTTTATCTCTCGCATGGTTTCCACTGCTCCAAGGCCAGGAGGTCCTGGTGGCACTACCCAACTCAGCTTCTGCAGCTGTCTGATCTTCCACACACATGGACACTATCAGCAAATGCTTCAGGAAAAATACAATTCTGATGACACAAACGAAGTTCATGCGTTGCATCTATACAGAATGTGTAAAGCTTATGACCATGAGAATGAACAAGAAAGAATATAACTAAGAAAAACATGTAAGAAAAACTACCAGAGTAGTCAGCTTATTAGATAAGAAAATCTTTCCTGATTTACCCTGAGCTGGGAATAAGTTTCAAAGAAAGCTGTGTATGACCTATGCTCCATGTGAGTGCGTGAAAACAACAGCCTGAGGAAGATCCTTTCTTCTCTGCCTTATCATGAGCCACAGAAATGTCTTGATCTACATGAGCTTAGAAGGTATTAACATTAAGTTCTCTTGATCTGTGGAGAACAAACACGTACATCAACAACTGCTGCAAAGTTCTGTTAGTCCATTTAAGGTAACAATCATATGTACTAGTTGTTTTGCAGCTTAAATGGTTTTTTGATCTTCATCCACAAAATGCCTTGTCTAGTTTCTTACTCATGAATCTTCTCACTTTTCACAATTTCTGTTTATTTCATTTCCTGTTTGTATAACTAGAATTAAATGTCAAGTACTTCCTATGAACATTACTCATATTTGCTTAACTGCTACTAATGTTGTGCTTTCTCTTAAGACTTTTCTCTGCTGTCTCTTTTGGCTCCTTATCCTGCTTGATTCACTTTGGTCTTCTGAAAAAAAAAGAGGTCTGCATGAAGAGTTGCAGTACTTGCCCTCAGAAACATGATTTGATAAACAACAAAGAAGTTTAGAGAGATCTTACAAAAACTGAAGGTGACAACACTGCTGTTAGTGTTATTATTATCACATATTTAATTGTATTATCAATTAAAAAATTGAGACACCCTCGTACCTCTCTTGGAGAGAGTAGTTTAGAGAAGAGAAGCTCTTACATTCAGTACTGAGTCTGCAATTTTCTAAAAATGGTTGTAATAGGTAAGCCCTAAATACCCATCAGAGTTCAACAGCTTCTTGTGACCTTCTATTAGTATAATAGGAACCCTTGTAGCTGCTATAGATTTTGTACAAATACAGAACTATTATGAGTATTTTTCAGACAATGGTACCTAAATTACCTTAGATTAAACTCAGCACATAGGCACCCAGTGATCCACTACCAGTAGCCTCAGTAGCCATAAACATCAGGAGAACAAGAGAATAGCACAAACAGATGGTAGCAGTTTGCATGTTATACACACACTACTCTGGTTAGAAAAAATAAACCAACATAAAAGAAATAAGGACAGTGCAAAGAAAATTAAAATCACTGGATGTCAGTCTGGTGCTTTTCCCATCCTTACACACAGAATCCCTACATCTGTTCACCCACTTTTCACGGTGCCTGTCTGAACTGCCGCTGCCAAAAAGCAACAAAGATTTAGGTCAGAAGTGATCTCTGGAAGTCATCTCGTCCAACCCTCCTTTTCAAGTTGCTTGCCTGGGACTGTCTAGTTAGATTTTGAATATCTCTGAAGATGAGACTTCACAACCTCTCTGGTCAACCTGTACAAATTTTTTGTCACAGTAGAAAATTGCCTCATATTCAGGTGGAATTTCAGGGATTTTAATTTGTTCCTGTTGCCTCTTGTCCTATCACTGGGCACCACTGAGAGAAGCCTGGCTCTCTTCTTTGCTTCCTCTTTTCAGGCATTTGTACACATTGGTGAGATCTCCTTGACTCTTCCACAAGCTGAACAGTCCCAATTCTCACTGCCTCTCCTCAGACAAAAGAAGCTCCTGTCAACTGTCTATGTGGTACTTCACCAGGCCCACAAATCAAATTCTCTCAGAAGTTTTTCACTCTATGCCTTACACAAACCTCGTAAAAATTTTAAGGTATTAAGCAAAGCAGAAATGAGATTCACACCCAGATGAAGAAG
Organism: Cyanistes caeruleus; assembly: GCF_971803275.1. Lineage (NCBI taxonomy): Eukaryota > Metazoa > Chordata > Aves > Passeriformes > Paridae > Cyanistes > Cyanistes caeruleus. The sequence continues at coordinate 47,898,449 of NC_141704.1, read as the reverse complement.
AAAAATTATACCAAATCAACCCAAAACAAAACAAAAAAAAAAATCCCAAACACAAATACATTTTCCCTGGGCATTTGCACTCCTTAGCACTTTATGTATGACTTCTGAGTAAGCTTCAAATGTAAATTGTTATAAAACATGCTGTCAGTCCTCTGTCATTCTCAGGACTGGTTGAAGTGGTGGATCTCCCTGTGCTACTGTCCTTTGGTGTTTCAGTTTGGTGACAGCTGGATGACAATTATCTGTCAAGCTAGTTTTACTTCAGAAATCTGATAGGAAGGTTCAGTACATTCAGTCTTTTCAGAAATAGATTACAGAGTATACTCAGCATCCATTTTGAAACCACCCAGGTACTAGAACTAAAATTTTGCATTTGTGCACAGAAATAGACAACAAACAAAAAACCAGTTTTCTGAGCAATAGCAGTTTTTATGGCCAACTACTAACTGCTTTAGAAGAATGCTCAGTGCTATCTGAGTAAATCAAGATACATCTCAAATGTCCAGTTATGTAGTTAAAAAATAGTAATCCCTTCCTGCCTGGACAAGGAGCTGAATTTAACATAAAAACCTTTGTATATGTAGCCCTTACTCACCACATTCATGTAGTCTTGCATTTGAGGGCAGAGATTATGAAAGAAACAGATATGAAAAATGTTTGAGCATCGTTCTAATCAACCAGTCAAGTGATCTCATTTAGCAATAGTGATTCAATCCCCAAACTCTTTAGAAAACATTTGTTTGCCACCACCAAACTCACACCAGGAAATCCCTGCACAGCAGTATTTCTGCAGAGGGTACAGATGCGCTCAGCAATAACAGCTCAGCCCTCCCACATGGGGATGTGGCTATTCCAAACTCCTTGTTTTCTCTTGTGACATACAGGAGTGTTCAAAAGTCTGTGACCTGCTTTCTCTTGTAATGTCATCATGGCATTAATAAAAGGTTGTACTAAAATTACAAAAGGAAAAAGCCAACCTCATGGAAACCTGGGTCTGGTTCTGGGGGAGGAGGATGTCCACAGCTGCTAGGCTGGCAGAAGTGTGTCAGTTTGCACGGCACAACTCTTATCCTGGAGATCTTGTCCTCCTTCTACTTTTGTGCACCGTTTTTTCAGTTTTCTCTCTCCCCATGATCTTCTTTAACCTTCATTCTTGCTTCTCTTTTAAAATTTTTTAGAGGTTCTTTTCCCCCCTCTGTTCTCTGAACCCAGGACATTCCTGAGTGTCTGCAATGCCAGCACAGGCTGCCCACCTAGCTCTGTGAATTACACCACCTGGGAGCTGGGATGGAAGACTGGCATTGAATCTCTCAGCTGATACACCTGTGCTAATGGCAGGCAACAAATTCAACCATAATATGAAAAATCACTTCTTTTTTTTTTTTGGCAAGAATAGTCTTTTATAAAAATAATAATTTAAAAAAAATAAAAATCCAAACAAAACAAACAAACCAGCCAAAAAAACCTGTGTAGGACATATTTGTTTGCAGTGTATTTCCATAGTTTCAGTGAAGAAGTGAAAACATCCATTTGGTTTGGAGCTGAAGTTTTTCTGTTTACTGAAAGCTGAATCTTGGCTTTAGCCAGGCAATTTTGAACAACAAAGAAAACCTCTCACAAAGGAAAACATAAAACACTTGCCAAGCCATCTCTCAGGTCAATTCTCTCACAAGTGAGATTTGTTCCAAAGTTCTGGCCTCCATTGGACTCTTTTGGAGTCTCCCACAGGAGAACCAAGAGTGCAGCAAGCAACCGAATGAATTCCCAGGGCGTTTTTCTGTTTGAAAGTGCTGTTCTCCCTCCAGTGAACATGGCAATAGATGTGCTTCCCTCTGCTGTCTTTCCCTCAGAAGCATCCTGGGTTCCTTCAGTCAGAGGTTGCTGCTAGGGAACCATCTCCCCAGTTTCCATTCAACAGCACCTTCATGGCTTCAGACTTTCCCACTGTGCATCTTCCTTCTTTGTGGAGTGCTGCTTTCAGTGAACCTCATCACTAGAGGCATTATTTGGGGAAATTTTTATTTATTTAACTATCAGATATGGTCACATCTGGCACTTTTTTGCTAGAAAAGATAAAGGAGACAAAAATTATTTACTTATGAGAAGTTCCAAAGCGTGTAAAATCCTATGGCACAGGTCATTAGAGAAGTACCTGATGGTGCTGTAAAATCTGAGTTTCTTTTGGCAGGATTTTTAAAACAGAGATTGAATTTGAAAATCTCCTAAAAGTTATAGAAAAATCAAGTACCACAAAATATAACTAGAAAGAAAGATGCCACAGATGTCAAAAGATCTATTGAGATTTTCACTTTCGATCACTTTCTCATCACTTTCTGATAACTTTTCCAATTAAAACAACAGAAATACTTTATTTTAGAAACCTAAGGAAAAAAATAGAATGCTGGTTATATCTAACTTCAGTTAACTTGCTTGTTTGGAGTTTCACTCTTTAGCCTATTTTCAGGACCTACTTTTTACTTAAAGTGTAGCACAATATGTAAACACGTCCACAACACTTCAAATTGCAAAAATGTTTTAACAGATACCTTCTTTAAGAGCCTCTTGAACAAAACAGAAATATTCCATCTCTTAACATTTGTAGATTTAGTAGAGCTTTCAGAGAATCCTTATATGCAATGCTACAGTTGCAGACCTCAGCACTGACTTTGCAAACTCCCATACATCCAATTCATAATGTAACTGTGACAGAAGCTTAAATCATCTAATATGCTACTTATAATTTTTTAAGCTATAGCTTGCAGAGAACAACAAATGGACACTTTTTTTGGCTTTTTTTTTTTTTTGACAATTTAATATCAGTGCTGGACTTACTGATTTTTGAGTTTTCAGGAAAAAAATCACTCTTATGTAGAAAGCAGAAAAACATTTTAAAAATCCAATTAAAAAGACCTTTCAAACTTAATAAAATGTTCAAAGCTACCATTTGCTACAAAGGAAAAACACCCAAAAACTTCCTTTGCCATAATTTTTCTGATTATTTGTATTATTTACATGACCAGAAAGAGGTTGATTCTATAGCTCACTGTGGACTGGGAAAGTCACATGGCAGCCTTGAATTGAATTACTTTTTTTCCCACCTCTGAAAATTTTCAGTACTCATACCCATTTGTGAAAAAGTTTTTATCAGTTCCAAATACACATGGGTTGTGAAAGGTTTCCTCACATTTCCAGGTTTAGGTTAGATTATTTGAAAGCAAATTTTTACACATGAGAATTCTTTTTCTTGAGAAAAGGCATTTTTGTAACAGATTTCAGTGCATTCAGCTCAGCAGCTCCATAAAGATTATATTTGTTGTCTTGATCTTCAGCCAACGTCATTCAAAACTCGCAGGCAAGCCCTTCAAAGTATTCCAGGTCTGAAATGTTTGCCCAAACCTCTGAACATATAAAAGTTTATTTTTATTAATCTGTCATTTTGGAAAAGCAAACGTTTTATATATCATATACTCCTGTAACCACATAGAGGAACAGGAGGTAATTTATCAATCTCTTTTATCTCGGCTCTGATAACGAGGTTATGGTATAAGCCTAAACCTGCCAGCCAAAACTTCATACTGCAGGTCTAAGAAATTCTCTGGTTTACTCTTCAGCAGTGTAGAAAAAAAATGAGTTGCTCCTGTCTTCCAATTTTCAGGGAAACCTCACATATTCACCTCCCCTAAAAAACATTCTCTACTATTTATTCATTTCCACCATCACTGGGTTACCAGCAGAAAGTGAAGTCCATGACTGCAAGTACCAATGGAGAAAAGTTAGGAAATGAAAATTGAAATCCAATGCAGTTACATTCTTACTGCTGCAAGGTTCCCAAAGTAAAATGGCACAGAAGAAGCTTCTTGACTCTGGTTCTTTCACTTGCCCATAGCTTGACCCATGAGCAACACAACACCCTGAAGTCCATGCCTGGAATTTGTGAGCCACGGACCCGAGGCTGGATGTCTGAGTCTGTGCTCGTTACCCAGGGCTGATGGAGGGACCAGCAGGCTCCTGTCTGCCCTCCACCCTTGCTGCTGACAGGGCTAGAGACACTCTGCCAGTGCCCGTGGGCAGCACCTCAGCTTTGCTAGCTGGCTTTCTGGCACCAAAGCTAGGGCAGATGACTCATATAAGGCTACTATCAAAATGAGGACAATATGTGGTGTTTTAGCAATTTGTAGGGTCAGAGTCTTGGTCACTGATTTGAGTTCCCAGAAATCCATGTCGTGTAAGAGCTGAATCATTGGCAGATATTAAAATGAGAGCACAATAAGCAGCTCCCTGTTTTGGAGGCTCCAAGCCCACATGCCAAATTAAACCAGATATCTCATGTACAGGTAACTGTCCTGCATTTTCTGAGCCACACATGGTTCCCATCAAGCCAAGGTGCTTTCCTAAACTTAAGTGAGCCTCTATTACATAGAAGAGAAATGAACACAGTGTTGATGTTCGTGTTAGTGACTACAAACTAATAATATTTTTGGCCAAATGCTGTCCTTGACAAACAAGCACTCCATCCCTTTGAGCTGTCAAAGTAAAGATAAGTCCCAGAGTTGATAAACCCCAAATCTGGTAATATCTACCTAAAATCTCCGTCACACAATTTATCTCTTTGGCGACAGCATAGGAAAAAGAGAGAATCTGATATTTCTTCCCTTATTCAACACTGTCAGGACTCACATTATAAAGGATAACTACTAAAGGAGAAAATCTGGTCAAATCAGAAACTTTACAGATGTGTTTCGTAAGAAGCATTAACCTAAGACAAGGTCTGGATATTTTTAAACCAACAATAACTAAACGGTCACTGCAAAGACAAGGAGCATCTAAACTTTATTTTGGCACCTCTGATTCTCAAACAAGTGTTAATACACTAGATTTTCATGAAAAAGCCTTTCATCAGAACAGTCCAATGACTTCCATTATCTGTGTTGATGTCATTTTTCTTTTTTGGTAATATAATTGACCCTATAAATACACAAACTACAAGTCTGATCTTACACACTGTGAAATCAACAGGAGTTTTCTTTCTACTTTCTGTGGAGCAGGACCAGGATGAACTGATCCACTGGGGAGCTGTTACCTCACAAGGCCTAATCAGAAAGTCAATCTTCATGATTGCACAGCTTTTAGACTTTACCACAGATGCATAATTGCCCTGTTCTTTTCACATCTTAAGAAACATCATCACTATTCTTTAAATGTGCAGTAGGAGTCAGAGATCTTTCTTTTGGAAAAAAACCAGAAGAATGAAGTGAATTTTAAATTGGTGCAATTTGACAGTTTTTGGAAAACAACATCACTTTTCTATCAGTCATTTGAAAATACAGCTACAATTTCCAGAGGAAAAGCTTTAGTGGTTTTTGAAGAAACAACCATAAAACAGTTTCAAGAAAGCTAGTTAAAGACATATTTATCAGTCTGCTTTTTTTCAAAATATTTTCATCCATGCTGCCCTTAGCTGAAGAGAAGATACTTTTATTTTAGAAGATTGCCCTTTTTTTTTTTTTTACATTCGAACTTGGATAAAATAAATGGCCAGATCCTGGAAATATTAAATGCTGTCCTTTAATCCTTCATACTGGAAAAATAGTTACATCTGTGTCTCATGGGGTAGTTTGCTGAGGATAAATGGTTATTCTCAATATAACTCTTAATTTAATTTCTCCTTAGGGAAGGAAATACGTAGGAATCTTCTTTTCAAACTATTCATCACTGAATTCCAAATTAAACTATAGAAATTGACATGTGTGAATTTGGCCAGCAATTTGTAATTTAGAGGTTAACAGAGAGAGTGATTTCCTAGACTTGAAAAGAAATATTTTCACTTGCATTGTTGTTCAGCACTTTTGTTAGTGGTGAAGTTCATACAGTTAATCTGATAATATCTGCAGTTTTGTGTTAACCATGAAAAAGGTGTCACAAATATGATACGTGCTATGAATCATATGAAGCTCCAGAAGTGCCATCAGCCTTACCTCACCCAAATTTGACTTTGCAACAAACATTCTTGAATGGCATAGAATCCTGGATCCCCTGAGAGGCTGCATTAGTTTTCAACCTAAATATATTATTTTATGTAACATTTTGGGGGGGATAGTGGCCTGTCAATAATACCCAGGGTCCCACAGAACTGCACTGTAGGATTTTCCCTCTTTCTGTGGTCATTACTTTGTTCCTGGCAAGGAACTGACTCTAATGTCTCTGCCAATCTTGCTTCACATTAGCAGGCCAGTTCTGCTCCCAGTCACAGGGACTTTTCACAGAGACATCCTTACTGATGATGCTGTGACTGCAAGTTTGTCAGGTATTTACTGCTGTTCACTGCAGCCCACACCTCCTTCAGAGCAGCTAATTTTTCAGCTCACTGTGCTTTAAAGCACAAGCTGGCATAATCACATGCCACTGATTTATGAACAGGATAACTTCAACATTTTGCATTGCCTAGAATATACTTCCAGCAGGAGACTGGAAATATCAACCCTGTATTATTCTAGGTCACTATATATTCATACACTGAATATGTAAATCTCTTCATTAACACTCCAGGCAACGTATTTAAGACATGTTTCTTGAAGTGTCACTAATACTTACTCAGCAGGACGTGGAAACTCCTGTTCATGCTTTGGGTTCTTCTCTCTTCACAATATGACATTTCAGGGGCAATTTTTTAAATGTTTTATAATTATCTGTGTACAAAACTAAAAAGCACTTGTGTTGGTCACCTAATGTAAGAGAAGGGGAGGAAGAGTCAATTAAACAAATCTGGCAGCAGCATGGTCTGTGAATTTTTGCTCAGGCAGAGGTCCTACAGCCTCTACAGCAGAGGCATCCCCAATGAAGGATGTGGAGCAGGTGCTTTCCCTAAGTCAAGGATCTGTGGGAATTGCAAACAGTCCATGACTTGGAGGCAAAAAATGGAAAGGAAAATAGGGCAACGGAAATTAAAATTGCATGAATAATGGAGTTTCTCTTTGGTGACCCAACCGAAAAATTAAACCAAAATAATTCATTTTGGGTAGGCCCAAAGCACTTGTCCAACTCAAAATGAAACAGCTCATTTTGCTTTCAAATCTCTTTTCAGCCTTTGAAAGAAACACACATAAAACCAAAACACTATCTATTTAGAAAATGTCAGAATGAAACATTTCAGCAAGAGTTTCATTTATTGAGCTGGAGCTATTATCTGAATTAAAACCCAACTTGCCTGACTGAAATTAAATTTTTATTTTCTTTTAGTCAGCAATTGTTTGTCCCAGACATTTCCTCCTATTTAAGGGAAACCTACTCCAACTTCTACTTCCTTTATTTGTTCAGAACTGACCATCACCACCATCTTTTGCACATCCACAAGTCACACATACCCTGCAAGAAAACCTGAGAAGGAAATTCTACAAAGTTTGCTGTGTGGCATTCCAGGGCTCCAGCTCATGAGGTTTCTGTGGTAAAGTCTTCCAATTGGTGGTTTTTAGGGTTGGAGAAATTAATAATTACTTGACTTCACTTTTACACTTTTGTGGACAAATGGGTTTTAATCTAGGTTTAGCCTCAGTGTGGAAGACTTGAGAGATTGATTTGACATTTCTGGGTAGGGCAACTCAATAAGAAAAATGCACAAGAGACCTAGAGGAAGTAGAAGAAGGAAATAACTTATTTATCTATTTGTGAAGTGATTTTTTCAACAAAGAGCAACATGTATGTGGCTCATGGTCTGGTCTCTATTTATCATTAAGGAACAAAACAGGGTAAAGTTATGTTATCCTGCCCAAAGTCACAATCTTTATAGATCTCTAATGTAGACCAGAGAAATGACACCTGTATAATTCCTCTTATCCTCCACTGACTATAAAGGGAGACAGATGTAGTTCAAGGAAAGACTGTATATACCAAAGGTCAGTGAAGTGAACTATTCATTTGGTGTTTAAACTCCCCTCCTTTGCTGTCAGTTCTCACAAGTTTGAGTGATAAGAGAAAGGATACTGGCCAATAGCTCTTGACAATATCATTCCTTATCCCAGAAGAAAGGAAATATATATCCAACTGAATATATAGTAAAGGCTGAATCCCTGAAACTGTCATGCAGTACCAGATCCTGGCTGTCAGGCGTTAAGGGGTCACTTCTGCCTTGACTGTGAACAGGCATGTTAGTCATACGTTGTGATATGTGAATGAAAGCTGAATGTAAACCATGCTGAATGCATCAGGTAACAGGCCTCCACCACCCAAATGGATCATATGGAAGTCTAATATGTGATTTCCTATGAGAAAGTGTTGCGATTTCAATTCACATATGGATGGATGCTTTTAAATCCATCTTAAATTTGCTCTGGTTCAGGAGGAACATTTTTAAAATGTAGGCAGGATGCTTGTTGCCCTGATGAATAAATGGCAAGGCTTTGCTCAAGAAGACTTCAGCAGTTGCTGGAACCAGCTATTACATATTTCTTCTGGCTTTCTGACTATTTTGATGGTTTTTATCCCTTTAACCTTGGTCCAGTCACCAATTTCCCTGGAAACACCAGAGCAACCCTCCTGTCTTTGTCAGGAGACATTGCTGAAGGACATGATGTGATAATGACATATTAAACAGTGTTTCAGGGACTTGGGTTTTTTTCTGTCTTGGAGTTTGTGTTCAGAATAGGCACCAAACATTCTCTTCTGAAGGGCTCTCAGATCCCTGATGCTGCAGAACACCATTTGTGCTCAGTGTGCTATGGATGGGCAGTGGGAATGCAGAGCTCTGAGTTTTCATTAGCAGCTGCTGCCTGCTTGTCTCCACATCATCTGACCCATGGGGACAGTTTGGGACTTCTCAACAGCAGCTATTCAAGGGGGGATCCCGTCTCTGCGTGTACCGAGGCAGAACCAGTGAACCAAACCAATGACTTTCTGGGGTGATGTTATTTTTCCCACCATCCCTTACAAGAAAGACTGACTGACATGCTCCCCACTAAGCCCTGGCCTGTGAGAAGCCGAAATTTCAGGCTTATGGTGAAGAAGCATAACCCCAGGCAGAGCTTGCATCCTTTCTAGGCGCAAGAGTACAGCCACTAGTCCAGCAGCTCCCCAGGCACAACGTGCATCATCTCCCTTGTGTTTGAATAAAAGACAAAAGCTCTGCAAATGGCAGTATTTGAGGACCAAAATATTTATTATAATAAATTAAAGTGAAAGCATTTATAAAATGTTCCATCTGCATATAAATATTACATAGCAGTGTTTATTTCTGGTAAAGCTTCATAAATACATTTCCTTGGATATTTTCCAATTAATCTATATAAATAAAAATATTGTATAATTATTACCTTAAAATAAGTTACCATTAAATACAAATTACAAAAATTATTTCTGAAATAGTCTGAAATACCAACTTTTCAGGCAAAGGTCAGAAGGGGGCAACATATGCAAGAGAGATTTCCAACTAGGAGGCTCAAAATAATCCTGGCTAAAACATCACATCAAAACATCACTGCCTTGATCAAAGCTGATTCATAGGTGTCAGCTTTCAGTATATAAAAGACAGAAATGGTTGCCTCATTCCTGTGAAGATGAGGAGAGCAGAACAGTGCTTTTGTAAATAACAAGTGCCCTGTGTTGCATTCAAGAGGCAGTCTCCTGAAGTTTCCATTTTCAAAGAAGGCAGCAATACGCATCCTGTCTCTGCACACTTAGTTTGCTAGTTTTGACATGAGTGAAAAATATACTGCATCTGGGGGGGAACGGGCATAGTTGCAGCTAGTCAATTTGAGTTATTGCAAGAGATTTGCAGAGACATCTCTTCAAGCCTGATCCAGAATTTTTTCAGTTTTTCTTCTTGTTACCTCCCTTCTTCTGGGCATCAGTACAGGCATTTTCCAGGTAGTCAAAGAGTAAATCCAGCTCTCCAATGGCTTTAGTCTTTCCATTTTCTCCCAACTAGAAAAGAGCAGAATGCAATTCTTAGCACCTAGTTATTTTTCAGAAAACTGAAATTAGCGTTATCACAGAAACTGAATCAATCATTTACATTTCTCATTCTCTTACACAATTCTGTTAGTGTCATTATATCATAAAATATAAACTAGTTCATTCAAATCTAGACTAGCATATCAATCCTGCAACCAACTTTTGAAGGTTTAAATTATCATAACGTGCAGAGAGCTAACAGGACAAGTGAGGGAGGGCTGGAAGGGGAAATATCATTATTCCCCTACTTCAATGCCTTCATAGGCTTCATGTCCTAAACAATCTCAAGTTTTTCTCATAATTAGGTCGGCCTTAATCCAACTAAATGACTGGGGTTTGAAACTGATCTTTCTAAATGCTTGGGGGAAATGTACCTGTTCCATTTTGTTCTTCATTTGTTCCAGGTTCTTTTCAATGTGTTCTCTTTTTCCTGAGAATTGCTAAAAGAAAGGAAACATCCAGACATAAGACGGACAGCTATATGCAACAACATTTTTTTTTTCTTTTTCACACCTTTCTATTAACTCTGACTTTCATATCTTTGATCTGAGGTTTCCTTTCATACCACTGCCTTTTGCCACTGCCTGTAGCATTCTGAGATTTAGGAGCAGAAATGAGATTCGGAGGGATAGAAACCCAGTGTTACTCACACAAGTGCTCAGCTCTGAGGTCAGGGATGCCAAGAACTGTGCCACCTCCTCAACATAAGGGTACTGGTTCTTGACTTCAGTGAGGAGAACATCTTTTACTACAAACTCCACAGCCCTCTTCATCAGGTAGCAGCGGTTGTTTTCCTATGTATGAAATTAAGAAGTCATGTTAAATCAAGGCAAGAGATCCCTAAGTGCTGCAGAGGGATGCAAAGAGCAGACTCCTCATGTAAGGCTTACCCTGATGTTAACAAAGAGCTGCTGCCCAATCAGTCTGTTGTCCGTGTCCTTGTCTGAGGCACTGGCCTGAGAGGAGAAAAGGAAGTGTCAGTGATGGGAACCTTACTTAAAAATTAATAACAATCCTAAAAGTTTTTATCAGCAATGAAAGTGCAGGCGCAGTGATGGAATGGACACCACAGCCTGTAACAGGTAGGTAAGTTTGGACATTTGGTGTGTGTTTCTCCCCAGAGATGGGTGAGGATCAAGGTCAGTATTGCAGGAAAATAAATCAGCTGAATTCCTGTCCTCCTCTAAAGTCAGAAGTCATCGTGGTTATGGTGACTAAACCAGATGCTGCAGGTGGCTGACCTCACAGCAGCCCGCAGTGCTGCTGGGAGGTGCTTGATGTGTGCACCCAGGGACATCCACCCAAGGCAAGAGCAGCCCAGAAACCTGCCCTAGCAAAGCACTGTAAGATACCTGAGCATCTGCCTGGCTGTGACTGGAGTCATAGACAGGCCCAGCTCCAAATGGATTGAGCAAGCTGAGAAATTTAATGTCATATTTCACAATTTACCCACTTTGGCAGCGGCTGCCTGGAAAGAAGAAGCTGTGCTGCTCCAGGGGTGGTTTTTCCCTTGGGGAGCAGCAGGAGGAGAGGCAGCAGCTTCCCCTGGCTACAGAGCCAGCAGGCAATAGACCTGTTCCACACATCCAAACTCTGCCTTAACTGCAAATGCTTTTGGGTTTTTTTTTTTTCTGGAAAAAGGGAGGGGAAAGAGGGAGGAATGCCAAAGGTTAGAAGTCACAGCACCAGCAGAGGAGTAGATCCTCAGATCCCACCATGAAGAACACACGGATGACTGTACCATTTTAGCCAAGGTGTAGGTGCGATTCCTGATGTAGGGCTGCTGGAAGTTGACCTTCCTGAGCCTGCAGGCATCATGGGCGGTGGAAGCCCCTTTCAGGGGCAGACAGCTGGTGAGAAGAAGGGGGAGACAGCAACAGCAGCAGAAGAAAACCCATCCTGGGGAGCTCTTGGACGAGGTCTGCAGGGAGGCCATGGCTCACAGTCTGGAATGGTCCGTCCCAGGAGGCTGCAGATACAGGGCTCAGCTCTGATGGGAGAGAAGGCAGCGTTAGCACCAAGGAGAGCAAGTGAAGCAAAGTGAGAGCAGCACAAAGGCTGCAAGCCTTACCTTTGCTGTGACTCCTGACATGCTCTGCAGGAGGTGAGCTGCACCTTATATAGGGCCACCAACATCTATCTCAGCTTTTTTTTTGGGTGGTGAAATAAAAATGACATCAGCGAGTATCCTCTTTCCAGTATCCTCTTCTGAGAACTACCTAACCACTTCAAAACCCACAAATACAACTTCAAGGCCATCATAATCTTTAGTTTCCAAAAAAAAAACCCAAATATTAATGCGGGGCAAAGCAGGGGCTTTTACCAAGGTAGGAATCCTGAATTCTTTTTGCATCAAAATATTTGAGAATTTTATGAGTTTGTGTCTCCTGTCCCAATTACAATGAGCTTACTTGATTGACAATTTGATGGCAGAAAACCACCAAATCTTCTGTGGTACAAGACTGGTTTCACTGCTGCTGACTGGTGCACGCAAGCGATCAGAGACTGTATCAGAACCAAAGCACTGACCACCTGTGACTCCTACCCTGAAAATACCCTTTCTCACACAGTGGCCCACCAGAGTCACTGGCCATCTGCACATCACTGTGCAATCCTCTCTGAGAGATGAGAAACTGTGTAGGACCAACTCTGCATTTGTCACATGCCTGATTTCTAAATTCCCTTTTTCAAAAATATTACCTGTATTTAAGGCTGTAATCAGGTATAATGACCAGAGCTGTGGTCATGTACTTATCCAGGTGATTTTCATGTTCCTAAGGCTCTTCTGCCAACATGAAGGCTGTGCTGCATCTTCAGTCTGAAACATGCTGTTCCCAATGGGAAACTGCACTCTTTAGATGGTAATTTGCAGCCCACCTGCAGACAGTAATGCATGAGGACACAGAACTGGTATAAATGTAAACTCCTGGTTTTCTAACACCCACAATGTGCACAGGTGACAAAGAGGAGAAAACAGATCTGGAAAACCAAGGCTGCAGCTCTGCCTCTGAGAGTGGATATCTGAGAGCTCTGAGGGTGGGTGTGTGTCTGGCTGGGCTCCATTCTTTGTGGCTCAGGATCTCCAGACAAGAGCCATTGTCAACCTAACCTCGTGGTCTGAAATGTCCAGATCTTTTCCTTACACCTGAAAGGAAGCAGTTTAAAGCTGAGGGGAATGAGGTTTTTTCTTTAGCCTCCTCTGATGCATCTGCAGTATGAATTTATCCCTCCATGTCTCAGTCCTGCCTCTCAGTCCTAAGCTGCCCTCAGACATCTGCTACATCAGCTCTGCACAGATCTGTGCCCTTGAAGCTGCAGCCTGGAGCCATCATCATTGCCTCCTTTTCCATGCCCCTCTCAGGTACCCATTCCCATGACCAGCCTCCAACAGCATCTTGACTGCAGCAGGCAGCAGAAAGTGAGTCTGGACCCAGGATGCCAGCAGTCTAGTTCACACCCAAATGTACCACAAGCCTATTCAAGAATATGTCTCTAAACTCTTTTCCACATATATTTTAATAGTTCCAGTAGGGGTACAGGCTAATGTAAAGATGAAAAGCTGAGTTTTACTTAACCAAAATACAGACATTGAAGACCAAACTGGGATATTCCTGACAGATAGGCTGCACTGAAGTACTGACCTTCCCTGAAATGCATTTCCATTAGCTCCTCCCCAGGAGTTAGTCTGATAACCAGAAGTCTGCATCTAACTGAGGTTTCTCCAGCAGCTCATCCATCAGAACTGAAGTCCTACACCCAGAACATAATTACAAAGGAGCTGTGGACAGGCATTCAGATCCCTTTGTCCTTGAAGGTCCTCTTGCCCTTCTGGCAGATGTTACCTCTCTACCCCTTTGGTCACCCACTCATCAGACACAGAGCCAGCTTGCCTGACCTCTTTTTGGGGCTCCAATCCCATGGAAAGGGTGCATGACCTAAGTAGGTGCTATGCCACGCCCATCAGTTCAAACCAGGGTGAGGAGCACACTTTGTCCCCTGTCCTGATGGATATTAAAACAAAATAAGGCAGATTAATGAGGAATTAGATGCTGGATCTTTCTTCTGCCCTTTCCTATGCAGTAATTACAGGAGCTCTTCTGTGTTCCCACTCTTTTATTTGAAACCATACACTGGGACATACCTATTTTCATAGAAAACTTTGAGTTAGCCTCCATCTGTGTTGATAGCTATCTCAGCCATGCTACCTTTTGGTTATGCCATCATGTCCACCTTCTGAGGCTGTTCCAGTTGGTTAGTTTACCTTGATATTTTCCAGACACTGAGATGCTGAAATGCATATTTCAAGTTCATTAATTCATGTTTTGCAAATTCTGTTTTTGTGATATTCCTAAAGCTTTGGCATTATTTACCCTTTTGTTAGTTGCTGTGAGTTACAACTATCTCTCATCCCTCTAGGCTACTCTGAGTATGGCCCAGCCCAAAAGCAAATAGCCAAGATGTTACTGGACACTAACATGAGCAGACTTTATTGTTCCCATGTTCATCAGATCATTCCTGGCCTCTTCCCAGGACTGTTGGTCCTGGATGTACCACAGAGCTATGGTGCAGCCAGTCAGGGCTGCAGTGATCCCTTGCAATGCGTCAATAGAATTTCTTTGGAAGTGGAGATATGTCTCCCATTCCCAGGGTCTTGTATTTCTGTTGTGAGACAGCACTAAACAGAGACTAGTCACAGTTACCATCTCTTTTCACTGGCTCACCACACCCCAGATGGGAGATACACATCCAGCAATGCATCCCATGGAAAACGGGGCTAAAAACCTGCTCTGGTGCTGGATCTCACTCCAGTGCCCAGCTGAAGTCCAGAGGGAGACTTCAGCTCTGTATTTTCTGCTGCTTTTGAGGAGGAAATACAATAGACTTTTGAAAAACAAGGTCTTAACCCAGCACTGATGGTGAACCTCAGGGAAATTGCTTGGTTAAGTTCCCCTTCCCAAATGGGCTACCCTGAACTGCACAGCAGGAGAGATCAGTGAAAGGAAAGCTGCCTTTCATTTAAGATGTGGTACTCTGGATGAAACCATCACTGGAGGATCTTGCTTTGTGGAGGAAGAATAAACTGGACAAAATGCATCTGAAAAATGAGGGGGAAGTAATTTCCCCTTTCTTATTTCATGATTTTTTAACAGGTTTAATGATATTTTTAATGTTTTAAGCTAGGAGCACTGTTTAAAATACAAAATTCTTACAAGAAAATATATCTCCTCTGCTTTTATTTTAATTAAAAACTACTAAAGAGCTTTAATCTTCTGTAAAGTACTCTCTGTATTTTTTTCAAGTATAATTAATTAAGGAAATTATTTTGAAATTGTTCACGGGTCACTTTTTCTCCCTGGTACTGCCCCAAGAGTTAAGTGTCTATCCTATCTTACCTATAAACTCACCTATAAACTTTTGAAATCTAATTACATGGAACTTCCCTAATTCATTAAGAAACCATAGCGGTAAATATTCTCGACAATGACTTCTTGACCCATTTTGAAGACAGGATTTCTTGAGGAGGACTGGAACTCTGCATGACATCTGCTTCTGAAGCCACAGACACTTCCTTCTGACTTCAAATGAGGTCACAGGTGAGCAACCATTACTGTACTTTGATGTTCAGCTGCTGTGTATCAGCAGCAACATACCAGCATGCAGGAATCTTCATGGGCTTTAGTACATTTTCAATCAGCCAGCATTATACTGCATTATTGGAAATGTCAGGACTGGGCACTGGGCTAGAAATAATGTCAAGAGTTGGCATGTGAAAAAGTGAGCCTGTGTACTGTGCTCTCAGATCTTTTATTTGGCAATGAGATTCTCCCCCCTTAAACACTTGTATGAATGGGCCATAGGTCACATAACACCTAACACTGAACACTCAATCTCAGGTCACACTCATCCCCTCATCCTGCTCCAGCTCATTTGTGAAGCAGTCAGCTGTCAGGTCCATTTTATCTCAGCTCTTCTCTGCTTTTGTCCAGACTTTCTAACTTCCAAAGATTAAAGCAGACTATAAAATTGTTTCAGTTCAAGCTCCAGTAAAGTTTTATTTTAGTCAGCTCTCTGCCCAGCAATGAAAATCTCAGTAATGGAAATTGATCCTTCTCTACAAAACTTGAAAATAAGTTTTTCTGTAATCCAACCATTCCTTACAGAAACATCCTAGCACACAGGCAAGTATCTTCTGGGAACTATCATTAGGAATGGCAGAAGGGATTAAATTTCTAGGAAATGCTACCAATACAGAGACTGGGAGAGGATATGCTGTGCTTGACCATTATATTTTTGCTTGGTTTTTTTCTCTTTTTTTTTTTTTTTTCAGGATAGGTTTAATGTTGTGTAAGAAATTGTGAGTCCTTTGGAAGAAGAATGAATAGCATTAATAAAATTGCTTAGCCTGGGAATATTGGGTGATTGAAAAAGACTCTGGACACAGTTCTCAGTACAGGCATTGCTGACTCAGGGTTTTTGCAGAGGATGTACAATTTCCTACCTTCCCTGGCTGTAACATTTTTGTAATGCAGAGTATCACATTTCCTCTGACAGTAACACTTCGGCTTTTATATCTGATATTTCATCAAAGATCTTTGTCTCTGACCTTTACTTGGTTTTGTTACATAATTTTTGGGTCTCCTAACTATAAGATGCTGTATCATAATGCTGGTATTTCCTATCATAAAACAACTAATTGCCTCAATTTTAACTTACATTCTGGGACAAAAAAAAAACAACAACAACAAACAGAGCCACACCAAAAAAACAAGCAAACAAAAAAAACTTGGTTTAGATATTTTTTTTCCAGAAACATTCATACAGTAGAGATACAAGAGAAAGCAACCCAGAGATACGTTGAGCCAACACTGTATTGGTGCTACCAATGTTCTTAATGTGTTAATACCATGTTATTACCAGGACCACTGAGGTAGTAACTTCTACTGCAGCCCCAAAAGGATTAACTAATTAATGCACAAACAAAAAACCTTTGTCAGTGTAACCAATAGATGTTAGTTAGAGCATTTTCACTTATTAAAAAATGTCCTGCCAACATCAGTAAAACATAAACATAAGTTTTAACAGGACTCATCAATAGAAGTCAAGACTCAGTTCACACAGAGAGAAAAAAAGAGAATTGAGACTATGTCAGTGCACACAGCCTCACAGCACCTAAGGCAGCACTATTAACCCTTCCACCAGATGGCAACTCTTTTAATTCAGTGTGTAAAGTCATGTACATATTACAAGACTCTGACACTTTATATAGTGACCTACATGTATCCAACTATGTCTTCCGAACAGTCAGATTGGGTGAACTGAAACTTCTGAGCTTCCTGTTAATGTGTGGTGTGGTGTGGTTGCACAGCCATGACTCAGTAACATGATGAAGTGGAATTAATGACATAGGGGAGCTCAAAGAAAACCACTCTAAATGGGAACAGGATTTTGCAAACTGGCTTATAATTCAAAATCCAGTAATAAATAGTTACTTAGGTTAAGAAACAGCCCCAGCACCTTGATTGACCAAGTGCTGGCAGTTTTACCACGTAACAGAGTATTTGTGAGAAGCCGTTTTGAAGGGAAGCAACTTTATTTGAGGTGAAGTACTTGTACCTAGACAATGGCCATATACCATACTTCCACTGAGATTCTGAGCTCAGCATCTCCTGGGAGTGAGCCCCTGGCAGCTCAGTTATTCACTGTAACAAAGCCATTAGGGAAGGTGACAGTTCTCATGTCACTAACAGCAGCTTTCTAACTTGTGTCCATCCCTAGGAAGCCAACAGCCCCTGCCCCAGCCCTTCCCCAGACCGGGGTTATGCTATTGCTGATCTCCCAAGAGTGTTCTGTGAGGCAATGAAGTTTCCTCTTGGAGCAGAACTATTGTCAAGAATGTGAGATTTATGAGGCCAGAAAAAATAGCTACAGCATAGGAATTATGATGCTGTCTTCCTGGGTTATCTGTTTTTTGCCACGTGTCATGTAAGCTAAAATACACAAACAGGCTGGAGCAGTTCATACTGGAAACATAAATACATGAATAAGCACTCCTCACGAGAGCACCATTCTGGGAACTCACAGGCCCACTCTAGCTGGGGGACCACTGAGCCATAGCAGGTTTCCCCAGTACACACAGACAACCTTGCAGACCTGGGCACCCAGCTCTCCGGAACAGAGTGCATCTGCAGATTATGTGTCACAAGAACCCAGTAACCAGAAAGGGGCCTAGAAAGGGAGAAATCCAAAAGTATATGCTTTATGGATCCTGCCAGTCACTCCTATTCTAATTCACATTTTAAAGCAGGTGCTTTGGAGACATCCCAGCACATGATAGTACTACACAAAGACACCTTGAATTCTAAAAAATTAATATATGTATCATATGCCCACACCATTGTGATTTAATCGCAGCCAGAATTAAGCCCCACTCAGACACTCACCCACTTCCCACTGGAATAGGATGGGGAAGGGAATTAGAAGAGTAAAAGTAAGAAAATCTGTGGGTTGAGATATTTAACAGGTAAAGCAAAATCCACAGACAAGCAAAGCAAAATGAGGAATTCATTCACCAGTTCCCATGGGCAGGAAGATGTTCAGCCCCAGGGCTCCATCATGCATAATGGTTACTTGGGAAGAAAAACACCATCCCTCACAAAGTCTCCCCCTTCCTTCCTCTTCCCCATCTTTATATGCTGAGCATGTCACCACATGGTGTGGGATATGCCCTGGGTCAGCTTGTGTCAGCTGTCCTGGCTATGTCACCTGCCAATTTCTTGTGCACCCCCAGCTTAAATGTTAATGGAGTAGGGTGAAGAGCAAAAAACATCTTGACCCTCTGCCCACCAATGAAGAAAATACCTCTGTATTATCAACATTATCTTCATCACAATTTCAGAACGGAGCCCTATACTAGCTACTATGGAAAAAAATTGTTCCAGCAGACACACACACATATATGCACATACACAGACAGTATATGTATATATCAGATTTAAACACAGGAAAAGGAAAAACTCTGAGGTCCACTTGAAACTTTCATGGGTTTAGTTACCCTGGCATAATATTTCCTGGCATAAATGTAAGTCAGTCACATTTACAAAGCTGACATGCTTTACTAGAAAACATTATCATAACTTCTGAAGAAAGTGGGGCATCAGAAGCTTGAGCTGTCCTTTGCTCCCTCCACAGAAGAACCACCTACACGAAACAGGATCTGCTGCCCCGGCTGTACCACCCAACTCTCCCAAATTGCAGATGAGTGCTCTTGCTCTTACAATGCTAACAAAGCCCCATGAATGCAACAAGCGATCCAACAGCAGCTGTGAAAGCTGTGTGTAAAGCAGGCCTCGCTTGCTTTCTCGAAGGACAGGCAGTCTTCACACCAACCCCGTGCAGTTCTCAGTCCTCCACCCTAACAGGACACCACACAGAACCACCATCCTTCAGTTTCCCAGGCACAGCACGTCTGACATGCCAAGCTCAGGCTTCCTCAGTTGCTCCACGGACTTCTGTAGGACATTGCCTGCAAAAGGGAAACCTCACAAGGTCAGCTCACGTCCACACAGATGAACTGTAGGAAACACTAGTATATTTAGGAAGTTCATTCTACATTGAACATTCTACATTCATCACATTTCTACATTGAACTCCAGATGTCCTTCTTCGACACAGAAGAAACATTTAATCAAAAAGCAAACTGAAACTTGGATTTCCATGAAATTGGAGTTCTCTTGTTACCTACCATCCACTGATTGCTCTTCAGGTTTTGCTTTTGGTGTGATCACTGCTATTCTGATTAACACTTTCCCACTGGGCTCCAGTGCACAGAAAACCATAGAAATGACTGCACACCTAAAAGTTGGCTACAGCTCCACCATGCTATTCTTTCTTCCCCAGGCTCCAGTCTGCAAAGGTCTAAATAACTGCTAAAATCAGGACATTAATTTTAGGCCACTTACAATTAAAATTAGTTTGACTTGTTTTCTTTATCACACAATTGTGTGCATCTAGGTAATGAAACCATTTTTCTTCAGGCTACAGTAAAAATTGGTCAACAAGGTCACAGCCAAACTTCATGTGCATCAAATGGAGATGGGACTCTGCTGGCAAATTTTACCAGATGGTTAAGAACTGCTGTGATACCAGAACATTAGGTGTCAGCTCAGCCTTGCAAAACAGGAAAATGGAATTAATCAATATGGGATCATGCAAGTAAGCACACACTAAATTGCTCAAAGAAGCTGTGCTTCCTAACCCGTCTTCAAGTACTACAGATTTGCTCACTGATTATCATGGATTTGGAAATCCTTTTTTCTTTCACTGTTATCTGCCAGAGAGCAATGACACCAAAAGTCAGATAAGGAGAATGTATGGGATCCAGTAATTTTTGAGTGAAGGAGAAAGCTGGTGGCTGGTAATTTCATTTCCTTTCACCTTAATGCAACACACACTGATCAGCACTAATTCACCTTTAAATCATTGGTCGGGGACTGACCCTTTGGGCATTGCAGCCTTTCCAGCCTGTGTAGCAACCATCTGCTTTGAGCCACCATTTAAAATATCTGTAGTCAGTTATGATTTCTAGTGTCAACACATCTAGCTTCAATAATTACTCTTTCTGAAGATCAGCTCTGAGGTAACATCTTTCTTAAGTCCACAGATATTCCAGCTGAACAGGTGAAACGGAGAACTAAACAGATTAGTGCCAATGTAATAGGCTCTGACAAATTATCCAGCATAACTCAAATACAAGCAAAGCAAACAACCGTTTTTATTTTCAGTAATATGCATACATAATTACATACAAAATCAAAATGCAAGTGCGTACAAATTTCAAGTTGTTCTTGTATAAAATTTTTCAAATTAAGTAGTATTAAAACCTGAAACCACACACAAAGAACTAAACTGCTTGCTAGCTACTTATTTCCTCTACTTAATCTTAACTTCTCTGCATCACTTGGAAAGATAAAATGAGCTGTCTGATAAATCACAAACACTTTTCACTGTGACAGTCATAATGCTGTCTGTCCCCCCAAAACAGGAAACTAAGATAAGAGCTAATTAAAAGATCAAAATCAAGAAAAAAACTTTCTTCTGAGTTTCCTTAAAGAAATCACTAATCCTAAATACCTGAGTTTGAAGGGGAGCTGGGGAACACCACTGGCTAAGGTGGCTGAATTGGCTTTTTCTAGAGAAGCTGAAATTAACACTAAACATGGGTCTTAGTCTACAAGACAAGCATTCATATCAGTATAGCTGACAAACAGCAGTACTGTACACTTTGACCTCTGACAGTCATCCTAGCCAAAAACCAGTGGAAAATGAACAAACCATAATGCTTCGCTTTTCTTAATTCTAGAGTTAATGACACTCTATGTTAGTGTCATAAAGAAATTAGAATTTTTTGGTAAAAGGCTAAAAGCAGTAAAAGTAACTGTGTTACAGTGCTGTGTTATGTTGACAATTCATACAGTGATATAAACACATATACCACAGCTGCCCTTAAGATAACTTGATAAAATAAAGCAACTGAGGTATTTGGTGAAGGACAGTGCTGCCCCTGAATACTGTTCCAGGTTGTACTGCAGGACTGCAGCAGAATACCTTGAAAAGTCACACATAGATTCCATAAAAAAATAATTATCTCAGTGTCAAAAGGTGCCACTGTAAAAAAAAGTAAAGCCTCACAAGGCTGTTGTAACATAGTGAATTAAGACCTAACTCTCAGATATAAAGAACATTAATTTCAACATCATAAGTTTAAATATTTAATTTTCAATTGGAATGGCAAGTCCTAAAACTTGGGCCATATCAATGGTAAGTGAAAGGATGCTGTGTGAAACCTACAATCACAATTTTTTTAAATGTACATTACAAGCTATACAAAATATTTGTATATTTGCTATACAGCAATTTAAAGAATAGTTTCTATACAACAGGAAGGAGAGGCTATGCCTTGCCCCAGAAATCCTTCCTCTTCTGAGCTCGTTCCAGTATCTGAGATGCAAGAGAACTCGATGCTGCCGAGCGAGCAGAAATCTGAGACAACCTGTCATCTGTGGAGAAAGCAAGAAGGGAAGAAGTAAATAGGAAGATTAAACATACATATTCAAACACAGCTGACATTTTTTTAATTTTTTTTTATGCCCTCTTTCACAATGGATGCACCATAATACAGTTCAATTTGATTACTTGGCAACTGACATGCTAGAGAAGAACTTCACAAGGAAGCCTCTAGTATGTTAGGTAAGTTTACGAGAGTTATGTGCCCCATCTCTTGAGAAACTCCAAAATGAGACCCCTGTGTTTACCTGGGAATTGCCCAATTCTCAAAGTCATCTGGGTCTCTACTCTCCTGTGTCAGAAGACCTCAGGAATTGTTCCTCTGCCACTGAAATTTATATAGACTAGACTTTGGTAATGACATATTCTTGGAAGTAACCCACTGCTTCAAGCAAAGCAAACAACCTTAGAATAATATGACCAAAATATCAGAACCCATGTTGCCAAAAAAGGCCTTTCTGTGCCAAATCCAGCTAGTGTGCCAAAAGCTGATAAAGGAACTTTAGTCTTTTGTCTTCTGAAGAAAACAGAAATTTACCACGAAGAAAAGAAGAAGCAGGCTTTAGAAATAGACTTTTGAAGGGCCTTCCTTTTGAATACAGGGTTCAATTCACACACAGTGGAACACCTAAAATCAATCAGTCTTGATGTAGATTGCCTAATAAAGCATATTATAGTTCTTTGACAGGATTATTAAAATGCTGCTACAGGTCAAGATGCTCTCTATGAAAAAGGACCATAATTACACCCATTCTCCTGCAATAGTTTAGAAAGAAGTGTATCACTAGCTTCCAGACCCCTCACCAACCAAAAGAAAAACAAGAAAAAATTCCTCAACGCAATCCAAACAGCACCAGTATTCTGTCAGTGCTTGAATTAATTTTCAGCAGAGTTTCTAAATTCTTAAAATACAGTGATCCTAATAGCCTGTAAAAGGATCACACACTATGTGTAACAACTATATTCCCATGTATGAGAAAACTGTGAACTGCGCTTCTGCAAACTGACATGTCATTGGAATAACTCCCAGGTTTGTACCTGAACAAATATGGGTATGCAAAATATCTGTGAGCTGGCACGTTTTACCTGTTTCTGCAAGTTCATACATTACCATTCAGCTCACAGGGAAAAATAAAACAGAAACAGCAGCTACAGCATTTAATCTGTGTGCAGCAATCTGTGTGCAGCAAGCTGCAGAGTACTACAGGATTTTTGCATGTTTTATGCAGTTGCACAGAAGCTTGGCTGAGCCATCTGCACCACCTATATATTTTTCAGCCAACTGTAATGAATAAAACAGAGAATCAGCCTGAACCCTGGTTAAAACCCAAGGAGCAAAGAAGCCCCAAGGGGTACAGAAACAAGCTTTTGGTTGTTCTGGGGTATAACTATAAATAAACTGCAATCAGATATAAAACTGCTCTGCCCATACCCTGAGCTGAACCAAACACAGATGATTGCAACCAGCACAGCACCACACCAGACCTCAGACACCACACTAAGAAAAAGTGTATGGCAGATACAGTGCCTTTGGCTGACTCATGCTACTGAAAGAGTTTATTTGTGTTTGCCCACAAAAAGGCCGAGATGCAGCTGTGCAATGGCTGCTCTGATAGATTAACTTTAAAATAAACATTAAAAAAACAAGGCCAAAACAGCAATCAGAATAGCAGCATGCCATAAGCACCCTAACACACTTTTTAACTAACATACCCATTTTATGTTGCACACCTGAGGCTAAAGTCTCACATGCAAAACCTTAAAGTTTGTGGTATCTTTAAAGTTGCAACCAAAGTTACTCCAGCTGCAATTTGGGATGTGTTGCAGTTTCCTTTAGTTGCTATCAACACAAAGGCTTAAAAATGTGTGGGCAGGAAACTATTTTAGGTATGGAACTAAGCAATCTACAGTAACCATATCAAGAGCCACAGTGGTCTATCAATTTTCAGCCATATTTAATGGTTTATTCATATTACCCTATACCTTCATATTCATACTTCAGATTGCACGGTTGAACATGTTCAAATTATTTTGATGAAAATATGCTGTTATTACTCAGGCAAACACATAAACCAGTATTACTTACTGCATTCAGAAACATATCACATTCATGCAAAAGTTAAAATTTATTTAGGTTACATACATGATATATGATAGTACTTTGGGACAAGAAATACCTTCATCATTACGGTTTCTCTCCCGAAGGGGCAAATGGAAAGTTCTCACTTTTGGATTGCCAAGATTCCCTGTGACAAAAAGTCAAAAGGCACAGTTTTGAATCATTTCAAAACAGACTAAAGATAATATATCATTTTAGAACATTTAAAAATCTTATAACATTATATTCAAAACAAGAGTCTTATAAATTCTACTAGCCTCCTTTACCCTAAGATGAGGTAAAATGACCTTGTCCCACTGTATTCTTCTCAAGACATTGTTCTTTGGTACATGGTACAAGTCACGTAATGAACTGCATTCAAGGTGCAGAACTATAAACTAGCACCAATTCTAATTTTTCTGAGGAAATTCTCTGAATTTCACCTTCCCACTTAACCTGACAACTGCTTGTTCTGTTCTAGAATGGAAATACTACTTTTTGCTAGCCTCTATCATCAAAGGACCAAGAATTGTGGGACCTTAAGCAGCTATGAAAACTTTCTGGAATGGAGACTAAGGGGACAAAAAGTCTTTTCTTTACATCCCCAGTACCCTTAAACATTGTTAAAAACTTTTGAAATGCTTCAGTACAAATCCCTCCTCAGCCAAGAAAAGGTTTTTCTCAATATCCAATAAAGCTTCTAGAGATAGCTTTTTAGTTTCCTTATCCTCAAAAATAATTTTAAGGAGCTTACATCTCAGAAATCCACAACTCTTTCAAAATAATACTGCATCATAAAGGTCCTACTTCCACACTGCAGTTAGTAATTGCAGCTGGAAAAGTGTCACACCATCCAGTTGCAGTTTAAATATTAAAATTCACAGCTTTTCACACTAAACCAAATTATTCTCATGAGTATTTATTGAAATTAATAAAGCAAAATCAGACAACAAACTGATCACTGTAATACAGTGATAGTAGTGGAATCTGAAACGAAGGTGGGTGTTGTGCACATTTCCTAAGCAAGACTAACCAACCATTTAGTTAAAAAGCTTTTGTATATAAACAGCACATTCTTTGTAGATACTGTAAGGCAGCAAGCTCAGCACCTCTTGGCCTGAGCACTGCACAGTAGTCATTCACAGCCAGCATCACTCTAACACAGACTTAAGAAACAAAACCCACCATTATGCTGGAATTCTGGATCCTTAAGAGTCCCTTGAATACGATGAGAGGGACTCCAGCAAGGCACAGAGCAGCTTTTTGCTGACTTTGAGTGCTCTTGGTGGGCTGAAGCAAGAGGAACTTGCTCATCAGCAACCCTGTTAGGAGGCCACTGATCCTGTCTAAGCGGCAGAGGATCCACAGATCCCAGCCCAGCAGGTGCAGAGTTCAAGAGTGAAGTGGCTTCCATTTTCACATCGGGCTACAACATAATAGAAAGAAAAAAAAGGAAGGATGAGAAAAAGCACAAAACCACAACATCTCATATACAGCCTCCAAGTATAGATCCTCAGACATGCAGCAAATGTTGACTTTACACTATTATACTTCTCATGCAAGTACTCAAAGAAAATGTATTCCAAGATTGTGATTGTAAAGAAAATCTGTTCCTAACAAAATTGTTGAATATGGACTGAAAGTAATCTAATCAGGCCAAACCAAGAGCACATTTTCTAAAACTATCATTTTTTTTAGATTTTACAACATAA
This sequence comes from Cyanistes caeruleus, assembly GCF_971803275.1. Lineage (NCBI taxonomy): Eukaryota > Metazoa > Chordata > Aves > Passeriformes > Paridae > Cyanistes > Cyanistes caeruleus. The sequence continues at coordinate 47,872,634 of NC_141704.1, read as the reverse complement.
CCAGCTCCTCATGTAATTGTGTCTGCTTCTATACAGAACTTACTACAGAGGATGTATGCAGTTAAATGGTAGCTTTCTTTGTAGAATACAGAGCAAGCACAACCTGACAAAAAACCATCAAAATTTTGAGGATAACTATTCCTAAATGTTTCTATTTTTCTTTTAGTAACTATGCAAGCTGCAAAGTAAAAGCAGCACAAAAGTCAAGAAAAGGAAAAATGAAACTATTATGGCACATTAACCTATCTTTTACATAAGCACCCAACCTATCCCTCTTGAATTTCTTCTAACTCAAGCAATCTGGAGTTGTCCCCTCTGTCAGAGGCTACAATAATATTAAGGGGAAATCCTACTGACAACCTTTTTAATTTTCTGTAAATGCATCCCATGCATTTAGCCAAAGAAACCAAAGTGAAGCATATCTAATCTCACTCAGTAGCCTTAACTCCTTTGTCTGATGCCCCAAAAAACTATTTATTCAGACGCGCTTTTTTTAGTCACAGATACTGACAATTTTAAGCAAATAACAACTCAAGAAAAAGATTGCTTAAATAAATTATTCATTATTACTTAAAAAGTGCATTCCTAAAATTCATAATGGTAAGTCTGTTTTCTGGCTCACCTGGAAGGACCTTTTTTCTGTAGAGTTTGTTGCTAAGTTTCGCTTTCTCTGAAGTGAAGACTTTAATTTAGGAGCAGACACTAGATCAGTACCTCCTATTGTATTGAAAAAGATGAAAAATGCTTTATTACATTAAAAAATCTAATAAATTAATTCAATTTTGTGATCTTTTTATTTAGTTCTTGAAATACTGCTTTGCATTTAGAAGTGTTTTTACCAACAGCTGGGGTAGTGTGACCATGATGAATCCTCGGGGTTCCTGCAAGAGCTCTCAGCTTCGGACCAGGATGCCTGCTGCCTCTCTTTGAGGATACAGAAGAATCTGACACAGCTGCAGAAGTGTTCAATACTAAGGCATTCTCACTGAAAAAAATGAGTAATGATTACAGGATTAGCTAAGGAAGGACTCAGGAGTCTTGCACTCAAGCTTTCTGTTTCCAATCCATTCCTACAATGAAGCGTAAGGTGAAACAGTTAAGGCCTTAACACCCCAACAGCCTGTAGCTAAAGCATTTGCCTGCCAAGGGGAGCCCTGGATTCCAGCCCTTAAGCCTCAATTTTCTGTATTTTGAACAGTCTCAAGCTATAAATCCTGTCTCCCTCTGTTCTGAAAATCCCTGAGCATATTGCTGCACAATACAGAGGCCCAAAAGGAGGGATGGAAAACTTTGAACCCAGAAGAACTTTGAACATGGTTGCTTGCCTTTGAGGTGGGAGTGTGGGTTTGACATTCTTCAGCCAATGCAGTGGAACTGAAGCCAATTATCCCAAATTTATATAACTGCTATAGCACCTAGGTTATAAAATATATATAATATGATATAAATCTGTATCTCATACATTATGTATGTAAATATAATAAACATCAGCACTACCACTTTAGTCTTCTGCCTCAGGTGCATTTCAAAAGGAGGTAGTGCTCCTCACAATGTGTAGAAACCAGATTCTAGCAGCACATGATAGACACATCTTGGCAAAGAATTCCTCATTTCTAGCTCTCAAGAAGGGGTAAATGTAAGCATTAATCTGCTCTGCGTGGCTGAGTCCAGCACACACACCAGAACACGCAGAACCCCACTGCAAGATGACAGTCTAGTTCATAGATGTCTCTGATTGACACTGTAAATTTTCTATCTCTATCTACACAATTAAAAAGAAACTTAGAAAGGTTTCTAGATGATGGCTTTGAAAGCCTGCATTTAATATCTTTTGGAGTCTAACATCTAAATTTATTTTTTTTGCCTGGTTTGAACACACAGTATTATCCCAAATGGATATAATTAAAATATTAATAAATTAAATTTAAATTAATTTAAAATTACAGCAAATTACAGTTTCTTACCATTCATTAGCCCTGCAACACCAAAGATAAAATGCAATGAGGAATATAAAATGTGTAGCTGGCATGGTTACAAGGGTCAAAGCTATTCAGAATTAAATGTCTATCAAACTAAAATATTGTTCTACTAAAAAAGGTATGGAAAACTAGCACAGTAAAAAGCCAGAGACTTCTGAAACTAGATACAATCAGGATCTCTCAAATATCAAATACAGCACTATGCACATATTGAGCTGATCTCCCACTATTTGTGTATACCCCTCCATATATTTCCCACCTGTGCTCAGTAACATAATCACCAGTGATTACTGGGTATTAGTTATTTTTTTCTCCTAAGTCCTTTATCTTTGTCCATGAAATTTTTTTAAGAAAAACAGATGCCTAAGTACATTATTAGCATTTATCCTGTCCTATCAAATTCCACGCTGTCAACTTGAAGCAAATTGTGAGTTTTAATTTTCACTAAACTTGGCTGCTGTATAATGAACAGTCTGTTCTAAGAGGCTCATATTGCCTATTTCGTAGTTTTGGAGGAAAACATTAGAATCATTCACGAGTCTACAAACTTCTGTCTTGCAAGTTAGAAATGCAGCATTTTCAATGACAGGTCCATTTCCATCAACCAGCCCAGTGTCTTAAACCTTCTCATTCCTTATCATACTGTTCAAAACAGAAGTGCTACCACAACCAATTTACACTCTCTTACATACAAAAACTATTTAACCTACAAGTTTCTGACCTGTTAAGAGGAAATACACACACACACATACACACCAAAAAAATGTTCAGTTTTACCCTTCAGTTTTCTTATCCTCTTTAGCATCCTTATTGTTTTCTTCTAATTGCTGGACCATGACTGCAGCCTGTTCATCTGGTTTTTCTTCCCCTTCCTCTTCTGTTGATTGTTGATTTCCCCTTTCTTCAGTACCTTCTTGTTCATCCCAAACTAAACGTCTTTTGACTGGAATGGTTAAAGCATCTGACATGTCTTTCCTTGTGCCGTCCTGATGTGACTGTTCTCTGGAGTCAGGTTGCTGTAGCACTTCAGGGCTTGATGCAGCCTCTTTTTCAGAAACACTGGGTAAAAAAGAAGAAAGTAAGAATTTTGTATCACTGATTTGCAAAATATACATGTGTCTATAAAGAACACATTCATCCAGTTCAGTGCTTTGTAAGAAGTACAGCTCAGACACTAAGAAGTAGTACAGTTGACGTGATGAATTAAATTGCCACTACAGTTTCATCTGATGCTTAAGCACATCCCATTTTCAAACTAGATTTTATGAAGACTATTTCTACATTACCATTTCCAAAAATGCAGTGTAAATTAGGGCTTTATTTTCAATTTAAACAGCAAATTAGATTATGAGAAGTTCTCAGAAAACAACTATTTCCATACAAGCCTATATTCAGCATTTTGCTTAGTTTCAAAGCTGCAGATTAACAGGCAGGAATGAGGACCTTACCTGGCAAGATCTAGTGCTCTGATGTTGTTGCTGATTCCTTCTTCTGAACTGGAAGTTGAGGACACATCCCAAAGACTGTTATTATCAGACAGGATCTGATTGAAATGGTATCGGGAGAAATGTGTTCCCTCCACTCGTTGCCTGTAAGCCTTTGCTCTTTCTCGAAGCTCTCTCACCTGCACATCAAGGTTTCAAAAGTTTCACAGCTGTTTAAACTTCACTGTTAGGCTACTATAAATATTTGCATTAGCTACCGGCAGCTAGAAGAGAAAGGCAAGTTACTCATAATACAGGGCCAGCCACAGCACAAACATTGCATGCCACAGTAAATGTAAGAAGAGGAAAGCAAAAATATTCAGTAAGCACATATTCAGTAAGCATGTTTGAGCCATGAAGCCAAAGCAAAATTGCCAATTATTCATTCCATGAGCACAAAAATTTCTGCAGTAACTATGAATAAGTTTAGTGCTAGATTCTAGTTTTTCCATCAGCGCTCAGACACAGTGCTCCAAACACTGAAAGATGCAACCAACCTCCAGATACCACATGGAATTTAGGGTGTTTTGAGATGCCTAAAGAGAAGAATACAGAGTTATTTTTAAATTTCTTATTTTTCCTCTCAACACTCAAGAGTGATATTGTTATTATCACCTTTGTAACACAACTTCAGTCTAAGTAAGAAATTAAATACTAAAAACCTGTCAACATAGCTCTATGCTGCCTCCCTGAGATAAAATAAAAAGCTCTCAAACAAGTACAGTCAGCACTGGCACTCCACCAGTTTTTTTGCCAAGCTTAAGGAAATTAATTTTGATTTCTAAACATCAACACTCAAAAATGCATTCCCCACTAATTTATGATAAATTCAAATCACCAGATCTATTTGTATGTCTAAGACTGAGTTTGTATGCTGCAAACACTGCAACTGTCTCTAGCTACAAAAATATTAGTGAAAAGTTAAGATTAATACAAGAACTCTGGGTGTTACTGTATGCAAGACATAGTATCAAAGTTATTCCTTCTAGGCTATCAGTAACTGCAAGAATGAGATACAAAACTGTTCAGGCGTCAGTTTTACTCCAAAACTATGGAAGTGGTAACCTCCCCTCTTCAAACATTATACACCATCATTTTTACACTTAAGACCACTTAAACACTTGTTATCTTGTGTCCTTCACCCAAACACAATTAAAGTGCAGGGAGAAAAAGCAAAACCAAGAAGTTTTTGCTTAAATTATTAAAAAGAACTTTGTGCTATCATGTGGATTTTGACTTACTAAAAAATGGCCAGCAGGAAATAAGTATTTTGTCAAAGAGCAGGAAAGTAATACTGGCATTTCCTCTACCACATTTTCAATGCTTTTCTTTTTTATTCTTCCCTCATGATAGATTTCACATCATTCCTCCTGCAAGGAACAGAGTTAGTGGGCTAAACTCAGCTAATCCCACTAAAAGTAACTGGATGCAGCAGATGGATATCCAGCTAACATCCCACAATTTGACCCACTAAACTTCCAAAGAATAGCCCATTAAAAATATATGCTTGTCATTTTCAAAGAAAAATTTTAAGTTTGATGTGCAAGTGATTTACTGGATTACTCACTTTAACTAGAAGAATAAAAATTAATTATGATAGCCAGAACAGAAGGAATGTAAATCCAGACCAACAGGGTACCGCAGGGGGAGGAAGAATACTAAGTCTCCAGCGAATTGTGAAGAAATACAAAGGACAACCATCTCCTTCAGCGAAGCAGCAGGCAGCATTAACTCAGCAGGACACAGGCCCTAGAGAGTTCTACTGTGATTATGAATTGCCCACATTAATTTTTCAAAAGCATAATTGGAAAATACTTTCTTTTTGTTCGACTGCTGAAAAGCACCCTTAATAATAAATGGCAGAGAAGCAGACTACAAGTCACTACGGCTAAGGTGACACCAGGATTCCATTATAGCATTTGCCTGTTTGGACTCAGAAATTCTGAAAGCCTGTTTTGAACAGAAATTCACCCATGTGCCAAGTAACTTCTTTCTAGTTTCCTGCAATTCCCTCTTCAGCAAGAAAATCTCTGTGGAAAAGTCTGATGCACTCAAAATGTATCTTGACAGTGTGGGAAATCCTTGATTTTTCACATACTCTAATGAAATGCCACATGTAAAGTTGAACATTCATCTTCCACTTGCAGTCTCTTCATTCTTTCCCTCAACTATACTGCAGTGACTCCTCCCAGCTGACTGTGCCACAAACACACTGTATCCCAAGGCCCACCCTTTAGTCAATTGCTCTTGAAGCTGAGCACTGCTCCTTATTGGTTTAAATGCTTCATGATGCAACATCAATAAATTGAAGTATTATATGCCAGAAAAATGACATAATATTCTACAGAAACATTCAGTATACCACTTAGGCTGCATGCAATAGTTCATAACATTTTGCAACCTTTTCAGTCCTCTAACATCCTCCTGAGGCTGTTTACACTGAATGGATTATCTCATGCATGCGTACATGAACTCTAATTATGAATCACCTCACACTTTAATATACTTTAAACATTGAGATCTACTTCTCTTGCATATTTTGTATGTATTCTATAATTATTTCTTTTTGCTTTAAGGAAAATTACTTCCTAGATTAAAGCTAGCATAAAAACACAGAACTGAAAGCTACCACACTACTGCAATTCTCAGAGAACCTTATTTTCAAAGAGAACCTACATTCTCAAAGCCCAGCACCCTTGAACCATTTCCTCCAGTTCTACCTCCCACATCACCATGGACCAAACTGATGAGGAAACTCACATTTCCAAGTATTTACCACAAAGGCAGCAGCACAGTGTCTCAAAGGTTCCCTCAGTCAGCTAGGAGAAGACTATGTCAATTCACTGGAATCAAGAGTTGCAGAGCTAGCTCTAGCAGTTTCTTTGCACACTATTAATGGTTTAGATTTCCTTGACTAATTCAGGAATCACACTTAATAATGCTAAAAAATGCTGTGGGGTGTTGAAGCCACTTAGCATTTTCATAGTTCTGTCAACTGACTTCGTATACAGTACAGTATGGATTGCAGTTTCTGAATAAACTACAATAAAATACACTGACTGAAATTTGCAAGAAAATTTTTCAGTTTTACATTGCATATGACAGAATTCAGCTGACTGCTTTTAATGGATTCATGCATGGTAAGCTAACAAACTGAGCCTGACTATCAAGCCAACTTAGGCTGATACATATGCTGTCCTTTTCACTGCTATTCCCTTGGAATCTCCTATCATTCAGCTCTGTATTTTGAACACTTCTGCTTGTTACAACTGGGCTGATCATCAAGAATAACATTAACTATCACAAGAGATTCTGTTCTGAATGATCCTGATTGTACGGGAAGAAAAACTTCTCCCACACTTTGAAGGTCACATTAGTATTTTTTTTTTAGTCTCATCATCTCATTTTTTTTCTCTCTGTATTATACTGACTTGTTAGAATCTAATTGTCTTTGTATACTCACCTTTGGGAATTTGAGTCATTAGCATTACAATTTCAAAGCTGTATCTTATAAATACCACAATTCAAAGTTTTTGCACCTAAAAGTCAAAATACAAAGCATACTCAGGCTTCAGATTTTCTAAGCATACTCACCTCATTGTGAGCTTTACTCTTAATACGAGACCAAACTCCATCTTTGTAGAAATACTGGGCTGGAGACAAAAATTTTGAGCTATATTCAGTATTCATCTTCCTAAGAAATCAAGAATGAGGAGAGAAAAGTTTGATACCCAGAATACTCTTTAAGAGCACTTTTAAAGTTACTCAACCAGCATAAATCTACTTGCACCTAAATGCCAGTGAGACACAAAAAACACATGCACAAACAACTCAAACCAAGACAACTAGGAAAGCTGTGAAAAATACTCATTCACAGTTGGTGGTCCTTCAAGTAGTTACTCCTATCATTTTTTCCTAGCAACACTTCCACCAGAAGCTTTTGCCCTGACAGCCAATAAGCAGAGCATAACACACATATCAGCCTCAATTACTTCAATGCAAAGTGTGAGACCTTGATTTAAGTCACTGATGAAGGTACAATTAAGTAAAAATGCCTGGTTTGGCATTAATGTGTCTGAGACATTTCCTCCTATGAACTCCACTTTAAAGGCGCTCTGCATATGGGTGGGGTGAGCTGCTGGGGCTAGAAACATCTGACTGCCAGAACACTGGTCAGTATAATTCATCTATGTCCTAGAGACTTTGATCTTCAGCAGGCCTCAGTACTTGAAAAGATGGATTCATTCTTCCCTTCTGCCACACACATACAAACACAGAAAAATTAAGATTGTGGAACCTTATAGCAGGCAGTAAGCAGTACTTCGAGTCCTTAAGCACCGAACTGTGGATGTATCAGCTTAAATCTAAAGATATTTTTGGATTTAATCATGCTTCAGAACATTACCAACTTAATTTTAATATATTCAGCGCAGGGTGGAAAAGCCCTATTTTTCAATCCTTCTTCAGAAATAGGTCATAAAAGCCTGAAGTCAGAGAATAAAATGAACATTGTGAAAAGAAAAATATGAAGGTCAAAAAACCCTTTATAATCAAAATTTCTCTCAATATGTCCCTTTCTTTAAAACTGACAGAAATCCTTCACTTTTGGTTGTAAAACCAATGGATTAGCACAAAAAACAGTGTTGTGCCTTGATCCCAGTCATTCTGCTGCAAAAGCAAGCCATGCATTGTAACACAGCTTGCATACAAGTATCAATCCTGGCTGCATATTGAGAACTTGCACATTTTGACAGCTATTTGTCCAGTGATTTTTTTAAGAGAATTTTGTCTTGTGCTACTACACTGAAGGCATAAGAGGCAGAAATTTGCCCTTAGATGAAAAGAGCCCCAGCAAATGATCAAGAATTTTTCGTATTACTCACTACAAAATTGACTACAATCTGCTGTAAAGAGTAAGGAAACCAAATAGCTAAAGGTTTAGCTATACTATATCCACTCACTTTTCCATAAACCAATTTTACTTCATAAAATTTCGGGTAATCATTTTGTAATCAACTCCAAATATCCAACAGCATTCAGACAGGTAAGTCTCTTCTCCCATCTTCAATCTAATGCCTTAACACTGCCACAAAGAATGAAAGCAATTGCTGGGGCATGCATTAAGCACAAACACAGTGAGTAGAGATGGATTGATCTATGCATTTTAAAGCCTACTTCTTGGCCTTTATTGCTCTTGACATATCTCAGATGTGTATGAAATGGAAATAAGAGTTCAATTCTTGCAATGTAGGCATGTGGCAGAAAGAAGAAGGTATTCTGATAGCACTCAATAACATACAATTTCACTTCATTTCCACACTTGCCAGATTACTCTGAACAGGACAGATTTCTTTTCTTTACCTCATGTGTTTACTTTTGTCACTCAGGTACAAAAGGCCTTACAGACCAGAATAAGCAGGCATCAAGTACAACCACCATCATTTTAAGGTGTGGAGTGGGCACAGTAGGTAAAGAAGTTTGAAAGGTGCCTACAACTTCCAAAGCACCTGTTGAAGTTAAGCATCACCACTGCGCTGATTTTACTTCATTCATGTTGTATTCATTAATACTGCTATTATTGCATCACAAGGTTCAACTGGAGTGGTCACAAAGCTCCCACTTCCACTTCCCAGAGAAGAGGATGGAAATTAACATCAGGTTTAGATGTACCCACAAGCAGCTCAATCTCAGGGCTGCAAGGGACATTTGCCCCTGCAACTGCAGCAGGATGTGGTGAAAGGTCCATAGTCCATCGTTCTAAATACCGGGCTGCTGTACACCTACTCACTAGTCTAGGTTTTCCTATTTTATACATACCCACGACTTGTATGTAAAGTGAGGGGCTTTGGACTGATATGTTGCTTATTATTTTGTTTAGGATGTTTCTGTTCTGATTTCCCTTGTTTTGCTGCATCTTCTGCTGGTTTTTGAAACGGTTCTTCCCTCTTACTCTAAGGCAAAGATAATTTTAAAAATACCATATTAGCTAACAGTCTGAAAACCCTCATACTTCTTTTGACATCAAGCACTTGCAAATACTTAATTTTAGTGTTTGCTGTTTTGAATATTTAATACAAACAAGAATACCACATTCTTTTATTAACACAAAAATAAACTAGCAAAATGCCAAAGTTAAGATTGAGTGCAACATTCAACTAGCTAGATGATTCATTTTGACCACTTTACAGAATTAATTCAACATGAAACACAGAAATAAAATATTATCTACACATTCTGAGTGTAGAAGGCAAATTTTAAAATATTTATTTTGTTTTATAAATGTTTAGATTGATTTGTTTGGGTTTTGCACTAAAGATTCTCTTTCACGATTATTGCATTCTTTCTGAAATCCAATGTATGACTTCTGATTCTGACAGAGATCTTCACAGATACTGCTCGAATTCAATTTAAACAAAAAATAAAAAAAGTCCACCAAAATCCCCCCCAAACTTTTTCAAGATATTCATACGAGATGAGGTCCACATAAATGCTTCCTGAAAGCCTCAGGCCTTTCAAGCTTTCCTCATATCTACTTAAAGAGGCAAAAGGGCACATAAAATTTCTCATTCCCAGATGGGATTTAAAGAACTGGGCAGGTCTGAGTTCTAAATGATAAAACCTCCAAGCTAACAATCCCCTCAGAAGTACCAATGAGTTAAGCCAAGGCACTGCATGTTAAGTACACCTTTTGCTCAGCAGTGGTGCTAACGAACACCTTGTTTCACAACGCCCTTTCTGTTCTATCAGCAACAGAGATGGGTAGTGAGGAGACTCAGATTAACTGGGAGCATCACACAGCTGGTACAAGCCAGGCCAGAAGATTCCTAAAAAACCAGAATGACAGATTTTTGGAACAGGTCCTAAGGGAGCTGACTCAGAAAGGCAAAAAAGGAAGATGTATGCCCAGTGGAAGCAAAGTCAGGTGACATGGAAAGAATACAGAGACACTTCTTGCCACTGTGGGAAGAAAATTCACTATCTCTGATTTATGATTTTCAAAGAGTTCCAGACCTCCCATCTAGCCCTACTGCACACCAAGATACAACACTGCCACCAATCAGAGGATAAATCAGAGATTTATATTGCAGAAACTATCCTAATTACTAAAAACAAAGTGTCAATTTGAAACAACAACGAAAAAAATCACTGCAAAACTCAGAAACTTAAAACTTTAAGCTGAAAAAAATGCTGTACAGAGGACCCACTACAGAATCCCCCAAAGAGCAGAGCTGCACAGATTTTCAATCTTTCACAGCAAAACCACTACTGAGTCCGGTGTCACTAGCAACACAAAATAAATTCAACCTACATCTACCCCCATACAGAATAGATCAAATCTGCAGAGGTACTGCTAAAGCTTTGCTTTCTGGGAAGTATTTACTTGTTAACACACCAGAAATTCTTTGTCTTCTGAACCACCTCTCTCTTGTGGACTCTTAACAGGAGACCCTCTGGAATTTCTCTCATATGCAGTTTCAGAAGTAATGGCAGGAGGTTTAACCGGAGGTATAGATTTCTTTGTGTTGCAAATCAGCTGCGTGGGAGGAAGAAAACAAAACAAAGAAAAACAGTGTGATTTGTTCACCTTAAGGCTAAATTTTCAAAATCTGTTAACTTATTCACATAAATACACTAATATAAGAGCAGAGGGACAGTCACCTGTACAAATACAGCATGTGTAGACTAATGAACTTGTAGGAGAAATTCAAGAAAAATTTAAATACATTTAAAAGTGACTAAGTCAGAGTTAAGCCTGTGATCAAACATTGTTCTTACTGAAGTTTACTATCAGAGGTTTTATTTATTTGTTCACCTTCAGATCTGTATGTAGGATCTGTTTTTTTAAAGGCATGTCATAAAATTTCCATTTGTGTCCTTAGTACATGTCCTGTCCATAAGTAACAAAAAACTATCCTGAGTTTTAGAGCTGGATGCTTAGAGCTTGGGCAAATTAAAATCCACTCCTTTCCAACTAATTAGTGTTATAATCAAGATAGTAGTATTATAGTATTATAAATCAAGGTAGAGAATTCAGCAAATATGTGGTCATGTATTATCTCCTCATGAAGCTCAAAATTTCAAGACAATACCATGTGTGAGAAGCATGCATTTTCCATAGAACTGCTATGAGAATTTAGGTCTGACTTATAATCCAACTTGGACAACTTTGATATTTTCACAGAATCTCTTCAACGGAAAGGGACTGTCAGTAGTGAGGTATATTGTCAGTCATATCATATATGTGAAGATCATATTCACAGTCATATCATATTCAGTGTATTCACAGTCATATCATATTCAGTGAAAAATAATAATTTGTTAATATGTATAATTTTTATCATTAAATTTTCCATAAGCTACTTATCCATGGATGTATAGTGCCTATAGACTTATTCTCACTCTTTCCTCTTCTGTGTAAGCTGTGAAAAAAAGGGTTTTTTCTGAAAAAAGTACAATGCTCAAAAGCATTCATAATGAAATTATCAAATTGATTGTACACAATCAAATGGAATTCTCTTTGACTTTTTCCGTAAGGTGACTTTCTGAAAACTGTCTCTTCCTCAAAACGTCCTTTCAGGTCCTTTATACTACTGGCATCATTTCAGTGAGTTTCCATTGGATAAGGGGCTGCTGGGAAACATATCCTGCAGTAAATCCACCTGCTTGGTACTCCAACAGAAAAAGATAGGATAGTGACTATCTTAATTATCAACACTGATTGCCTCTGAAAGATGTTACTGACCAAATCCACCACCTGAGGATAAAAAGAGCACACCATCTCTAGTAACCCCACTAATGTATATGCTTCTAGTGAAGAAAGAGAAGACAAATGCAGGGGTGCCAGTTTTACACTGTAGAATGACCAAAAGACTGAGTCTCCTAGGTCCTGGTCCCAGTAAGAGTTAATTGAAAATACAAAGCAGTCTCACACTCAGTTACTCTTTATGATCTCACCAAAAAAAGCAGCATTTTCAACCCTACAAAGCCCAAAAGCTCATGAGATATATTAAAACATCACAAGAATATCTTAAAATCAGAAAACTCTACTTTGAAATGTAAGCTGTTCTCATGAAAGAATAAAACATTAGAGAGACACACCTTAGGGCTTAGAAGTGTATGTGCACAGAGGTGGAGACTGAGAATAAGAAACTGGGGCAACACAGATAAATTAATGCAAACAGAAGAACAGGACCCTGTTAGAAAGAACGATATACAAGGCCTAAGGAGAACAAATACTTAGGCCTGACCACAATAAAGAATCACATGGAACCAAATCAAATTTTGACACTCTTTTGTATAGTGACCAAGAAAAATAAATGTAACAACATTAAAGTTTGTAGTTCCCCCACCTAAAGAGCATAAAAATGAAATCTTTTTGAAAGAAAAACTTTGCTGATACATAAAAGAAAGTATTCATTTGCTTTTTGGATTCTATAATGTTACCTGTTCAGCTGCAAGTATTGGTGACTTCTCATGAGGACTCTTCCAGACAAACTGGCTTTGATATTCAGAATTCCTGGGGATATTTATGTCTGCATTTCTCTGAAGTGCTCTGTGAAACTAACAATGAAATAAAAAAACAAACAAACAATGATTGTTTCCTTTCTTACAGTATTTTGCAACTTCTTTCAACACACGCTTCCAAAACAATGGTTTGGGTTTTGATTTCAAGAACAAAATGGATGTAAAGTACATCTTCTCATTGTAGAAATTGCCCCAAAAATCTATATATATTGGCTAAATCCTTGTTTAATTGAAATCAGCAGTGGTGACACATTCTGAAGATGCAAATGAAGAGCAAATTCTATTAAGTAGCACCAAAATCTCATCTCAAACATACTGGTCTCCCAACAAAGAAACTACAGGAGTATAAACAGACAAAAACAAGGAAAGAGTTTGACATGACAGTCTGAGCATGTGTGTGAAATTACTGTTAGTAATTTTTAGACTGGTCAATTAAAAAAACCCTATTCCCTTACCCCATTACCCATTTTTTCTGATTCCTTTTTTGGAGATGAAAATGCTTCATTTTGATTTGGTGGAGCTTCTGAGGGTGGTTTCTTCATGTTGTTCTCTGCAAGGGCAAGAGCTATTTCACCACCAGAATCTACCACATGTGACTGAACTTTGGGGGGGAGTCTGAGTCCTTCTGGTGTTTCAAGCTTTTCCTGATTCACATTATTGTTGTTGTGGTCAGTGTGCAACTCTGTAGCTTCCGTTTCCAACACATCATTCAAATCGCAATCTGCTGTCCATTCAAGGGACTTCGAAATCTGTGGATTATGGTAAGGTACCCTTCTCTTGGAAATGAATTTTGGTTCTCTCGTGATTCCTGAGAAAAAGCCAGATTAGATTTAATAGAAACATTCACTGAAGACATAATATCATTCTGTAACAAGAATAAACTGGAAGTTTATCATATCACTGATTACTAGAAAGCTTGGAGCAGTGACAGACTATGAATTATGGGCATGGCTGTGAAATTCTGTGTTCTTTACTATCTGCAAGTGACTTTCCCTTCCACTAAACAGACAGGAACATGGTGCTCCAGAACCATGTTGGATTAAACCCTATAAAGCAAAAATGTCCACAGGACAATCCTGTGCAAATTGATTCTGGGAGCTGTAAAACAAGAAAACTAATACATATAGTGAAAATAATGTGGTTAACACAGGTACAAAGCAACCTGTGGGGAGAACATATGCTACAAGCACTTCTCATTACACATGCACAACACACCTTGCTCAACAGGTGTTGAAGCAATCACTTCCCTCTGACTGTGACAGATCTCTATCCACTTGCAATTTAAGACCATCTCAGATAACTGACAACTTTTACAGTATGAACACAAAGACATTTCCAAAAATAGAAAAATACTTTGTAACAAAGCTAAGGTATCAAGTTACTTTAAGAATTGCTGGCCTTTACACAGACAAGTGAAAATAAAACTATCACACCATTTTAAGAAGTGTATTGAACAACTGAACACATCTGAAGAGGAAAATCATACGAGGGAAATATGAATCCACTTCAAAGTGCTCAACTGTGACAGAAGAATTAGTGAAAGCTCCTAACTGGCTGAAAGAAATATCTTCCACAAGACAGACACTCTTATCCCATGATGAAGCAATGCAGAAAGAGAACAACCTGTGGTAAAAGGTATACAGAATGTCTGTATGTCTGACTACACATACAGAACAGGAAAATCATTCCAGTGGTAAAACATTAGAAAAGTATCAGAAAGGCACTCCAAGCACCTGCAGCTGTCAACTTTTTCCTGTAATGTTCCAAGTGATTCCTAAAACTGCCAATTATATCTTTCAACAGGAAGAACCATAAGTAAATTACCAGCAACAACCCGCAAATCCTATGAAGTACCAAGTGTGACATTTAAAGATGTGGGTGCTTAAATGGCAAGGAAAGAGGTGGGAGTGAAAATTAACACACATGTAGAAAAACTACAGCAAACTGCATAAAACCACCATTACAATGTGAGAAAGAGGAGAAACTGCTATATTGCTCAGTCCTGAGCTTATTGCAAGGACTGTATAATTTGCAGTTCAGTTTGACTGGAAAATAAGTATAAGTTACCATTTTAAAAAGAAGTTAACATGCTTAGACGTTTAAGTGTTTCAGAACTCATGACACTTACAGTCCTCAATATGAGGTACCCATACACAGACCCATGTGCTAGGGAAAGCAAGATTAAAGAAAGATGTATTTTGCAGTAATGGAAGAAAGCATTGATATATCTAAATCATAACCTTTAGCAAGATTCAATTGCTTATTTAAATGTCTAGCACCTTGACTAAAAAAAAACCTATTGCCAGTAGTCAGTTCTTAATTACAAGGCCATAATTTAGAACACTTATTATTGTAGGAATGAATGTATTGTACTCCAATTACACAAACTGCATAGAGCAGTTGCAGTGAACTGCACAAATGCTTTTTTCCTCTGCTTTGTGTCACTACAATAATTATTATTTTTTACTACTCCTTTTCAAAGCACTGCAGGTGTCATCACTCTTCAGCTTACAACTCTTCCTCAGTTCCCTACAGGCCTTTCCATCCAACCACTATTTCCTTTTCCTCCTGCTTTCTATCCCCACATTTCCCTGTCATGATAATGCCTACAATTCTTAAATCCTACCCTGCAGTACGGCAAGGTTTTCACTGTAGTGTCTGACCTTCTCTTTTAGTTAGCTGTACCTATTAAGTTCATAACAACTTAATCTCTTTTTAAAAATGGAATTCTATTTACTATTTCCATACATCGCAGATAACCCAATCCCACCCTCAACACACCCTACATGGGTTAGCACTGCACCTGTGTTTCATGTCTTAGCTTACGCTAATGTCAGAAACTGCTTTTTTTCCAAGGTTTATATAAATATCACTAATTGAAAAAGAAAGTTTCAATGCAGCCATAAAGAATATGGAGTTCAAAAAGACATATGACATGGTAAATGGTGACCAAGACTATACTTTTAATTTAATTACGAAGTGCACAAACTGTAAACAGCGACAGTTCACTGTGGCCAAGCACTCATCACAGCGAAACTTTCCGGACCTAGGCTGCAACCAAGGGGGGCAGCTTCCAGGGGCACTTACCAAACTGATCCGACCGAAGTCCTGCCCACAAGGATTTCTGCTGCTGGGACGGGCTACAAAACTCTGGGCTTCTCCATCTGAAGTTTCTCTTGTATTCACTCAGTCCCTACAGCAAACAGAGAGGAGTCTTGTCAAGCCACCGGTGCAAATCCTGCTTCACTGCTCCTGCCGGTAACAAATCTCCCAAACGGGGAAAACAACAACACGCTGCTGCAGGATGAGCTAAGCTGGCAGGTTGCTCTGCATCTTCCTAAACCTACCCCCGTCGGAGAACAAAAAGTACTGCTGAGAAAACGCGGAAGCGTTAATATAAAATTTCTAAAAACCAAAAACATGTGTCTTATGTCTTCAAGTGAATGGCTTCAGGAACAAACACAGCCTGGACTCGCCGTCACCCGCACGACAGAGCTCGTTCTGTCTTTACTGCCCGGTGCCGTAGCGCAGGGGCCTTCCCTCTCCCGCTACCCCAGGACCGGCCGCAGCCCCGCTCCTGCCGCCCCTGGGCCCGGGGCCGTGCCCGGCCCGCCGAGCCCGCTCCCGTTCGGCTCACCCTGAACCGCACGGGCATGGTGGGGTCGCGGCCACCGCACCGCCAGGACCCGGAGCCCGCCGCCGGCCCGGCCCGGTCCGCCTCCCCTCAGGGCCCGGCCCGGTCCGCCTCCCCTCAGCTCGCCGGGCGCCTGCGCGGCCGCCCCGGGCGGGCGGGGAGGGCCCGGCCGTGCCGCTTCCCCCGGGCCCGGTGCCGCGGCGGGCTGGTGTCGGCCCGGTGTCCCCACTGAAAGGCTGATCCCCGGTAACGGCGCTGTGAGGCCATCTGGGGAGGCACAACGGGGAGGCACCCGGTGCTCATGCATTGCAAGGCCCGAGGGAACTTGGGCGCCTTGGTTACAAAAAAAAAATCACGTGTCCAAGCATGCAGCTTTATGTTATTACAAAAATAGCGTTTCGAGAAAGGGAAAAAAACACGTTTCCTACCCTTCTGGAGCCTCTGCGATGGCGTGCCAGCTGCCGGTTCGCCTTCGCCACCTCACCCGGCCTCGCCACCCGGTCAGGAGATCCTAATCCACCTTCTTCTTCAGATCTTCCCTCGGGGCTCGCTTTTCTCACTGCCTTCCCCCTGCTAATCTCCATCCTGGCCGGTTTGGACTGTGTCACATTAAAAAGAATGGAGAGGGTGGTAAAAACCAAAACGTGCACAGATGGACGTGCCGCCCAAGAAGAGCCCGGGCTCTCTGTTTACACTCCCCGTTGCCCGTGGCTGCCGAGCCTCCCCGTGTTCCCTCCCCGAAAGCCTGTGCTGGGGAAAGCTGAGTCTCCTCTGCCTCGGCAAAGCGCCCTGCCAGGCACGGCAGGAGTGTCAGTGCCAGACACTCTCACTCAAGCAGAGTTTAGGTCCGCTGGGACCCCGTGTAACTGGTGAGCAACAAGTTTTTTGTCTGTGTGAGAGCATCAATCTGTAATGAAAGGCTTGCGAGCAAAGTAAAATGTTCTGCGATGTCAACAGCAGCGGGGGGAGCAGAAGAAAGGTGCTGTACTGATAGTGTTTTCAAGTTCCATGCATCTTTATTCGTGAATTTCGAGATCAGGACAATAATGTTGCTATTATTTACTTGCCGATTACACTTGAAACTGCTAGGTCCACCATATAAAGTTGGTTGTTTTTTTATTACAGTGATTTATTTTGTAATGTTCAATCGGGTCTAGTTCAGTACATTTTCTAAAGTAATGTGCGAACTCGCTACAGAATGTGAAAAGCCAGCTGGCAAAAATACAATGTTCAAAATACATATTCCAGGTTTGCCAGGAATCTTTCCTCTTTGATATGTATGGAAGCCAGGCCAGACATAATTTCCATATGTTTTTAGGGTGTTTTTCAATTGTCAAACTACAAGTGCTTTTATAGATGGTTTGGGGCTGGCTGAATTTGGAGATGGATTTGATTCTTTATTGCAGAAACATAGTAGGACACCATACCATCCTGACATGCAGACTTTTATATTTCTTCATGTCTCTTTTTATTTTTTTTAAGATAAAACACAATAAATTATCCTGTAACAATGGAATTCACATTCCTCTTTATGCACCGATTGATTTAAGTTGAATTTTAGATCTCCTTATAGCTATGAGATAGGAATAGTTTATGTGGGGGAAGCACTTTAATAAATATGTCAAACATTGAGCTACTAGTGTCTTTACCTCATGTTTTTTATTACTGCTGATGTATACCAGCCACTTCAGGTTCAACGCATACACATTACTAAACATGATGTAAGAATGCAAAGATGCTTAGGCCAGTAACAGTGTTTCCATATGAGGGTTGAATAAATAAACTAATAAATGAATAATGAAAGCATAAACATGGATCTGTGTTGATCAAAAAGTTGCACTGCATTCACAAACCCACAGTCTGGAAAAGTAGGAAAGGATTGTTTCCAGTTTTCTGGAACATAAACTTGCAGAGAGTAATGTGTGTATCTGTCAGTAACTGGTCTGTATAATTTATTGGATCCTAATGTTTAAAGAAGTAAGCATTTAAAGCTTGTGTTGTTAAATTAGACATCTAAGTAATTCTGAGTTCAAGTCACTTCACATTTCTGTAACACCTGAGAGGTTGACGATCTTCCTCCTTTATTTCCTGTAAAGCAAATATAAGTATTTTAATTTGCCTTGCTGGTTCTTACTCCAGATCTAGATTATCTTACTGCTGTTCTTCAAATTAATCAAAAGATTCAGTTTCTTTTGATAAACCATGTACAAAAATTATTTTGATTTTTTTATGTGTATAATTTCAAATGAGTAATTTGTGACCCATATTTTTTTCTCTTCACAGCTTGTTTTCCCATTAGCGTCACCACATCTTGCTATACATCCAGACCTAATCTTTGACCTTTTCTGTCTCTTGACACCCATACTCCTTGAGCTTCAGCCTGTGAGCAGCTAATTATTACATCTAATGAAACAGGGACCTTCCCGTGACCTGTTTCTATAGCTGCTTGTAAATTTGGATCCCACAGGCAACCCTCCCTTAGGGACCTGGTAAGCTTAAGTCTCTTTCTTTTGGTTTAACACTGATGGTGTCTCTTGCCAAAACTCAGAGCATGATGTATCAGCAGCTCTTCCTCCAGCCAAAGAAGGCTAGACACAGCTTGCTGTGAAGCCTGACAACTCCACTCCATGTGTCAGCCTAGAGGGAATCAAACAAGAGCAATGAAACGTGTTCCCTACCTCCAGAGTCTGTAGCCTCTGGCACTCACTGATACAGGAGTAAAGGAGGGGTGGTAGCACAGCTGGCCTGGCTCAGGTCCCACGGTTTTACTCTTAAGAGCAAATGTTTCTTGTGAAAACTTGTCCCAGCTTATTTTACAACCCATTTAGAAACTGCAGTGTTAAAACTACTTTAATTTTAGAAGTCATTTCAATCCCTTTTTCAAGTGACAGAGCTGATCCAACAGTTTTTAAAGGACAGTGTTTTGTTGCTTACAGGAGTCTGGGTTTGAAGATATCCTGGCTTCACATCCCTGAGCTTGGCAAAAGCATTAACTCTCATCATCTTCAAGTAGTCTGTCTCTCTGGTGCAATTTCATTCTGAATAGCAAAAATGCTTATATAGTTCTTCTTTATAGCTGTAAAAGAGGCCATAAACATGAAATATGAATAGACAGATCCAACTCTCAACCTATCATCTACTTATTTGTGTATTGTACATTCTCAGGGCAAAGCACTGTCAAAAGTGATAGCTGCCTTTGAGAACTTCATCTTTAACCCCAGACAGGGCCAGACACGTAGAGCAGGGCTTTTGACAGCCAAGGGCTGCCAACCTCCATGGCAACCCAGGGTGATCTTGGATCTTTAAAATGTCTTAGATCAGACCATTTTGGAAATCAGCTTACTTAGCTCAAGATTCTTCCCTCTTTAAAGTGAGAATAAGGAGATTTTTAACCATGGTTTGGTGTCTGCTAATCATGAGGGTTGGTTTGTTTGTTTTTTTTATAAAAGCACAAGGTAGTTTTTAAAAAGTGTAGAATTTCAGTTCAGAAGAAGAACAGAGTATCTCAAATGTGTGTAGATGGTGAAAAACCAACCATGGCCAACTTCATTTTTTACATTAGAAGAAAAAAGAAGGCAGGAGAGCATGTGTCATTTTGATCTAACGGTTGCATGAAGAGCACAGAGAAGCCACAGCTGCTCATCCTTCAGCAAAGGAGCTTCCACCCATTTTGTAGGTATAAACAACAGTGATCTCTGCTTCTGTAGGGAGCACAGACCATTACTTTGTGATATGTGTGTAGCTCTATGCACTCAGTCATTACCAGTCAACGTGACTGTTCATATTGTAGAAGTAATTTCCTTTCTGCTATTAAAGGTGCATAAGATTTGTGTGCTGCAGTAGCAAAACTGTGCAATGCTGGCATAAATAATCTGTTCTGACAACCCCTCGGGGAGTAACTCCTGTAGACAGGATGTGTGAGTATTATCCCGGGATGATCTGATGCATTGGTAGCTGCGCTGTAACAATGGAAGCATGAGATGTACCATGCCTTTGGTGGGCAGACTCAGCTGGGTTGGCAAGGTAATGCAGCTCAGCTTCAAAAGGGAAGGCAAAGAAGCTAATAGTCACTGTAGAGGACCATCTGTTAGACAGACAGAATTCCCCATATTGTAGTAAGAAAACTTTTCATAAAGTTCGTCCTGAACTTTAAGTGAAATTTTTGTTATTTTTCATTTCTTACTTTGCTCTGCATGCCATTTGTAACAATAATCTGTTATCACACTATTGGTGCTATATACATACATCAGTAAGAAATCACACTTCCATGGTGCTGACTCATAGCCATTTAGAAAGGAAGACTCATTAAGGGAGTGCAAATTAGCTACAGTGTCCAAAAGAGAGTGTTCTTTATTTTTGGAATCAAGATGTGATCAGCTATCCTTCTTCCCTGTTACTCCTGGCAGTATCCTTCAGGAGCTGGACAGACAGAACAACATTTCAACAGCCCTGTAGGACAGAATGAAAATCTTGTTGTCCTGGCCTTTGTCTGCCCTAGGCATACACACATAAGCTGGTGTACACATTTCTTACCTGTATTTAGGTATTTGAATAAATCTGTTTGTACCTGGTTCTGACACATAGTTGTGGCTGTTCACAATGACAAGATCTTCTGAACATTCTGTATGAGCCTTTGGTTACTGCAGATCAGCTTTACAGTTGGAATTATGTTAGGCAATACACAAGAATATTTTGGGGCACTGAATACTGCATCAAAACGCTGCAGCCTTATGGCGCAAATTGCTGCAGGCACGTGATTTGAATGTGCTAAAAAAGTGTTTCAGTTTTTATTGGTTTTGAGTATATTCTGTCCATACCACACCAGTTCCCCCCATCAATATAAAGCCAGTATAAATAACAAACTCTGTACTCTGGATAATTCACCAGAAATGCCATCATGTGCGCCTGCCTGGTAGGTGATTTGGTGCCACACAAATCAAATCTTAGTGATCTTGTCAGCATATCCTTACTAAAGCTGAAGTTCCTTATTTGTCTGAGCTTCATTTCTGTCTGACGTACATATGAGCACAAAGAAATCTAATATTTACCACCACAGCTGTTTTCTACCTCCTTCCCCATCTGCAGCCCCCCAGGGACACCATTCTAATAATGTCTTGTGCAAACAGCAGTGGGCAAAAATCCCAAAGTCCCTTATACAGCAGATATGACATCACTGTGACACACATATCTTGAGTTTCTTCAAAAAATTTTTCCAGGTAGTGTTCACCAGGGTAACTAAGAAAGCCGAGGATGTTCCTGGAGGGCCTTACTCAACTTTGGCTGAAGACAGCATCAGTCTTTGCGTTGGCTGCAGGGGACACAGGTGTGGAGTTACAGGCTGAGCCTGGCCCTACCCTGGTGGTCCCAGGGAGAGGCCCAGTGGTCCATGTTGCTGTCTGGCACTTGTTAATGAGATTTGCTGAATGCAAGACCTGTAACAGTTGGTCCTGACTCCACACATTCCCAGCTAGAGGAAAACCACCACGTGCGGATGGGCTGAGGACACACAGCAGCACTGTCTCTCAGGTAAAGGCTCATCTGGCAGCAGCTCCCCCAGGACAAGGCTGGGTCCCAGCTGGAGCCTCCCCATGGCACCACCTGGGGACCTCTGCCTTGGCTGCACTGACTGCATCATGCCTGAGCCCTGGCAGCCAGACCTCCTGGTGGTGGGATCTTCTCAGGACCTTTATAAAATGGGTGCCGTTCTTACAGCTGGTCTGCACAAATAAGACGGTTTCTAGTATTTTCTTTCAATCTGTGTCAAAATTTAAAGTTTCCAATACCACTTGAAAAGGAAAATGCCACCCAACCAGCAATCTGGTCCTTATCGCAGCTGCTCAGTCTCAGTACCCAAAATTTAAGTTTCAATCAATTTAGTCTTGGATGCCTTTTCAACTTCAGATAAACCAGAGCTTTGTGTACTTTACAGCTTCCAGAAAATATCTTCAATTAAATGTGATACTTTGAATTCATTTCAAAATACCTGACTTGCTATGATACACTTCCAAAGATAATTTCATTAGGGTTTTTCTTTCTGTGGCAGCACCTGGGAACAGAATGCTGAACCTTTATTCTTCTAAGTGGCTCCCACTGAAATCAGTGAAGCAAACTCAGACGTATAGTCTGCTGAAGGTATCCCGTTTCTTTCCACAGACCAAATCTAAATATAGGGCCATTGGATGACCATCTGCTGAGATCTAAAAAGGAGTATGTCTTATAATCTTTTATTTTCTAGTCAGTGGCTTGAACCTGGCCATGTGAGTGGTGGTTTGCTGTCATTCATGAGAACCATCAGTTGTGATTTCTGGCAAAATCTGAATAAACTTCATTGTTTTTTAATCTGGAAATAGCAGCAGAAGGTTTATGATCAAAATATCCACCTGCAGATATGCTGGGTGTTACCATCATCAGTTGCAATGAGCTGTCAGAATCTAACCCTCAATGACAATATAAGGTGAAGAATAAAGTTGTAGCTGTCACATCCTGAAAGTTCTGTTGATGTAAGGACCAACACTCCTGATGACCTCAAGAGAAAGAAAAAAATTATCTTGTTCTAAAGGGAAGGATGGTGGAAGCATTAACCTAAAGAGCAATGTCATAGTGAATTAAAACCAGCAGTCATGGTAATTAATTGTTTTTAAAGGTTACTTCAGGCAGTCCTGAAGTATCTTCTACTATCATAGCCAAGTTGAAATTCTCTCAACAGACAAAGCAGTCCTTCATCTGTACCGGGATGTAAAGTCACAGGAGAGAAGCCTTAGTAGTAGGTAGGTTTGCAAATATCAATTTTAAAATAAAAACATGTAGGAAAAACGTCTTTCTTTTGAGTGACTTATGCTGCAAGTTTCTATCTGGGTTTGGATTTGCATATACAAAAGGTAGAGTTAATATTTTCAGAATATCCCTGTGGTCCTAGTTTTTAACATTTTTTTTTTTTAAATGGGTTAATACCTCTCTGACTACACAGTGTCCAGTGTAGCAGCATGGTAAAGACAGGCTGTTTGTGACTAATTAACACCCATCTGCAGAACTTCTGGGGCCACTAAGGCAAGCAGAAAACTATATCCCAACTTATATTTGGAGCAAAGGGCCTAGGGCGTGCCTCTAGTGTAGCATTATCTTCCCACAGAGTATTTTCTCTGGTGGAAAATATCTGGACATTAAATATTCCATATGCAATCACCTGATGACAAACAAATGTAAATTTTCCAACTGAAAAGTATCACATTTTTGTTGAAAAAAACAAAACTAAAAACAGGAGTTTCCCAGTCTTCCCTGGTCTTACCAGAAATTAAACTTTGTAAAACTAATACCAGGAAGATGTCTGAATATCATTTGGCTTGTTAATTGAATACTACCAAGAGGATCCAAAAAGTCAATCCAGCTTGACTGCATTATCACAGCTATGTTATTCTTAGGTTATAGAATGGTATTTTTGGAGGTTTTCTCCATTTTTCAGTCTCTCCTTTAAGTGTGGGTCATGCTGGCAGCCTTTGTGAATTGCCTCTGTTGTTGCTTGCTCAAACTTAGAAAAATTATTTGAGATTTAATGTTTGATTTTTTTTCCCTCTGCTCCCTCCCAGACATTGTCATCCTCAAATAAACAATCCTCAAATAAATGATTTGCTGTTAAGGAAGATGTTACACTGGCTTCTGTCACAACATGCTGCATCTATCCTGACTTCAGCTTTAAAATGTAATTCTAATGCAGCAGCTCTTCCAGGTGATTTTCCTCCTGGTTTAAATCTTCATTAGCTCTACCCCTGGTGCTCACTTAACACCAAAAGCATCACATTAAGAAAGCTTAAAGAAGCCATATTTATCACATTTTCTTCTGTCTATAAAACATTTAATCTTCAACAAATGGTGCTTTTCTAATCCATTTCTTACATTCCTTGAGATGCATGGCTCATCTCTCAGACATAGTTCTCATTGTGTTCTGAACTGGATTACTTAAGGAGCACTGATTAAACCCTAAAAGCCTTTATTGGCATACTATAATTCCTGCTACACTCAGAAGTTTTATTTTCTTCCTGGGCACTTTGGGTAATCCCAATGGCAGAAAGGGTTATTGGAAGAAGGATGCATGGCCAAAAACAAGACCAGGGCCCACACATCTCACAGACAGCGGGACCATCTACGGAGGTTCCAGAGTAAAGGTTACATATTAGCAAGAGCTTTTATCAACATTTCTTATCAGAAGAGCTCATAGGTAATCCCGCTGTTATTTTAAAGCTTATTTTCCAGAAAAGAGTGGCAGAAGTGCCTCATTTTTCTGTGTTCCTGGGAAGTAAAGCAATTCAGGGTTTCAAATTTCTTCCTACCTCCTCACCAGGACAATTCGAATCTTTGATCTCTGAGTGGGAAGAATGCAGATTTTATGGCATGACATTTTCTCTAAAGACATGAGTGCTGACTTTCTTTTCAATATTGGCCTGAATCCATTAAACCATACATGAATGCACAATACTAGAAAATTTCCACTGCAGCCTGTTCTGTAGCTCAATCAGTGCAGAAAGATTGAAGTCAACAATTTTTTCTGTTGTGTTTTGGTCAATAAATCTGCTGCTCCAGATTCATTCCTGGTACAACTCCAACGCTGCAATGTGGATAGATGTTGTATTTTTTTCTTTTTCCCTGAATTAAATTGTCTAACCAAAAAGATGACAAATCTTCAAAAGTGCTTGGCTTAAGCAAGGCTGAAAATGTCATTGAACAAAGACAAATTGAAGAATTTTCATTTAAAATTTACTGCAGGTTTGCTGACAACTGATTGTTACGTCTACCTATTCCAAGTTAAGACAATAATCATAAATCAAAGTGAAAGACAAGATAAGTTAAATAAAACACTTAGAAACGTTTATTTTTATAGATACACCTTCCAGAGCTTCTAGGCAATGCATGGACTGTTGACAACTGCATGATGACTTGGGCAGATGAAGGAATGGCAATGGGAACTGCACGAGTGCAGTCTGTTTTATTACTGCATTGCCTGTGGCTTCAAGACCCAGGCAGAGCCAGCTGGAGTGGGCAGGCAAATTTACAGATGTTAACACATGCTTTGGGCGTTTTCTTTCACCCAAGTCAGGGATATCATCTACAGTCTTCTAAGGGCTGAAAGACAAAACCTACCGGAGGATCCAGTGTACCGTTTAATAACCTATGAGGTTGTGCTTTACAAAGTATACTCTGATTTTTTTTGTTGTTCTTTGTTTAGTTGGTTGGTCGTTTTTGTTTTGTGGTTTTTGTTTTCATGAAAAGATACGAAAACCACTGTCTGCGTTGCCGAAGGGACTCAACCCGGTGGGGCTGTCACCACTAGGTGGCAGGAACCTGATGCAGCAGAAAACGTCTCAAAAGATGCTGAGCAGCTGCCATGCAGTGAGTGAAAAGAGTACCACCGCCCTACCACCAGGCTAACCATCAGCACAGGACTCAGCACAGGAGTCATTCTGGTTTGCAGAACACTCTTCTGAGTAATGGGGGAAGGAGGATGCGTTTGGAACAGAACCCCCATGTCGCCTCCTCTCCCCAGGCAAAATGAAAATCCATTGCTAATAAGTAAGGGTTTATTCTCTAATTCTGTATTTATATATTTTAAAGTATTTAAAGCACACTTTTTTCCCCACTTGGAGCTTCAGTGATGTGGACACCTAGGACCATATCATAAAAATAAGGTTAGCTGGCTGCCATTGTGGTCCCATTCCCTTTGGCTTTGGCCACACAGCTCACTCAGTACAACCTCGTGTTTAGGCCCCAAGGTTTAAAGTGAAATATCTCAGCAGTGCTTTGCCTCCGGGTCAGCTGCACTGCAGCTCTGGGGGGAGCTGCTCTCATGCTGTCCTCTGAGCAGAACCTAGTCAATCTAGAAGACTCCAAATTATGGCTCTCTAAATAGGTCTTAGAGATCCCAAGATAATTCCAGTTAAAACAAGTGATCCTCAAGATTTCTTTAGGGCTATGCACGCTCATATGCTGCTGATTTCTTACGCAGATTTGCTAGTACCTAATCTGTTCCTTTAAGCAGCATTTCTAGGTAAATATGATAATTGATCTCTCTTGAAAAACAGGAAAGCTGGCCTTGCTATTTATGACAAAGGAGACTAAGAGCTACAGAATTACATTTTGGTTAGGTTTGCAAGTCTTGATTAAGCTTCTGTAACAATTTATTTCTACATTATAGATGTATAAGGCACTTTAAAGAGAGAGGATATCTGCTTTAAATGCGGTATCATATATGCAGAAGGCACTCAAAATAAAGAAAATGGAAGGTCCTTGTACTAAAGCACCTATGCTTTAAATGAGATTAAGTGCAGGATAAGATGACAATAAACAAAGGGCTGGATGAAAAGCTGGCAGTGGTGAACAGTCAGACTTAATAATATGACCCTATCTTATTTCCTCCTCAGATTTTTTTAATACAGTAAATTTATTGTAATAGGATTTCTGGACAGCATCCACTTGAAAGCCTGCACAGAGGTTAGCAAGAGAAGATTGAAAAAAAATTGAGGCATGTCAAAAGATTTTAAGGAAGTCTGAGACTGCAGGAAGAAAAAAAGATCAGAGACTATTCCTTTAAAAATAGGTTTAACAATTCCCATTTCTTACACAGACAGCAGACTTTAATATATTATTCTAAGTTCCTGAGTCATTTGTGTCAAGTGTGAATTTGGTTTGGTTTCCTGGAAGTGTGATGCTACACCCAGACATTACAGTCACGGAGGTTATGCACATGAAGCCAGTCAGAAACTGCGGGGGTAAGAAAGAGTTCCTTACAGGAAACTTGATTTTTTTGGCAGAAAACAAAGTAAGCTCTCAATTCTGGCCAATGAGGTAAGAAAGGGGGGAAATACTCTTTTATATATAACATAGAGGAAAGCAATCTATTTCTGAGAAAACCTTCATTTTGCTACAACCTGAGGTTTCATTAGCACAAATTTCAGTCATCAATTCTCTAACATTCCTGAGGCATTTTGTGTATTCTCACACTGCAAGTCCCTTGCCTGAGAAGAACTACAATTTACATGCAGTTGTCAATTATATGCCATTTAGCAACAGATTTGTTGTGGACATTTAGAAACCCTGAAGCTTGAAGCTTGCACAGAGCAGGAACTTGATCAAGGGCCTTTGCTTCTAGCAGGCTTTCAGCTCAAGCAGAGATGTTTCACTATCCTATTCCCATGTCTGTGGAGCAGAGCTTGGTCTCACCCTATTTCCCATTGGAAGTACCCAGCCTTTGTGAGGCACCCAGCTTCCCATGTCCCACGGCAGTGACAGAGGCACAGCTGATGCAGGAAACAGCCCAGGGAGCAGACTTTGAAACAGTACCTGCAGAGTGAATTGCTGCAACTCAGTATTTACCAAATAAATTTTAAAAAGAAAAAAAGAAAGAGCCTGCCAGTTCACGTCAGGGATGCACAATCAAAATCTGCAAATTCAAAACATCCAATATTAACATTCTTCCTTTTTAAAGAGGGGTGGCAATTTGGGCTGTTTCACAGACAATTGGTGTGTGCTATTTTTGAGATCAAAAGAAAGACAAAGGCACTCATTGCATCCAGACCCTGGAAAGTGCAGCCCTGGACTTCCTCATAAAAATCTGCTTTTCCCCTTTCCAGCCCCACCCTTCACATGCCCCAACCCAGTGTGCACAAAGATACAGCATTTCTTTTCTGCTCAGCTCTCCTGAGCAAAATGGCATGTTTGTTAGTGTTGGTCCTATTAGATTTGGATCTGTGTCAAAGGAACTCATTTTGACCAAGTCTTCCTAGGACAATCACTGGCCTTATTAGATATTTTTGTCTGTTACAGCTAAAAGTCTGTCTAGAGATCAGCAACTGGAAATCTGCTGTCCTAGAAGAAGCAGTAGGATCATTAGTATTTTATGTTCCTGAAAGAAAGTCCTTTCTTAGGTCAAAATGTTGCATGATAGTGCTGTTCAAGATGCTACACCAAAAATCTGTAGTCATTTCCATTAACTGCGAATGCGCTGGATCAATATTCAAACACAGTAATTTTTTCTCTGTGATACCACCAGGCATCTAAAAACTGTCTCTAAAACATGGGTGGTTAATGTGAAACAGGCATTTTTAAATAGATCAGCTGGCCCACCCATGATTATAAGCCTGAACATAAGGCAGCATGTTTTACAAGGTCAATTCCAATTAAAGCTCCTCTCCCAACCCAAATATCTTTAATCTCCAAAGACTACTTGTATGCATCATTTCACTTATGCAAGTCTGTTTTGTGATTACTTCCAATTACTTCCCTGCCCACGTAGCTTTCTCACCCTCATCCGTCACGGTTACGAGTACACACGTAGGGATGTAAGTGGCCCTAGCGTACTACAGCTGCTCTCCTCAGGTGCTCCTGTGTAGGGCAGCCTTCACGGTGTGATTTAATACTTGAGAACAAGCAGGCATGTGGGGGAAGGGGAAAGAACTGCTCAGACGATGATGCTTAGTAGATCATGTTCCTGCTATTTTAGTTACTAGTTTCACTTTTTCTCTCTTCAGTATATTCACAAGCATGAAGTTGCAGAGTTACTAAAAAGAGCATAGGAGAGGGGTTTTTGATAGTAAAAATAGAATGAGATTTTAGTCTTAAACATGGATTAGTGTCAAAACTCCTGATCTATACTGGAGGAAGGCTCATATGTCAAGGGAAGATCTTGATCTTAATTCTCTGCATGGAAATCTGAAGTAGCTGCCCACATTGTCAAATGTTTTGTTGGAAACCTCATTGAGAGCATAGGGTAAATCAAAGTGCTCAGTCCAGGACTAAGAATGGAAATTTGTCCCAGCCCATTTTAATTTAAAAATATGTTTTAAAAAAGTTAATAGTGCAAAGGTCAATCAGGACACAGACCACTGTGGTATTTGAACAGAGAAGGCGTCTGTCTCCAAGCTCTACCACAATATACTGATCTCTTTCTTACTTTTCAACAGGCATAAGAAACGATGGGCTTCTGCCATTGTTCTATGCCAGGAAAGGGGAGTGATTCCATCCGATTCAATCTCTGAATGCTTTGCATCAGCCCCATAGGACAAAGGAAGGTGGGTACAAAGACAGCCAGTCTCCTGACCTGACTGCCCTCTCTCTGGGGAGCTCTCATCCAGCACCAAGCTGCCACGTACCCCTTGGTACGTCAGAAGAGGAAAGGCGGGGAGGGACATGACCAAGCCTGTGATGCTCCCATCCCATCTGTCATCCAGTCCAGTGGGACACTCACTCCTCAGGAGAGCAGAGCAGCCTTCGGGCTATAACTGGCTTGTCTGAGACATCCCTGCTCAGCTCGGGTGTGCCCAAAAATCAGACCCAGTGGAGCTACCCCAGGATGCATGAGAGCAAATTATGGCCCTGGCTCTTAAGTTTCATTGTTTTGTGTCGGTGATGCAATGTGACTAATTTGTTAGGAATAATAGTGCTGCACTCAAATATGCCCCTCTCAGACATAGATTCCTTGCAGGCTCATTAAGGGTAACCATTTTAGAAAAACAAATGCAATTTGCCTTAGTTCCTGAGAGCAAAATGACTTTCAAGTAACAGATACTCCTTTCAAACTATACCACCTTGCTGGCATATTACATGTAAGTACTAGGTGGCACCATGCCTCATTTGAATGGTGCTTTTGGACATGCCATTTAAACACCACCTAAAAAAAAATCTAAAAAAATCTAAAAACATATTTTATAACAAAATGGTCTCCTTTTAACAGACATTCCCTACTGAGGCCTGGAGTTTGCTGGTGTGGGACTGTCAATGCAGTACTATAGAAATAATTGGTGTTTGTGTGTGCTCCCAGTTGGGATTGGGGGTGAGTTATGAAATTCCTCACCTATTTCTCTCTGATTATTGTGTCAAGTGTGTGAATTTCTGGAAAACTTTTCTTTCATTGGCACAGAAAGATGAGAAGACCTCTGTTAGTTCACCTCACCCAAAACACAAGAGGCTAGAAATGTTTTACCTGTATGTGTCCTCCTACAGGTTCAGTCTCCATGATTTTTACAGGTATACAAATCTATCCCTAAGTGTTAAGCATGGGTTTCCTAGGAAAGCTGGTGACTGGAAGAACATGAATAAGAGTGTCATAAAATGGTAAATGTTCTGGAACAATATTCACTTCAAGATAGAAGGAATTCCTTTGAATATGGAAATGGTTTTGGGGATGCCTGAGAAATTGATCTGAAAATTCTGCCCCACTGCTTCCCATCATTTTTCAACTGGAAAATTTTGTAAGGTCATATTAAAAAACAAGAGGTACAAGGAAAGATACTTTTCTAATTTGGTATATTTA
Organism: Cyanistes caeruleus; assembly: GCF_971803275.1. Lineage (NCBI taxonomy): Eukaryota > Metazoa > Chordata > Aves > Passeriformes > Paridae > Cyanistes > Cyanistes caeruleus. Next base: position 47,841,716 of record NC_141704.1, on the reverse strand, counting down.
CTACATATGCTTGCACAATTAATTTAGATTTTGAAGATAAAAAAGAACAAGTATGTACATTTTAATGAGACAGTACAGCATATATTTATCATCAAAATTTGCTGCATTGAGTATATTTTTTATACTGCTTACAGAACATCTCCAAAGCATGTCTGATCTCTGCTGGAATTCCTACAATGAGTAAATGAGCAGGCAAAGTATACCTGAGGTCTTATCCCCAAAAACACGCTTGTTTGGAGATCATGTCTGTGCTTACTTTCTGCAGGAGCTGCCCATGGCCTGAGAAGTCAGTAGTTACACTTGTCATGACTAAGGTAGACCTTTGGAGCAGATGTTTGTATTGATCTGATTTCGAGGACACACATCACTGTAGTGTCCAAGTCACCTTAGGCAGCATATTTCAGGACTATGCATAAAGAATATTGATTTTCGGATGCCTGCTTCTAAATGGAGAAAACGCAACATCTGCATCTTTCTTCTCCCTGAACTTGCACCTGGTATTTCTAATTCCTTCCATGCAGACTGGCTATAAAGCACTTATATCATTCCCTCTGCATGTTTCTAGTACTTGAGCCCACAGAAGTCAGCAGCCCGATCTTCATGTGCACAAGATCAAACTTAAAGATGTAGATTAAGACCAAGGTGAAGGAGATAATTGTACACTACTTCTGCTTCACACTTTCATACTGAAAGTCCCTTTCTGCTAGTAAACTGTGTAGAGAATATTGTCTAGATAAAAATACTTTGGAAGAAGCCATGCTGTTGCAAAAGATCGAACAGAAAGTATCTGTACCTCACACATTACCCCTACAAGCTCATTCCTGATTCCCTGATAAGGAAGTGGAGCATCATCATAGAAACAGAAAACAGAGTGAAAAAACTAACGGTCGTGTGAGAAGAAAGAAAATGTATCACAGGCTAATCACTTAGATCTCAAGGCAGAAACAAAGATTTATGCTGTTATTGTGTCCTTTGTCACCTTGAACACTGGTATTCAAGAAGGTCTACCTGAAAATTATTTTCTTTACACATTTTTGTAGGTGCAGCTGGCAAACATGACCACCGTACAAGCTCAGGTTTAAATTAGCAGTAAGTTGTGGTGTGGAGGCTGTAGTGTGGTGGTGACCAGTGACACTTGTGAATTAAGATGGCCACTGCAAGGGGTGAACATTGCTCATGTGACACACTTTGCTCTGCTTCTTTGAGCAGCATAGGAATGGCCAGACTAAATAAAGTTCAAAGAATGGGCCCTCTTTATGCAGAGGCACATAGCATATTTAAATGTGCACCTCGAATTTTTATCCAGACTGCTCATCTAAGATGTGCTGATGAATACAAGGTACTTGCATTAAAATCTTCACCTTATTGACAAATAATAGGTTATTTTAAAAGACTTGCAATTGTAACACTTTAGTTAGATGATGTATGATGGTTAGGTGATTATGGAGAGAGAGAGTCTTTATACCAGTTGATTGGTTATGTTCTCTATTAGTGTAGGAAACCCATCCACTATACTTTAGCAAGACATATAGAAGGTTTTAAAAGTGCCTTTGGCATTGGGACCTAATATGAAATATATTGCAACATAAAGTTCTTTCATAAAATCTAGCCCAGTTTATCACAGGGACATCAGGAAATCAGCAGAGATTAATTTTGTGAGCAAAAGGTGCAGAATTTGGCCCAGCTTTTGATTGCCTGAATGGATCTATGCTATTGCTGCTGCACTTATTTCTGTTTGTGACTAAAATGCAAGTTGCCTCCTATGGGAACTTGAATTGTGCCCTTATTATATACATGTGTTGAAAAAAGCATTGATGTACGATAGGAGCCAGTATAAAACTACCAGGGGAAGGCTATTAAGACATATACACGCTAAACTCATTAAGTAAATTTATCTTTATGTTATTTTTAGTAATAGTCCAGACAACTGTGTATCGCCATTACGTATCCCTAAGCTTCCAAAAAAATTTTAAAATGCTTAAATTATCAAATTATTTGTCTTTCAAAAACAAAGTAAGTTTCATTGACAATCTAACACAACTCTGAGGGGCCATGGAGGCTGCCTCTGTGGCTCAGTGGCTGTAGCAGTAAGACCCACACCAAATCGCACCTTCAGGCTGCATATCCTGCCTGCCCAGCTGAGTGCCCTTAATTAAGGCAGAGTTACTCTGTGTTTAAGGAAACCTCTGCAGCAGAGGAAGCAGTGCAATAAAATAAGTCGAAACCTGGTGTGTTGCTGGTCTCCAGCAGAGGATGTGTGGAGTCAAGCATCCTCAGGCAGCGGAAGACATCCAGCCTGGGTTCACCACATCTTAGGAATGTTTCTCTTCAGGAGAAAGAAAGGAAGCAGAGATGTGGCAGCAAGAAATCCTGAGCAGAGATGTATGTACTACAGCATCCCTTAGGAGGACAGGCTCCCTGCTTGCAGTAGCTTCTATAGGTCCCCTGGCCAGGTACCTCATTGTCCCTCATCCCCATGAAATGCCATGGCTTGGAGCTGTGACTCCAGAAGGTGACAGCTGATAACTTAAGAAGCATTTCATCTTGGCCTCTAGCAGGGATTTTTCCATACTGCAGTGAAAGTCAAAACTCAATTTGAATGAGAACACCATTAATACCTACTCAGACCTCCCAGCCAAACAAAGTCCTCTGCACCAGTGCTTGCTCCACTCTGGCATCACACTTCCACAGTCATCTTCCCCACCACCTGAGTGTGCAGCACCCTCAGGTTCCCAGCTAACCATCATCTTCCAGCACCCTTTCCTCTCCTCAAATCCTGTTCAACATGACATTAAAAAGCAACAAAGGTAAGAGCACCCTGACTGATTATTTATCCCACTGGATCTTTTCACTTGGAAAACAATGAGATACTGACTGTGGATGGGGAAACTGGGACCTGCTGGGTGAGTTACACAGCAATTATATCTATTTCAGGATAATTCAGGTACACCTCATTACCCCTGGTGTATCATTGATTTTACTGCAATTAAATCCTGGAGGTTTCAGGCTTGGCTGAAATGTCAAATATCAATTAAAACAAAAAATTATCTCAGACATTCACAAAACGGATGCTTCCTGGACATGCTTTAGCAGCACTTCTGCCCTCCCCTGCTTTTTGATCACCAGCTCCAATGAACATCAAACTGAAATCTGCCCCTCATGGTATAAAAGTGTCATCCAAAATGGCTGCAAATCACTAATGCTTCAGTCTTACCCGCTAAATTTATACACATTCACTGTACATAAGGAGAGATAGGCTGTGCCAGCGCAAGTCAAGGACAGCATGCTAGGTAAAATTATAGTACGTAATAGGAGATTCTTCTCAGGAGCCAGACAAGTTTTGACACAGAGAAAAAAAGTAAGGTAGTGAATTTCTGTCCCTCCTTACTAGAGCTGGTGTCTCTCTGAGCTCTGTGAACCAGTTGTGTTGACTGGGGTTTGTCTGTGGACTTAATGCAAAAGGCCATGCTGTCTGATGCTAAAAGCCAGGCTCTGGGCTGGAAGATCCCATAATCCTATTCTTACCTCCCTGTCCTGTGTTGGGTGAGCATGTCACCCAGACCCATCACTGGGAACTAGATCCATTTGTTGTGTTAACTTACCCAAGAAGAGCTCAGTACACCAATACCGCTGCCATGCTCACACAGGGGAATCTGTTTGTTTCCAGTGCACAGGTGCAATCCATAATCCATATCCTAGGAACAGCTTCTCTCCCTTCTTCTGCTCCTGCAAGGGAGAAAGAAGCAGTATTTTCACAAAGACCATGTTAAACATCACTGATGAGGCTTGAGAGATCTAGAGGGTGAACATTTAAAATACTCATGTGCTCATTTTGTTAGACACTGTTTGAAAACCAATAGTTTACTAGCTGTGTTTGTTGTTTCCTCATTTAATTAGGGGCTTAGATCAACGTTCCAGTATCAACAGAGCCAGCAAATATTTAAATTAGATTGGCATGCTTATTTCTTCATTGCTTTGCTATAGGGGGATAAGACCCTTAAGTGTCTGTCTTTCAATTTAATATTTTATAACAAAGCAAAAGAGTCAAGTTATTTCAATTGTCCATGTGTGTGTTGAAAAGAGGGATGGTAGAAAGCAAAGCAACAGGAGGCTAAAACACCTTGTCTCTGCACTATATGGGAACACATCTGGATTATAGCAAATTGATGTCCTTGGCAAAATACAGCACAGAGTTCCCTGAGGCTTCCTCTGCTCCCCCAAGGACCTGTGGTGTCTCCAGTGCTACACAGAGCTGCACTGACAGGGCAGTTTTCTCTGGAAGGCAGAGACTTACCTACCACCCACTTCTGGCACCGTGCAACAACCATGCACCCATCCAACAGCATTTTCCTGGGCCAGGGTAGAGTGGCCTGAGATGTCATTCTTCTCCAGCAACACCCTCCAGCAGTAGTGTAGTTACTCTTGGCTTTGAGAGCTTGCACTCTAACTTGCCTTGGGCTAATCTTCCGGGTGCCAGTGGGCTCAGGCGTCATTGCATCCACTATGCACTCATTGCCCTTCACGGATTTCCCTTCTGACCATGAGATCTAGAGATATGTGTGAGCTGCTGTTCAGACACAGTCATGCAGCTCCCAGACAGAGAGTCAGATTTAGACCCAGCAGAGTCACCACATCCAGCATGGGGGCAGTTGGGAGCTTTTGCTACGGATCCATTTCACAGAGGGTGAGATGTACCCCAGCTATGAACAGAAAGTAGAGGTAGCAGCACTGGCAGACCCATGCAAAGCTGGGCTTCCTTCCTTCATTTCAGCATCCCCTTGGCACACAGAAAGATTGGGAATGGAAGACTGCTTCAGATGTGAAGCATCCATTTGTATTTAATAGCTAGCATTGATTTCCAATTTCATGTCTGCTGAACAGTAGCCATTGGCCACATTAAAATTCATCATCATCTTCACTGCACCTTCCAATTCAGGCTCTACCACCACCCTTAATGAATCAATCCATGTCAGCATACAATGTATATTTTTTTTAACTATCCTCATGAAGTTAAAACAGCTGGGGTCTGAATAGCCTGATTTTAGTTTTTGGGGCTAGGAAGACTTTAATATAAAACAAACAGTTCAATGACATGTTCAACCTGTATTGAAAAACTTGGTATTGGACTACTCTCTGTCCTTAAATCACACGTGTTCAATGCATGATAATAGTATTTATCCATCATCATGAAGCTTTACTGCTCCTTAAAGCAACATGGAAAACGCTGATCATCTGTGTTATTCTTTGCCAGTGTTTAGGTGCAGCTCTCTGCATGGGTCCCCCTTTAGCCACACCATGAGCACGCACCAGCACAATCTGCCCAGGAGCTGGGTGTTTTGGAAGGATGAAGGGATGTCAGGTTTATTCATTCAGGAAAAGGCACAAATCTTCATTGCAAAGGATTGTGAAGGACTCTGACAACTGACAGCAGCAAATTCACTTGGTTGCTTGGTGCCACGTGTAAATGAGGGTTTTTTGTTTGCACAAGGGCAGCTCTGCTTATATCATGTTCTCCTTCAAGAGATTAATTCTTCCTAGACTTAATGTTAACACAGTGAGTCCAGAGATACTACTCATCAATTAAAAATTCAATAAAAATAAGCAGTCATTACCATAATCCTTCAGACTGGGAAACATGAGGTCAAGAGTTGTACCATCCTGGCCTGTGACAAAAGACCCAAAGACTGCCAGCTGTGGTGTTAATTGATTGGTGTCATTTATAAGTAATCTAAAAATCCTGAATAATTTATTTTGCAGTGGCATGTGCTGAAAATACACAACTGCACAGATATTTGCACAGCTTAGAAGAAATAGTGCTAAACAGGGTGTAAAGGCAAAGATTAAGATTCAGTGATCTCCTTAGGAGCACTTTATCATATGCTCTGCTCTCCAGAGCTTTTTTTTTACAGCAGAAGTATATAGATCTGATAATAGGAATGTATAGACCTGGGTGGTCAACACATCCAGGCTCGATATTCTCTTTCACAGCAGACTAATGAGCTTTAAAAGCGAGGAAGGTAGAAGCCAAGCAGGAAATACGCAGTGCTGAGGACAGCCCTGCCGAACCACAATAAAAAATTGACTGCTGTGTTTCCACAACAAGGATGCTGATGATGGGAAAAGTCTAATGATTTAATCTCTTGCCTGCCAAAATGGGATAAAAATTCTTGCCGTTGACTGAGCAGGTTTTCCAGGGGTCACCTCACGGGGAGTGACTCTCATCAACCCACACTGTTTTTACAACTGCATGAAAAGCCTCAGCTGACACACTTTGAAATCAAGAGGAACCACCCCAGAGAGCCCAAAGGACTGAAGAGGCTGGCAGCCAAAGCCAAATTTCTTCCCTTATGGATGCACAACTGAAAAGTTCCTGTGAGCTCTTATTTGCTTAGGCAAAGCTGCCACTAAAGTCAAAGGCTGACAACCTGGGTCTGTTTCAAGTCCACATCACCCCTCTCCCAGGATGAATCCCACCCCCACAGGCCAAACCCTGCTCCTTTTCATTTCTCTCTTAGGCTTGTCCCTAAATTCCATTTTGCTCAAATGATTAACTGCATTTCTGGGAGTTGCTTTGAAAAACTATGTATATGCACTGTAACTGAACCCTAATCCCGTGCATGTTTGCAAAAGAACGTGGAACTCAACCCCAAAACACTCATGATGAAAGGATGGGGTCCTTACAACATCATTTCTGTGCTGTTGTATCAAATTTTTAAAGTAGAGAATTGTATTCTTGAAACCAGATTCATGTGGCTAGCTTAAAACTGCATTCGTACAAGACATTTGTATTTTAACAAGTGTGGCAGGGCGGGGGATTTCTTTCTGAACGTAAGCTTTTGAAGTGAAGTGATCATGCGGAAATCCTAACTTTAATTTCACAAAGTTTTTGGTTCTTCAATCTGGTCTTGGAACGGAGCCTAAGAATACAACCAAATATAGCTAAATGCCTCAGAAACTAGAATGGCAGGGAAAAAGGCACACAAACTTTTATTTTAAAACTCTTTTTTTTCCCCTTCCTCCTGACTTTGACCCTGTTTTGGGACCCAGAGGGTGAACCTACTAACCCTGAGTACGATGAGCTCTGCCATCTCCATGGGACTTTTCCATCTGCATTGCATTTTGAGAGCTATGCTTGTTTGAGGGGAGTGCCAACTGCAGGCAGCAAATCCCATCTCGCTCCAGAGAAGTCAACAGAGAGCTCTCCCTGACTTCAGTCAATGCTGGATAGCATCCAAAGAGAGTGAGGGCAGCAGGGAATAAACTTGTTATCATTATTCATGTTGGTTGTGTAAACAGTGCTCACTTGTGACTGAGAAATATGTGACTTTTTCCTATCATTTTAAGAAAAAAAAAATACATTACCAAGAAAATAATCATTACTGCAGACTGCTCATTTTTTCCATTGCTCTGCATGTAAGAGCACGCATTGGTACAAATACAACTGATCTGGTTAAGTGTTTTAATACACCGGGGAGTAAATTGTTTGGGATGAAAGAAATTCATTATCCCCAGTTTGCAGGGCTGAAAGTCTGGCTGTTTTTATGTTACTGCTGGGTAAAAAATTTGAAAGTGCATGCTGTGGCAAGCTGAATATGTCTTTAGATTCTAGTCTAGTACACTAAGCATATTAATTAGATTACTGTTCATTCTTTCAGTAGTGCTGAATCCCCAACATGGCTAGTAGGATAACTAAAGGTAATCAGCCAAAGAACAGCCAATTTTCCCTAGATTATTTTTCCATTAATTTAATTCACAAGGGGAAAAATTCGTGGTTTCCTCCTAGGATAGGGATGGGCAAAACATAAGTGGTAAAGACAGAATATCTCAAGAGGTCACAGGTGAACCCAAGAGCTAATGTATTTGCACAGGAGGGAGGGGAGTGTCTCAGGCTGTGGACTGCAGCAGTGTGTGTGCTCCCACTCCAGGCAATGCAGGTTAGACCCTCTCCTCCCCCTGCAAACTGAGGGCTCCTGTGCAGAGCAAACATTTAGTGTTTGGACAAGAGATTCTGCGATAAAATTAAAGAACCTTCTCAACTAGGTTTTCACATCAGCCTTTTTCTATGGGACCTTTATTTTTGTCCATACTACCCTCCAACTTGTGCATGGTAAAGGAGGGAGAGACATATATATTTACTTACTTAATTGTTTGTATTTCATCCTAACTTTGGCAAAGCATCACGATTCAAAAAGCTCAACTTGCAGTATCTGAAGCAATTCCTCTTCATGAATATCATGGGAGTAACCTCTCAGGAAAATTAAATGTTTCCCACCTGGGCTTTTGTATGTGGCTTCTGCCAGATCCCCCTTTGAGCCCTGAGGTCAAGACATTGAAGAGAAATCATTTCCAGTTCATTTCAAAGCTTTGTGGGCCAGGATGGCCCATGGTTAAGCACACAGCTCTTTTTATAAAGTTAGGTTTGCAAGTACTCAGTTAGTTGGCTTCAAAAGAAATTAACTTCTAAGATTTTTTTATTTTTTTTCCTAATAGCCCCAGTCTGTCTTTTTTAGAAAATACTGCTAGAATATATGGTTGTAAAGCTATGTCATTGCTGTGCACAGCTTGCAGTAGATGAGATGAGATAGAACTGTAGAATTCCTGTATAAGGTTTTTGACTGCCTTGGAAAAATTGTATCCCCATCAATAAAGACCCAACATAAAAGTTCCTTCCAGCTTTCTGCCTTGTCCTCTGCCAAAATTGGCCATCTCTGCAGCAGAGGTGGTTGGGAGCCCATACCTGCACTGCAGTGCTCAGAGCTGAGGCAGCAGGGAGGGAGCTCACCCAGTGCTGATTGCAGCTGACAGCAGCCCTGGGGGGCTCACGGTGGCTACGAGGAGTGGGAAAAAGGGAACTGAGCCAGGAACAGGATCCCATTGCAAGGCAGGGCCGGCTGCTCAACCAGCACAAGTCACCTCTCCCCGCTGCCAGCATCAGTTCTGCACTGGAGGGAACTGCGCTCACAGCTGAGAGGTGCCTGCACCTCAGCTGCCCCAGTTTGCTGGCTGCCGTGTAACAAAAACAGCAGATGAAGATAAATTAGCAGCATCACATCCACAGAGGAACTCACAGCACCAGCCCACCTTTCTCTCCTTCCCAGGATGCCATCCTGCCTGGTTCCCGAGGCTCACCCAGGAGCAAAACTAAAATTAAGCACCCTTCAGAGGCAGCCCACAGATACCATTTTCTGTTTAGGAAAACCTGCCTTTCATAATGAACTCAGTGATGCTGCCAGAGCTCAGCATGTCCCTGAGTCAAGCCCTTTGCTGCACCACAGCAGAGCTCATGCAGGTTTGTTATCCCTGCAGCTAAAGGCACCTTGGCAAAGATGCTGCAGGGGACGAGGTCACCACGCATTTGTGGCACTTGTACAGCCTCAGTTACTGCCCACCCTGTGCTGGGCTGCACATTCATGTGGGGGGTTGAGACCTTGTCACTGGGACCAAGGAGTGGACAGAGAGTGGGACTCCCATCAGTATTTGAGCCTCACTCCTCTTTCACTCCCAACTGAAGGGGCTGGTTTGCACTTGCACGGAAAATGATAAAACCGATGAAGTGAAAAGACAATAATTTGGATGTATCTTGTCTCAGTTTTTGGGTACCTGCACAGAGGTGCTGGACTGTGACTGATACTCATGGCCAGGAGCTGGCACTATTCCAGCACACATCAGTGGAAAACTGATGCCTCACAAAGCCTATCTGGGAAAACAGGCAAGTGAACCCAAATTTAGAAACAAAAGTAGGGGCACACAAAGCTAGTGGTGACAGTAAAACTGAAGGACACTGTATCCACTAAGGGCTGCGCTAGTGCTAAGCCTAGGGCTTACAGAGATGAAAATTTTTGTCACTGTCTGTTTCACTAATCCTGATTTGGGGGGTCCTTGGTTAAAATCAAGTGGGAAGCCTAAAAATAAACAGGTGCAGAAGTGTTTCACATATGTGCCTCGGACAGATTCTTCTTTTCAGACCCGTCCCAAGAAACTGGGTTTGGGCAAGCAGGGGTAGAGGAGGAAGGGTGTCCTTTCCCTGCTCATGCAGTGTGTTCTCTAAGCTCTGTTCTTCTGTCTGCTTCCCTGAGCGTACTGAGAAGTGCAGAAACCTCAGTAATTTTGGTGTCCTGACCTGATATCACTGCCAGTTTTATCTCCAGCCCCTTGCTCCAAAGGCTTTGGCATTTGCTATTGCTAAAGGATCACTGTCCTGTCCTCTCCCCGGGTCTGTCCAGGTGGACAGAAGGCTGCAGGATTTTTTCCTGAATGAAGAAAACAATAAGGAGTTGAAAATGCAGTGCCTGGTTGCCCTGTGAGTGCCAGCACTGCCCAGGATGATACCATTTCACACAGGAGAGCTGCATGGCCCTGCTTCAGCCTGGAGCTGCAGCCCTGGCCCTTATCAGGTATTGACTACCTACAAGGACAATAGCACAAGGAATTTTGTTTGCTTAGGTAATGACAGACTTTATTATAGAGCAACTGTACCATACCAAACATGTTTAATAATTAAGCAATGAGATATGACAAGAGGCAAATTCCAGTACAATTTTTACGTGCCTTGGATTACACGATAAGGCCGAAGGCCAAGGAATTTTAAACAGATGCTCAAACTATTTTGCATTTGAATCACCTATTCTGTCTACTTTTCCTCACTCTTTAGCACAGTGGTGCTATTCTGTCATAAATATTGTAAGCATTAAATTTCTTATGGTCTGAGACCTTGGAATCTATTCTCCAAGTGATGTATGTGTATCGCTGGCATGCAGAACATGGAATGCACCCCTTTGTCCATGATTAAGTCTGGAATTGATTTTCAGACCACAGTTAACAGGTCTGAAAAATAGGTTTGCTGATGGAATTGCTGACAGATTAACTGTGTCGATGCAAGGGAACATCAACTCAGTGCCATGGTTCCTAACTCTCAAATATTTTTCCTTATGCCTTAAAAACGAAGAGGAGAACTTGAGATTTTGAGACAATGCTTGTTCTTATGTGCTAAATTTGATAAGAGTTCTGTTTACTTCACATTTGTCTCTCCCCTTTAGAATTTGAACACATAATTATGAAATGCAATAATTTCCACAGAAACAGCACACTAATGCAGCATCAATTCTGAGACTTTAATCCTATAAAATCAAGCAAAGAAAGACTGAAGATTCTCACAATAGATTTACAACAAGCTCTTTGTGGTGTATTTTGCAAGGACTTTCTTTATGCAGAGAACATAATACTGGGTAGTGTGACGTGCTGTACAGCAAATATTTGTTTTTGAGATAAGCATGGAGGCTTGAAACGTGCAATGAGCTAATTGAAATAAATAAGGCTGAGCTGGAATTCAGGGCCAGATGTGCACGGCAGCAACGGAGAAGCTGCCCAGCTGCTTTGTCCCTCCTTCTTTAAAGATCAATCTTCTGGTGGGCAAGATACTGTAGCTTTGGGCTGCTGACCCCTCCCCACTTCTGGTTTAGGTAACCCATAACTGCAGGAATAACATAAGCCATTCCTGACATTAATAGGTTTACTAGTATTTAAGACAGTGTGTACTTCATCAGGACAATTAAAAGTAGAATCATTCTCTTTGGTATGGCCAGAGTATGTTGTTCAGAGGAAAAAGTTAAAGCTTAAAAACTAAATGTTGAATATTCTGCAATGTAGTCATATATGTCTGTAATGTTCATTAGAGATACCAAAATGTAATTGTGATTCCTGCCCTCAAAAGCTGCTGCTTCAGCAGAAACCTGAAGTTTGGAGTGCACTGGAAACCCTTAGGAGGAGACAACCGCATCTCAAGGCAGAGAGCCATCATGCAAGGACTAACTGTGGCCATGTGGGAGGGCGGCTGGACACAGACCAAGCTGGATGGCCACCGAGTGCCACCCCTGCACTGCTTTTAAACTCAGCATAGATGAAGGTCTGATTACAATACAGAGAGGCAGGGGTGAGGAAAGAAGGCATCAGTTATGATGTGATCATCTGACTGTGTGGTTAGGTATTTGCAGATCTTCCTGTGTGCTCAGCCAGCTGTGTGTGTGTAACATCTGGAGCTGGGAGGGAGAGTACAGCTGGGACACGATCCTTCCCTGATTCCTGCAGATAATCGGCTTTTGCCCTGAGGCACTACACTTTGCTAAAATCATCCTCAAATCCAATTTTAAACAGACTGTGAGATCATACTGCAACACTGGCTGGCCAGGACAGCTTACAACTCAAGGTATGATGTGTACCTTGCAATGTATTTCACTGTGAGAGTCAAGAAAGAAGTCACTATATAAAAACAACAACAGACATGTCTTTCCACGTGCCTATTCTTTATCTTATATTTAGATATCTAGACTTTTATCATTTTCTCAAATAAGTAAGAGCTGTTTCAGTGAAGCTTCAGGAAAATGGCTGCATTTTAATACAGTCTAATTGAGTTTTACAGTTATCTCTGAGGATTCCTGGTCATAAAAGCTAATTAAATTATACTGATCTACATAGTCAAGAACCATTCTATTTCTTACCCTTGAAAGAAAAAAAAAAAAAAGAAAGCCAACCAAACTGGAGGCTTATACTCATGAGTAGAATAACTCAGTTTGATTTACTCACTATTACAGGATATATTTAACTTTCTTGAACAAGTAACTGTTCTTACCAGTTTGAAGAATGTTGGTTATGTGATTTCAGATCTCTCATTCTGCAAATGCAGAAAGATCTGTATACTCAATTTACAATTCTACATTCATCTAATAATTCCCAAGAGAAAAGGTTAGAAAAGACAAAAGTAAGTCATCTGAATCTGCATGATAGGTTCTTTATGAAGTAGACTTTTTGCATTTTCTCCTATCTCTTCATTATCTTTTTTTAGGTGTCCATTTTTTATTTTTACCTTTTAGTTCCATGCACCTTGTAAAAGATCCTGATTTATTTGTATTAACAGTTAAAGAGTGTACCAACCCTAATACTGTAAAAAAATTGCTATTTTTCTATCTGAACTCCCGTAATTTTTCCGCATTTACTACCTTTCCAGATTTCCAAGATATTTAAGTACCAACAAACCAGATGAGCATCAAGTAAGATTTTATGAAGCAGGCAATATTTCTGAAAGTCTTAGTAGGAATTTAAAACTATCTTCCAGCACCTTAATACCTTTCAAAACACGGCCTAGGGCAGTAAGCAAAATTCTCCCTTAGAATTATGGCCATTTGCCCTGACAAAAATTGCAGAAACCAGTTCCCCTAGAGTTAGTATCCACATATTTCAACCATTTTATTTAGAGGCCTTCTGACACAATGCACCATAGTGATCTCTGTCTAAATGCCTTAATCTAGCTAAAAGCAACACAGTGCACACTAAAGAATTTTCAAGAATTGCCCATCAGCAGCTCAAACTTCAGCAGCTTGTACCTGTTATGTAGCTGTTCATGTTAGGGGACATGAAATGCTCTAGATACCAGCAGTGAAGTGGCAACAGCCTCATTTTACTTTCTGTTGTGAATTATGAACAGTTCTGACCATCTCTTTCACCTTCTGCCTGTCTGACCCCCCTTTTCTCAACTTCTATGGCTCTAAGTATTTTGGGGACTGCTGTTAACATCTGGTTTGTATCTGAGAATTGCCTGGCAATACAAAGCACAACATTGTCGTTTCCACCACTTCTTACTGCTGACCCACTCTTTTTTTGCAAGAGCAAAGTGTTGCTCCAAGCAACTTTTAAAAACACTCCTAACATGATTTTTAAAAAGCTAATTTACTAAATGTAAAGTAGTAAGAAGACCTCAAGAAACCACAGTGGCACCACAGCCACCTGCTCTAAACTGCTTTTTTTATTCTGAATTACATAAAATTCAGGATTCTGTGCATTGTCTGAGATATTACTGACAAAAACTGACATTTCCAGATGCAAGAGGTCCCTGTTTACAGAGATCCTACCCAGCAATGCTTCCCAGGGCACAGCTGCAGTCAAGCTGGGGAGTTGTGGTCCCACGCTCCTGCCAGGGCTTCCCCAGGATGCTGCTGGACCAGCACCTCCCTGGAGACCAGAGCCTGCCAGGTCTCACCCGGGGACAGGCAGGGCAGGATTTTACCCCAGGCACGGAGCAGGACAGCCAGGGGCAGCTGGGTTCCACCCAGAATCCAGGTCACTGGCACCTTTGTGGTGGAGAAGGGATCAAGGGTAAGCCAGTCTAAAAGACAGGGTCCAGGAGGGTCAAGAGGGTCCATGACTGGGCATTGCTGTGGACCAGCATCACAGCTCAGATGGAAGTCTAAAATGGGCTAAAATGGGGCCATGGGTAAAGATCTGGTCCCTGGAGAGGCAGGGCAGGCTGTTAGTGCACCCACAATGCTTATCATCAGGAAACCTTGCGTACTCTTCTCTCCTTAAGGATCTGGGGCTTTTCCTGTGGTCTTCATGCCTTTCCTGTCTTTCCAGGATTTCTGTAATCTTTCTGTCTTCTTGTCCTTGTAGGGACACAGATGCACGACAGAAGTTATCTCCCACACTGTCCTCTTGCATCAGCACACCCTTGGGCATGCTCACTCCAGCTCCACTGTGACTTCAGTGGGGGTGGAGGTCCCTTCCTTGCCAGATGAGCTGGTGGCTTTTTTTAGGTTTATCCTGGAGGAAAAGCAGCTGATTATGCTCACAAAGTTTAACCCAATCCAGAAAAATATTAGCAGGGGTCAAACAGTCTCAGGTACATGTCTTAGCTGTATTTACCTAACAGCAAGCCCTTCAGATTCTAATAAACAGTAGCATTTCAAGGGTCAGGTTTCAGTAGTGAATTTGTACACATAAATAGAAAGCGTATCAGTTCTTCAAGGGGTCTGGTCATCCAGAACCTCTTTGGTTTTTCCTGGGAAGTCTGACCCCCAGGTTTGTCCTCAGCAGGGCTGGGCTGCAGGTGCTGCTGACAGCCGTAGCAGTGTGCACTGTGCCTCTCAAGTGAATCTGAGATCTGATCAGGCAGGTCAATAAATATGGCTGATATATTTTAATTGACTGGTTTCACAGACCCTTTATGTCCGTGTTCATAGATGGATTGCTAGGGAAGAGATTCACAACTTTCCTTATTAAAAATGTTTGAAGCTGTTTGCCACCAGTTTGCCATAATTCCGAAGGAAACTGATCCAGCTGGACCTTTTTCTTTTTAGCAAAGCTGCTCTTCTCTGTCTGCTTGATCTAAGGGCAGTTATCTTGCATTAGCATGCATGATCTGATAAACAAGGGTGCACAATAAGATTAGAGCCTGTGGTGTTGACAGTAACACGGTCGATCCACAAAAACCTGCACAGTGCATAGTGAGGCCCCAGAGAGTCCATTCCCCACTGGTCACGTTCTGCTTCTAACCTCCCACCCACCCTCACCCACAATATTGTTTCACTGTTGTGTCCTTCCCACAAGGCACCACAGTTTCTGTAACAATTGATTTTTGTGGCTCAAATGCATTTCTGAATGCAAACCAGATTGCAAAAGAACTGCTGAGGCAATGACAGTCTCTGTTTTGGATTCCTCCACAGATATCTTCTAATGCACCCCTGAAAAGAAGGGGAAGTATGCCCTTTTAGCACAAGGGCTGCAATGTAACTAGAAAATTTCATGATCTTTTAGGAAAATGAAAGTTTTACAAGTCTTCAATTTACTGTCTGATTGTACAAATTCTGAGTGACAAGAGAGTACCAGATTTTAAGAAACAGCTCATATTTGGAAACCTCCTTTCCAAAGGAATTGGGATATATTTGTCACTTAAATAGGCTTTAGGAACATAAATGCCATTTAGGGCCTAGTCCTTAGATGCTTCTTGTCAGATAATGGCCTGCCCACAGGCAGGATTTGACACTAAATTAATTAATCCTGAAACTAGGTATGAAAGTGATGGGGAGGATTCTGTGCAGGACAGACCTGCCTCCCGCAATATCCAGGTTGTTACAAGTACATCAAACCATGAGTCATCACTCAGGACCTCAGCAGAGCTTATTAAAATTCTGGTACTGATCATAAGGATGTTTCTATGGGGAGATCTAAATCCAGAAAAAAGATAATTTATATATTGACCACTACCACAGCTGATCTGTGGTGTGCCAGAGAGACAAGAGGCTGCTCATGCCAGGACTGATGCTCTTTGTACCAGACCTTCTTTAGCACATGAGAAAGAAGTTCTGCCTCTCAAAACCCTACACTTTAAAGCTGGGAAAAGACACAGCAGATAGGCAGAAGAGAAGACAAGAGAACAAGTTTAAGGAAGTTTAAGAAAAAAACAAATATTTGTCAGTCTAGTAGGTTTCATGCAAACTTATGGAATTAATATGGAAAAATGAGAGTTTTAAAGGAGAGCTGAAGAGATGCTTCAGGGAGAGCTTCTCTCAAGTGTTTGGGACAGCATGAGACAGAGCATGCAGGCATGTGTTGGAAGAGCTAGCAGGAGGCCATGGGTGTTGGTGCAGTCAAAGACACAAATGGGCTTCCCAGGTCCTGAAGGAGGCGGTTAGGTAGGTGAGCAAAAGCCAGGCTTCTCCCTGACCCCCAGCCAGGCACAGAGGGAAGGTACTGACACAGACACTCCTTTAGAGCATTACAAACACTGTCTGTTAACAACAAAAAGGCCCCCCTTAGTTTTGACCTGCTGTGAGTCAAAAATAGCTATAAAACTGAAATGGAAACAGATGGACAAATAACTGCTGAGGAAAAGGACTCCATAAAAGCAGTATAAACGCAGAGTCTTCCAATGCTGCTAAACAAGCTTTTTCTCTGCCTACAATTCAATAAGAAGGTACTTGATATACCTTCTGATGTTTGTGAAGATTTAACTACAACTTGAGAATTTTATTCCCCCATTTATCCTTTTGTTGTTTGTTGGTACTTCTTTTCACAGACCTTCCTTACCACACTGGATTTTATAACATTCAACAACCACTTCTTGCTTGAGCTGCACTTTTTTTATATCAGTGTAACCACTTTTTGCGTGGTCCCTTGGTGTTTGTTCTCTGCTTTGTTTGGATTAAGAAAGGAGGACTTGCTCTTGCAATCCTACCAATTGCTACTTGAATATTTACCAGTACCTACTTGTAAATTCCTGAAAGTTTTAGTGAGTTTTGCATAATTGTTCTGATTATTATCTCTATTGTCCTTTATAAGGGAAAACTTGTGTCAGAGTCATCACTATTCCACATTCCTCCAGCTCCAGAAACAAGCCTGAAGTCAGGCCAGATAGATGCCTGGATTTGACCCTGTTAGTCTGATTATCCATGTGTTTGCCAGATGTCCAGGTTAAAGCATAGCCCAGATCATGGAAAGTGCAAGTAGGAGGGAACCAGAGTTGCAAGGAAGAGACAACCTTACTGTGTCATGCTAGGGACACCACATTCAGTATGTATTTTCACCTCTCTTGCAGAAACAGAGGTAATCTTCCCCCTGGTACCAAAAAGAGCAAACTGTTTGCTCTAAGGAGCTGCTGTGCAGGGCTGATGTGTTGGCAGGATGTTGTCCTGAGAAAAGTTCTCTTAAAGTTCAGGCACAGATGGATCAAAAAAAATTGACAGCTGTCCTGACTACAGCATTACCATCCACACAAAAAATTGTCAGCACCTTTTTTCTCTTTTTTATAGTCACCTTACAAGACTACGGGAGCATAGAAGCAAAAAAATAATCTCATATTATCATTAAAACTTGTTTCTTCATGACTCTTTTGGACTAAATGAACTCTACCATCTGCACAGTGCAGGGATATTTTTAGCAAATGTAAACTGTAGTGATGGGCCAGAAACATGCAATTTTTTAGTACATTTCAGTCAGAATCTGAATTTTGTGCTATTTGGGTCAACCACATGCAATGTGAGTGTAATAAATCACCTATATCAACAGTGTGTTTGTCCTCTGCTAAAAATCACATTATGTAGGTTAAAGTAGCATAGTTCCTTTTTAAAAAGATTTCCTGATATGTAATTGTGGTGACGTGGCCTTTGGGAGGCAGGGGCAGTGTGGTGGGTCAGGAGGCTGGCTGCCACAAGCTCTGCCCCATTAGTTCACCATCAGTGGGTTGCATGAACTCTCTGGGAAGTGTACATACAAAGGCTCAAAAAGGAAGCCCCCTCTCATCACTCTGTGTCTAAGTATTTATATTTAGCTAACGTTGCTTCAATTACAGGAGACATTTCAAAGGGTAGTATTTAAAAATGGCTCAGTCACTTCATGTTTTTCTTGACCTCTTGACTATACTCCAGCGTATAACCTACAAATATGCAAGGGGAGAAAAAGCATGAGTCAAAAGTAGGTGGTGGCAAGATCCTTCACCATGTTTTAGTCCCTTTATGAAGTGTTGACAACACAGAAAAAAAAAAAATCCACAGAACTGGTAGCAGCAAATACTCCTTTGGGTAAAGCACTGCTGAAGACAGTAGTAAAACCTAGACATTTGTGCCAGTACTGTCCTAGACAAATGCTAGGAAGGGGACTGGTGAGGAGATGAAAAGCAAGTGTGGCTCTCAGTCTTGTTTAAACTGCAGTGTCCTTGAAAAGTCCCATACATGCCACTGAAGGTGTACAAAAAGGTGTACATACAGGCCTATGACATTTACATCATATTTCCTGGAGATCCAGCCCAGTATTTTACCCACAATTTTTGAAAACAGCTGCCATACAATATTGACAAACAGCTGAATTATTTATTTTGAAAAATAAAGAAGAAAATGATCCAGATGGTATTGAAAGGAGACTGTCAGGAAGTCCCAGTCAGGAAGGCTGGGCTATGTCCTGGTTCTGTCTTTAAATGGCTATTTAATTGTATAATTATCTTAACATACATGCACATTGTCATGTCCATCTTTTAAATTATAGTGCTCATCTGCTGATGAAGCTTATATCATTTCCAATAAAGTAATTTAGATACCTGGATAACAGGTGCTCTGAGCATGCATTGTATTATTGCTGGCCCATGTGGTCTGAGGAGATGTTCACTGAAATATTAAACAATAATCTGACTGATCCTTCTTATGACTTCTTGAACTGAGCCATTACCCAAAGTTAGATGTCTTTGCTGATCAGAAAAGAAGCCTTGGAGAAGGTCCTAGGTCTTTCTTTAATTCCCAACATCTTTAAAAGACAGGTGTTTATACTTAAGGATTTACCAAACAAGTCACCATTCTGCTACCTGTGGGTCAAAGAGCAGATTTTTGTGCTAGGCTCTTCTCAGGGCTTGTTCAAGCATTGTTCAAACTTTCAGTCATGTTCTCACCTCCTCTGTCCCTCTGTTGCCAGGCCAGGAGAGAGTCATCATTACTCCCATCTCTAAAACATACTTAACTTTCAAAAGTGTTATCCAGTAGGCTCTCAGAGACTTTATCTGGGCCCTTCTCGTTGATGATGATCTCCTGACTTTTTTTTTTCCCATTTATAGAAGCTCTTATTTTTAAAGTTTTCTTTCACTCTCTCCAGCTTCAATGGAGTGCTGCCTTACACACAACACTTGTTGAATAGAGAGAAAGGCCCTTTTTACCACCTGCAGTATTCCTTCTGACATCAGCAGTAATGTTGTGCAAACTGAAATCAGAATTTGCCCTGCATTTGGCAAGGTCTTGAATTAGCTGCTAGCAGAGGCACCATTTCTCAAACAAATATTTACATTTGTGTTTTATTTGTGGTTGATCCTATGGGAAAAAATTAAACGTGTTCTTTTCCCAATTAAATCTGAATGATCCATATTTGAGGTTAAGAGTTCATTCTGTGATTTTTACTTGCTTTGCTATATTTTTATTGCTGAGTTTGCTGTGTTGAAGAATTGTGTGTGTCAGAAATAGTCAGCAGGCAACTTAATTAGGCAGTAGTATACATTTCTGAATGTTGCATGGATGGTCCAGAATTGTGCACAGACGGCTTCAGAAGAAAGTCAGCAGCATCAGAAAATGTTCCTCTAAACAACTGGGAACTTTAAGGACAGATAAAGAGGTTTTATATTTAAAAATAACCTCCTAGCTAATCATTCTACCCATATGCTGAAGAGCTGATGCTTTGTCATTTCCTTATGTTTGTTTAGTTTATATGGTAGTATATGCAATGTGTAGATAGACTGGATTGTTTTTCTGACAAATTTCACCTAGAATTTGAAAAGAGGATGTAAAATTGCTGTAAATACTGATTTTGAACAGCACAGGCTTTCACACTTCTGATTCCAAGAGAGATGATTATACCAGACACTCTTGATGTTGTGAGTTTATTGATGCTCACAGGGATCCCATCAAGGCAGAAAACCGAAGTGCATAATCCATTTATATAAAGTTACCTACAAGAAAGTACAGTTCAGGGAACACACACAGTCTAGAGAGCTCAGCCATAGTCCTCATGCTGGGGCAGCAGGAAACTCCTGTGCAAAGAAGTCTAGCAGGTGTGAGCCTTATCTTTGTGCCTTCCACACATCACCCCTGTTTCCCCAGCTGCAGATGCTTTTTCCTCCCTAACACTTTTGTAGTGAGCTATTAATATTTGTTGATACATTCTCTATTTGAAAGTGTAACATTTTGTATTTTCATTTATTTATGGAATTCCTTGTTCTTGCTACCAGAAATGTAGTTGTAAATGGATATTCCATTGACTGCCTAAGCAATCAGAGCTTTAATTTTGCTTTCAGTGAAGTTTCAGTTTTCCACAGATGCAAGAACAGATCTGTATTCATGGCTGCTTTTGATAATTAAACCAAAAAGGGAATAGCTGCCATTAATGTAATGCAGTTTTCCAGATCAATATTGTGGCCTCTTCCTCCCTGATCTGCTGAAATACAATTTCAGAAATGCAGAACACATGCTGTTCATGGGGAGGGAGGCACAGAGTTCTTAATGTTCCCTCACTGTTTGGAAAAAAGCAAAATCTAAGTTGCTGGGCCTTAAAGAAGAGAGGCTGAGGGGAGCTGGTAGAGTTAAGCAGTTTTATAAAGCAAAGGATATCAGCTAAAGCCACAGTAGTGCCTGTACTGGTTCCATGCAGGGGGAAGGCATTATCAACCTCCTCCTTGCTTCCTCATTAGTTATTTTTGGCTCCAGACGAGTCCTTCATTCCTCTTTACCAAGAATTCTAGATTTCCATCACCATCACAAGAACAACAGCAGCAAAACAATGTGCATGTCTGGGAGTTCTCCAAAGAATGAAGCTCAGAGATAGAAATTGTTACACTAGTTTAACAGAATAAAGAGGGTTTCCAATTTAGCAACTGAGTTTACGTCATAAAATGTTACACTGGCAAAGACATTCTTTGCAACTACATTTTCCAGGCTTTCCCAAAGTCAGCTTGTGCTACATACATATTTCATCTTGTCATTAGGATATCTTGCAAAGTTCTAGAAGTAATATGAATGTTTCTGAAACAGTGAGGCCCCACATTGCTAAGTACAGTGTTAGAGAAACACGCAGGGGCCTATATGCCATCAGAGCACCAAATTCTACCAAACACTGTAAAGCTGCATCCACTTCACCTCTTTCTTGGTTGTTGGGGTTTTCTTAAAGAGAGAGAAGTATGATAAAACAAAAATCTAATAAAATATTCCCATCAAAATGTCCAGAAAATATTTTCAATGATCAGGGCATGTTTTTTCCCAGAAGAATCAATCTTCCAAACTCTGTGGAAATCATATCACATACTGCACTTTTGGACATTTTCAGCATCCTCTAGGTCCAAAAAATCTCATGCATAGGTGGGATTCTTCTGAACATTCATGTCTACCTTGGGGATGTTTTCATCTGAATTAGTGACCTAAGATTTCTGCATAGCCAGTCCAAATGGGTGAAGGAAAAAAAATTAAAAATCATTTCCTTCTAAAAAAAAAAAGTTTATTTTATCCAAACTCAGACATCTAAAGCAGAGATTGATCAAGCCTTCTAAAGTGCCTGTCTATCTATTGATAGTAATGATAGCCTAAGGTGCCTAGCTCAGACATAGATCTTTGTATTGTAGATGACTCAAGCTGGGTGAGATGTATTCTGCCCCATATGTCTTTTTGAATCTACAGGCTCTCTTGGAAGCAGACTAGGCAGTAGACAGTAAAAATACTGAGACATTTTTGTTCTGTATACCAGAAAGTTTGGTATTCCCCCAGCAGGTCTACTCACCATATGTCTTTACATTTGTTCTGTATCACAAAATTGACTTCTTGTTGCTTGGTTAAATACAACATTTTTGAGAAACTGACATATGGTGGTACCACACCACTCTTCAGAACTGGGATTCTATGGAGAGCAATGGGGAATTCTGTTTAAAAACTGGTGTTAAAATCTGTCCTCAAAAAATCTTTGCTAAATGGGGAAAAGAAGAAGGGTTTGTTTTGTGTTGTTTTTTTTGTTTTTTTTTATCAAATGCACCTCTTCTTAAAATATTGGCAAATTACTTAACTACTATGAGTTATTTGTATCAGAAAATGCTTATAGCAGCCGTTGAGTATGGCACTGAAGTGGATTTGATTCTGTGCATCCAAATGCTTGAAAATTCTTTACACATAGACAGATGTTTAAGATGCAAATGTGTTAGAGCTGAACCTGACAGATCTAAAAAAAATCTTGTTTGCTTGCTGCTTTCTCCCTCTTTCAAGTAACATTCATTTAATTATTATTTTTGTGTTCCAGGGTAAGGAGTAAATAATGTAATGGCAAGCAGCTGTCTCACTGGCAGCTCTCTCCCTGCCCCCTGAGGCTTCAATACCGTCAGTAGGTGTCCCACGCTGAGAGCCAGCAGAAGAGAGATCTGGGGAGGGCACATTTACACAGCTCCAGAAGGTTGGGACTATCTTATAAAAGCTTTCTGGGTGTCGCCATTTCCCTCTGGACTGAGTAACACAGGTCAAACCATACCTCGTCCAGGGGCAATGTGGAAAGAAATACCAACAAATTTTCTTGCTCCTGTGACGTAATACTCCCTGCATCCTAATACTTCAGATAACGAGTCTCATCTTCAGAGGCCTCTACCCACTGCCTTAGGCACCCTACATCTGAGCTGAGGAGGTCTCAGCTGCAGGATTCTCCATCCTCACCGATAACACCAGACCTTGGGTTCAAAGCGTCTGCTCTCGTTTCACGCAAGCTCCCGAAGCTCTGCTGCCATGCCAGCATTGCTGCTGAATCACCAACGTGTCTTAGTCAGCCTGCTTAAAATGGCACAGCTCTGAATTGTCTGATTGCCTCCTCCAAGCTGCATCTGACTTTGTGCTGGCACCCCTCGCTTGTTTCTAGCTGCTGGCCTCATCCCCGAATCGTCACCCCTGCACTCCTTCAGACATCTGTGTTCCAAAGGCCATGCCCCTTCCTCTGATGAGGTACCAGGGCTCTCCTGCACTCTCACTCTCAAGCTGCAGCCCCTTCAGGGCAAGGGCTCCCTACGTGTTAGGCACTGACCTCTTCCTGTACCACATCATGTACATTTACAACTCTATCAATTATTTAAAACAGCACTGCCTGCAGTTCAGCCACATGCTGAGTTAAGCTCCATAGCCTCTGGGTGGCTTGCAGCAATTTTATTTTTCCTCCTCAACATTCACAAATCTCTTGCTGCTCCCTGGCACTTGTTACTATTTGCTAAGGGAGATTATATGGTGTATTATCACTTGAGAGAAGTGTTTTGGGGGAGATAATGTACGCTTTCTTCATAAAAATCCAGCTACACCTTCATAGCAATGGAAGCCCAGACCTTACCCCCAGAGAGGCATTGACTTCATTAGCACTTTCATTTAGTACAGACAAGTAATTATTAATATTAACATCCAATTCTAGCAAATCTAGCTGGATGTGCCACAAGGTGACAAGATGTAATAAACATAAAACAAGATAGACTTTGAAGAAGGGAAAATGTTCCTTTCACTTAGCAAGGGAGACAAGGCAGCAACAGCAAAAAATGGCAGTGCATGAATAGCTGCTTCTTTTTTTTTTTAAATGTAATCTTATTCCCATACACTAAGGTATTTTTTTAATGCTTTTTCTCTTGAAGTGTTTGGGACAATTTTAATTATTTAGTCAGGTTAATTAAGAAATTAAGTTCTGCCTCCTGAAATATAAATACCAGGATGTTATATGACACAAATCTATTTTTATTTAGCTCAGAAATAGCCAGAGATGAATGCAATGCCTTTCCCCCTAAGGTCTGCCAGGAGCCAGGGCAGTCTGTTGGTGAACTATCAATTACCCCTTTCTACACATGGTAAACAATGAACTTGGCTAATCATGCCATATATCACATTCAAGGTCACCAAGATCTTCACCATCAGCCTGGGGAGGTGACTTCAAGTAAAGATTCGCTGCCAGCCTCCGGAGTCACTGCTTCCTCACAAATTCCTCACACTTTAGTAGCTTTCTACATGTCCTCCCATCCATCACATCCCTGTTGGAAGCATCACAACAACAGGAGGATAGTTATTGCTGGTGCTGCTCTGAGGAGCACCTACCGGCACACACAGAGGATCCGACAGAGCTGGGTGTACGGAGATGGGGAAAACTCCCAGTCCTACCTTTTTTCTAGGAATTACTAATGGAGTAAACTTTTACACCTTCATCCCAGGAATCTGACTCTGGGATGCTATGGTATGAGGATCAAAAGAAGAACTTAACCAAAAAACAGAGCAGAGACTGCAAATGCTCAGTGAGAAG
The DNA here is from genome assembly GCF_971803275.1 of Cyanistes caeruleus. NCBI lineage: Eukaryota > Metazoa > Chordata > Aves > Passeriformes > Paridae > Cyanistes > Cyanistes caeruleus. The sequence goes on along the minus strand of NC_141704.1, from coordinate 47,817,134 downwards.
GAAATAATTCTGAAATTTTTTGCTTGTCCACAAAGCATATTAAAAAGCCACAGAAGCACAGACAATATAAGGCCTCTAAAGACAACACTATAAAACTACCTTTTTTCTGACCCATGGCTCAGATAGCAAGCCTTAGGCTAGAAGTGCATTCTGTTCTTCTCTAAGTTTTAACCAATCATTGTGGTGCATTTGCCATTTTTCCTATGGCTGATCAAAAAGATCCAGTAAAAACTGCCCATATATTTTAATTTTTTTTAATTCTTTATTCACCAAAGCCAGTGTTTTGTTCATGGTCCAGCAGCTCCATAAGGGAGCAATAGTGGAAGAGAAGTATAAACTTATGATTTATGTAGATTGCTGGTCTTCTATGCATTCTCCAAACCTCTTTTACTTGCCTGTTATGCATAGTCTGGCTTCTTACTGGCCTTCTAAAAGATGTACATTTCAACAAGGAATTTGAGCAAAGGGAACAGTGACCTTAGTGACTTCTTAAGGCAATAGCTGGAATAATCTTCTCAGATGAGCAAAATATACATGCATATAACTTGATTTATATTCTACAGGATAACATGCTGCTTTCAGAATGACCTCTTACGTGAGTAGCTGAGCATCCTCTAACATTCAGAGTGGTTTTATGTTAAAAGCAACATTCAAGGCAAATAGCATGACCTTGTAGAGGTGACAGGGCTGCTGCTGTGGAACACATACAGTATCAACAGTCACCTGAGCAAACCAGCCCCATGTGGGTAAAGCTGCATGCCTGAGGCATTTGCTGGGTATAGCCCCATAGCTGCAGCCATCGTGGATGTTTTTTTATAACCTGTCTTTCCAACTGAGTTAATAAGCTTTTCCATTAATAAGATACTACAAACACTTTTGCCTTTGCTATAAAATCTGAGGTAACAAAGTAATGTTTCTCAGAGGCAAAATGCGGGGTTAGCCGTGCACTGGGAGTGCTTTCCTCAAGCACAAACTCATTCTTTGTCCTGATTAAAGGGTCCTTTAGGAAATAGCTGAATTTCAGTGACTCAGAAAACGAGAGAATTGCACCCCTCCTACCAAAACATTATCTTCAGGAAGGATTCTACGTGCCCCATTCTTCTTCAGGCAAAGTGATTTTACAACATCCAGACTAGCGTTAACATAATTAGCAAGTGAAGCAAAAAGTGGTGGCATGGACAAGTGACTACTATGTGTGCCCAGGATACTTGTACTCCAGTTGCCAGCCTGTGCTGTCATATCTTTACCACTGCATGAAGTATATTAAAATTAACACAGGTAGCTCAAAAGTATGCCACATCTGCCTTGAGCAAATATTTATAGTCTGTGTAGACATATCCAGCTCAAAAGCCAAAAAAATGTGGAACAAATGTCTATAAAGGCACTCTTTTGCTACTCTTTTTTTCTCTTTTGCATATTAGCAAACTAAGCTTCCTTTGTGGAAACTCTTATTATAGTCTTGCTTAGAATAGACTGGCAAGTGATGGGCTGAGTCATACTGGGTCCAGTCTCCCTTATATGGCAGCAAACTAGGAGTCACTCTGTTGAAGTTCCCTCACATAAAACTAGGCTAAGTGGGATCAGAATTAGGTTCACAGACTTGTGAAAAGGTGTTATAGGTGCTGCTGGTGATACATGTATTTTGGAGTTAACCCCCATCTAATTCTTCACTATCATGGTGACAATAACAGTTCTCAGAAGTGATGAGGAGCCCAAATCCACATGGAAGAGTATACAACAAAGTTATCTACAGCTTGGGAAATGGGTTTTGTTTTAGCATAGGATGTATGAGAGTCTCTCAAACACACAATTGGTATTTGCAACCCATAATGGCAATGAGACTAAAAGTACAAGGAAGGGCTACAAGATAATCCCTGACATAATTTTACTTTCTGACCCTCTAGGCTGTCATGCAACTATTAAAAACTACTGGGGGATTCCTTGAGTTTTCTCTCTGAAGCTGGTTCATGAACCTGGTGATCTGACTGGCTTAAAAGGCCAGTTGTTCCCTGACATGTTACCAACATTATAACAATATTAAATTGCAAATCATCTCATCTTCAGAAAATTCCCGGGCATTTATAATTGCCTAATTGCAATGAGTTTTGTTGGCAAAAACTGTACAAACTACTTTCCAGGGTGTATTCTTTTCCAACCATTTTTATTGCAGTCCCCGCTGTTCTTCTTCATTATTTTTATCTTCTCTGGGCCATGCACCACTTTGCTGAATCCAATGTCTTTTCTTAAAAGCCAGTTTTCCTTGCTAAGTTGTTAATTTTTTTTCCCTGCTGGCTTTGATGTCTTTCTTCAGTTTCTCAGTGCATCCTCAGAACTCAAATTCATTCATTTCAGGCTTTTATTTCTGTTGATGACTGCTCTTTAATTTACGACTACATATGCCAGCAATTTACAACTGTCTGATTTCCTTAATTTGAATTTTTCACGCAATAATAAGTAAGACACTAAGTCGATGTAGTGCTATCAACCTAAGGTGAAAAAAAAAAAAGGGTAAAAAAAAGGGAGGATACAAACCAACATCTTCAGTTGTTTTGTGATTCTAACTCTTTGTGCCATTTTTGGTCTTCTAATTTAATGGTAAGGACAAAGATATGCAAATTGGAAACAACAACAAAAATAACACTGAAGGAAATTCTAGTGAATTTGAAAACATTCGTTGGTTTAGCAATAAAGCCAATATGCTCATATTTTTTCAGAAGAGATTTTAAATTTTAAGCCAAAATGCTCAAGGCCATTTGAAACTCACTTTCAAGAATGGTTTGAAGGTGAACCCCAGTCCAACCATGCAGCATTTGCACAGGGCAGCTGTGGGAGGTCACAAAATGGGGAGAAAGCATAGTGGGGAAGGAGGAGAAAAGAGTAGAAGATGAGGAAGGGAGGACAAAAGACTTAGAGAATTATCTCATGGTTTCTTAAGTGTCTCCCAGAATATAGTGTACATCCCACCTTTTCCCTTTAGCTCACTACATGGCACAAGAGCACTCTGTGCTTTGTAGTTTTCCTTTAAGAACTTGTTCCCCTGAAGTTAAACTCCTTGTAAGGCTCTGACATACAGAATTATTCTGCTCAGAGCACAAGGATCAGGCTTATACTTAATGTTGATGTAAACTATAAAGGCAGTGTTTTTAGTATGTGGTTAAAACAAAGAATAGAGAATTTAACATGTCTAAATTCACAAAGAGAAAACCGGAACATACTTCTAAGGGAAAAAACATGTCGGACACCATCCTCCTTGTCATGTTCATAAACCCATCATTTCTATGTGATTCCTTTTAAGTTCAAAGCACTGAGTTTTTTTAGTAAATGAGACGAGGGGGAAATGGTGAAAACAGTTTCCCTGAGGAGAACTATTCCCCAGTTCTTAAAAAGTTTGAACATTTCGAAACCTTAGGGAGATGAAAGCATTTTCTATTACATTTGTGCTTTTCTTCCTGGTATTTTTTATTTTTTATTATTTTTACTGAACATAATACAGCAAGAAGGAAACAAAGAGCTAATTCAGATCCATAACCGAGCTCTTGAGTTGGCTCAAAATGTTTTGAAAGGTTTCCCACCATTTTCAGTGGTGTGGCATCATACTTCTTGCTGTCCTCACATTGGGCCCCCATTCAGGTGTTTCAGGGCTTTGTAGGTGTTTTGTACGTGTTGTGTGGATTATGGAAGAAAATTCATCTCAAAAAAGTGCTAAGAAGTGTAGTTTCAATTATGTCCCAGATATTTTTTTAATGTGTTTCCATCTGAAATATCCTGGAAATGTTTATATATAGCAATAGACTCACAAATAGCAGGCAGGAAGGGAGCTTGGGAGGTCCTCTAATCCATCCTTACAGCAGGATAGACCATACCCATGCCACTTCCCATAGATGCTTCTTCAGCTTCCTCTTAGAGATCTGCTTCCCAGGTCATATACTCTAATACTTCATTATCCTTACTATTAAAAACCTTCACTAATGTCCAAACTGTGTGATGCATGTGCACTATCCCACTTAGCACATTTTTTCTGGTCTTATCCGACATGTACACAGAGGTCAGACAATTTCCTGTCCTCTCCCTGGCAGGCCTCAATGTGTCTGAAAAAAAAAAACACATTTGAAGGCTGACATTATGTCACTTCCTCCCTCTTCATTTCTCCACAGAAGATAACCTGCCTTTCCTCAGGGTCTGTGCCCTCATTATTTCTTGAGCATTCTTGTTGCTCATCTTATGAAAATCTGCCAACAATTTTGCCTTTTCTGAAGTGGGATACCCCAAAATGGATTCTCTGTGGACAAGATAAAAGATCCCACCCATGTCAAACCCTTCCTCTCCAACTCAATATGGAATATCAATACAGAAAATCTTCATCAGCCATGGCAGAAACAAATAGTATTTAAAGATCTATCAAACTCAGCTTTCAGGAAATTGCAACTTGGCCTCGTTGAGCCATTTTTAAGAATTAATAGGCATTAAGGCTAGCACCAGATACACTAGTAAAAGTGAATACCCACCCAGAGGGAGGAAAGGTTATTATGTTGGATCCAGACATGCTCCCCTACCTGCCATGTAAGGGCCTCCACCAAGAAAAAAAAAATAAAAAAATAAAGAAGAGAGAGAGAAAGGTACAAAATGATGCTTGGATAGCAGGATTCTATCTTCATTCTTAGCATCTTTTACAAATATCAACCCAGTTCACACACAGTTAGTATAAGACCTTCTGGAGACTAACTTTCAGAGTTGATCTCCAGAGAGACTGGTCAGTAGCTTTGTAAGAGGGAATCTTGTGCTGTGGGCTTCTCTTGTGGAGCATTTAGGATTCCATTCAAGAGCAGTTCCCCTTTGTCTGCTGCCTTCATAAATAATGGATGCATCTTGCATTAGAGATTAGCAAAGATTGTTAAGCTTCCTTTTTTGCATGTGCAAGATTTGGTAGCTTTTGAAATATTGATATAGTTGTGCAATTTGGTGTACCTATTATGTTTTTAAGAAAGAAAAAAAAAAAAAAAAAGATAAAATAGGAAAATTATGGAAGATCTAAAAAGCAGACACTTTACTCTCATAAACATCAGAAAATGTGATCTTTTCATCTTTAAATCTATGAAAAAAATAGTTGCATTACTAATTTTTGTAATACTCTTTTAAGAAGACCCTACAGAGATTGCTGTAGGTTTCAAAGCAATTATGGTAGGAGGTCAGGAAAAGCCTTCAGGAAATGCTGCCAAGGTACTGTACCATCGAAAAGGAAGAACACAGTGCTGGAAACTTTTCAAATCTTTTTGGGGGTAGATAAAGGAAGACAAATTTTTAAAGTCCTCTTTACTCATTTCATTGATTTTATTTTTAATGTAGTACCTTACAATTACATCTTTTATCTGAAAACATGTTTAGCCTGGATATTACTTCGTGGAAAAAATCCTCAAGGATAATTCACTGTATGTTTTGATGGGAACCATCTTTATCAAAACTGGTGACTTCTGTTTTCCATTTGGTGTAGCACGCTACAAAGTTTAACTGTCTAAGCAGCAGCATTGTGCTTGTTGTTGCGGTTCTCTGTATGCAACAAAATCCTATTTCCAGCTCTCTAGCCCATCCCTTCCGCATATTCCACAGACAGGACTTGTAAGTACAGCTTATTACAGGGACGAGTTAACCAGTAATTTCATTGTGCTCCATGGCTAGGATCCCGAAATGCAGTCTGCCTAGCCAAAAAGGGTGGTCAAAAATGGAAAGACTGCATTAAATAAGCATAAAAGTTACAGGGTCTGATAATACATACAGTTATGGCAAAATCATTGCTTTCATGCTGTGGCCAACTTGCCAGTATCCAGAGCTGCAGGAGGGAAGAACAGGAATAAAAGCCTGAAATAACCTAGCTAATGAAAATTGCAGGCAATATGGTACAGAGCAACTTGTTGCCAAGGCATTTGAATGGTTTGCTGTGAAGTCAGCCAGGATGGCTGGTGCCACATTAGTGCTAATATGCCCTTCTGGAGCATGTTGATTCCTTCAGGACCACACAGCTGGGGCCTTTTGTCCATGTTCCACATTGCAGGGATGCTCAGAGCTGGCTGAGAAGCACAGGGCAGTTGTGCTCAGGGCTCTGCAGGAGTTAGCTCAGCTCCAGCTGGACTTAGTACCTCAAATTTAGTGCCAGACTTGCTAAACTGAAGCTGGCTTTGTGCAAAGCCACATTGGGCCATGGGGTGCGTGGACACCCAAGTTGCCTCTGTTCAGAGCAAGCTTCATTCGGGTGGAATTGTAAGTAGTTCAGTGTACAGAATATAAAACATTGGCTGAGCTCCTTCATTGGCAAACTTACTTTAGATATGGTATAGCTATCTAACTGACTACTAATACTAACCAAAACACTGAGCCTGGTCAGATTCAAACTGCCTCTATAATCATAATATGATTTATCCTGCATGTCAGTAAGCAGTCAATAGCTGACAACTAACCCAACTGTTTCCCAAACTTTAGGTCTTAGTCCACGCTACTCTGTGAAAACAAGGCTAGAGTTTCTGTCCTTATTTTTACAAATTGAGGGAACAACAGGGTGAGGAATTCATAACTCATGAAACAGAACTGAAAAAATGATGGTTTAGCAGGCAAAGAGCGGAAACAACAAGTCTGAGTTAACAAGGACCGAAATATTCATCTTTCATGACCACACAGAGATACCACAAAAATGATTAAGAAAAGAAAGCTATTTGAAAGTTGGAAGGCAGGGGACAGGTACTCTGTTCCTAAATGGATTAACTAAAGCATGACTGACTAGAATAACATGTGCCTTTATAAATTACCCATTTAGCAGCACTAGGGAATTTGAAGAGAGCAAGAGAGATTGACCACATTGTTTTCTTTCGATTCTAAGGCAGACTGTTTGGGCTGGAAGAGGATCAGAACCTGCAATAAGATCTTCACTCTTCTAAGATTCATCAGGTTACACACAATGTATCCAAAAGTGGCTTAGTTTCTCACCACATCATAGATATGTTGTAGAAGGAGAGTGGTAAATTACAACAATATTTACAACTTTCTTCTCTTTTAATTTTGTGACCTCTATTCACCTTCCTTTCTGAGTTATTGTTTGAGTCCTCTCTTCTTCCCACCTTTCCTGTGAAAAAATGTGAAATAATCCACGTAAATATTGCAAAACTTAGAAACAGGGACACAAATTCAAGGAACATCAGCGCAGCCCAGGCTCTAGCAGTGGGCAGCACTAAATGCCTGTAAAAGAATTAGGAGCAGAGCAAGTGCATCATGTTGTTCCCAGAATATCTACCAAGCACACACAGCAATTTGTGGTTCAGAGGACTCCTGAACCAGACATGGTGATTTTGCATTTAAGAGCCCCCAATGGATTCATGTTTCATTAAGTTGTCTAGTCATTCTGGAACCCACGCTAATTTTACTCATCTACAGCATTTTGTGGTGAGGGGGGATCACATCTTCAGCATTCTCTCCTCCAAGTTGTTACTTAAAGTTCATGGCTTTAATATATGAAGAAGGTATTTCAGGAAGTACTTCAAGAATTGACAAATGGAAGTTGATCTTTGACCTTGAGGTGGAGACAGATATGATTCCACTTCAGAAGATCAGATACATGTACCTTTGCCTTTACAGAAACCAAAAAAAAAACCCACCATAACTAAACCAAACAGTAGCATGTCTTTTAACAGTGAAAGTACTTGAATCTGGTTTCAGGTGCAAGCTTGTCGCCATGCACAGTTGAATCCATTAGAAAAGTTATCAAAGAGTAATCTTACCTTGGCTGCATAGTGGGACTCTGGAGATATACTGCTTTTTGATAAGTATTGAACTGAATTTATGCTGCAGTATGGCTAGACAGATTGACTCCCACAGAGTTTCATAATCAGCACTTCCTGTTTTCCACCATTTCTTCTTTCCAAAGGGCACAGTTCCCTGTGCCATTCCTCAAAATGTTCAAAGGAATCCACACCAGAAGCGCAAATTCTATTGTATACTGAGAAAAACAAATCCTTTGTGCAATTAGGTAATGGAGCATATCTAAAATAATACAGCAAAAGCTTTAAGCTCAGCAAGAACTAGCTTATTGACAAAAAATGAAGCTGAAAATTTTGGCCAAGCATACTTCTGTATTTTCTTTAGGCCTGATTGTTACGTTCAAACAAAGGCTTTCTCTTTTCTACTTGATATAAATGCTCCTTGTTTAAATGCAAAGTTCATAACTTTATTTTTTTTCCTAGGGAAATTGTTCTATTGGTGTTACTAATGGTGCTGAGAAGACCAAAAGGAAAAAAAAAAAAAGTTTTCTAAAGCATTTAGGATTCTGTACTATATTACTATAGACTGAAACAGGGAAAACACTAAAGAACTGAACTGACTTTGGACTGCCTAGCTGGCAATACCACTGCACTCTGCTGGAATACCCAGTTTTACCTGACATCATCCAGGGATTGCTACAGAATGAGGTGCTGAGATTTGGACAGAAATCGCTGGCAAAGAGATGGAAGTCAAAGATACCCACAGGGATGTCACCTGATTTTGTGTAGGTGGATGAGATTGTGTTGGGTCAAAGGCAGACAGGGAGAAGGGAAGCCTAAGGAGAATTTTCCCATGGAATCTGTACAGTAACCTGGAAGAGGGAAAGGAAGACCTTCAACAAAATGCTAGAAGAGGAGGTGGAAGGAGCAGAAAGAGAAATCAGTACGATGGCAGACATTCAATATGATATGACCCAGCATGGGACTAACTAGGAACAGAAAATGGCTGGAAGCAATCCAAAATCCTTTATAAATTCCAAAATGGTTTCTCTGAAGATCTGGGTCAAGAAATATAATAATAAATGAAAGGATCAAAGACACATACTTTTGACTTTGCACTAATATGTACAAGTATCTGCACCTATACAAAAGCCCATCTCTCCAGTGTGTTGCTGTTTGCTGCAGTGATTAATAGATTCTTTAGAAGAATAGATTCTTGAACTGCTTTTGCAGTTCAAGGAGAGCGAGATCTGCTTTCTGTTTCCTTCCAAGGACATGAAGGCTTCAGAAGCAGTGGGACTGTGAACAGCTATAAGCAGAAGAGGACACAGAATGGCTCCATACATTACTAGTCCAGCAAGCAGGATTTTGCAGGGGAAGGGTGGGTGACTAGACCATAGGGCTGTTGTTCTGGCGACTGACTGCTTCTCAGCCAGACAGCAGAAGGTGGGAGCTGCAAGCAGGCACAGAGCCACAGCTGTCCAGAGGAAGAACCAGAATATCACAAGTGTCCATGAAGAAGAGAAAATGCCTTCAATTGTCGCACCCCCCAAGTATTCCACCTGGGTTCCTGCACCCTCGGGTTGAGCGGTTAAAATTTAGCACCGAGGAACAGACACAGGTTGTTCTTCAGCCACTTTGTCATGCTGTGCTGTTTGCTCTAAACTTACATTCAAAACAGAGATGGACTTTTGAACTGTAGGCCCCTGGGGAGACAGAACTATGCGCCATTACTAAATTTAGATGCTTCTGAAGTGGAAAATGGTAAAATGTTTTGCAAATAGCAAACTTTTCAGGATGTAACACATATGAGTCGTTCCACACAGCCTGGATGTTACAAACAAATGGTTGGAAAACAGGCAATCATTAATCTCTTTCTGGAAAGACATATAGATTCCTGAACTGTTCACAGATTACTTCAGATATATCCAGAAAGAAAGGCCTGAGTTTTTGTCCTGGCTCCAGTCACACTGAGCTTTTCACATCGGCACTTCTGCCTAGAAGATATAAATACCTGAGGAGGTATTTCAACCCTCTGCAGAAACAAATGAGTCTATATAAACACTGCTGCATTTCTTTAGAATATTCTTGAAGGGGTTTTTATGCTATATTATGATCTTTTTCCTATTTTAAATCTGTAAAGGTATCATCAAAATTGATAATCTACTATGTCAGATAATTATGTAATTTACAGCCTTTATCACCTTCAGTTCAGTTCAGAGCATTTAATTATATTTTGAATATGACTTTTCTGTACAATCTTCAAAGTCATCATTCCAACAGTCAAATAGTTATTATTTCTTAATATTGGGATACATAGGTTTAATTTGGATACCTTATGAGTCTTGTTGTGGCTTGTTTATAAATATCTGTAAGAAATCTGGCTTTGGATTTCTTGAGTTTTCTGCGAGAGCTCATCCACTGCATTGCATCACAACATCTGCTTCATGTAAACTCCTTGAAGGTCACTGGAACTCAACATAGCAAGAAGTAACAAGAGGTTAGCTTGGTGGGTGGAAGCAAGTGAAGGTTCCTCTGCAGAACCTTTCTGACAAGGACTGCAGTCTCTACAAGTGATCTCTGTATTACCACAGATATTCAAAACACTAAATCTAAATGACTCTTGGGATCTACAAACTGAAATACATAAAGATGAACAGAAGAACCCCAGAGCTATGCTTCCTCCTTTAGTTTTCACTCATTAACAATAGAGAAGTCAGACGCAATGAAATAAAATGTGTGTGCTTAGACCAGATTGCTTTACTATTTAGATAACAGAGTTATTTAATAACAAGAGGTAAAATCCTATGAAAATTAGCATTTTGCCTCTCTGATGCAGATTGATGGTTCTGAGTAAAACTCGGATAATACAGCTGCATGAATTATGAGACAATATAATTTAAGATAAAATGTAATTATATTGCAACATCATCTCTTGTTTTAAGTTCCACAGCAGGACAAGGGGGTTTCCCAAGACAAATTTGATGACCACCTGAGGGGTTTTTTTTCTTTTTTTAGTTGCCTAGTTACAGAGTTTGTAAGTATCTATTACAAGGTTAGCCCATTTGTGAGGCATCCTAAATATGTTACATCTGAAACTATAGCCTTGGCAATGTACCAGAGACCCAAAGGTTTCTTACAGTAGTCTCTGATATGCATCAGGTTCCAACAAAACCTACAGATTAAGATGATTTTTGGCATACAAAAAGGTCCAGGCTAGGCCCAGGCAGACAAAGACCTAGTGTTTCTTCATGAGTTAGTCATTAAGCTTCTTTGTGATTCAATCCCCTTGATATCTGTAATATGCAAAACAAAAATACATTTCCCTCATTTCTATGAAGAATTTTAAAATCTACAAATTAAAGAGTTATACAGCAGAGTTAAGTACTATTATCCTAACTCAATTGATGTATCTCAAATAAATCTATCTATCTATCTATCTATCTATCTATCTATCTATCTATCTATCTTCTATGATTCATAGATTTCCTTTCTTTTTACTGGTACTTTATGTGGGTTTTGTACTTTTTGAAAACACTTTCATTATTTTCTGCTGACATGCTCCAGAATTTGCAAGGATTCCCTTTCTGGGACTCTGGTTTAGAGCCTGAATTGTCCTGGTACCCGCTCCTCTCCTGGTGGTCACAGAGGTAACCTTGAAGCCAACAGCATCATCAACTGGTGCAGTAATACCTTCTGTGGCTGCAAATAGTCTGTGTTTAGCACAATGGCCTGCCTGACCATACACCAGGTGACCAGAAAGCCACATGTGCAGGAGGCAGAATCAGGCAGACCAAGAGCCATCTGGGAAGCTGGGACCAGACCAGTCCCAGCATTCAGCTGTCAAAGCTGCCTAAAAGTGATCTCTTTCCTTTGAAAAAATTGAAGGGAAAGAAGCTGCTGAATGAACATCAGTCAGGCCAAGTCCTGAGGAGCAGATCCCAACCAAATGAGAAATGCAATGTAATAAACTCTTCTTCATCACCTCTGTTGAGAAAACCACCAGTTACTTTAGCTGTAAACTTCCGCAAGAGTCAGGTGTCAACTGACCATCAGTAACCATCATTATTCATTCTGCTCTTGGTAACTCCTGAGACAGCTGTGCACAAGCCCAGGCCAGGTCTAGAGGCAGTGTGGGCCCTTCAGGAGGAACTGTGCCCACCTGCAGGCATAATGCTGTCTCACAGTTTTCTCTTTTTGTATGCCCTTAAACCATAATTTAGATACCATATTGCTCTTCTGTTTTTTCCTCAAGCCAAGCATTGACCTCTGTCTTCCCTGCTTGCATTTTGCTACATAATTAGCAGCTGCATGATCCATACTGATGGGATGAAGGTGGACATGGAGAACTGGGAGCAAAGATTAAGGCCCCATTCTTTCACATTAGAAACAGCAGTTTGTTTCAGAAAAGCCCATAAGAGTTGCCATGGCACTCAGGGATTGGTTTTGTGCATTGGGTTCCACTGTGTGGCGACTTACATAGAGCTTCTTTTAATTTCCTGACATTTTCACTGATGAGGCTAAACTATGAATTCTTAGATCCCTGAACTTTGCTTCTATTTTGTGGTTTGAGCTCATTGTATTGATGGATAATGATTTTATAATAAGATAATTATTTCTTATTAGCAGTTCAGTAACTGCTGAATGTCTGTGCCTAGTGTAGATTACTTACCCCAGCATGGCCAGGTACTTAAATCAACCAAACATTTTAGCTGTTTCAAATGAAGGCTGTTTTACTGAACTAGTTTCCATTAATTTTTCACTGCTCTCTGACAGCTGCTGCATCACAGTTTCCTTTCTGTAATTACTTACTGCAAATTTGTATATATGACCAGTGTTTAAATATGAAAGGTAGCTAACACTGGTGGTCTTCCTACTGGTGCTGCCAAAGTGATTAGCCCAGCTGGGAAACGAGCAGGGAGGAATATGGAAGATGCACAAAGTGACCTCCTGCGATATGAAACACGATGATTTTGATCAGAGCCATGCAGCAGTCACACGGTGTGCAGCACCTCCCAGGTGAGTAACACTCTGGTCCACCACAGCCAACCAACACCCCCTGGGAGCAGCTCCCTCACACTCTCCTGGCCCCCTCTGTCACAAGGCTAGCTTTGCTGCCACACACATAGCAGCCCAGATTACCATTACTGCAATCAGTAATTGACCTAAAGTACCAGTTGCAGAGTAAGGCTGCAGAGAAGTGAGGCTGCCAGGCCAGACTAGCCATTAGAGCTCTCCCTATTGACACACCTCCAGTGGATAAGTCACCACTGTCAGGGACAAATCACCACTGTCAGCAAGTGGCCAGCTTTTCCACTGGCAGTGACACCTTAACCAGGTCTCACCATTTCTTCTAGGCACTCATTTGTGGCTCCACAAGACTCTCCCAGCAGTTCAGCCAAACTCCGTGTGGCTGCTCTGTGACCACTGGATTGAACAACCAACATGGACTAACAGGAGTTTTCCTTGATTTCCCAACATAATTCGCTGTGTCCCTCAACAACAGCTTCACCAGAACCAGTCATACAGCAGTGCAGAGGAGGGAGAAGGCAGGAAGACAAAAGAGCTGCAATTTAATTAAAGCCATAGCTGACAGCAAAGAAAACATCTGTGGAGCCACCATGTCCACGCTGACTGCAGAACCACTGAACCTCCCCCGGTACTTGTTTCTCTCTGCAAACTACTTGACAGAGTCTAGAAAACCTCCTCAGGCTGAACATCTAACTTTGAGATGATGAAAGATTAAAAAACCCAATCCAAAACATCTCTGAGACTTTGGTGTGACAATACCACATCCTGGCATCTTGTTTGCTAACCAGGTTATCAGATGCTTCATTTCTGATCATACATCTAGCTTGGTGCCCCCTCACTACTACCTACCTTTATTTTCCCCCATATCCTTTCAAAATGTATTTTGACCTTTTCATTTGCTCTTGTTTCTATTGTACTTGTTTTCTCCTTTCTTTCATGTTTTTTTGGGTTTGTTTTTCTCTTCTCTTTTTTCCCCTCCCCTGCTTTCAGCTTTACATTTCCGTACTTTGTTTTCAGAGCGCTGCTGCCTCGTGGGTTGTCACAGTAACACCTTGTAATTAGATCGTCTACTCCTCATCGTCCTGTGGGGTAGAGATCTAATTGGCCTCTCAGTTTCCCTGCTGCAACTCCAGGCCAGACCAAGGACAAAGCCTTGGCTGTCCCTTCCCCTTCGTGCTAGCAGTCACCATTGTCCTCCTAAACCTTTCTTCTCCCTTACATCCACATGTCTTCAGTGAGGAAGGCTGGAAAGCAGCTGATGTAGCCTCAGAGCCAGCCTGCTTCTTGCTTTGGTAACTTGTCAAAAACTTGCATTCCTCAAAACCTAATTTGGAGCTGGCAATTCCGAAACTGAGCTTCAGCAGTTGTGTGCTGGTTTCAGGCTGGTGCCACCGACTTCGGAGAGCTGCACACACCAGAACCACCCTTGGGCCCACAGAACCAACACCTCTGAAAGATGGAAATAGAAATAATTCTGAGAAGTTAAATAAGGGGTGGCTGGAAAGGAGGCAGGAGGAGAAACAGACATGCTCCTCGGTGTTTGCCAAGAGACAGCTTGCTGTTCAATCTGGTTTATAACCATTAGCCTATATAGAGGCACTTCCCAGCTCTGCTGTGCAGTAGCGCTGAGGATTCAGCGCTCTCCAATTTGCAAAGGGTTTATGCATGGCCTGTTGTAACCAAACAGTGGGTTTGGTTGATGATATTTCCTCCAGGTACTGCCACACATGAAAAATATCCCAGATTATTTAGCCCCATTAAAGAAAGCAATTACTGTCTTCATTCAGCTGCACAGGCAGGCCAGAACCACTGTAAAGGAAATTCATCTCCAGGATGTCCAAATGACAGAGCTGGCCCCTGTACAGTACAGCTTACTGCAGCAGCATTAGCTGCAGTACCTTTTGTTACATTCTGCTTACACTGGATGATATTGGGTAACTTGATACTCCTCCAAGTGACATTTAAATTTACGTCCAGAAGAAAGCTTTGATTGTCATCTTTTGTGAAAACATTACGTGAGAATTTTAGGCCCCTATGTCACTTGATGTAAATCAGCTCTGTATATAAAAAGCTACTAAACTACCCCCAGACCTTGTAAGGGCTATGATTTTCATCACATTCAGCATCTTTTGGTGTGATTATTGTTCAGCCATTTATGTGTGACTATAATAAACATACTTCTTTGGAATTAGTCCGCTTAAAAACACATTGCCATAATCGGCTTGCCCTTTTTACCCTTCTCGACCCCCACTTGGTAATTTCTCCTGTTATTTTAATAATGTTTATCATTACAAGGGTTCTTAATAAGACAGTCTAGCTTTCCCCTCTCACTGCATGAAACACTGCTGCTGGAGTTTGATTTGCATGACCTAAATGATTTCTGCAATCACTACTCTCCAGTTGTTTGTCCTGGAAGGACAGTGAAGGATTATACTCTTTTAAAAGCATTTCTATTTAGCAAATGCCTCATTTGCAATAAGACATCAGCATTTACAACATTCATAAAGCAGCTAATAGATTTCATTTCTGCTTCAATGTTCTTGCTCCACAGAAGACCAGAGGAAGAGATTGCATAATTGAGATCCAAGAGCGGGTGATGATTCCTCACCATTAGCCCTCTAACTGCAGACATGTAAGCCTGTTCATAACACTCAATCAGCAGCTTGCACTATCCACCCTATCACAAGGACCCTGCATGAGGACCTCCATATCCCACTGCATAAAAATGAAGGGAAGACCACTCTTCTGAAGCCTTGAACTTCTGTCCCTCATGCTACTGTTCCTTTCTGCCTCAGTTTCCCTTCATTTAAAAATAAAATTAAAATCAAACCCAGGAATTTAGAACCACAGATATTTTAAATTTTAAGTTGATATTGCTTCTATTTGAGAGATTGATCCAATCAATCGGAATCTCATTATAGAATTAAACTGCTCCTAGTTCAAGCCCATATTTTGAGAATGGGGAACAGAGAAAGTGTGGGGTGAGGTGAAGGGGTGTTGTTCAAGTCTTTTCCAGTTGATCTCCCAGATGGGCAATTCTCAGTACCACCAACTAATGGAGGTAATACTCTCTGGGCCAGGAGCTATTAAGCCACTGCACAGAGGCATTGAGGAACAGTTTGCTGAGAGAAGGGTCTGAAGCTCCCCATCAAGCTTCAGCTATTGTAATACAAGAGGTATAATTCTCCTCATAACAGTAAGCTAAATGAGATTTTGAGTTGATTAATGATGATGGCAGAAAAAAAATCAGCAGTGACAGCATTTATAAGTCACTGTATACCTTCCAGTCCGGCAAAGGATTCTGAAATAAACTACTTCATGCAGTGGCTGGTAAAGGGAGGCATTCATATTGCATTATTGACTCTTTATTCATGCAGGTCTTCACAATAACCGCTAATGTCATGTCAAAAGCAGCAATAATAGATTTCCTTCTTGAAACAGCCTGTGTCTTTCTTAAAACAGGGTATGTCCCTGCTGTCTTTCTGTAATACCTAGGACATTGATATTGGACCTATTAGACCTTATCATAGTAGAAGGAGTAATTATTTTATAATCCTTCTAAGTACAATACAACTGTATAAAAATTATTTCCTTATCTCAGCTTCCGTATCTAGTGATGCCACAGCATCCAGCTCCACAGTCTTTTCATTGAACAGATCTTTTTCTGGCAAAGAGAAGGAACTTCTTTGGGAGAACATTTCTTTTTTTCATCTATCACTGAATCTAAGAGAACCTCTCCCTCAACACCACCAGCAGCCTAGACTATTGCTCCTTGGAGCACAGCACACTTTCCTCCCCACTGCTGGCCTGCTTTTGCCGTGGATAAAAAAGCAGCTGAGCCAGCAGGCACTTGTTGCATTCTGAGCATTCTCCATCACCCACCACAAGCAGTAAGGGCAGCTTGGCTGCTGGCTGCAGCAGGAGCAGCACAGAAGGCCTATTAACAGAACAGACTTTAAGGCTGGAAGAGATACTGAAAAGTTGAGACCATTGTCATTTTCCCCTGCACAGGAAAACTAACTTATCTGTTACACACACAAGTGAGCACAACACACACACACACACACACACAGGAAAAGTAACAGCAGCCCAAGGGAGATAAAAGTAATTTATAATGTTTCCACCTTGCTGTGTCACAGAAAATTCAAAGACAGACAGCTTCCTAAAATGTGGCAAATGGCCATAATTGGAAGTCTCACTACTAACAGACTGCTTGTCTGCTAAATTTGTGTTAAAGAGGAAATCACAAAATCTGTTGTCAAAAAAAGAATCCCCTACAGAACCAACACTCTCAGAGCAGGTGAGTTTCACAGTAAACTGATATAGCTCATGCAACATCAGGCAATATGAGGTGTCATTTACAAAAAAATATGTATTGGGCAGATAACTTTGGGTCTGTTGGCTGAAGCAGGAAAAGCAATCAATACATGTTGGCAATATTTACCCACTTAGAGTGCTGCCAAATGTGAATTTGCAAGAATGTATCAGCTGCTTTGAACTGATCTTTGACTTTGCCTCTTCATAGACAAATGTGAATTGAGACTAGAGTGATCCACATTACAGAGAAAGAGATATGGCAGGAATGCACAGGGTCACCCCTACTATTTGTTCTTGCTGTAAGAGTCACTGCAGAAAAAATTAGGTCAGATACAGTTTCCAAAGGGATTAAGTGAGGTAAATCAAATTGATAACAGAACATGAGTCTGAAAAAACTCAGTGTGTCAGACTAGATTCCCTCTACCTGGAATAAAACATAGATTTTTTTTTTTTTTTAAACTGGAATAGAAATTTTGGATTTTACAAGAAAGAGTCCACATCTGGTACATTACCTGTCTCCTGCTCTCTTACTTTCTCTTCTTCTCCATCAAGCTGTGTCTTTTAGATGCACGGCTCCTTCACCCCTAAAATACAGACTGAGGCTTCTGTAGTTGTATATGACATGCTGTAAATGAAGGGTAAAAAACACCTACAAGACAGAAACACATCCTGTGGCAAGAAAAATTAGGACAAACATGACTTTTGTTTTGATTCCTATTGGTTATTGCAATCCAAGTGCTACAAGAATTTCACTGAAAAACAATATTTTTTTCAAATATCTGTTCCTAATTAAAAACACCAGAAATGTCCCACTAAGTCAAACTAATGATACATCCTGTTCAGTATTTTGTCTCCAATGGAACATGTCTTCAGTGGAAGATGTTGTTCATGGCAAGCATGTGAATCTAAACACTTTCTGCATTCCATTCTTTTACAGCTCCCAACAAGAGAATTGCTGTTGTAGCACATCTGATGGTGCATTGCCTGGTGCTGTTAGCATGTTTACTGATATTTTATCTACAAACCTGCCTCAAGTCTCTTTGTCCCGCTGATATATTCCACCATCCCAACATCTCATATTCCTTCTGTAACACAACAAAGCCTTCCCACTCTCCATCATCTATGCAAGAAAGGCCCAGCTGACTCAGAGACTGACCTTGGGCCATGAATGACAGCATGTGGGTCCCTTCCAGAACAATGTCTTCCTTCTTGTTCTGCAACATTTCTTCCAAGAAATGGTTTGAAACTGAAGAACTGGTTTCTGTGGAAGAGCAAAGGCAGGAGAGGAAAATTAGCAAGTTGCCAACAGAAACAGGGCTCTCCTATGGTCAAACAGAATTATTTAAAAATTAAGCAACAAGCTTTAGACATGGAATAAATCAAAGGAAAAACGAAGTTGTTCTAGGGCTTTTGCTAGCATTTCTAATTGTGGAAAGAGATGAGAAAGCTGTCAAATGGAATCTCTTTGATATGGCTGCATTAAAAGATAATTTCTATTCCCCAGATGCATGATCTAACTCCTAATGAAAGGTGTGTCCTGAAGAACAGAATTTGGCCTTATGTGAATCTAATGAACCCAACATCTTTAGCAGGCCTCTGAAATACTCCTTTGTTCTGCAAAGTGTTCTACTGTACTGTTTACATGAAAGAAGCTGTACAAAAAAAATGAGTCAGATTAAATGCTGTAGGGCCAGATTTCATCTGACCTTCCCGTGATACCCTAGTAAAAAATTAAAGGAAGGTCTTGCACAGGGAGTATTTCTTTTTACAGCATGAAGCAGCAGGTATGCTCCCTCACTGGGGAGGAAAAAACGACTCAGGTCTAACTTCCCTCTGCAGTGAAGGAGAAAAGTAAATGAAGTGGATGAAAAGTTGAGACCATTGGCATTTTCCCCCACACAGGAAAACTAGGAAGAACACTGCCCAAGTTATAGGCTCAACTTTCAATAGTATGTAGCTTATAAAAGGATTGTGGCTTTCCCTGAAACTGTGCCTGCAGGGCAGAGCTGCATGCAGAGTGTGGGGCTGAAAGGCCTATATGGGTGGTTGATATAATTGTTTAAGTTGGAAATAAAATTCAAAATAAAATTAACCTTTTAATAAATCACAAATTAAATTAGATTAGATTAAATAAATCTACTGTCCCACACAGGTGACAAATTCTAAATAATTAACAGCTTCATTTCTCTTACAATGCAGATTCATTTTTAATTTTTCCTGCAATTTGTTGTTTGTGATATCAGTTGTGTGGATATCACCTTCTACTGCATTTACTCTTAATGGCAAATCTGTTTATGTCCCTGAAGCACTAAGTTCAAGAGAAACAGAACAACAGGAGAACCTATAGGTGTCATGTAGCATTCTGGAAGAACTGCTCCTGGGTATGAGCTCTATTTGACAGAAGAGCAAAACAGATTTGGAGAATGACAGTAAAAGAGACTTTGGAGGTGCCGTATGATCCCTGGGGAATGGAAAGTGTTTCGGATGTGATTTGTTATTTGTTGCCAGAACTCTTTAAATGTGCACATGGGATGAACACATGGCACTAATGCTATAAATGTACTGAGGGAATTCAGGAAAGCTTCTGTCACACTTAGACAAAAGATTTGCAGGATGACCATAATGGGCCATAGTGCCAAGTTGTCTTCCGGTCCAGAAGAATCCTTCCAGCAGATCAGCATCTCTGATTGCAAGAGAAAACCTTGTGAGCACAATATAAAACACATGGACTGAAGAAACACAGGAAAACTATTAGATTACTGTAACATGGCAGGAGAAAGAGATAAAGTTTTCAGTCCTTAAAATCCAACAGGCAGTTTCTTGCACCCATTTTGACTATCAATTTAAATATGAACATTCCTGCTCCGCTCCAAAGAGTTGCTGGTTAATGTACATGCAGTTTTCATATAGGGCTTTTCCCTTAGCAATGCTGAGTATCTGTGATTCTCATACTTTATCAGCCAGTAGGAATGGAGCCAGCACCATTTTACACTTGGCCCACAGGTTCCTGTGAGTAAAGTGTACTCATCATCTTCTACCATTGCACCCGGTAATTATCTTCAGGATAATTAGCATCTGTATCTTGGAGATCTCCATCAAGAATTTTCTTTCTATTGTGGATTATAACTATTAGGTTGGATCTCAGCTTGGTATGAACTGATATAGCACCCTTAATTAATATCTTTCCATCTCCATCGTAGCTGGGAGGAAGCCTTAGGAATATATGTTGTTAAGGGATACTCAAGGCAGCTGTGGGCTGTAGAATTGAGTTTCCCAAAATCTGAATATACATTCCTTGTGCACTCTGAGCTATGAAAGTTATAGCTTGGTCAAAAATATGTGATCAGACCCTTGCCTTGTTTAAATAGGGGACCGTGTGTTGCATAGAATGAAGGTATCATTAAACTGCTAAATTTTGCACTGATGGAAATTCTTTTTTAAAGACAGAACAAATGATTTTCAAACCTTAAAACTTCACAGACAGTATCTATGATGCAAGAGTGCGTGGTCTGCATCCTTCCCATTTTAATCAGTATAATTATAGGGGATTACTTAGTATCATTTTAAAAAGTTCATGTATCATCATTTTGCAACCAAAATACTAGCGGCACTTCATGGATCTATGTCAGCTTGAGAACAGATGAGGTTATTATTATTATTCCTCTTTGTTTGTTGTAGCTATGGCCTGTTTCATGCTTGCTGCTGAAACATGACTACAGCCTACTGTAGCAGCAGATCTGTGTGCAACCAGGGAGCTGGCAGTGGGAACAGGGAAATCAAGTCCCCACTTCCTTTCAGCGATAAAAGCCTCAGGATAAAATGTCTGTAAAGCTGAGCGCTACTGAATGAGCCATTCCCTTCCATGAGGAGTGGAAGCAGGCTAGGATTGAAGTCTAGCTATTTATCTCTTCTTACAGCAGATTTGTGTTTGCCCTGGAAAGAGGAGAGGCTTCAGAAGCCATCAGTGTTCACAAACCACAGTGTTAGAGCTGAAGTGTTAACACCTTTCTGTGGTTCTGTGTTGTCTTTGTAAAAAGTACAGCAACTTTTTTCTGCAGATAAATGTTCACTGCACCCATCTCACAACTTGCAGGGAAGCTAGTAGTAATAACAAGGAAGTTTCTGTACCTCATAACATTTCTCTGGATTAAAGTAAGGTATGCCAGTTCCAGAACAACAATTTTTTCAGGCACATATAATCCACTTCAGCTATTTTAGTTGATTTTCTCCTTGTAAATAAGTACCACTAGCAATAGGTAGGATGCTGATACAATCTTTTTACAATCTTTCTCACCACATACAATTTATACTCAATTGTAATTATTATTATTATTACATAGCCCAGTATAATAATTGCATATGGTATAGGAATGTGTTAGTATATGTAGGATGTTGTTACAATAATGTATTATGTAACTATGGTATATAAAGTGTATATAAAGTGTATAAATAAATAGTAAACATTAGTGGATGTATATATTATTTGATACATATGCACAAAGCAGTGATAGGTACTTTGACACAGAGTATCACAGTTTGAGGCACATATGAAAAAAACCTGGAGAAATAAGAAGTAACTATGGTAAAGATATTCTATCAATATCCAAATTGTTAATGGTAAATTATTTTTGAGGACAAGTTAGGATAAAACTAGCCAAAAAAAAAAATAGTAATCAACAATCAAGCTATATTTTCTTTTCTTTCCCCCTTAGAATGACTTTGATTTTTACTGTATTCAGCATATTCAGGAACTGTCACCAGACCACTTGTCATTCATGGAGAAATATAACAGAACTTGTATATCAGTAAATGAAACAGAACCATCTGATATTGCCAGAATAATATCAACACCTTCTATTTAATTTGGATGCAATTAATCTGGAAGGACAGCAAGGTCCCAAGAAACCAAATTTCCCTACTTTTACACAGCAGAAATAGATGCAATTTACTGGAATAGTGGCCTCATTTATGTGGGACAGACCTTCCAGTTGGAGTTTCCAAGCACCCCAACACTTTCATTTCACCAAGCTTCCTATAGGGTATATATCTGTATATATATATATATATATATATATATCTACCTGTTTTCTGTGTTCACATGAGCTGTGAACTGCAGGTGTAGTGACACAGGGTGCACAGCCTCTGCACTGAGCAAGGTGAATTGCAGGACGTTTATGAGAAGATTGGGGTGACATATGCAGGAGGGCAAGATGTAAAAAGTCATTTGTAACAAGTCACAAACACACTGAAGATACAAGGGGCAAAGAAGGTCATCCTCAAGACACTCCTTGTCAACAATACACAGAGAGGGCAACCACAAGAACCCCAGCTCCAGCGGAGTTATTGTCCAGTTTTGAATCCATGTGGTGGCTCTCAATGGCTTAGAAGTTCCTCACTCCCTGGATTTGTTGGCTGTAATGACTGCAAGCACAGGGATGGTGGTTTTGAAAAGCTGCTCAGCTGGGGAGTGACAATACCCACCGGGATGCCTCTGCTTGGAATTGAAACTTCCTAGTGTCACCCTCAGCTGCTGGCAGCTGCTGCCGGCATTAGCCAATATTTGGGCATAAATAAATGTCTTTTACTTTCTCTGCATGAAGCATTCAAACACAAAAAAGGCCAGGTAACTCCCTCGCCTATAAAGCTGCTAGGAATATATTGACATTTAACTATTGTGACTTAATCAAGATTTGTAAATACATTAGAATGAGCAAGTGATACACTCAGTGTCAATTAAAACAAGAGGATGACACAGCACTGAGCTGATACTAGCCAAAGATATTTCTTGACAATCTGAAAACCACACCTATCTACTGCTGATGCTTGGGGCACATTATTTCCATAGGCTCAAACAATTAGAGATACCCTTCTGAATGATGTTTATCTAACACTGCTTTCTTCACAGTAAAGACTGTTAATGCAGCAGTTGAGCAACTCCAGGAAGGCACAGTTATCCTGAGACAATCAGGAGCCTGAGGGCTCAGAGGCAGTCATCTGTGTTCTCTGCCCCAATTTCATCAGTATATTAAATTTAAAAAAACCCCACTATGTTAATACATCATGAAGGTCAAACGTTGCATTGCAAAGAAGGGTGTAAATTCAAAAATAGGATTCCCAGAACAATTCTAGCTAAATGTTTACATGTATATAGGTACAGTGCATTATCCCAGTTATGATGTTGTCACTGAAAACCCCTTAGACTGCAGACAAATTATTAGGAAACTGATATATCAAAACTGCGCACTCGGTTTTTTGCCTACATGTATATGTTTATGAAGTGTGTGGGTAAGCAAATAACCAAATCAATTTCACTTCAGAGATACATTTAAAAATATTCTTTGACTAATTTTGTGATTTGCTTACATATCATGCTGTTGCTTATATGGAGGGCAGAACTAAGGTACATATGTCCATCTCACAAATTCCATGTAACTACATGGGACCTGTTTTATGTGAAACTGGTACCATACCACAGGACACTGAGCATATAATATGTTTTAAATTGTCTTTTAGGGAAATTGCAGCTTCTATATAGGTTCAGCTGGCAAGCTTTTTGCCATTGATTTTCTGAAAGAAAATGGGGATAAGATTTATTAGTTGTGTTTAGGATTCCTAATTAGGGACTAGGCTGCCTTGGACATGTACTAGCAAATCTGGAACAAGCTGGAACAAGCTGACAGGAATATATGAGACAGAATGGTTCATGACTCTGTTGTGCACAGGTAGCTTATTATAAAGCATTAAAAAATGTATCTCCAGAGAGTAACTTGGACAAATAGACACTCAGCTTTTTATCACGGGTGTCATGTATGTGGCAAGGAGTCGTGACTGATTGCCCTCCCTACATCATCATCAGAGAGAGCCATCTAATCACATCTAATCATCTAATTTGGCTAGATGAGCAAAAATCCTGTGTATGGAAAATTCTGAGAATTTCTGGCCCTGTGACTTGCTGACACTCAGTGTTCTCTGTACCTTAAGTACTGAGTAGTTGTGTTCACTTTCTGGAGTCTGTGTGCCTTCATGAACAGCCTAAACCATGCACAGAATGTTTCTGGGAACATTCACAATACAATGTTACAGCTAGAACAGCGCAGATACAGGGAGAGTAGGAAATGGGCTAACTTGGAAAAGCCTGAAGCCCCTCAGAATTTCTTCTATTAATGGAAGGATTACCCCCTGAGGACTTTTCCTCCATTACTGAACGCCAGAGACAGAAAAAATAAAAATCACTTAAATGATAAAAAGCTATTTGCAAGAACTGGTTATAAAATGACTATTATCTACAAGGCACTGCTCTTTCTCTGAATCTAGTTATGTGCCAGAATTGTTAAATAACAACGTACTAATCTAAGATTGTTTTCAGGCAAAAAAAAGCTACAGTCCTCTCCTTATAACACTGAAGGAGCATAAAAAAATACAGTAAGAGTAAATGCTGATCTCTGAGCAAAAATTTCAGTATTGTAGTGGATGAAAGGGAACTTAAATACCATTTTGAAGTTGATTATATCACACAACTCCACCCTAGAAAAAACTTGAAGTCTTTAAACTACTGTGTTAAAGCAAAAAGGGAGACAAGATAAAAGATAAAGAGAAGAAGGGAGAAAGGAAAACTTGCTGTTTTATAAAATAATGGGAATATGTAGAATAAAGGATAGACACAATTATAGGAGTTAGAGAAAGACAGCATGAAACGTATTACTTGAATTCATTGTGGCCTCACTGGGGTATGAAACTCATATAATTTGATGATTTTTTTTTTAAGGAAGAATGGAAAGGAAAAATGTAGAAAACATCAAAATTTAGTAAAAGCAGGGAGGAAAAATAACAGTTCAGGTGGCAACACCATTAAAACAAATTAGAAGCTTTATTTGATGTCACATCATTAAAATCATGGCCCCGTGTCTTCTTTAATTTGAATTGAATTTGGAAATGCCACATGGGGCACACAAACAGGCTGCACAACCAGCATAGCCCATGGAGTATCACCTTAGCATGTGAAACACAGCACCAGGGCAACAGGAGGATCATTTTCATGGAAGGAAATGCAACACCAGGGCTACAGCTTCCATTCTGTCCCTGTCTCTGGTAGTGATTCACAGGCCTCCTCTTCACCAGCCTTCTCTGAATGTAGAAATCCTGTCTGGAGTTCAAACTTAATGTTGCTCGACATTGAAACAGAAGATTCTGTGTAGTGCAGAGGCAATTAAAACTCTTGGGACTCCTGAATTTCTAAGAAAGGGAGAGGACAAAATTTAATTTCAAATGCATGTTTTTATTGATAAAAAGTGAATATAATAACAAAGATATCTCATGTGAATAGGATATTATGAGACCTTCAATTTGAAGTTCAACAGAACTGCATAGTACAGCAGAAGTAAAATGAAAGTATTTATAAAATAGATGTATTGCACAGATCCTCTGTAAAGACTATCAGGACAGTTAAGGAACAAGAAAGGATCCCCAAGATCTTCTAAAGCAGAAAGGGGAAAATAGGTTATAGGCCTGATAAAGCACCCTGCAAGCTGAGCTGAAGTGAAGCAAACAAGTGGCAGAGCACGATGAGAGGGAGCGAGAGAGGGGAGGCAGAGTAGGGCATCACCGCACATCATCTCTGCACAGGTCTGATGCCATTATCACATATGACCTGAAAAAACATCCCAACTTTTTCAGGTCAGACTGTGAACCATGGCCTGTGCCAGATGTAACATCTTATCTGCAGATGGTTTGACTTACTCAAAAGCAACATTTTTCTGATTTTACACTGGTTATTTAGAGGATACAAAATTTCACTAAAATATTTTCTTCTAACTATAACATATACTGTTGGATTAGTGGTAAACACTTTACTATTTCAGAGGTTTGCAATTTATGGACTTTTTAAGAAAGAAGCAAAACAAATTTTTATCAGCTAAAAAAACCCACAATGCATTCATTTGGAAAAAAAAAATTAACCTACTTTTTGGCTAGCTTTAAAAGGCAAGGAATATGTTTATGCCTTGGTGCAGACTTTACCTATAGTCATTAAGACCTCACTCATGACTGTACTTTTAGCAACATGCCAGGAAAGACATGGCAGAACAAGGCCACATGTACAGAGAAAGCTAAGAGGAAAATTATTTAGCGAAGTTATGAAATAAAATCTCCTTTCTGTGTGGTACATTTTGTTTTTCTAACCAAACTGAGTACCAAAACTAATGAACTAATAATGTAAATAATTATTTTCCCATTAATGCTTTTGGCCCATTGTGTTAATTAAGGCTTAATTCTGAAGTGGACAGAAACAAAAAAGAAGGAATGAAAAGTCACTTCTATATGTCAGTGTAAATTGCTGTATTAATTGGGATATAGTTCAGCTGCTAGGAAAAGCAGGACAAAAACACTGAGTATTTTTAGTCCTGTCATTGTTAAATATATTTGTTCCTGTCTTAATATTGACATGAACCAGAAGTGAATATATATTTTAAATGCAAGTATTACTAAATGTTGCACATCCCTCAAGGGCTGAATTTAGGTCCTGGTATAAAGTTCATTAAAATCAATTTCTGCCATCTCCAGCAGTCAAAATCTGGATATAAATGAGTATGCTAAAAACATGTAGCCATGAAAAAGGGGAAAAAAAAAAAAACAAAGAACAAAAGAAGGGTAATTAAAATATTGTTACTGACATTCAGTTGTAATTATAAACACATTTCTACCAAGTGAAAATTCTGTACTTTCATGTTCTCATAAAGCAAAGTGAAAAGTATCCACTTCCCTTTACATGATAGCACTACCACTATGGACGAAGTACTACCTTTGATCAGGCTGCTCTATTTTGCTCCATGCATTATTCTAAAATGAGTGGTAATGGGGTGAAGAAGGACATTCTTGGGAATAGTGAGGGGTTTTAAATGAGGAAACTGTTAGTTTACAACTTTATACTGACACATTGTGATCAGTCATCATCACCATCAGTTAACTGCATTGCACCCAGCCCTTTTATGGAAGACTTTGAAGAACTATCCAGGTATCACAGCAGCTGGTGACTCAGAAAGTTGTAATCTCCTTTCCCCATCACGCACTGCTAGAAGTGTTCTCCTGGAAAAGCCAGGAAATAAAACTTCTGAAGCTTTGAAACTGTGAAAATGTGTGTGACTTTCAGGTTTTTTGAGAAATAGTCACCTATATCCTGGACAGATTTTCCTCCAGGTAAATACATTCCTTCTCTAGTTTCAAGTAGGTACATTATTCTCCATTTACACTTTCAAATCACTTATGTTGCTGTGACAATCTTGTTTCTTATCTGATGAGCTGATCATCCAAAGCAATTTGAAAGATCTTTTACACAGAGGATAAAATAAAGTAGGCTTTACCTTTTACCAAATGAATCCTTATTTTTAAGAGTTTAAATTCCAGAGCTCAGGATGGGACATTTCCTTGAATCCCTTTGCAATTCAAAGTACTGTGTTTTCACCACAGCTATATTGTGAAACAGCTATTCCTTGCTTTATCTGAAGTAACTGCAGTGATATAAAAGTAGTCTCTCAAAGACAGAAGAAAATAGATTAAAAAATTACGCCCCTGTAAATAATGCTGACATTTACAATTTAAATTGCGGTAGTGTCCATTGCCTGTTCTTCTCCAGCTTAAAAAAACAAAGGCAAATTTTGCTCCTCAAAGCAGTTATCACAGGGTAGGGAAGGAGACAAATCACAGGATAAAGGGAGAACCACATTGTATGAACAAATAATAGGATTTTGGCCAAGGATAAGGAAAAGGGTTAGTTCAGTAAGAGATTTTGGCAGATAAACTGAAGAGTCATGGAGCATCACTAAGAGATAAGAAAAAGCATTAACTCAAGATAGGTCGGAGGAGGAGGAGCAGCAAAGTAACAGAATTTTCCTCAACAATGAAGTGTATGGGAAGTGAAAAAAAAAGTTGAGAAAAAAATTCTTCATATTAAGTTTCAGCCAAGCTTGTGATTAAACCAGTGTTTAAATAACTTTGATCAGCAAACAGCAATACATCAAGAAGATGCAATGAAGAGACATTAAGAAGCAGAATTGCATAATGGAAGCTGTGTCTGAAGGGAAGATGATGAACAAGTAGAACTGATAATTATCAGGTGAAAAACCTCAGGCTGAAGCTGTATCAACAGATACGAAGACACAGAGAAATTGCATTGAGTCTGGAGGGAAAGACACATCTTAAGGTTCTTTCCAGACAGACAGGTATTCCCACTCTGTGTGACTAAATCTTCTGAGTATGGAGAAATAACAAATGAAAATCATGTTGAAGGATACAGAATGAAAAAAAAAAAAAATCTCACATACCTATGTCTCAAAAATATGTTATTTTTCTTTAGTGTTGAAGAAGTTTTCTCTTTATTGCTCTCATGATCCAGAGCACATTCTGATCTAGTAACCATTCTCTTGCTGGAACAGCCGAGTTGTAGAGCTAAGAACTGATCCCTTTCAGTCCATTCACCTTAAAAGATGAGAAATTAGCTCCCCTCAAAGCAAAGCATCCTCTTAGGATTTACCAAATGGTGTTTCTTTTCCCTTCAGGACAAATTTCTAGAAAAGCTCACAGCTAGCTGGCATGCAGCCAGCACTGTATTCCCTGGCACCACATACCCATTTAACTTTAGAGTTTGCTGGCTCAAGCCAGCTCTGCATTCTGTCCCAGGGATGGCTGTGTTACAGCAGCAATGAAACTGCAATACACGTAGTGCCACATTCTTCACTCCAACACCAATGCAGTCCCAGTGAAAACAATGCAGGCAAAGTTAGGAAAATTACATGGAGGTGACCAAAAGCTGCCCTGCCAAGCTTTTATTAAAGAATCATTTAAAAAATATTACTTTGTTTTCACCCAATAATCATCAACCTCCACCTTACTCCCCCAGTAATTCCACTGAACTTTAACAAGATTTCTCAGTATTTTCCTCCTCATCTTTCATCAGAGGGGATCTACTATGTTCTCTTGTTCACCACAACAGCCATGACATTATCATATGGCTCACTGTGTTAGTGATGACCAGACTGGACTACCTTAGCTAAGCACTGGTCATTGAAATTAAAGGGCTTTGAAGTACATGCAGGCAATTGGTAAATTGGGAGACACAGAATACAGCACAAAGGACAAGTGCTACAGTGCTTTAGAAAAATCTATTTGATGTTAAGATTTATGTGCATAAGCAGGTCTCTAGTGCTTTTTGTTCAGTAAACAGTTTGACCTTCTAAAAATTCCAGATCAGTGCTGGGCACAGGCAGGCCCACTAAAGCATGTGTCTGTGTTGTTCCTATTCAACACAACAACGCTGCAGCCATATCCCCCTCATTTCACCCAGATTCCTGGTTCTCTGCGGAGTTGCTCTATCATAGTGAAATGTCAGCACTTGTTCAGCTGCTTGAGTGACCGTCAGTGATTAGGCACGTAGGAAACTGAGCAAGCTGAGGAGAACAAGCGCTGTGAAGTACTGGGTGAGTATGCTTCACAAGCACACCGATTGCTATTTGCCTGTCACACCAACATGAGTAAAGCTGGTTTAAGAATTGTGCTGAAGATTAGCTAAATGATTCATAGGAAAATCCAAAACTAAAGGCCCAATTTACATCCAAACTATGTGGCTGAGACAGTTGGGTAGAGGGAACATTCGGTCTCTTGCTTAGAATGAATCTTAATTGCCTATTTCTTCTGGTTATAGTGATCAATCTCCAAACATGTCTTTATTAAGCAAACCGTATGTTTATATAAGTGTATATACACTTCTTGTAAAATACTAAGTTCCAGATACCCCTATATGAAACTCAAAACACCAGGATCTGCTCACAGAGATTTACTCAAGACACCCAAAGGTCACTTTCTTCTTTTCCTATTGTATGGCGAAGAACAGGATTTGCCCCAGAGCCTATAAAACACAGAACAATGAAAGGCACACCATAAAATACTATTACATTAATGACATATTCCTGGAATGCTGCAAATTGTTTGTGATTAACCTAGTTCACTGAATAAAGTTGTGAAGGCTGAGGATATACATCTTTGTTCTTTTCCTCCGAATATTTCTGGGCGCTGATAATATCTAGTGACAGAAAAAAAATTAGAACACAAGTACTTTTCTGTCTGGTGAGCTAATATGCTACACAGCTAATAACTGCATGAAATGCTTTTCTGATTTTCACTTGAAAGGATGTATTTCACTTATTCGTCTCATTAATGATTTTTGTCCTGCATAGGATGCCTTGCTGAGAAACTTGATTTCTCACAACCAGAGCTCTCTTGCATTATCCATCATTTACAGGGACTCATTATCATTTACACAAGGGTTTAAGCTGTAAAACACCAAGAGATTGGACTTGGAAGAGATTTTATGATGTTCAGGATTTGGGAGCAAGTGTAAAAGAAAAATGTATTTTTAAAGTGCATCACCTTCTGGATACCCTGTATCTCGATGAAGTGTTCCCTACCAAGGGCAGTTCGTTTCACTGGTCATCCTTTGACCCTGCTCTGAGCTTTAGCATCTTCCCACAGATTCTGAAGTCATATGGTCTGCCTTTTCTATCTCTGTCCTACAAACAGAAAAGCCTCTGCTTCCTCCACACCCACTCTCCTTGCCAGAAGCCTCACTGCAACTTCCTGTCAGTTTTATACACTCTTGTGTAAGTGTGGAAGTGCCGTGGACTTCCTCACAGCACAAGTTTTCATCCTAAAGCACCACGTTAACTATTTGCTTACTAAGTGTTTCCTAGAAACATAAACGCTCATTTATTTTTAATCTTTATCAGCTAAACCCTTTGTAACTGGAAAATATGAGTAACATTCAGAGGGTGGGAAAAAAACTGATTTACACATTTTAGGACGAAAGTAACAGAAAAGCTAGCACCGTACTTATTTGCAGGCATTGGGAAGCCTGCTTTGTATGGGCAAGACCAATGACAGACCGTTCGCATCCAAAGGCATAGCGATCCACGTAGCACCCGCAGCATGCGGCATCTCTGGAACACCCTTCACCGCCGGATCTCAACATCCTTTGAGAAATGCAAGAAATACCGCACCGGCATTTACTTTTCCAGCTCTTTACCTTCTTAATTAACTTTAGGCAACCATAACGTGCCTTTGGCGCACCTTCGAGCCGCAGCCCGCACCTGGAGCGCACCGGAGCTCGGGCAGAGGGGCGGCGTTACCCCGAGGAGGAGCCGGCCCCGGCCCCCCGCTCCCCGCCGCCACCGGGCCGGGCCGGGCCGGGGCGGCCGCGCGCCTGCGCGGGGGGCGCGCGCGGGGTCAGCCCTCCCCGCGCCCGCCCCTCCCTCCGCCCCCGCCGCGCCAGAGCGAGGCTGGGCGTGCGGCGTCACGGCGACGGCCCCGAGCCGCGCCCCGGCACAGGCGGCGAGCGGAGCCGAGCGGAGCGCAGCGGGCGCGGCGCAGCGGGATCGGCCGGCGAGGCGGCGGCGGCGCGCGGTCGGCGGGGAGCGGAGGCGCTGTCCGGTGGGTAGTGGCGGGCAGCGCGGGCCGGGCCGCGCCGCGCCGCTGTGGCGGGGAGCGGCGCGGCGTCTCTGGTACAGGTGGCGAGGCGGGGCGGGGTGGGGTGGGGGCGGCGGCGGCGAGAGGGGGGTGGCGGCGGCCACGGCGGGGAGCGGCGCGCTCTGAGGGAAGGGGCACCAGCCTGGAACATGGCGGAAGTGGAACCGGGAGCCGCCGCCTCGTCCGGCCTCAGGCGTGGTGGGACCCCGAGGGGGTGGGGGGAGCGGGGCGCTGAGGGGCAGCCGTCGCGGCCAGGCCCAGGGCCCGGCCCTGCCGTTCGCCGCCGCCCCCCGCCCGGCGGTCCCCGGAGCAGAAGTTGGAGCGGAAGCGGAAAGTTGTAACCCCGCGGGTCGGGGCCGCGACGTGGGGCCCGGACGGCCGCGGGGAGGGGCGGGTGACGCCCGGGTCGGCCCCGCCGCGGGCGGGGAAGGGGACGGTGCCCGGCGGCCGCCGGCGTTGTCAGCGGGAAGTCCGAGCCGAGCCCCACCTAGTCCGGCCGCGGGAGAGAAGCCGCTCGCTCTTTCCGGCCGGTGCGTGGGGGCGAGGCGGGGGGGTCAGGCCGGGCGCGGCCGGCCGGGGCAGCCCGCCGGGGCTGTGCCTGGGCTGGCCACCGAGTGGGACAAGTAGACAGCGCGGTGGCCTGCGAGTTCCCTTCCTGCTTATCATAAAATGAAGAGGAAATGACAGGGATGTTCGCTTCGTCTAAACACCCCACCATCACCCGTGTCAAAGCAAATGGAAGAATTTGACAGACACTTCCTGCGCCAAACCCTTCTAATGAGCCTGATATCCTTCTACCCATCTGTGTGCGTTGGTGAAGAAGTGGTGGAAGGAAAACAAAGTTTTCAGAGAGGAGAATAAAACCAAATCTGACTGTTCTCGCATTGGGCTCTAGATTATAAAAGAACATGAGAAACCAAGGGTTTCTGCGAAAAAAGAATAGCATGCTTTTACTCCTGTTTCCATCTTGAAGGCATGGGTTATGCTGCTCAGGGTAAACGAAACAAAAAGAAAGGAAAGCCTTTCTCTATACTGCTTTGGGGTGCAATAGTGAGGTAGTACAGTTCCAAGAGAGAAGGTATGTCAGAGATGCCCAGCTTGAAAATCATACAGGTTGTGTATATGTTCTTGCATTTAGATACTTTGAGTAGTGTAATTGTAATTTTCCACATATAACAGCCACATCTTACCCCAGGATGAGATGTGTAGACAGTGTATGACAAAGACTTCAGTACTCTTTCACAGTGAAGTATATGTTGAAATTACTGTTATAAGAAAAGGAGACAAGAAACACTCTTTCTTTCATTGAATTATAATTAAAAGGCAATGAAGAAATCACATTGCTTTTAAGAATACCCATTAAAAAACAAGTGTATTTTTCTTTGGAAAGAGTCTCTTATCTCTGCGAAAACTTTGAACATTGTTTAAGTTGTTGCCTTTTGTATGTCATGCCTCTATATTAAAATCACAACTTTTGGGAGGGAAAAAACCCGACCAAACTTGGTAGAGTTGAGCATTTTCATTTTTATTATTCATTGCATCTTGTTTTACTCTTGCTCAAAATCTGTCATGTAGACTTCATTCTAGATAAAAATGAACTAAGTGAATAGTAGGGGATACTTGTGCTATTCACATTAAAGGCTTTGCAAAAGTAAAGTTTAGCTAATTAGATATGATGTTTTATTCCTTTGGTACCTGTGTGTTTTCAGGGATGTTTTCTTGTAGTGATATGAGCTACTTCAGGTTTAACTTAGAGCTGTAGTGTAAAACTGTATTATTATCTGTGCCCAAGTAACTGAGTTTGGAATTACACTATGGAATATAAGTGCCATGTATCTTTTTTGCAGCGAAGATGATCATACTTGGAGCACCTGTCTGCCTGGGGGTGAAATAATCTGCAAAACAGAGTTGAAAGACCTAAAAAAAAAAAGTAAAACCAGAACTTTTATATGGGGGTGGGGGGTGGGGAAAGATAGTTTTTTTACTGTCTGTACCTGTGTTTCTATTACTATATATGCACACCACATAAGTTTTCTGAGTGAAATTAAAATTGTGCTATTTTGTTCCAAAGCTCTCCTGTAGGACAGTTCATCAAAAATAAATCTGAAGTGAGCCATGACAGTTCTTTTTCTGCTGTGCCAGTTTTTGCAGAGTAAAACTGACTGTCTTTTTAATTGAGAGCCTTTCTGGAGCAGAGGCAAACAGATGGGAATCTAGGTGAGGGCCTACAAAAGGAGAAAGAAATTGCTTCTATGGCTGAGGAAGGAAGTGTGCTGAAGGCTACACTGTAGCTTGTGATCTCACAGTTAGTAAATGTGACAAGGAACTAAAATAAACAGTTGTCCACCTATCATCTGGGATGTGGGAAGTGCAAGAGTCACAGAAGTACTTGAGTACTTGATGGTTACTGCTACTGTGCCAATCCTGTCATCCACAGAGCTCTGCTGGCTGCTCAGGGTTAGGTACAGAGAGGTGCTCTTGAGGATAAGAATATCTTACCGATAAAAACAGGCACTCTTGTCCTTGCATGTATGCTGAGAGGGTAGGCGGCTCCTTCGTGAATTGGCCTTTCTAAGTAATGCTTAGATGGCTTTCAGATACCTAGCTGACGTTTGAGAGTGTTTGTCAGGGTAGCCTCAAGTTGTGAGTTTTAATCAAAATTGCTCTTAGTAAAACAGATCACTCAGCATAAGCTGTGTGACAGAAGTCTGTGTTTAGCTTGTGGTTGTGAATGCTGCCACTGCTTTACCTCCAAACAAATCCAAAAGCAGACCGAAATGCACTGTGTGGTGTCAGTGTGCTGAATCCCTGCTGAGTTGGGGCAGGCTTCTGCTGTGTTCTGTTGCATCTAGGTCAGGTAGAGGGATATTTTAGACAGCCTCCTTGTTCAGAGAGATGAAAGGAGCATCTACAGTAACTACACATTCATATTTCAAGGCAAACTTTGTTTTCCTGCTCAGATGTGGTTAAGATGGTCTATTCTTCTTGCATAAACAAGGAGAAAAAAAGAAGTGTTTTTGTACTTGGATGCCATTAATAGACCTGTTTTCAAGTCGACTGAGTTTTCAAAATTGTTTAACAGTTGAGTGTAGCAGATGTTTAGTACCTTAGAGCATCTAAATGCATAGCTTTTTCCTTAAGGCTCATCCATGAGGCAACTGGGTGAGACAGGCATAGTAGAAGTAATGTTTTGAAGTTATGGCAGTTTACTTGTAGTAGGCAAATGCTGTTTGGAGAAAGTCAAAGACCTTGTCTGCTGGTACAGACTTTCTTCATGAAGCAGTTGAGGTTACCTTCAAAAGCAGCAGTAGGTTATGGCTTGAAACTCTCATCTGTCAAGCTTTGGAATGTGTAAAGCAACACTGGACAACTAAAAGTGAAAAAGCTTTTTATTTTTATGTGTGCCTGCTCATGTATGCTGTTGTGAGCTTCTAACATAGTGCATGTTGCTCTCTTCTAGCAGCAAGGAAGAGGGAGGAAGGCTGTAAACACCAGGCTGGAAATCTGCCTATTAGGCAACTTTTGAAACATAAAATTATTTGGGGGCCCTCTAGTTATTCAGAATGCTTCTTTTTCAAGAACAGTGTTTTAATAGTGATTTCTACTACTGAAGCAGTAGAGGGAAAGTCACTATAAGACCCTAGAGGAATATAAGTTATAGAACTACAGGAACTTTTTAGAGGTGAACCAGGAAGAAAAGGACACATTTGACAATATCTTGTACACTGTCCCAGTCAGCACTCTATAGTTATTAATCTAAGGACCTGATGTTATTTGAAGTAAATCCCTGCTATGCAACTATGAAAAGAGACTGCCAAGTACGTCCACATGGTTAGTTCATTCCTGACCAAAGGAGGAAGGTTAGACCATGGTGCAGGAGTAGGACAGCCTAGCCCTTCAAATGGATTGGTGTTTGCATCCTGTGGCAGACAAGCAACATCTCATGTTTCTCCGCAGCTTGAAATTCTCTTCAGGAAATCTGTGCTTTCTTAGATCACTGGGTATCATTCCTGCAGCTGTTGCAACACAGGAAGCTGGCCTAAATCTGAACGACTTGACCAGGTCTGCTGCAAAAAGGATATTGTGTGCCCCTGTTACTCATTCATGAAATAATTTTCAATGTAACCCTAATTGTAGAGCTGTGAGAAACCTTACATCATTAAATTTTTGTATTGAAGTAGTATTGAGAACCTGGAAGAGGAGAACAGTTTATTTTCATAACTGAAGACAAAGCAAGGCTCTGCAGTTCATTTTTTTTTCATAGAAACTCAGGAGAAGGTGTTCTTTGCATCAAGATTTGTTGACACTGAAGTGACTCTTACTTGCTTTAATTATAGTGGTTATTTCACCTAGTTTTAGGAGGTAATCTGGATTAAAAGAAAATATGTACTTCAGCATTTCTATTAGTATGGCTTACTCTATAACTTTTTATGACATTAGATGGCAAAAGTTTTTTCTTAAATTAACTTCTTAACTATTGCCCAGATAACGTATGTTATCTAACCTCGTCTTCAGTTAATCTGAAATAATTTGTGAACACAGGCAGTCCCTGCAACTGTTTCTTTTTGTTTCTCTGCATTAGTTGTCTTAGCTTTTGAAGTCATGTCCTATTTTTCCCACTTACAGTCTCTGTTTCTGAAACCTAACCAATTGTGCCTTCACTTTTTTTTATATCTGCAGTGAAGAAAAGTTTCTTAAAAGCATGCTTCGTATATCAGGAGGAAGCAAAAAAAACAGTACCACCACGTCTCTGTCAAGGATGAGCTGCAGACACTTGTGAGTTATCTATGTGGAGTTTCAGAGGGGAGGTACAGGAGATAGGAGGACCTGTAACTAGGAGTGGCACTTCAGCACTACAGAAGTGAAAGTGGTTTTGGTAATTGCAGAGTCAGACCAGCTACTTTGATTTTTTTTTTTCTGAGGTTTCATGTCTGGCCAGTATTTTTTATTTGAGATGAAGCTAGCATGCTGAACAGTAGTTGTACTGCATCAGAACCCATATAACCAGTGATAGTTAAGTTGTGAAACTGTACAATCCTTGTTTGCAGTTAATCAGACTTCTATAACATCTGGTCTAATACCTTTCCTAGAAGTGATTTGTTACAAGACTAGTGGAAAGTAGCAAACTGTTTCAGAAGGGTAACTGGAATGTGGAGTCAAAGTAATCTCCATTGAAGTGGAAGTTACCTAAAAATCTTACTCTATACAATACAGTGTTTAGGACTAGATTGATTTATTTATCAGGTGGCATTTACTGTTGATACTGAGTTATGGATGCCTCATTGCTGGAAATGTTCAAAGCCAGGCTGAATGGGGCCCTGAGCGACCTGATCTAGGGGGTGGGATCCCTGTCTGTGGCTGGTGGAATTACATCATCTTTTAGGTGCCTTTCTACTCAAGCCATTCTTTGTATGTGGCTGTGTCCAGGTGTGTGTGGGGGCAGCCCAACAGCATACAGAAACCTCTTTTATTTATCTTGTAAACGTGAAGCAGTTATAGGGGATTGTTAGAGTTTGTAAGATGCGGTCAGTAACCCTCCTGTGATCTTTCACTGTGAAGTTATCTACAAGGTAACATTCTGAAAGCTTGATGTACAAGTTGACCCATAAACATAGCCTACTTGGCTTCATATGGTTGCTTTTTGCATAAAATATAGCTGAAGGATTTTCTTTTGTTTAAGAGAGTTTATAAATTAATACAGCTTGCAAAATCTTGACTCTTGCACTTCTGGAGTTAGATAGTATGAATAAGGATATATCATACAGTCTTTTTGTGACCCTTCTGACTTGTTTAAAATGGAGATTTGATGGGCAATAGGCATTCTTTGAGTGTGGTGACTTTATTCCCGTTCAGGGAATGGTCCTTTTGTTATTTACTGTAATTTATCTTGGTGGAAGCATACAGAAAATGCAATGTGCTTTCATGGCTTTTATGATGCGGAACATCAAAAATAAGTTTGTGGCGAGTGTGAACTCGCTTTCAGAATTCTTACTAATGTAATACCAATCCATAGAATTATTTCCAAGGTAGATTTATATCAACAACTATGCAGTTCAAGATGCCATGGATTTGTGTTCTTTGTGAGCTGTGAAATTTTACGTTCAAAAATCCAACCTCTACCAAGAGAAGTTATTTCAGAATGTGTTGTTCTTCTAGAAACTGATGCCAAATTGTCATCAAATTGTCACTTGGTGGAATCAAAGAGACTGTAGTAGTCCCATGGCATCGAGGAGCACTGAAGAGGCAAGAATAGCTAACTGTCATGCTGGAGAATATTACTCTTCCATTTTTCTGATATATCTTTTTTGACTTAGTAGCAGATTAGATAGAATTTCACCAAATAAGAGACACCCTGGCACTTTATCTCTGTGGGCTTTGAGTAAGTTTGGAGATGAATAGAGAGGAACTGTAATACTATAATAAGCAAGCATTCATAACTAGTTTTCTGTCTGGATGCTTGTTCTTCAAATATTCTTACTTTTGGTGTACAGTTTTTTACTTGCTTTTAAATCTGAATACTAGAGAGGGAAGCACACATTTCTGAATTATAGCTGTGTATACCTGTGCTTATTGTTGTCTTTATTTTATTGCTACATTTTCACCATTCTTCTTATTTGAGCTTAAATTTTTATATTTGCTTATATTTTTAATGATCCTCTGGTTTTTGTCCTGATATCCCTAAACCTTTTGTTTCAGGAATTGTTCAAAGCTAAATTGAGGTTCAGCCAGAGATCTTGCTTAGAAAA
The DNA here is from genome assembly GCF_971803275.1 of Cyanistes caeruleus. Lineage (NCBI taxonomy): Eukaryota > Metazoa > Chordata > Aves > Passeriformes > Paridae > Cyanistes > Cyanistes caeruleus. The sequence goes on along the minus strand of NC_141704.1, from coordinate 47,778,793 downwards.
CTGAAGTGTGGTAGCTGAAATTCTGCAAAGACTGAGGTGTTGAAAATGAGGTTTTACAATTAAGTGCTTTAGGCCACTGTGTGTGCTTGTGTTTGGCATCCTTTTGATCTGTATGTTGCTTTTCATCAAACTTGTAAGAGTAATCTCAGAAGAAGAGTGCTGTATCAATGTAAGTACAAATTAAAATGAGAAAATAAGAATATTTCATGTGGAGCCTGGAACAGAAAGATCTAGTAGGTTGTCTGGTTTTATGCTTGAAGAACAAAAAAGTTCCTGAAGTCCTCCTTTTCTGCTAGAAATCTGGGTCCTGTTTAGCCAGAAAACTAGTGAAGAAGCAACATTAAGTGCACTTTAGTTTGAACATAATTAAACTGCAGTAACCAATATTTTGAACAATGTACAATTTTGCTAACTAGTTCTGCTTCTAGCCAGAGGCAAGATCTTAAGATGCAGTTCGCAAAAACATTTTTCAAAGACAAATATGTGAATTTGAAAATATTTGCATTTATAGGTAATGCAATTCTTTCATTACTTGATCTTATTGTGAGACTACTCTTTAAACTTGGTGCTATAAGTTTCATAGAGGAAAGCTGAAGCCTGTTTTCTGACCTGAGTGCTGAATCTGCCGTGGTAGAAGTGAAAATAAGGAGCTGTTCACAGACGTGCTGCAGAAGGTTGAAGTCAGATAACAAAAACCTAGACAGAGTTGATAAACTGCAGGCACCTTAAGCAATGTGGGAATGAAAGACTGGTTTCCTGAAAGAAAAACTTGCTTCACTGGGACATCAGGGTGGACTGAAAAGTCATTCTTCTGCTTGGGCTTTGGCCAAAATACAGATTGTTTTGAGATGCTTGTATTTAATTTGCTGAAAGTAAAACTCGTCAGTGAAAGATTAAGGATGCAGTGGTGATGCTCACTCAAATGCTGTGGTGACTGTGATTGATGTAGCCTAAATAATAGATAACTCTTGGAAGACAGACATATGTGGATATTTTTTTAGAAAGGCCTGCCCATCGAAAACCCTAGAGTCAATTATACATTTCAGTAACCTTTGGATATCTTCTGTTACATTATCAATGTGTTTGATTTGTTGTGGGTTGACCGTGGTGGACATCAGGTGCCCACCAAAGCTGCTCTATCACACCCCCCTCCTCAACTGTATGGAATAGTGTATTGGGTTTGCATGGCCAAGGTTTGGTAGCATGTTGGCTATATGGTTCCTTCTGTGAGAAGCTGCTAGACTCTTCTTCCATGTCTGGCAGAGCCAGTCCCTGGTTGCTCCAAAGATGAGTGTGCCACTAGTCAAAGCTTGGCCAACTAGAAATGGTGGCAGTGCTTCTGTGACAACAGATTTAGGAAGGAGAAGGAAAAAAGAAGTTACTTCACAGTCATAATTGCAGCCAGAGAAGAGCAGGGTGGGAACATGTAAGAGGAATAACTCTGCAAACACCAAGGTCGGTAAAGAAGAAGTGGCAGGAGGTGCTTCAGGTACCAAAGCTGGGATTCCTTTGCAGCCTGTGGCCCTGCAGCCCATGGAGGACCATGAGATTACCAAGATCCATCTGCAGCCCATGGAGGAGACCTATCCCAGAGCAGGTAGATTCCTGAGAGGAGACTGTGAACCTGAGGGAGGCCTGTGCTCAAGCAGGCTCCTGGCAGGGTCTTAAAGACTGGTGGAGAAAGGAGCCCACACTAGAAAAGTGTCCTGGTAAGACTTGTGATCCTCTGGGGGGCCAATGCTGGAGCAGCCTGTCTTTGAAGGGCTACACCTTATGGAAGAGAGATACTGCTGCAGCAGTGTGAGGGGTTCTGTTGTCGGTGGGATGAACTCATATTGCAGCCATTCATGGAGAACTGTTGTTTGTGAGATGGACTCACATCAGAGAAATTCATGGTAACCTGTCTCCCTGGGGAAGGACTCCTCTCCCTGAGCAATGGGAGAAACAACCTGTGATGAACTGACTATAACCCACATTCCTTTCTTCCTGTGCTGCTGGGGAAGGAGGTAGAGCTTAGTAAGGAGGGAGGGGTGGGGGGAAGGTGTTTTAAGGTCTTACCTTGTCTCATTATCCTGCTCTGATTTTGTTAATTATAAATTCAGTTAATAACTCTAATTCCAGCCTGTTTTGCCTCTGATTTGGTTTGGTGAATGATCTCTTTTGGTCCTTACCTCAATTCATGAATCTTTCATTGTATTTTCTCTCCCTTGTCCAGGGTGGAGGGTAGCAATAAAGACTCTTTTGGTGGGTGCCTGGCAATTCTGCCAGGATCAACTCTCTACAGATAGAAAAAATACAGCACAAGCCTTGTGGGTCAAGGTAAAGATAGGGAAGACCACTTGCCAGTTGTTGTCATGGGGATAAAATAGACTCTGCTTGGGGAAATCAGTTTAATTTATTGCAAATCATGTCAGAGTAGGATAATGAGAAATAAACCCAAATCTTAGCAACACCTGCTTCCCAGGCATAACTTTGCTCCTACATTTTCTACCACCTCTCCATTAGAGGCACGGTGGGGTAGGGGATGGGGGCTACGGTCAGTGGCATGTACATGTTGTCTCAGCTGCTCCTTCTTCCTCAGTAGGAGCAATCCAGACACTCTTGCTCTGCTTCAGTGTGGGATCTCTCCCATGGGAGGTAGTCCTTCAAAATCTCTCCAGTGGCAGTCCCTTCTGGGGTACAATCCTTCAGGAACATACTTCTCCAGCATGTCATTCCCATGGTGTTGCAGCCTCCTTCAGGCATTTTTCTGCTCTGGTCTGGGGTCCTTCATGGGCTGTCAATGGATTTCTGCTCCACTGTGTACTTCCATGGGGTGCAGTGGGACAGTGCAGCCTGTCTTGCCAGGGGCTGCAGGGGAATCTCTGCACTGGCACCTGCAGCACCTCCTCCCCTTCCTTCTTCACTTCACTTTAGTGTCTGCAGAGCTGTTGGTCTTGCATATTCTCACTCTTTGCTGCTGCTGTTCTCCCAGCAGTTGACCCCTCCAACCCCCTTCTTAAATATGCCCACTTGGCACTGGACATGGTGGAAGCTTCTGGCAGCTTCTCACAGAATCCACCTAGCTAACAAAACATTGCTATGCAAACCAAATAAAATTTGACTTCTGGCAAAGTGAGTCTTGAGGTATGACAGGTTTCTCCAGAAAATGGCAAGCTTTGAAGATACAGAAGAACCAAGAATTATGATCTAAACATGAACTAGAGTGATCTTAAGATTCAAATAGAATCTTGTGGAGACATGATTAAACAAGATTAACCCTCATTAATTTGGTAACTCTGTGCTAAAGATCTAGTCCATGTGGTATGAAAGTGGTATGGGGATGAGTGTGATTCAAATTCATTTGTTTAAAATTATTCAGCTTTTTGTGTAGGTGTCCTCTTGGGAGAGGACATGAGCTCAGGCTTGCAAGTGTGAATTGCTTTCCTTTGGGGTTATGCTCCTAACTCACAGATCTTTTTACCTCTTGAAAATTTGTGACCCATTAAATGAGATGAGCCTGAGGGGGGGCTAAGGTGCATCACAGACAGGGCAGATGCAGAGCTATAGCAGTTCACAGCTTTGCATGCAAATATTAGCTAGAATTTGTTTTTCATGGGAGCTGTTGTTTTGTTTTTTGGGTTGGGTTTTTTTTGTTGGTTGATTTTTTTGGGGGTGGGGGACATGGAGAATCATTTTAGTGGGTGGGATTTTTTCTGTAGGGTTTAGTCTTAATTGGTTGAGCGTTTTTTGTGTTTGGGGTTTTTCTTAAATGCCCTCTTCTGAGGCTTGTGGCAACTTAACAATTGCCTAAGGAACAACCAAGTTGTCTGTGTATCTCCAAATGGGCAGAGATTTAAAGGTCAACATCTGCAGTTGTCATCTTCGAGTGAAGGTTTGCTTATGGGTTGTACATTGTCTGTGGAGCAACCATCCCTAGGTTCAAAGTTCTACTGCCTTGCTGGCAGAAACAGAACAGGATGTTTTGCCCAAGTCTCACCCTCTTCAGTTTAGCATGTCAAACCCTTTAGAAATTCATGTTCATCAGTGGATTCAGCTAATGAAATTAGTTGTGAAAAGAAGCAATTAAAGTTGCACCTCCATCATTGCACAAGTAGCAAAACCATGTGGCAGAAAATAGTGGTTGTTGCTGGGTATCAGTGTATGCCTTTTTCAGGTTACCCTCAGGACAGATGTCTGAAGCTGTAACAAAAGAACTGTTGGTGAAATTTAGTTTAATTTGGGTGACTTTGAATCAGGTTTGTTGCTTGTGTTCAAATACCACGTTTCTGTTAGGGAAGTATCAATTGAGAGTCAAAACAGACATGAGTTACATTTACTTGGGACTATGCTGGTGTGGTTCAGTTATCACGAAAGAAGTGATTTTATTCTTGTTAATGAATGCTAGTAGGGAGTAGTCTCAATTTGCATAGAATCAGTGTCTTTCTTTTCAACAGATAAAACTTCTAATCTTAATTAAAATGACGTATGGGAATTTGTAAGACCTCTCTGGCTACCAACCTGATTTGTAATAGAATTACGGTAAGTTGTACTGGAAGGCTAGCTGGGTTTAAATGGCCAATAAGAAAACATGTTATGATGAAGGAAACCTTTATATCCGTGCCTTGATGATGTGTTAGTAATCTAAACAAACCTGACTAAAACCCAAACTTCTTATAATGAAGACAGTGCACGTAATGATAAATTGGCATGCAAGCTCTGCCATTGCCAGGGGTGTGTATGATGTGTAGGCTATGGAGAAAAATAAACAGGAGAGACAAAAAGTGATCCTGGAATTGCAGTTGAATGCAGCACTGGCTTACGTCTGTAGAAGGAAACCCGATACAAGGCTTTACTAGTTCGGCAGCCAGTGTCACAATCAAAGTAGAGCTAGGATTGCCAGATATTAAGCAGATAGCAGAAGGAATTTGAGACTAGGTCTTGCTTCTGAAAGAGAAATTAAGATGCCGTTTTCTAAAGAGTATCTTAAGCCAGCTGGCAAGCTTAAAGTAACTTTCAAACCGCACTTACAAAAGAACTATCTTAACTCAGAAAACTTCCATGCCTTACTTGTAGTCCTGCTGGGTTTTACCTTGTTTTGTAGCTTGAAAGATAAAATTTAGTGCAACAATTATGGGGACAAACAAATACTTGCATCTGCTTTTAATCAGAAGGATGCATATCAGGTAAAGCGTGTTGTGTATACTATGATATGGCAATTCATTAACTTGGAAAAATTGCAAAGCTAAATACTGATCCTTCTCTGTAATGACAATAGAGCCAAATTCACAGCATCAAATTGCTGGCTCAGTTCTCAGAACTTGCTTTATTGTTGAATACCTAGCATATGCATAGCAAGATAGTGAAACGTGGCAATTACGCATTCTCTGAATTTAATATACTTGTAGTATTTTTTAAAATCTGTGTGTTGTTTCTATTTATTGCATGCCTGGATTTTCTTTGCAAGCATAAAAACTATTTGCAGTTCAGTTTCTTTAGGAATTCTGAGGTCATAATTTTGACTGTAAGTCTGACTGGTAGGACAGTCACCAGCAACTTTTGTGGGGGATGGTGACTATTTGACAGGAATAGGGAGAAAAAGCAAAATCGTGGCAAACAGACACAAAAAACAAGAATATATCTGATAAATGTTACAAATTCCATTTGAAGCTTGAATAGATTCTAGAGCATGGGCTTTATAAGGTACTCCCTCCACATTTGAATTGACACGTTAGAATTTTTGCACAAAGTTGAAACTTGAACTCGGTATGTGTTGAAGCATAGCATATTCTTAGTAGCATAAGAATGTTCATTACATCACTTGCTTTGAAAATGCTTTTTATATTTTGTGTGAATCTACTGCAAGTTGCACATGATTGCTAGTCTCTCGCATCAGGAAGCTTTCATCTTGAGATACCAGTGACTTTAAACAGGCAGTGTTTACCTTTACAACATCCATTAAATTTATGTTCAAATTTAAGATCTCGCTGGGAATTAACTTTGACTTAAGAAAAAAAATTCAGATTTTATTCAGCTATACTAATTATAGACAGTGGAACTAGTCTCACAAGGTCAGATGCTGTTAGCTGCTTTGCAGAATTGGTCCCTGTGTGCAATATTAATCAAGGTAGCTCCCCTCAGTGGAAGGAGGAAAACTTGGTTAAGCTCTCTCTGTGTAAGTGTCCCTGTGGGCTGTTCAAGGGGTGGGTGAAACCTTGGTGCCATGTTTGTGCTGCAGTAACTTGTTCACAGGTTTCTGGCTGTTTCTCAGGTGGTTAGTATGATATCATGTCACTGAATAAGCTTTGCCACTCAGCTTTTTGAAAATCCTCTGAAGATTGTCTGACATCAGTTAAAATATTTGAACATAATTGAAGAGCTATTTTTGTCCAAGAAAAATTACACTGTTAGTGCCCAGAAGAACTAGCTGTTCAACTGATGAAATACATGTTTGTCAAGACCAGAAACTATCAAAAGCAGGTAAAAACTAGAAATAAAAATTGCTTCTAGCTATGTTTGCTGAACAGTTGATTTGCTTCTATAGAGTCTCCATTACTAATTAAATAGCTGTACTTACAGGAATTTTGAATATGGATGTCTTTATTAGGCCCTGATCAGCTTTTCAGAATTGATTTCTGAATAATGTTTTTCATAAATTTTTACAAATGTGTGAAAGTCAGCTCTGGAGTATTTTAATTCCTCTTAGAAGAGGTACACTTACCCTGTTGAGTAAGGGTTATCTGAATTGCTTTAATTTCTAAAGACTCTAAAAGCTGGTGAAAATGAACAGACTTCCAGTTTGGGCCATGTTGTCAGAGTTCTGCTTATGAGCTGAAATTATTCTGGAGGTGGGGAACCCTCCTAAGAGTTGAGAGATAAAAATTTGGGATATCTCACATGTAAGTATTTGGGGAATATTAAGAACAGTATACATCATCTCTTACTTAGTTGTTTACCTGAAGATTCTAAACTAGGAGATTCAAAAGAGTGGAATCTGGATGGTTTGGCCACCTGAGATTACTCCAGTATCAGAAATGGGAAACATCTCTGGAGAGACATAATCCTCTGAGCTTGACTGGTCCTCTGACTGAACTAGTGCTATTTTTCCAAATGTCTGACCATTGTTATCTTGTTTTGTTATCTCAGGGCTAGTATCCCCTTTCTGAGAAAAAGATTGGATTTTTTTTCTCTTGACTTTTTTTCCCACCACTGCTAATTGTAGGCAGATAAACCAGTTAGTTAATTTGTTTCATCTGTCAATCTGGTGTTTGAATCTTTTTTTTCTCATGCAAATAGTTTGGATTAATTTAGGAGTGCTGTTCTAAAGGTGATTCTAATGAAGTCTCTTTTTCAGAGAGGTAAATGTTTGGAGGCAAAAGCATTAGGAAAATCTTAGTGAACACAGTGCAACCAAAATGTCAGGGTCTGATCAAGAATCATGGTGTATATGAAGTGCTACATAATCATGATCCTTTCTGAAGATGATAAAGCATCTGGGAGGGCCAGTTTATTTAATTCCATACCTGAACAACTAGTTTATATAAGCAAATTTTGGGGATATCTTCAAGTAAGTGATTGTACTTAGTTCATGTCTTTGGCTGGGGCTGAGCTCCAGTTACAGCTTCATATGGCTTAATATCACTTGAAAAAATAGGATTATTAGCTTTCCTATCCCTTAGATAACAAAGTTCAATCAGAATCCAAAATTTGAAACTGAAGGAATTGAAAGAAAAGTAAATTAAAAATAAAAAACCCACCTCATTTTCACAACTATTACGTCCAGCCCAATTACCAGTGGTATATGAATTTCCTTGAATTCTTTATCGCGTGGTTGCTTTTTAGAAAAACTTTACATGCTGTAAGTGTGCCGTTTTTTACAGTTGACCTCTATAGTAAGGTTACTTATTCCTCAACTTCCTTAGCATCATCTCTGGTTTGCATTTTTCTGGAGACATGCTTCAAGAAACTACTGACAAAAATGTCCAGGAGGCACCTTTTCCTGGTTTGTCTGAGAAGGGCAGAAGCAGAAAGCAAGTTTTCATGTTCACAGTCCTTGTCAGATGTGAAACTTTTGAAATGCTGCATTTTCAGTGACTTGTCCTGCTTAACCTTTTGTTCTAATGGGCTTATTCAAAGATGTGTTGCTCATCCTTCAGAGAGAATCTTTATTGGGAAAAGTGTCTGTGGATATCAAGTATGTGCATGTGCTCTTCTAGTTTTATTGAGTACTTTAGTTTTAAGTATGTGATGAAGAAATAGAATTAAGCAGTTAGCTTAATACACTGCACTAATTCACTAAGTACAAAAAGTAATATTAACTTAGAGAGGTTGCACAGACACAGTGATTTTATGGACAGTTGTATCTCAGGAAGTGTGCAAGGCAGTTCTTGGGGTGTCACTGGCAGTTAATGGAGGCAATCTAGAATTGAGCTCTGAACTTTTGAGAGATTGTATAACTGAGACAATGTTAGAATCAAGTTTGTGATAGTGCTGTTTTTTAAAGAGTAACTTCCCTTATTTTTGTAGCTAAATCTTAACTTCAGGCATCTCCACAGTTTAGTTAGGTCAGATATATCTGTGCATATAAAAACTGCTGTTAGAAGGCAGTACCTTCTCCAACTAAATAAAAAAAAGGTCTTATTTTACGCATGCTTCCTATCTTCTTGCTCTTTAGCGTCTGTGTAGGGGCCATAGTTGACAGTATTTTCCTGCCCAAAGATAGGGGAATGGAAAAATAAAAATACAAAGAAAAGTTGGTATTGCTGTCACTTCTTGCAGGTCAGTCACCTTATAGGTAGGCAGCCGTTAAAGCAAAACTTCTTCCGTAAAGTAAGTTCCATTAAATGAAGAGGGGGATTCAAACAGGTTACTTGTTATATTTGCTAGGAATAGGTTTAAACTTACTTTTCTAATTGCTGTGTGGTTGGTAGATACTTCTCAGTTGTCCAATAAATCTGGGGACATCTTGCTATGCTATGTTGCTTACATATCTTAGTATCTTTATTTCTGTTCTGCTTATTAGAGTATACTCATTTTGTATCCCCAAGGTGAGCTGGGGACTGCAGAGATACTGTTGTTAGACTTATTCTAGAAATGCTGGCCAGATACAGTGTTTTATAGCTTAAACTTCCTCTTTCAGACTTTGTCTTCTGCTTTTTCCCCCTCTCATTTGTCACTAATGAGTCAAAAGGAAATCCTGTTGGCACTGGATGAATCTGGATACATTATTAGTTCCAGAGTCAAACATTGTGTCAACTGAGAAATAAAGTAAGAGCATGATTAAGATTTAGGATGCCAGCAGTTTCTACAAGATCTGATGTGGAAAAATAGGTTTGATCAAGAGCAGAGCCAAGTCAGGTTAGCTGGGAATCACTGGAAAGTCAAGTTCAGGCAGGATAAGAGCCAAAGCTTAGTCTGGGGCATGTGTGCAGCCATGAGGCATACTGGTCAGTGAAAAAGCGTGTTAAGCTAGGCTTTAACAATGTCAAATAGTGTGGCAGGCTGCAGTGTCCTACATGATCCAGTGGTTTCTTGGGTGAGGAGGCAAAGACCTGCAAGCAGGAACATTTTCTTAGGAAAGCTCTTTAAGCTAGAAGATTTTTTTTTTTTTTTGATTGGATATTTAGGGCTGAACTTCCAAGTCTGGATGCTGAAAGAAGCTTCAGCTTGCATTAAATTCCTGAATTGCTGTTTCAGAGCCAAAAATGAAATTGGCAGTCTCTCACTAAAACCAATTTATTTCAAGATTTTTAATTTGCTTTGGAATTGTAGATTGTTGAGTAAGAAAAAGAAATAACTTAAAACAGATATGTAGTACCTGCTGCTGAAGTTCTATTACTTTTAAACTACTGTCAGCCTTCATTATTGCCATCTCCATATTTAGTTGCTAACTTCAGTGTGAAAACTGAAAAATTCAGCTTAAACATTTCTTTCAAAGACAGTAAAATTGCTGCAGTTCTCGCAGATTACTGTACTGGGATTTCTACTACACTCACCATGTTTATGTCATTCTAGTGATACCTTTCTAAAAATAAAAGGATAATTGAATGTTTGTTTTAAAGAAATGACAGTAATGTAGTTATAGGCTTAACTTGTCATGAGTTTGAGAGGAGCCTTTCAGGACAGTTAGAAACAATCCTGTTTATAGAAAGACTGCACAATTTACAGATTAATGGATTTAACAGCATTTTCAGTAGTGCCAAATAGATGAAACTTGTGGTGGAAATGGTTCTCGTGATCTGTGTTCACAAAAAATTTCGTAGGAAGGGAAAGAATTTTTTAAGTCAGGAGTGAAAAGATGTCCTATTAAGTGTGAAAATAGAGTGTCAAAATGTATTGAAATGGAAGCCTGTGGAGACATCTCTTTTGCTGACATCAGGTCAATTATTTCCTTAAGGTTTTTTCCTTGTGTTCCTTTTGTGAGGGACAGTTTAGATAAATTGAAAGATTTCGCATTTGCAAGAAGAAATAGGACCTGGTCTCTTGATTTCTTCGTCTTCTGACAATTGGTAGATTTAATCAGTGGTGGTAAAGGCAGGACTCTACCATGGTGGTTTAATTTCTGCATAAATCATCTTAGCATTTTGTGCTCAACACCTAAGAGATGGTGTTTCAGAGATTTCAGAGATGCTGTCAAATTACTACTGATGAGAAGGATCTTTCTTACCTTAGTTTCCTCCCTGCTTACCTTTTACAAGCACCTGTGTTGAATCCTTGCACTTTCCCTTTCCCCTGGCCTATAGATTATTCTTTAGTTGGGGAGGGTTTCATCTTTCTTTTGGGGTGGAGGGGAGAAAATGTTTAATTCAATCTCACAACTGCTGGAGTCCCTGAAGGGAAGGAGCTGAGACCTTCCTCTCAGGGAAGCAGTAACAGTCCTGATAGTTTTGTTGCCAGCAGGACTGTATGAGGCGGTGTGGATTTTTGAGCAGTATGACGCAAAGACATTTCCCAAAATCTGTGGCCTTGTTTTGGTTTGATGGGTCAGTTTCCAACAAAGATGAGCAAGCAGATATCATAGTTTGTTTTTGGTAACTACACCAGCTAGTGTGGAACAGGGAAGCAGATCTAGCTTGTAGAAGAGGTATAGTCTCAAAATACTACTTTAGTTGCTTCCACTTACTCATGAAATGAGTCATAATAGATCTAGTGGAACATTAAACAGTTTTCAGTCTAGGGAAGGGATTTTTTTGAAAAATGATTTCTGGGATCCTGCTGTTCTTTTTAAGAAGTGTTTTTTTGCTGGGAAGGGGAGTTTTTAATTTTCCTGTTAAGGTCTCTATGATTCTTTGTTTAGTGCTTAAGTGTTTCAGAATGATAAAATTCATGCTGTTTCCTCTTGGATAATTATTTCTTATGAATAGTAGCTGTTAGCTTTAGTATACTAGGGTTTCTTTGAACCAGTAATGAGGTATATACTATGAGCAAATACTATATCTGATGGTTTGCAGCATTTTATTATAGCTGCATTGAGAGTTGATAGTTAGAAAATATTTGCTGTATTAAAGAAGTTAACTAAGGAACTCTTACCAAACCCTGCTTCATGAACTGGATTGTGGTGTCATTATTGTACTTCCTGCACGTAGATCAAATTTTAATCAGACTGGTATTTTGTGTGTTTTAGATATTGAGGGTGATTTATCTCTTGCATCATGCGTGAATACAAGCTAGTGGTTCTTGGTTCTGGAGGTGTTGGAAAGTCTGCTCTGGTAAGTATGAGGCAGTTCAAGTATGGTTATTTTAGGCTTGTATGTTTTTTTTTCCTCTAATACACTTTTTGCTGAAGTATATTTCTTTATGTAAGTGTGCACAAATAAATAAAAGTGTTAGTAATGCCCAATGAGGCATCAGGACTAGTAAATAGATCCTTTACTGGGTGCATCTGCACCCATTGGTGCATTCTCACATACTGCTGTTTTTGTATGGGTGCTATCAGTCTGTGGGAAATCAAGCTCCTTTGTGAATCTCTCAAAGGATGTGAACTAGCTTGCCCCATAAGTCCTAGAAAGGTCTTCAGGGTGCTGTTTGCTTGATGTTTGACAGCAGTGTTTTTCTTTATCGCTAATACTTTTATGCAGATAGAAATACAGATTTGCATGTTGGTGGGAAGTTTAATGTTTGCTGCATCATTTCTCTGAGAGTAGGTATGTAGCTGTGGCAGGTAGATGATTAAAATGCATGAGCGCTTTTATTTACAATTAAATGATTACAGAATGGTTTAGTCTGACCTAGACTAGAATTGAAAAAGTTCACAAAATATGATGTTCTCAGCCCACCTAAGAACTTTGCATCTTTCCATTTAATTGTGCACCTTACCATAAAGCTCCAGAACTTGCACACTCCCTTGAGTAAGATCTATTCTCTTATGCAGCAGTTCATAAAGAAAAACTTAAATGACAAATCATATTAGATTGTGAAAGAACGTTTTCATTCATCTCTGAATTCTTTATCTTACTGCAGCATTTCTGGATTTGAATGTGCCTACTCTGACTTGGCCATTGAATCTTAAATTCCATTTGACTTGTGCTAAAAATGTCCTTTGTGCTAGGTACACAGGAACAGCCTACTGGGTGTAGTTAAGACTAGTAAAAGCTGGCAGTTGTATTTTGACTAGTTCCTGTGCTGGCAGATAAGTAGCAGAAGATGAAGTAATTCTAAATACAAATCTAGAAGCTGTGCAGCTGTATAGTATTCTGGTCATCTAGAAGCTAATACTGATTCTAAGAGTTAAGCAGACCTTAAATTGATGCATGCTTTAATTCTTACCCTCCATGTGACAGTGGATAAAGGAAAGTGTAGCATTGCTTCATCTAACTGTTAAGTTAGATGATAGTTAAATAGGCATGCACATCTAACTTTCTGTTGTTTCTTAAAATTATAGTTATGACAATCATTTGATTTGCTTTAAAAATGTTATGGATAACAGAGTATATACCTAGAACAGTGATTTGTGTACAAGGTTTTCAAAATGTTGCTTTGCAAGAGAATCTTACAAAACTTTTGTGTTGCAGACTGTACAGTTTGTTCAAGGAATATTTGTTGAAAAATACGATCCTACGATAGAAGACTCCTACAGAAAGGTACCTACAAAAGACCTCCTAGTGTTACAGAAACTTAAAGCTATAGTACACGTTAAATATTTGAGTCACTGCTTGAAAATGCCATATTAAACCAGATAACAATTTTGAAATATAAATGTTCTCCTAAAATTTGTTTAAAAGGAATAATTCAAGACTAGCTTTTTAACATTTAAGCATGATACCTTGCTGGCTAATAAGTAAAAAATGGATATTTCATAGTCAGAGTTGGGAACATGGATTGAAAAAAAAAATACAAAAAACATTCCAACTTTTCAATTTTATAATATTTATTATTAGTTTGTTTGTGTGTTAATATTTGCATGTAGATTTGGACTTGGAGGTACTAAGCTGCTTTGCTACTGGAAAAATAGCTAAAAACAACTTCACACCCTTAGAATACTGGAGGCATCTATCATACTGTACTCATAACAATTTAAATGATAGCTAGATATGCTTCCATTACATGGGTTGTTGTTTTATTAATAAGTTAACACAAACCTGTCATAATTGAACAAGCACTTATATCAAGTGGCCTGTTAGTTTCTCTCTTCCTGTCTTCAGCATGACAGGCTGAAAGGTCTGATTCTGCTTCATCATCTTGAATCTCCATATTGCTCACTCTTCAGTTTTACCTGAGACCACAATTAAGATTCCAGACTAAGGTAGTTTATATCCAAACTGCTACCATTAACCATTTGGTGCAAGGGAGAAGTTTTTGGCTGTGTTAGTTTCTTAATCTGTCTGTTTTAGCTGAATTACTCTTCTTTTCATATGCATTGATACTCTGATGTTGCTCATCATGTGGCCACAAAAATGTTGGTGTCTATACAAGGGAGGCAAGATGCACAAACCCTAGCTGGGAATGGGCAAACTGCAAGACCTCCTCTTTCATCACTGAGCTACATTTGTATTGGAACAAAGGTGGTGCATTAAGAACTGAACTGTTGCAGCCTACACCAGAACTGCTTCTGAACAGAAGAGGAATTAGAGAAAAATAATAATTTCATACCTCTTTTCTTTGACCTATACATATAAACTCTATGTTGGAAAAACCCAAGTCTGTCTTAAGTATGTGGGCTTCCAAAGCTAGAACTCTTATTAAAGACAAAATAGCAGAACCAAATTCTATGTTGACACTTTTTCTGTATTACTGAAGCAGGAATTTTTGACCATATCTCAGTGTTTGGTGCAGGACTTTGCTGGGTAATGTAAATTACCAGTATATACCAGTATATACTCCAGTATATGGAGTAATTTACCCAGTAAATGACACCAAAAAATATTCACAGGCTGATCTAAAGTGAAGTGTTTCCTTTGTTATATATTTACATTCTTTAGGTGATAGTGGAATCATGATGTTTGCTGGGTGAATTTTTCCAAAGGTTGTTTCCATGGAACCTAAAAAAGTAATGCCATCTTAAGAAATTTTGCCATTTGCTAACTACATTTTTTTTTGTTGCTGCTAATAAAGATTTATAATATTCCTTTCAGGTTTGTTCCTGAAATAACTAGTAATAACTCTGGGTATCCTTCTTTTCAAATCAGCCAGATTGTTCAAGTCTTGCTAAAGTCTGGACAATACTTTATGTAGTCATTTTCACCTTCTCACTGTTAGTTACAATTTGAACTTGCTTCTTGATTTCAAACTGTATTGGTTTGGCAATAGAAATTCCATGTTATTTATGTTAAATGTAATTTTATAATATTTAAAGTTGAAAGGATGTGACTGGTTCGTCTAAATAATTGCGCATGAAGTCTTGAAACTTTATGCATTGGTTTACTCCCCAAATATTTCTTCATAAAGTGAATAAATGCTGCTTAATTAGCTGAATAACTTCAGCAACAATACCTGTTAAAATAGTCCTTATTTTTCAGGAATCACAATCCATAGGGAACATGGGGAAGGTGTGAGAGGAGGGGAAATATTCCCCTTCCCTGTCCCCAGCTCAAACCTAGTTACAGAAGAACAGCTGCAAATTAAACTAGTGACAGTGCATAAATGGAGAAGAGGTGATCTGTTAACTAGGAATTTTACATGCAAATGGAAACAAAGAAAGTTTACCAATAGCTTGAAAGAAAAAACAAAATTAAATTTGGGTAGTGCCACATTTGAAACAGCTTAAGAGCGCTTCCATATCCTATGCTGCCCTCTGGGCCATTTCTTTGAGGTATTTCCACTAGATAGAGGAACTCTGGAATGAATACAGAAATTGTTCTGTCTTCTTAAACCTTCCATTTTTCGCAAACTTTTCTCAACTGGGTCAGTTTTCTAATTAGTGTTCCTAAAGGCTTGTTTTGGGGACACCACTTTAAGTGGTGGCTGTTTAATTATTTGCTGTGTACTACTTACTCTCTTGTAGATGTAAATTACTTTTAAATGAGCCTGAGTATGCCAGTCCAGTTTTCTGGCTTTTACTTGTACTTTTCTTTCAATCTGTGATGATCCCTGAAACAAGTGGAAATTAGTTGTGCTAGTTGCTGATAACCATCATTACAAATTTAGCAGCCTCCTTTTAAATAATCAAAAATCCCTAATCACTTTGCAAAGAGGTACTTGGCTGCTGACACTGCATTTGAAAATGTCACTGGGGCTCTTTGAAAGGCTTCCTCCTGCTGTTTTCAAAGTGTATATCCATACAATCTTCTTAAGACATTATGTTGCTTTATGCATTATGAATTTACTTATTAAAAATCACACAACTTCTGATGTCTTTGGAGGGGAGAGTTGCAAGGGGAAAAATTCTAACCACATCTTTCTCTCTTGACAGCAAGTTGAAGTAGATGCACAACAGTGTATGCTTGAAATCTTAGATACTGCAGGAACGGTATGTAAAAAAACAACTTTCCTAAATACTAATATACAGCATATTTAAGAAAAACTTGAGTATTGCTGCAGAAAACAATTGCACATTTCCCATGAGCTTATATTCTGTAACAGAAGAAAGAAATAGAACATTTAAAAAGATTGTGCTCTTGACTTAAGTTTGTTGCCCAGAAAAAAAAATAGGACTTACTGGCCACTGAGATTTGATTTCTGTTGCTGTAGAGAATACGTGCTTTCTTCTGATGTCCTTTTTCTTTTGTGTGTGAGATGTACTGTGACATTGGGATAAAAATAGTATTGCTTCCATCAGCTTATAGGAGCTCCAAGCACAAGGGTTATGCTGACCCTTTACATACTGGTCAGGTTTTTCCCTGACTAGTTCCAAAATTACTGAAACCAGTAATTTCCTTTATTGATTCCAGTGAGTTTAAGCTCAAGACTCTTGGAGTTTTAATGTGTGTTCTCTGAAGTGTGGCAGTAATCTGGTCCAATAATAACTTATTTAAATTCCCTATTAGAGTAATACTCTGTAAATATACAGTAAGATGGAGTGGCTCTTTTCTAGAAATAAGTTGCACTTTTCATCTGACATACAGCAAGGGACAGGGAGTGATTGATCAAGCACCAGATAGCCAAGTCACCAGCGTGAATGAGGCACATGCCATTCTACAGTTGTGCTGGTAAGAGTGCACCAACAAGTGCACTTGTTGATGTTATATGATGTGATACCTGCAATATCTTAGTTGTCACTGAAGTTAAGGAAATGTGACAAGTCTGTTGTGCCGTCTCCACCCTCTAGTCCATCTCCCTGCAATTAAATTAAAAAAAAAAAGTATAGGAAATTTCTTAGACTACAAAATTGGGTGTGAAAAGGCATGCATTTATTTTATGATCCATTTTAAGGAACTATCAGGATATGGAGAAAACGTTGGTGTGCTAGGAGAGATTCAGGAGGAATTTAGCTTCTGTAATCTACAGATTAGAGTAATTTCACTGGAGACAAGTACAGTATAAGGTACACTAATTTCCCTAAACTGGACACAAAGTTTATAGCAGTTTGTGCAAGTAAAATGCAAATTGAATGCAACATCTCTATCTTTTTTTAAATTACAGGAACAGTTTACAGCAATGAGAGATCTGTACATGAAAAATGGACAAGGTTTTGCATTAGTATATTCCATCACAGCTCAGTCCACATTTAATGATTTACAGGATCTAAGAGAACAGATTCTTCGAGTCAAAGACACTGATGATGTAAGATCTCTAAAAATTCTTAATACTTAAAGTTTTCATTAGCATGTTGCAGTGTACACACTGTAGTCAGGTGGTTTCCAAGTTTTAAGCTAAGATGTAAGAACCAGTAGATGCATAGAACAGAAATGCACCTTCTCAAGGTGAATGGGAGTTATGTAACTTGTCATGTGTTATATGGAGAATTGTTTAATCTCTTTAAAATACCTTAATTGAAACTGGGTATAACTTTATTCACTAGACTGCAGCAAACATTTCTAAAACAACTATTATTGCCTTAATTACTATCAGTGAAGTCATCTGCTCAATATCCTTATTGTTTACAGTATTTTAAAAGCATAAAACTTTAAGTTGTAACCTTTAAACTTGCATGTGATGTAGCTTTTATATTTTGTCTGTCTGCTCACAGTTAAGTTCTGTCATCCTATTTCCACACAATTTCTATTATGCATCTCTTAGCATTATTAAAGCTATAAAGTGAGGCTAAAACATTATATTTTATAAATGATGAAAAGATCCTTACAGCAGAGGAAGTGAATGCTTGGTCCCCTAATAAAGGAAAGAAGTATTTCAAATGTGAAAACAGCAGTAAGAGTGTTTTTAACAGAAACACCTTGTAGCCTTCAGGCAGAAAATCTACCTTCTTGAAGAAAAAAAATAAGCAATGAACACGTTTTAAGCGTGATCATCTCATTTAAACTGTGTTTATGCAAACTTTGATAACTTTGATATATTCCTTACTGCATGTATTTCCATATGCTTGTGCTGTCAGCAGACATAGAATATATAAACCATTTCAGTTTCAGGGAAGCATACTCTAAGACTTTTTTAATACAAACCATCTTGCACTTCCTTGACCATAGGCACTTTCAGGTCTTGCCTATGTTCAGCAGATTTCTTCTTGAAGCAATTTATTATCCATTATAACAAATTTATCTCAAAAGGTCAATATTTTTAGTTGCATGGACCTTTCTCCTTCACAACTTACCAAGTAATAGTCTTGTTTACCATTAAATTAGTTTGGTACAATAAAATCAAGATAAATATGATGATGTTTAAAATCTTACTTTGTATGTTATATTTATGCTGATTAGTATAATTTTGGAGGTACTTGCTTAGAATTGTGTTTTTCAGAAGACATGCCTCAGTCTTGAAAAACATTCCACAATATCAGTAGAAAGATAATAAGCTTCAAGTTGCGAATTTAGTTTCCGTCAGAATTCACAGAAAAAGCTTTTCTTATGCCAAAGCTTAGGCATGACCTGTTTTCTTGGTCAATTAAATGGTCAAAATACTATAAACCTTATTTCAGCACTTGAATCTGTGAGGACTTTAGCTATGTCCCTGAATTAGTAAAAGAAAGGAAGGGGGAAAAAATACATGATGGTGGTTTTGTGCTACAAAGGTCAATTGAGCATTTTCTGTGGTTGGGAATGCTGGTAAGATAGCATGTTTTTTTTCTTTGTGTGCTGTAGCTTGCTAATAAGAATTGTGTGATATGCTGAGGAATAATGCTGAGGACACTGGAATTTGTAAGAGTCATATGGTAAATTCTTCAGTAGACTTCTTGATGCCTCAGACATCTAAAAATGAAATGAAATTTCATTAAGTCCTCTTAAAAAACATGTAGTTTGCTCAATTGGCAGTGTACTGAATCCTCAAACCATTCCCGCTATTGCCCTGCCAAAAGCCAACCAGAATGCAGTCATTTTCATTTGAAGATTGAAATATCACATGGCTGTAAACTTAAGTTTCAGTTATACCAGAGCTTGATTATTAAAATCAGGATCCTCTGAGGAATCAGATGGCTTTTAAGTGTGTATTTACATTGTGCCATTATAAAATTTTAATTGTTTCTTTGCTGCCACTGAATGCTTTTTTAGGTGCCTATGATTCTGGTTGGCAATAAGTGTGACTTGGAAGATGAAAGAGTTGTGGGAAAGGAACAAGGTCAGAACCTAGCAAGGCAATGGAATAACTGTGCATTCTTAGAGTCTTCTGCAAAATCAAAGATAAATGTTAATGAGGTAAGGCATTTTACCTGTGGTGGGGAGAGGTGTCAGGGTAGAAGAGTGGGACACTGTCCTGATAACCATTTACTCTTTGTCAAGGAAAAACTAACAAAATCATGAATAATATTCACTATAATGGACAAAACTGTACCCTGCTGTTATGAGATGTTGATGTTAAGGGGTGTATTTAGCTTTGACATGGGATTTTTTCAAATTATATTCATTTTAGTGTAATATTCAAATGGTCTTTTTATGAATTTGGGATGAATATTTCTCTCATGTTCCATTCCTTAGTTGTTGCAAGCTCTATCAATTGAGATTGCACTGTTAGTCTTTTTTTTTTAAAGACCTTTAAGAGAGTTAAGCCACTAAAACTATTGGATTTATTTGGTGTTAACACTATTTGAGATTGTAAGTACAATACCTGTTAAATGTTTTGTTAAAATTAGCTGTGCTGTAAAGTAAAAGGAATGTAAAAGCCTCTTTACTATATATCTACTTGTTTATTTGACAGGAGCTAGACAATTAATCAAATGTATGCATTTTGGGGATTTGCCATAATGCATGCCTTTTTATCCAGTGAGGGGTGCCAGCATAAAGAAAGGGATACAAAAATTTTAGAAAAAAAAGAAGATGCATTAGTATTTACATTTCTGGAACAGCTTGAATTTTATGATAAATTCTACAGTTCATTAGGTCATCTGGAAAACATTGTTGGCAGCATCAGTCAAGTTAAAAGGGCCTCTGTGCAAGACTCGCAAGTAATCAAAACAGTATGGTGGTTTTAACACAGCTGATTTTTAAAAGAAGTAATGTGTTGGGAATTTCTGGAAGCCATTGACTTTTTTAAAAATTCAAATTAATCACTGTAACTGTATAAAAGTCGTATGTTCAATAAGCTACAGCTTCCTGCAAATACTGTAAGCCCCTGTTGTAATATTTGCTGCTTTGCAGCCAGTGCTTAGAAAAGTGCCAGGATGGCTTTAGCATGAGGGCTTCCTTAGTTTACATGATGCAGGAGTAATTGGAGCAATGTCAAATATGAATTAAACAAATGGTGTTGAAATGTTGTATGTTGATTTGTTTTAAATTAGCCTTTCAAAAAAACCACGTTCATATTAGAATTCTAGAAGACTTAAAGTGTGAGAGTCCCATAAATGAGTTACTTTTCTAGGAAATTTAATGCTTCTGTCATGCTGTAGGTCTAGAGAGGTAGAATTAGAATCTTTAGACTTGAGTATTTTTTAAGTATCTGGAAAAGCATGATCTCATTCGAATACAAGAGACTGTTATTGAATATGTAGTATATGTGAGTTACCATGAAAAATCTGTAGTTAAAACTTACTAGAATTTTCTTTCAAAGAATATCCTAAGAGTGATTTGAGTTAGAAGAAAGCTGTGACCTGTTTCTTGACCTTACTGCTAAACTGCAAAGTAATACCATAGAGTAGTTGATCACTGTGGCATTTTTCATGTGAGTTCAGATGAGTTTGACCCAGAGATTAAATAGCTGTGGGTTATAGATGCCTTTCCAATTTGCTTCATTGAAACTGTAGAACCCTTGGCACACAGTTATCTTAACCAAGGAGAAAACTAAGTATACAATTTAACTTTATAGCTTTGTGGTAACTAAATATTTTCAGGGGTTCTTAAGTATGTGAGTGCATTATGTGTGAGGATTCAAAGCTTAAGGTTCTAAGAGAAGCCTCCTAATATTCATAATCAACTGATTCTATCTTTTCAGATCTTTTATGACCTTGTGCGACAAATTAACAGAAAAACTCCAGTGCCTGGAAAAGCACGCAAAAAGTCATCATGTCAGCTACTTTAATGCATAGCTGTACTGTAGCTCTGAGCCAGGTAAACGTTTTAATTTTTTTTGTGCATTATGTCTATTCAAAACAAAACAACTAAAAAAACCCAAAACAGCTGTGGTAGCTGTTCATGCAGAACAGCACTGAAAATTATTGATTTACATTATCATAGAAATGGTCTTTATTTTGGCATTTCAAAGTCAGAACTACAAATATGTGCAAGGTACACTTTTCACGCTAGTCTGGGGTTTTTTTTTTCAAGTTTTAAGGTGTTGGTAGAGCTCAAATTAACAGTGTTTCCTCTGATACTACAAAGCTTTTGGAAACACTTGTCTCATTTAAAGCCTGATAGAATATAGTGC
The DNA here is from genome assembly GCF_971803275.1 of Cyanistes caeruleus. Lineage (NCBI taxonomy): Eukaryota > Metazoa > Chordata > Aves > Passeriformes > Paridae > Cyanistes > Cyanistes caeruleus. The sequence continues at coordinate 47,757,472 of NC_141704.1, read as the reverse complement.
AAGAGCTCAGTTATCTGGAATGCACACAGTACAATACTGTAGTTTGCATGCTGGTGTCTCTTCTTTGAACTCCTGCATATGTTTGTGTGATGTCATAGGAATTTAGCTTCCTTTCTTGAGACTGATACTTCAGAGGCCAAATTGTAATTCATATGTTTGGATGAGAAAGGTGAAATAATCATTGTAACAGTCAAATATTTGACCTGAAGCTAGTTGGTTACTAGATCAATTTCTTGTTTGCAGTTGGCTAAATTTCTACATGACTTAGTATGTGCACAAAGAATGGTGCTGAAGGATAAAGCAAGCTCCAGCCTGCTCTTTAAGCAACTAACCAACTAACTTTTGGAAGTTAGTCATGAGGCATGGATTTTTTTTCTGCAAATTTTTTGGGGGGTTTCTGGGCAGGTTGTTTTCCTCTTTCCATCTCCAAGCCTTAGTATGGGCAGAGGTCTGTCTTGATAGACCTGACATCATCAAAGTTGCCTGTTACCTCCCTTTCCTTCAGTGCTAGTGAACATACAGTGGTGCACTTACTTCAGTACTATGATGCATTGTTTTGTCATCCAGTAGACCTATTGAAGGTACTGAAGGATCCTAGTAGGACATTGCACTGCCGGAAATCCTAGGCTTTTATTAATAACCAGGTAGTGCCACATGTGACTCTGTTTTTGGTGTATTAAAACCTTTTCATTTTGAACAATTCAGTTAAAAGTAAAACTAAGATGGTTCCAAAATCATTAGCTGAGGGTGACAGAAATGGTTGCTCCATTTCCTTAACAGGACTTTTGATTCAGGAGCTTTTATCCTTCAATTGTGTTTGTTTTTAAAGCCATGAGAACTGTCATGCTGTAAGCAAAACCTAGTCCCATCAATCAAACATTACCTCCACAGTGCAGCCTGGATTCCTCTATGTAGTCCTAATCCAGTTAGGATAGTAACTGAGATAGTCTGTTATTTGTATGTGTACAGTAGGAAGTGTATTATTAGAGAAGTGTTAAGGCTGTTTTCTGTTTGTCAAGAACTTTTCTAGTCCCTGCTGTAGGTGTTTTAAGTAAAGAGCAAGGAAAAATAGTGGTTACTAATACTAACCCCTTGTTTTTTTGTTACAGGTCTGAAGAACTGTTGCCCAATTCAACAGTGCCAGCATTCCAACTTTATTAAACCTACCAACATCTTAAATGGACTTTCCTGTGGTGGTACCCCTTTAAGAAATGGATGAAAGCTACATCAGTTTGCACATTCTATCACTTTCCAGTGTCATGAGAGATTTTTACTTCTAAATATTCTGTGTATGCAACTGGTAAAACCAGAGCCTACATCCAGTATTACTGATAAGAGACATTATTCATCCACCAATGTTGTACATGTATGAAAACTGTGTACTGTATACTTCAACAATCCCCACTTTCTATTGGAGAGTACAATAATGTAAATCCTAAAAGCACCACTATTTTAGCATAATAAAAGAAAGTCCAAAGAGCTCCTATATAGACTACTCCAGATAACTTTGCTTCATCGGTATTTGTAGCTTATTGTAACTTTTTTAAAGAAATACAGGATCATCATCATCATCATCATCGTATTGTACAAAAGCGCTTTGATTAACACAACGGCTATATAGTTTTTTAATTTTAGGAAAAACCTGTGGAGACAGTGACCTAGTCTTTAAGAGTCCTTTCAGTATAACGTCTGACTAAAGACATGGCCTTTAATATCTGTTGGGAAGGAAATGTCCAGACTTTTCAACCTTTTATTGTATGTTTCCTTTTCCTTGTTTACATAGGGAACAATGTTTATAGTTGTGTGTACAGTGGGGGTCTACAACAAGAAGTGTATATTTTAAAACAATTTTTTAATGATTTAACAATTTTTTGTAAATCATTTCCGGGCTTCTGCAGCTGTAGATTCTCACTGTGAATTCCCTTGCTTGCTCATGCATAAGTGTATTTGCAATACCAAATATACAGGTTTAGTACTTTTGCCTGTTAGTGATTGTTTTACATGTGTAACGTTTTGGTTGAGATGTTAAATGGTGGAAGAGTACTGTGGATGTGAATGTGGGAAGTAATTTTAATCATGTGTAATTGGTCACAGGGCCTAAGTTGCAGTAATTAACTTTTGCTGATTTATTTAACAATGCCTTGTTGCTTTGTATGCATTAACGTTTGGGTGTAAAGATTGTGTGTATATCCAACAGGGAGCCACAGTATTTAAATTGACCAACCTAATGTTACAACTGCTTTGAGGTGGCCAAATGTAAACTAAAAGCCTTAATTAAAGTGGTGCAATTTTGTATGACTTAGCATCAGTAGTTCAATAAATTTGGATTGCCATGCAAGGGCTTGCATTACAGTTATACTACTTGAATGTTTTGTGTTTTAGTAGTGCTAGTAAATATTGATTTTTAAATCTCTTGCACAGTGCAGATTCATACATCTTAGGATGAAGAGGAACCCCTATGTCATTGTTTTCTGACGTATACATGCCATAGATATTTCTTCTAATAGTGTCCCATGTGTTAGTGTGAGTGAATTTCTGACTGAATGAAATTCCATTTATTTCTGGACTTGGAATATTCCAAGCTCTAACAAAAGGAAAAGTCTAACAGAAAAAGACCTGTCTTCAAAGGTTACACTATCAGTGGCTGTTTTGGAAACTTGAAAATATGTTGCCTGCTCCTTTCCTTCTTTCCAGGGAGAATTAATTTTTAGAATTTACTTAGTCAAGCAAAAAAAAATTACCTTGTGAGAGAGAATGATGTTTCTGCATTATTTCTGCATGAACCAAACTTTTATTTGTTTGGTTTTAAAGGAAATCTGCAGAAGAGCATTCTTGCAGTATTGAGTGTAGAATTTTGCAGACTTGAAATACCTGTTAATAGTGTTGGGCTGAGAAGCGGAATGCAGGGACTGTAGTTTATTTCCTAGTCTTGGCTGTGCTGCTGAAAATTAATGTCACAAACATTGTGACAATTACAAATACTTGATACCTCTCGTTTCTCTGGCAGAGAATTATCAGAGAGCTTGTTCTAATTCATTCCTGCAAATTCAGTCAGATTAGGTTAGCTAATAGTGGTAAGCTTTGAGACCATTTTTGTTGCCCAAAGTGAATTAAGGAGCCCAGCTGATCCTTCCTGCTCTTTCATCAGTCATCACCATTGTTTAACGGAGGTAATATACTTCTACTGTGCAGAGCCAGATTTAAGACTGAAATTCCTTTTCATTTCTCATTAGAAACTAAAATGTGATCCCCAAGCCTGCTTAGTCCCCAGAGTAGCACTGGAGCACTAGATGCCCTAGTTCTTTTTTCACTAGGTACCTACCTTCTTTGGTAAGCTAATCAGAATTTTTCTTCTCTTCATTTCCAACCTCTGCTTATTCAGGTCTTGAAACAATATATCCCAGCTTCCTCTTTTTAATGTGTTTCTTTTCCAGGCAGCTGTACAGATGGCATTGGGTGGGAGTGAGAGAAAATTCTTTGAGAACATCAGAGAATGGGCCTTGGTATGCAGCCAAAGAATACTATTGACAGGGAACATCAGGCTTTCTCCTGAAAAGCTCTGTACTGAAGCATTCTTGGTGATTCTGTTCCTCAGCATTAGAGGTATCCAGTTGGATCAAACTCTTAAGGAAGTAAAGTTTTCAGAATCTCTAGGCTTTAACATCTAAAGATGTGCTAAAGAAGGGAAATACGTTCCCCCCCTCCCCTATATTTAGATCTTATGTCAGATGTGTAAAGCCAGGACATTGTAACCCAGGTAACACCTAAACTCCAATATTCCTGAGAACTTAGGCAAGCTTCAAGGGAGCAGTGTCCCAGTTGTTAAAGGGAAGATGCTTGACAAAATATTGCTAATGAAATGATGAAGTGTAAAGAAAAACATACAAAATGTCTTCATGTCTAAATAATTGTGGTGTAAAAATCTCTTCCCACTGAGGAAGTGAGCACCCAGTTCCCCATGGGAATTGAAACTATGTAAGCAGTTACCAATTCTAGAAAAGAATCCTGTCTGCTGAGATTTTTCAATGAACTTTTACATGTCTTCAAGACAATTCCATTATGTACCAATGCTTAAGAAAATTCATGCTTGAACTACTTGTAGAGAAACAGAACACTTCTAAAGCTTTGGATGAAAACATGCATAACTCACATTTTGAGAAGTAATGCAGGCATTTTGCAAATACGATGTTAATACACTTTACTGCTTGTAAAGTTAGCTTATGCTTACAGTGCACCCTGCTTTATTTCCTCTTTAATCTGAAACTGATGTATGTCAGTATTTTAAGTCTGAGCCTTCTATGGAAAAAGCAGTACAGAAGTATTATTTCATGGAATTGCACTCTTCATATTAGGACTCTCTCATTGCAATATAAATTTTCTCTTATATCTTACCTTATCCTTTTTCATTTTCAAATTATTCTGTGAAATGAATGTTACTTGCCTAACTTAGAAGACTGTTTTGAGACATTGCAAGATGTTTTCAGATGTCCAAATGAACTAAGTGCAAGCTCAAACCACTACTGCTCTCCTGCATAAGAGACTTAAATTCTGCAAAAGTATTGTGGAGTTAGATATTACAGTTCTTTCATAAGACATACTGATTCTGTGATGCTAGAAATGAAAGATGGCAGGAGATTGAAATTTGGATTACGATGTCATAAGTGGAATTGCAGTTTTCTTACAGGTGTAAGTAGTAAAGATGAGAATTTTTCTTATTTTAAAATGCTGTCAACAATGAATCAAACATGAATTCTTTCCCCAAGTTTTCTAATCTTTGCCAGTTTTGAAAATAGCTTAGTTGGGAAAAAATTTGGCGACAATACTGTACTAATTCTAGATAGACTTCAGTTTAGACATATCAACAGTAGAAAGTTATACTAGGTATGAATGGTCAAAAACAGTCTATGTACAGCTATGTAGCACTTTTTAAATTGTAATCTGATGATTCAGCCAAGTGTAGACAAAAAGCTTTTTGTTCAGTTTTAAACTGCTGTCCCAACAGCATTAGATTATATTTCAATTTATTGCTTTTATTTTGCCTGTGTGTGGGGGGAGGAGAATAAAGACAAATAAAAAGTTGATTAAATATGTAACAAAATGCAGTTGTAAGTTGTTCTCTAAGGTAGCATTAGAGTACAATAGTTATTAAATTGGTTTTTATTTCTGAATATCAAACATGTTATGCTTTTCTTTCAAAGAAGAATTCTAAAACCTTATCTACCTTTTCCATTTTATAAAGTAAACTCTGGAATGATAGTTCCATTTGGGGAAAACTTTACATTCTGAGTCTTGAACTAAAAGACAAGCGAAGTTGTTTCATAGTCATGATTTTGTTCACAGTGTTTCAATATCTTCAACCAACATATAAATGTGGATTTTGCTGTGTTTTCTGTGTTTGGGATTTTTGGGGGGTTGTTTGTTCATTTAAATAACCTCCAAAACCATTTATTTTCAGAAGTTTGAGTCATCAAGAGCAGAGAGTGACTTCCTGTTTTCAAAGAGTTGTTCTATAGGGAGAGATTTGTGAATGGATAAAAGAATGTCTTTGCAGTTCCACCGTACTCACTTCAGTCTCAAGAGATCCTAGTTCTGCCAAACAACAAACTACAGCTTCATTGTTTTAAGAAAGTTTGCTACCACCAGGATCTTTTTTTTTGAAGTTGTGACTGGGGTGAACTTCATTTGAGAATCACTGTCATTTCTAATTAATTTGTGTGATGTATTTTGTTTACCATGAACTTGGAGGCATGGGGCATTTCTGCAATCTTGAATACTGAGTGAAATCCTAGTGGACATTACAGTTCCTTCTTTTGTTGGTATACTTTACCTTTTCATACTGTATGGCATTTTAACCTTCCAAATCTAGTAGGGAGGACTCGGTAGCTTCACTCCCGTACTAAGTACAAAAAAAGTCTCTACATGTGAAATCCCAGATCTCATCAACTGGGTTTACTGCTTGTAATGCACCCAATAGCAACAAAGACCCTTGGCAGTACTGTCATGATTTTCAGACACAAATAAAGAGTTACAAATTTGTCTCTTTCTTTTTCCTGTTTAATTAAAAAAAAAAAAAGTTTTTTTTTAAAAAAAGGCTGCCTCAATAGAAAGAGCATGAGAGTCAATTTGTTTTGGTACGAACCTGAGTAAATGTTTTGAAAGTCAACATGTATTTAAATACTAAGCATGCATTTAAATTAAAATACTAAAATTTACACACTTCCAGGGATGTGTTTCAGCTTAGAAAAGATGGACTAAAACATGAACTTCTTGCTTCTCTTGCAAAAAGGCAAGGTATAGTGTAGTTTCCAGTTTTCTTTGTACTGAATGCAGTTGTGTTGCTGTCACACACTGCACATGAACTTTGCTGAGCTCTTGCTATTGGTAATTCTGAATTAACAATATTTTATTTGTAGATGGCATTGTATGCATCTTAGCAGGGCTTTAAGAAAATTTAATTAATGAGCTGTCTTAAAATGTATTTTGCAAAGAGTATTGGAGTTTTGAGTTAGTTTACTTGTTTAAAGTTCAGGATATACTAGATTAAAATTAACCTACTACATCCTGTAGGCTCTGTTAACTTTGCAGGAAGGTAATAGGGAGCAGAGGAACCTTAGGCATTGGCAATAAATATGCCAGGTTTCTGTGTTGTGCTGGCTGTGGGGTCATCTTTGGGTGTCTTGCCTCTAAGTAAGGAGCACTACTACCTCCCCTGATCATCAGTGTATCTGTTGCAAATATGTGAAACTAAGATATAAGAATTTTAATTATAAATTTGAATTTAGAGTCCTTTATGTCACCGACTGAAAAAAAAAAATGCATTCTCTTCTGCTTCTTGGAAGCATAAGATGCTTTCATGAGATTTTTAGTTATTTTTTCTTCATTTTTCCCCCTATTTCCATACTGGTAGATAATTATGAAATGGCATGCCAGTCAAAAAGTACTGAAACACACCTCCCGGTTTTTACCCAGCTCCCTCTGCCTTGCCCTCTTACTGGAGCCTCCAAGGCGCTTCCCCAGTCTGCACTTAAGAGTGCCTGTACAACCTAAGTTCGCTGAAAGACCCCAGCCTTTCATATACTTTTACGGGTTTGGTTGGTTGGTTTGTTTTTTTAAAGTATGCATCCTGCCCTCCTAATTTCTCTTCAGACTGATTTCCTTGCTTTGTTCTCATCTGTCACTGATTTGAATAAACTTGAGATGGTACACAAAGGAAGCACCTTCTCTGTCATCATTACATTTCTCACTTGTTTACTGTCTGCCCTGAGGCAGGGCTAGCCTGAGGGTGTGAGCTGTTAGCAAACGATTGAATCAGACACTGATTTGTGCAGCACTCTGAATTTCCCACTGCACTGGAGACGATAATGCTACACTGTTTCAGTAGGATATGTTGAGAAGTAAATTCTGTTAAATACATAATACTGAACTAGGATGCAATCATTCCTTTAACACTCTCTTGGTTTTATGCCATGACGAAGATTGTTGCCTTTGCTTGTGTTTTCTTGATAGTCTTTAAGATAGAAGGACAACCTCCTTTTGTTTCTTTGTTGGTTTTTGTTGTTGGTTTTTTATGTTTTTGGGGTTTTTTTAATCCAAAATTATATTTCCTGAGTGACTAATCTCCTTACAGATCTTCTGCTTGCTTGTGTTTCTGCATACCCAGTCTTCATCAGCTTTCTTCTTGTGAAGGCTTCTGAAGTTAGGCTCTCTGGCAACTTCAGTGAGACCCTATGCGTGGGTATTGTGGTATTTTATGAGTTACCTGGAGCAAGCTGGAGGACTTCGGACCATGTTTTGCACTTCTGATGCCTTTTGCAGCTGTTGTCAGGTCTATCCTGTCTGATTTGCTTTACCCTATTGTAGCTGTAACCCCGAAAATACCCAAGTACTTGCAAGTGTATTTCAGAATTTGCCTGTCTACATGAAAAGATTCAGTTTGAACAGTTTTCCTTGTCCTACAGTGCAACTAAATGAACCACGGTCGTTTGTACTTAAAAAGTAGTATCAATGTTTTTCTGAAGTTAGAAGCTAGTCTGATTCATTCGGGGAAGGAAAGGGAGAGGTCATTTCATAATTCTGTTAAGTTTGTCCAGCTTTGAAGGGTTGAATGATCCTGCATGGTGCTTTCTTTACCCTTTAGCGTCGGTGCCAGCAGCCTGAGTTACACTGGGAGAAACGGGAAAGCAAGAGACGCGCGTTGGTAACTCGGTGAAAACGAACTCGTCATTGCAAAGGCCGGGACGGCCGAATGTATGAAACACTGCGCGTCTGATTAGCCCTTTTCTGTGCGGCGAGATAACCCCAATAGCACCCGGCACTTTTACACCAGGGGTTTTTTTAAGCTCTGACCCTCCACGCGGGGTGCCGCGCACTGCCAGAGCAGAGCAACCTGCGGCCGGGCTGCCGGCTCCCAGCGGGCCTGGCCGGGCCCGGGGCGGGCGGGGCGCATGGGCGATGCGGGCGGAAGGCGCCCGTGTCCTTCCGGGCCGCGGGCCGGCGCTGGCGGCGGCGGGAAGGCTGAGCCCGGGCCGAGCCGCGCCGGGGCCGCCGCCATGGACAGGTGAGGGGCGGCGGCGGCCGGAGCCCCCGAGCGGGGCCGCGCCTGCCGTGAGCCGCGCCCCGGCGGCGGGGAGCGGGGCTCCGCACTGCGGGCTGCGAAACGCAGCGGGCCCGCAGCAGCTTCGGAGCGTGCCGGGGGCTTTTTGTCACCCGGGAGCTTTCAAGTCTGGCTGTTGCTTCTGGAGCGTGTCTTTGGGTTAAGCGGGAGCTGAGAGTTGCTCAGGGGTCGCGGGGCCGGGCCTTTGGCAGGCCTGCTGAGGCTGCCTCACAGCCCTGCCTCACAGCCCTGCCTCACAGCCCTGCCTCACAGCCCACCGCCAGCGGCTCCTCTGCTCCCAGTCGCTGGGAAGGGGTGTTTTCCTTTCGGTGAGGCGCGGGAGCTTTCCCCGTCTGTGGTGATTGCGTTAACCGAAGGAAAAAAAACATGTCGTGAAAGCATGCCGTTCTTTCCATTTAATTTTTCAGTTCAAAATTGATTTTCCTACTGTTGCATCTCTTACTGGCCTTTTTTTTTTTTTTTTTCTTTTTAATAGTAAAATGTTAGTTATGGTGTAGGAGGAACAAAGTCTGGGTTTTCACAAACGCTCGTTTCCCTGAGCTTATAAGCAGTGCTAGATTTCTGCAGAGGAAGCTGGACATAAGTAATAAGATTGGAGATGATTTTACACTTTTAGTTTCCTGATCGTGGAGTTACTTTGGCATGACAGTAAGATCGTGGATGTCCTTGAATTCAGCTTGCTTGTTTTCTGTCTGTGTTGCTGTTTTGTAGAAATGGTTTTGAAGACATGCCATCCCCCCATGATCCAGAGATGGTGAGACCTGGACGGAAGCAAGGCTCTCAGAAAAGAGTTTCTAGTATCCCTTTTCTGTAAAGAATTTTTGTCTTAATTGCTGTATTCACCAGGTGTGCATATTTGTAATACTGCTTTGATTTTCCTGGGTGTATGAACTCAGGTGGTTGTCTCCCCAGAGAGCTATGTGAACCATAGCTGACTCCATTTCTGAGCTTTTGGAAAATAATAAGGTTTCTTCATTATATCTTAATTTTATGATTTTATGCTTATTTGCAGGTACTGTAGTATCAGAGTGTTATGATGATTTAGTGTATCTTAACTTTCCATCCACTGTAGTAGCAAGAGTAGTGCACAGACATAGATTTAAATTTCCATAGAAATTTTCTCCCCTGCTTTTTTACAAGAAGGACCCGACCCCCCCACCATGTAGTTTGACAGCTAAGATAATGGTATTTTCATGGTTATGATAGCAAAGGAATCCAGTGCATTTGCTTGTTCTTCTGGGTTTTGCATGTAAAATAAAGCTGGTGAGATATTGGCCCTGATTATGTTGTGCCTAAGAACCAAGATGTTTCTGAATGCTAATAACACAAGCTACTGAAACTTTTATACAACTGCTTCTTAGTAAATCATACCTAGGGCACTGAACATGGTTTCTGACAGGAAGAAGAAAAGTAGAGCACCTGGAACCGAGAGAGGGAATGTTTTAAAAAAACACATTCAGGATCACATTTTCTTGTTATGGTTGATGTAGCATGAAGCTGCTCCTCTTGGGGCAGAAGGATTTTCTTTGATCTGAGCCACTGTGAGGAGTTCTAGACCTGTTGTGTTCATATTTCTGAACTTCACTTTGTGGCGTCCCTTTTAACCGTCCAGCTTCTAAAGTTCTGATGAAACATTTTATGGAAGTTTCTGTTTCACTCTGAAAGACAAGATGTGTAATTTTCATAACATTTGAGTTGTGACAAAATACTTTTCCTTTCCAAGTAGTCACAGTCATTTAGAATAGATCCAAAAGTGGGTTTAGGAGAATGTTTCTTAACTTGTTTATAAATCAGTTCTTACATCCCTGGATGACACTATTGGAAATATGACGCCCAAAAGCCAGTTTCTGCCCCGAACTCCTAATTCATTGCTTCACCAGCCAGGTAAGACTGCTTACTTGTTTGCTTACTATTCAATTAAAGGATTTATGTGCTTGTACTTAAAACTTAATGACAATCCATAAGAAGGACATAGATGTTCTGTAATCCACTGAAGGGCCACGAAGTTTATTAAAGGGTTAAGTATCTGACATATGAGGCCAGACTGAGAAGAGCTAGGATTTTTTATCCTGGGAAAGAGGTTGGGGGCATCTTGTAAATATATATAAATATTTTATGGGAGGGAGTAAAAAAAGAGCCAAGTTTTTCTTGGTGTCCTGAAAAGTCAGGAGGCAATAGGCACAACAGCATATACAATGAATTCTGTTTAAACATAAAAAAACACCCCCTCTTTTACTCTAATGGTGGTTGAATGCTAGGACTGGTTGCTCAGATAGTCTATGGAGTCTCTGTCATTTGAGATAAATAAAGCTGTACAAGGTCCTGAGCAATCTTTTCTAGTTGGCACACCTTTGGGCTGCCTTTTGCTTTAAGGGTTTGGAGACCAATTTCCAAGAAAGAATGAGTGGAGATGTACTGGTCTTTATGCTTGTGTGTGTTTACAGTGAACTTTAGTAACTGAAAGTATGTTGCCTATTGGGTGTATATATACAGCTGCTTTCAGGCTTTTATCTCCACTTCGTAAGTACTTCAGTCTCTGTTAGAAATTTCTTTTGGAATTTCTGGATAGAGCAGAATATATTTAAATACTTTTTCTTTTCAGAAAAGCCTTTCTCTTTCAGGTGCTGCATTACATCGCAGCTCCATGAAGCCATCAGATATGTCCAGCATCCTGGGAACAGGAGGGAAATCTCCTCTCATTCTACCAAATTCTGGACTTTTTGGCAGTCTGTCAATGGTAAGATGACTAGAGCATCTTTTTCTCTTTTGTCCCTGTGAAACATAAGAAACTACAAGTTTAGTGTTTCTGTGTTGTTTGCTCTGAAGACAAACTGTGAGTGGTACAAGCTTGCTAGTACTGCTATTGCTGTTTACTGCTGGTGTTATTTATTACTGTGTTGTTCTTTGATACAGTGCAGTGAGGAATAATAGAGGTTTACAAGGACTTTTTACAAAAACACCATGTGTGTTAAGCTAGTCCTCGTAACGACAGTTTGTGACTACAAAAGTCCTGACTGTGCTTGTTTATAAATTTTTCAAAAATAATTGTTTTATGATAACAAGTTAAAACTCTGGGATTTTTCTTATTTTAGCATTCTTCAGCATTAGGCTTCACTAGAGTGTTGAAGTTCAGATTTCAAAGAACAAACTCTTCTGATGATTTTTTAGATGGCAGTGATTATCTTCTTCTGCAATGTCTTTGGAAAAAATGATTGGAAAAGTTATCAGTAGGGACCTCTGAAGTATCTTACCTCCATTTATTTTTAAATTAACTCAAAATAATTTAAGGTGTTTATCTACATTTTAATTCATTCTCCTTTTCAGTTGTTTCTGTAGTTTGATACAGGCCATTTGTTCCTTCATAAATTATCAGCTTTTGTGTCCTAGTTGATCAATGTGTATACAGAACTCTTAGCGCTGGTAACTTTTTAAGACATAGTTGCACCTTATCTAAGGGCATTTATTTCACTGTTAGTTTTTTAGGATTCTCTGTTTATATACCATTCATACAGAAGGAAAAAAGGTGTAGCTAGGCTTGTAATATATGAGATTACAATTTATTTTCTTTATGTTCTTGTGGTTTTAGTTGGATGAAAGTAGCTGGACGATGGCACTCTCACCTCAGCAGACAGGAATGTTTGTAAATGCAGACATGACCAACATGACAGAAGATGTCACTATGAGCGCTGTGTTGCTGCGTGAGGATGATCCTGGGGAAGCTGGTGAGACAATCTGAAGTTTTACTAATAATTGATCCCAGTTCTGATTTGTGGGATACAAATATATATATTATTTTGCTGGAATTCCTTAGTCAAAAGCAGTCTAGTTTTAAAAGTTCAGAAAATTCTGTTGTTCCAGTTTATTGCAGTTTTGTGAGTTTGTATTTTCTATAGAACCTGTTCTGATGGAACAAATATGATGGTCTAGTGATGTGGGAAGCAAACTGGATTCGTTTTGTGGAGATACACAAATGAGTTTGCTGTTGAAATTATTGCAGGTGGTGTATTTACAACAAAAGTTTTATAACTGACATATTTCATAGTTTCTGTATATCTTACTATCTTAGCTGATAAATACTTCTGACTTCATGAGGTAGGTCATATCATCATTGTACTCATTTAAATTTGCAAAAATGAGATTTCTTGTCATCAGAAGAATGTTTTCATAGTCCAATGGGAGCTTTTTTGCCAACTGGTGCCTCACTAATATGGCTGTTTCTTCTTATATCTGTCCTAGCTACTATGAGCATGTACTCAGACTTTCTGCATTCCTTTCTGAAGCATACATCAACTACCATTTTTGATCTTGTGGATGAGTATGAAAATATTTGTAACAGTCAGGTAAGTAGTTACTTGTTTTTTTTTCTTTATTTTACATTCCCTTCCCAAAGCAGTGTAGCTGTGAAGTCACAGTGCTTAACATAGATATTTTAAATATTCCAGCTCATGAGTCACTGAACATGAGCATTGAGTAGCATCACTTCCCTCAAACACTGCTTTGGCACAGGAATGGTGTACCTTGCTGAATACTAAAATTGTCATCTGGCTGCTCTTCCACTGAAAGTGTCAAGTGGCAATAAACATAAGTAGATGTATAAATGTTTTCATTAATGAGATGGATTAATAATATTTTTATTAATAAGATAGATTAAAATGTACTTATTTCTCTCATATATTAATTAATTAATTAATCATATTATTTTATAAATAAAATCATAATTTGAAGAGATGGTAATCAAACCTGTTGGAAACATTCAGGATAATAAAAAGATTGCTCTAATGGCTTAGGGAAAAAATACACTCATGGGCAATATTAACTCTGTATAAATTTATTTCCCTCAGGTGAACATATTAGGGAAAATAGTTTATCGAGCAACTCCTGGACAGCAGAAGTTTTCCAAAACTGCCAGTGTGTTGTGGCTTCTCAAGCAGGAGATGGTAACTTGGAGACTGTTGTCCTCACTTTATAGGTAATTCCTTTGAAAAGCACACTACTACATTTTTGCAGTAAAGTGACTTTCTTGGATAAAATTTTTATGAGTTTTTAATAAATAGGGAGTCAAGCAATTAAGTACCTATTAGTAAGTACCTATTAATAAGCTGTTTATAGAAGTAGGTTCTGATTTATATGTTTATTCATTATCTATTTACGAAAACAAAAGTTATAAATAGCAGTGTTCTTATTACCTTTGCAACTTCTAGTATTTTTAAGAACATTTTTGTAAAGTTTTTTAAGCATTTATACTTAGGCATTTTGCTAAATTTTCTCAGCTTTTGTTTTAATCTTTAGTATTTTGCACTTTTATTTCTAGAGACAGAATACAGTCTGCACTGGAAGATGAAACAGCATTTGATATCACTGTAAGCATGGACTCTTTTGGCTTTTTTTAAGTGATAAAAGAAGCTAAATAAGCAAAATGTAGCCTAATGCTTGTATTTCACTTTTGAAGTCAAAGTGGCAGTCACTCAAAATTCAAAAGCAAAAAATGAGACTGATTTTTATTGAGACAATTATTAAATTATTTAATCTATTGTGAAGAGTAAATATAAATATTCCGTTCTAAAGAGAGAATGCTAGTGTAAAAATTATTGTAAACTATTCTTTGTTTGTTTCCTGAAATATCCTGAGTTGGAAGGGATGCACAGGGATCATTGAGTCCTACTGGCTCTGCACAAGACAACCCTAAATTCACTAGAAATAACTATTTATTTATTTTTAAAAGCTGCATCGGTAGCTATGACATTCCCATAGATCAGAGATAATTTTTCTTTGCTTAAAAGAGGAACATGTGGTCTCAAGCTGTCAAGCCTTTGCAGTCCTGATTGCAGTTTATCTCAAGAGAAATCCAGATTTTTTTTAGCATTCCTGTTACAGCTGTAGTCATCTTGTCTGTGTCAATACAGTGCTTCCAGCCTTTGCTGCCAGAATATGCTTAGGAAAACAAAACAATAAGTAAAGTGACTCTGCCTTTGTAAAATTTATGATTGCAGATCTTGCTTCTCAGTCATAAAATAGCTTCCTCTATGATTCCCTCTGCTAGTTATCAGTGTTAAATGCTGTTGTGCCAAAAATACCCAGTTTTCTCCTACCTGTGTTTTTTAGGAAGATGCATCTTCTGTTTTCTTTTTATTGTAAAGTCTAATTAAAGTTAATGCAGGAGATCAGATAGAAGAATCAGGGCTCTGGGGTTGATATTTTGTTTGTTTGTTTTTCACACTTTAATGTTAAATGTGTGTATGACCTTGAAAAATGCTATTTTTTAATATAACAAATGGGACTTAAGATAATATGCAAGGAATCAATCTACTATGTGGAATCTTTCTGTGGTCATATATTTGTGAATTATATTCTAAATCTCATTTTTAAAGTATTTAGTGTTAACTGGATATAAAGATCAGATAAAACAATGTGTAAGGCATTTATTTTTTAAAAAGATGGAGGGGAAAGATAGCATATTGAATTTGTAGCAAATTTCTGAATTAGTGTGTGCTCAATTTGATATTTCTGGTTTTGTGGAAATTTTCTGTTCCGTGAAGTAATAATCAGCTTTTTCTTAAACAGGCTTTAACTGCTAGTGAAAAATCAACTGTAGACAACTTGTTTCAGAAAGATTCCCTTGTTCGACAAAGTCAGGTATGATGGATAGTTTTTAATATGAGAATGAAAATAGATTAAATGTTCATGACACTAATGCCCTATGCACTTTTTGGGGTTGTTTCTAATACTTTTTTTAATATTCACTCAAGTGTTTATTAATTGTATGCATAAAAATGATGCTCCTTTGTTGCTAAAGATCAGAAAGGTTTTTCAGGCTGTTTTGCAGAGGATGAAAGGCTGAGAGTTGTTTCCATTTGCAGCATCTGTTACTGTTGATGGTGATTGATAAGGTGTTAAGTAGCTCTGTATTAAACTGCTGTATCCAGTGAGAAAGAGAGATCAAGTGCCAACCACCTTCACACTGGATACTTAAAATGCAAGTGTAATAGTCTTCTGCATCTGTCAGTCTTTTGGCTGCCACTTAGATAATGAGTGGATCCAGAGATGAGAGGAAGGCAGTAAAAGTAATGTTTGTTACATGTTTGTTTTAAAAATGCAATTTAATTTTATTCCAGCTGGTGGTGGATTGGCTAGAGAGCATTGCTAAAGATGAAATTGGGGACTTCTCCGATAATATTGAGTTTTATGCAAAAACAGTATATTGGTGAGTTCAGACTTTCTTTGACTGTATACATTTTCCCATCAAGTGTAAGATTCAGAGTCATAGAATCACTCCTGAAAAGAAGAGGTATTTTTAGGTTGTTCTCTTCATTCACATCTTTTCTTTAAATTCACACATGTAAAAATTGGGACTTCTTACCTATCCACTGAAGTAAATCTCAGAAGACAATTAGTGGCAAAGATGAAATAAAATACCATCAAACCATCTTAATTTAATCTTTGTCTGGCTATAGTTTTTGCTTGTCTAAGTTCTTATGATTTTATCATTGTCATTCTGGTGAAGGGTCATTGACCCTTCACCAGAAGCTGTTAATTGTCACCTTTATTATCACTGCTGGTTTTTGTGGCAGAATGGACCAAAGACTGCCTTTCATGCTGGATGCCTAGAATAAACCTGCTTTTAATGTCTGGTGAATACAGGCTTTTGGAATTGTTAAATCTCTGTCCTAGACTGACTTTACAGTGAATGCTAATGGGAAAATTTGCTTGTGCAGAAATCAGTTAATAGCTGAATACATAAATGATTGAAATAATGAATGCTTTTGAAAGAAATCACATACATGTGCATGAATTCTAATATTGTACTTGCTGTGAAATATTACATTTTCACAACACTAGCAGGGTCCATTGAAGCCAAACCAAGTGTGTGTTCTGTAAATATACTCCATGTGATGAAGTATATCTTTCAATATTTGTCTTATTAAAAGAAGCTTGCTAAAAAAAACATTTTTCTGTAAAACATCTCGCTGTTTTCAGGGATAACACACTACACACCCTGAAGCAGCGACAGTCAAGTACATACATGGGAAGTTCTCGTCCTCTGGTAACAGAGTTGGTAAGTATTATACAGAAGTAAGGCTTGGCTTCAGAATGGGCTGGAAAGGGTATACATGCTGTCTTTACAGATTCCCATTGTGCTAGCTGTGCTGTCTGAAATTGTAGTATCTAAAAATGGCTACAGAAATTGTGAGGCAGAGCACCTCAAAAATTCTTTTCAGGATCACTGTGGACTTGTGTCTTCTTTCAGCAATCACTTCCATACTTCCACTACCCCCTCACAAGTACCTGTGATCTATTTGGTAAAGTAATGGCTTTATTATGACTTTTTATATCCGAAACAAACTCATGTTCCTAACCAAAGTTTATAAAACTTGGGAGCCCTTGCAGATAAGGGAATGCTGTCTTTGTGCAGTAACTAGTACAATGAAACTAAGCCCTAATGCAATAATTTGTGAGTTCTATAATAAAAGCTAACAGGAAAGAGAAGTCAAGGAAAGAAAGGACTGTCCATTAGAATGAGGTCATGAACTGCCTCAGTGACAGCAGCGCAGCCGTAGAAGATTAATTAATTTGGGAAGTGTTCTGAGGTATTGATTGGTTTTAGAAAATCTCTTTGGATTAAATAGAAGCAAGTGCAGCTATTGTGAAAAACCTTGAAAGGTGGAGGAGGAGAAGCAGTCTGGTAGGCAGATAGACAGAAGGGCAAAGGATGTTTGAAGGTGAGAAGAGCTGGAAGATAAGAAATTTGGGGGAAATAACAAAGCAGTGGAGTAAATTAATTGCGTTGACTCCTGATAGGAGCATTGACAGAAGAGGAATAAAAGAAATTAAAGGAAAAACAAGTATCATGCTCAATGTTACATGGGTTGTATGGATTGTTGTGCCAACATGAAAAAGTGACTCCAAATTCTAAAACAGGGCAGGATGTTAATGACATCCAGGCAGAGACATATAGGTATTGTGTGATGATGAGTGCTGATGTTTTTCCTCGCAGGATCCAGATGCTCCTATTCGACAGAAACTGCCACTTGATGATTTGGACCAAGAAGATGATGCAAGGTTGTTGAAGTATCTCTTCACTCTCATCAGAGCAGGAATGACAGATGAGGTAGTGTAAGTTTTAATTAAGTAAATGTAAATATCTTACTGTTAAAGCAAATAAGCTGTGTACTGTCTGTTTAAATTGTAGGCTTGTAGTGATTCAGTTTTCAGTTTGTTGTCAATACTGACTACCAAATTAGCATTTTAATCAAACTTGCCTTTAATAAAGTAATTTTGGTTGTGGAATGGATGTTATGGAAAAATGTAGTTTTGGGTGTTTGGGTTATTTTTCACTGTTGTGGTTTGATACTAAACACTGCCAAGACAAACACGCAGAATGCTTTAAAGAGCTTCCTGATTGTGTCTCTAATCATAAATGGATTATCAGCTCTGTATACATAATGACATTTGAGTAATGGGAAGGAAAGGGGATTTGAGATCCTCATGCCAAAGATCTTAGCTGAGGACTATGGTTATTTTACTTGCTCATATTCTGTTCCAATATGGTGCACATCTATTCATTTTTTGATGGTATGGGAACATGAGCATATTGCTGCAGGGCAATATGAGTAGAAATTTGCAGCTTCGGTTTGGGTTGGGAAGTCTAAGTGAACTGGGAGAGGAGATGACTGCACGAAGACGCCAATTCAACATCTGAGCGGGCTACGCTTTACACTAAACTTATCAGAATGATGCATAACAGCTGTTTGGCTAACAAAGATGGGACTGTAGCACGTTTCTTACATTGCTGTAAAAACTGACTGAAAAACTAAAAATTTCAGTGAAAAAACAATGACATTTATTTTGAATTTAAGATCCTCTGTGCTTATTTTTCACATAGTAGAATCTCTACACAAATTAACCATTTTAATAATATTCAGTTTTTTAATTAGAAGAAGCTGGTGGTTTTCCTACCTCGAAGTGTGTTGCTGAGAAAATGCATTCTTTTTCAGGCACAGCGGTTATGCAAGCGATGTGGTCAGGCCTGGAGAGCTGCAACTTTGGAAGGCTGGAAATTGTATCATGATCCTAACATAAATGGAGGTATCTGCTCTAAAGTGCATTTGAGACAGATATAAAAATATTAAGATCTCATAGTACCTGTTTGTGGCAAAGAGAAATAGCTCTTTCCTTTCATCTGATGTGCTTCAGATTCCTGAGCATCTGGAATATTTTACCATGTCTGTAGAACATGTAGAAACTGACATGAAATTATTTTAGTTGAAGGTGAATTCTTTGAATCCATCGACAAGTGCTAAAGCCATTTTCTTCCTTAAGGACAGATGTAATCACTAGGAAATGGATGTCTCAGAGTTCTGTATAGATCTTCTCCACCTCTGTATAATACTTGGGTCTGTATTTTCTTAACATCTGGCTTATGCCACCCAGCACACATTTTGTTGCTTGCAGACTCAAATTGGGCTATATGCCCAGCTTCAGAAAGATGTTGTAGGACTAGAGTTTAGCAGATGTAAATGCAGGAGAAAGAGATGCTTTTAAAATACTTGAAAATTTTAAAGTACCTTTGTCCTTGATTCCTTGCACATCATTCCACATTTATAACACTACCTTGCTTCTCTCTGTTTTCAGTACATTGCAGGATTTAGCAAGGAATTTAAGAATGAGTCTAAGTGTTATTTATAGCTAGGTGTGGAAGGCTTAATGCTTTCCTTCTTTTCAAATCCTGATAGCCTGTTATGCATGCCACACCACTGTCCTAGCTTTTTTTCCGATCTGCCTACTTAAACTGTTGTTACAGTTATAAATGCTCATGCAGATGCACGCAAAATAGCAACACTGAAGCAGTGACATTTTAAGAAGCTTTGATTAAGATACAAAAATCTTTATTTTCCCCTTTACTTATTTTTTTTCCAAATGTGGACAGTGTAGATATATTACAGTCAAAAGCATTATTCTTTTAAAAGCTAGATAGCAGCCAAGTTTTTAAATTACTGTAACTTACAAATGCGAATTCACCAAACTAGCCAGAAATGTCACCTTGCAGACCAGTCAAAGCATCAAAAAGCTTTAGGAAGAGTTCTAAAGGGATTGAAATCGGGCTATGAAAAGAAAATAGACTTTACTATTTTTTAGATGTTACTGGATTCTCTTTTTTTAATAACACTTTCTGTCTTTCCCTTTTTTTTTTTTCTTTTTTTTTTTGTAATTATTCTTTGCATGTAGGAAAAGAGCTGGAGCCTGTTGAAGGCAATCCATACAGGTGCATTTGGAAAATAAGTTGTTGGCGCATGGCTGAAGAGGTAAGACAGTGCTGCTTTTCTTTCTATTAATAAATAAATTTGAACTCTTCTGACCTATGAAATGGGATTTTAAGTAAACATAACCACTCTGGGACTGCTGCTAAGAGGACTTCTGAAATACCATATTTCTGTATTGTGAGAAATCTACATAATCAGCACACTTTTTCAGGAAATGTCTGCTATTTTTTTTTTGATTGAAAGTAAAACCACTGACACTGACTTTCATCTTGACTTAATTGAATGGGAAAGAGAAAACACAGCTTTCTTTCCAGGTCAATGTAAATGTTTCAATTAAGTTACAAGTGTGTGCTAGTGAAGGGAAAGTCACTTGCTATTCTTATTTTGGCTCCTTGTGTATCCTGTGATTTTCCACCTTTACTTGGAATCTGTTAGATGGAACGTTTTCCAATGGATTAATCTTTAATAAAATGTAAAGTGACTAGAAAACCTAAATGCTTTGTAATTTAAAGTTTGGGTGTTTTTACTGTTAATTGCAGGAGCAGTTTAATAGATATGAAAGAGCAATCTATGCAGCCCTGAGTGGAAACCTCAAACAGGTATGTGAAGCTCCCTAGTTAAGTAGTGTTTGGTAGTAGTGCATTTCCTTTCTCATATGAGACAATGATATCATCAGAAATTTTGCAGTTACTGATTTTTGTACTTTTAAAATTTGATCCTAAATTATAGTTGCTCCGTTTGGGTTCTGATGTTTCTCCATCTCTTGATAATTTTTACTCTGTTTTTTTAATATGTAGCTTCTTCCAGTTTGTGATACCTGGGAAGATACTGTTTGGGCATATTTCAGGGTCATGGTGGACACTCTAGTCGAGCAGGAAATACGAACCTCAGTAGTAACTGCAGAGGAGATGGAAGAGCTCCCTAGAGATTATTTAGAAACAAAGTAAGTTTCAAGTCAAAATTATGCCACTACTACACTCAGCAAAGCATCCTGTATGGAATCTGTGTGGAATATTCAAGGTGATGTTTTTTTGTCTTTTCTCTCTTGCTTTAAAGCTGGACTTCAGAAAAAGTTTTTGAAGAACTTCAGGCAACAGACAAAAGGGTATGCAATAATTGCAGTGTTTCTCCTCACTTCTTACCATTTTTAATTATTCACTGGATTTTACTTTTTATTGCACTCTTTAATGAAACGCTTAAATATACACAAGGACTAATTTGTTTCATATTTTCTATCCCCAAAAATGTGTGATTTCCCAGTTCAAATAGATTTTTCTTCATGCTACTACCTCTCTAACAGTGGAAGTGATACAGGTTTTGTGTTGCCCTGTATCTGCCAAACTAGCTGGGTGTGCTAAAGAAACAGATGGCTGTCAAGTGTTGTCAGACATTTGGAGCAGACAGAGTAAATAAACTATTCAAGACTTAAATAAAATGTTCAAAATCGATTACATTTAATTTTCTTCATAGGAGGTTTGTGTGCATATTTCAGAACAGGCCTTTCAAAACTGAAAAGCATATTTGCTTAGACTGTGATTCTTTGTTACTTTTAGCACCCAAAATACTCAGTTCATGTAAGATGGGGATACATAACTTACAGGTTAATTTTGCAGTGATTAAATTGAAACTACACTTACTTTTATTTGTTGGAATGGACACATAGCATTTATCATGTTGCTGAAACAAAGACATGCAGTCAGCTATAGATACACCCAGGTGTATTTACCATTGCAACATAATGCAGTCCTCACCATAAAGCAAATTCACAGATGAGTTTGGATTGCATTACATGCATTAATGCATTAATTCCTCTGGGGAGAGGGTGGAATTTCTTCCTGAGGTAACTTCCACAGGCCTTTTCTTTAAAGATTTATACACATCATTCCTGCTTCTGTGATTTTTGTAAATCTGGTCTGTAACATCATTGTTTATTCTCCTCTTCAGAGCAAAAAGCCTTTAGTGTTGGATGTATTCCATGAAAGTGTTAACTGCATAGATCTGTATGCCAGTTCTTTCTTTCAGTTTGTCGATATTCTTGTAATTTGATGTGGAGACAGCAAGTGCCTTTTCTCTGGCTATTAATGAAGAATACCTTTTGAAATAAGATCGCTTTTTTCCCCCTGAGGAACCTTTGCTTTATTTTTAAGTTTGTTTTCTTCATACATTATCTAGACATTTTATTCAAAGTTTTTTTGTCTCCAGAGGGTGATAGAGGAGAATCAAGAACACTATCATGTCATTCAGAAATTCATTATACTTGGAGATGTGGATGGTAAGCATTTCCCTAAGTGATTTTTTTTTTTTTTTGTTATCAACTGACTACATTATTTTGAGGGATCTTTCCAACAACTTCTGTATAAATGGATTTCTAGAAGCACACAGTAGGCAAGCTCTGCATTAAAGCTATGCTCTAATCAAGAACTGTAGGGACAGTTTGACCTACAAGGTAGTTTTCAAAGAAGTAATGAAATCATGTAAATGTGTCAGGATACATGCCAGACTATATCTATAACTTCTGAAAAATGATGGAATACATACAGTACATTTTTAAGCCAAACAGTTACATCTTTCCAAAATTATTGCTGTTCTGCTTTGTTAGACTTCTGAGACTCAATTACATTTGTTGAATAAATACATAATTTTGAAATATTTCTTAGGTGGCTTTTTCTTTTTCTCCGTTGTGGCTAATGCAGACATTTCCTTGGTGGTTATAGGTTTGATGGAGGAAGTCAGCAGGTGGCTTTCCAAAGACAGAAGTGTGCTCCCAGGACACCTCCTTCGTTTCATGACTCATCTTATTCTGTTTTTCCGCACTTTGGGTATGCAGACTAAGGTCAGTTCACTTGTATTTGACTTGCTGTCATAGCAGGAGCCAGTCTTTGAAGTATAATTGCTTGTGTGGAAATACATAGACAACATACAAATTACTACCAGGCTGGGGAGGAGATGCATGCATAAATAGTGTGTTTATTGATCTTAGAGCCTAAAAGAGAAAAGAGCATCCTCTTCCCTTCCAGCTGACAAGATGTCTTAGATATAACCTGTTCTTACAGGCAATTGCTGGAACGGTACCTATTGCTTCTGTAAGCTCATAAATGCTTTTGCTTGAGGTAATTAGTACCAGCTGAAACTTTCTTAGTATTTCCAAGTATAAACTAAGTATAGCCTACTACCTACCTGGCCTATTTATGCTAAGTACACAGATGGCTCACATAGGTGTAATTATTCATTTCTGACAATATCACAAGTAATTTGGGCTCTCCTTTTCTACTGTTCTGAAATTTAGCAGCTGTTATGTACCAAGTAATTTTCTGAATGTAACCTCTTTTGGGAAAACACAAATGTGTGTTTTCATTAGATGATTTAAATACACCTTTGAGTTATTGTTTATTCATACTTTCAATCATTGCTTGAGTTCCTTGTGGAAATTTGAAGTCAGTTAACATTTAGCTAAATAAGAGGAAAGGATGCATGTGTGTCTGTGTCTGTGTATACATACTCATTTTTTAGACAAACTCAAAATTTTATGGAGTAGGTCTTTAAGCTATAGAACTAACCATTAGCATATGTTTGTCAGAGGGGACAAAAAAGGTGCAATTTCCTACATGAATTCCATTGTGGGAATTTGTAACCATTGATTCTGCCTTTACAGTTTTGGAGTAGATGAATTTATTGTATGATTACTCAATCAACCCTCAGTAAACTTCACGGGGAAGAGGCAGAAGTGCAATCCTTTATGATGTTTATTGTATATGGATTGTATACAGTTCATATAGATATATGCTTAGGTAAAGGTCTTCAATTTACACATATAAAGTTAAAATGATAACTCCTGACAGCAACAAATACTTGAGTTTTGGATAAAGCAGTTTCAGGTGCTTTTGGACTATAGTGGTTGTTTAGGATAGACTATTCCAGATGAGTCAGGTGATATTTATACCCTGTTACATGATCATTTTCTATAATAAAACAGGGCATGTAGTACACTGCAGTAGTGATCTGTGCACCTGACATTTTGTTTATTAATTAAAAAAATATGGTAAAATGGAAAGATTTAAAAATCATGTAAAAAGTAACATTCCAGTTAGACTAAAGACTATATTATCTAGTTGCTGAAAAAGAAAATCCTTGGAACACTAAGTCTTTGAATGAGAAGACATGCTTTTTTAATCATGCTCCAAAAGAAACAGTTCTTCCAGTTGAGCCTGTTGTATAGATTACTGAAGCAGGAATAGGCAAATAACCTTGTGTCTATTTTAATAGTGATAGCCTGTCAGGTATCTTTTTTTTTTTGTTGTTGTTTTCCACATTATCTGATTTAAAATTGAATTTATATTTGTTTGGAAGGAGGAGGTTTCTGTTGAAGTCCTGAAGACTTACATTCAGGTAAGCTTTCAGAAATATTACTTGTTTTCTCTAGTGTAATTTAGATGTAAAGGAGGAAGAAAAGTAGACTTAAGGTTACAGGATGATAAGAGCTATGATGCAGCTAATGCTCTTTTTGCAAGAGATACATAGAAGCTTGCCTAATACACAAAGTCTCTGTCAGCAGTTCTTAAATAATTGAGGGAGTTTTACTTGTCCTTGGTTAGAAGCTGAGTGGGATCTTCCTGTATCAAAATTAATTAATCAGAAATTTGTGACACATTTTAGTGTTTACACAGTACATGTTTTTACTCAAGTGTAAACACTTAGGTGTTTACACTAAGGAATATAGTATGCATGTCTGTTATATATATATATATTTATGTATTAGTGGATATCTTCTGTATATTCATTTCTTATATATTTTCTTCTCATTCTGTATGTTTGGTTTGTGCTGTGCAGCGGTTGGTGTCCGAGAAGCACACAGATTTAATAGCATTTTATGTCAGCCACCTGCCCCCAGAGCTCGCTGTGGCTCAGTACGCTTTATTTCTTGAAGATGTTACTGAGAGCGATCAACGCCACCACTGCCTTGAATTAGCAAAAGAAGCAGGTGAGAGACCTTGATAGTCCAAGTATCATTTTATACCCTGGGTTATTTGTCTTCCAGTAGTTTCTGCTCCAAAACCTAGCTATGAATATGATACTCTTTCCTTCCAGTGTCTTTTTTTCAGTTAAATAAAATTAATTTGCTGATCACTTCTTCAAGTAGGTGTATAGGTGTGCTTTCATTAACATGGAATTGTTTAAGCTAAATATCTCTGCTTCTGGGTTATGTCCAAACACACCAGGAAGTAAATGCCAGCTGTCTGTCTCAAATATATGTTCTGAACCTTGACATGCTCATATTATTTCAGAGAACTAATTGTGAAAGTACATACCTCTTCGTGGATTTAGGAAGGTTATGAGTATCTTAAATTTTTTATCCTATTTATAGTGCTTTTTCTTAGCCATGCTGGGTTGCTTGCATTAATTGTAAACTTCCTCCCAGGCCTGGACAATGAAACTAGAAGGGATTACAATGAAGCAGCACACTGCCTATTGCTTGTCAATGTCTCTGTGCCATTCAGAATACACAAAGAAGCAGATCTCCAGCAGATTTCAGTGTCTTAACTTCTCTACAGTCATTTTTCAATCATTTTCTTTTAAACTCAGCTAAGGTTTCAAAAATAAAACATCCTGCTTAAGCATCTGTAAAAGAACTATTCTGAGCTTCTCCTGGTACATTCCTGTCAAATCATAGGCTTGCTGTCAGAATTGTAGGAATCAGTGATCTTAGCAGATATTTCTATATTCTTCAGCACAGACTGGAAAACTTACTAGTTGTATTATTCTCATATTTGATATTCCTTGTTATGTCAAATTTTCTTCTTGTAAAATACCTGCAATAAATTACATAGCACAAAAGATTGTTATTTATTCTGACAAGGTGTTTGTGAACAGACTGATAAGAATTACCAGTTGGAAGGAATAAGATGAAGAACTGGAGTCTGAAATTCAATTTGTGTCAAGTTTGAATTCATGATAGTTCTTACACAGTTCTCTTGTAACCCAGGTCTGGATGTTGCAACCATAACAAAAACTGTTGTTGAAAACATCCGCAAGAAGGATGCTGGGGAGTTCAGCCACCATGACCATGTGCTAGATGCAGGCACAACAGAGGTGAGTGCTTTGCAGAGCAGATAGTCCAGTTTGTAATCAACTACAGAGTCTTTGACCATGTATGAGCCATATTTTTCTTTCAACAGTGGTGAAAATTGCCTTGAAAAAGCCTATGAGGGAAAAGTAGTTTTCATTTGACCAAGTGAGGATATTGCACAAATCTGTGACTGCTTCTACTTCTCCTTGCTCTTTGGGTGTGTGCTTATCAGCAGACCTACCTGTGTACAAAAATTAGGTGAAGATAAGGCCCCTGAAATGACTGCAGCACTCTGTGTTGTAGTTGGGAGTAGGATGTTGCTGTAGCCTCTATGATTTACGAGGCTTAATACTTTGGCTCTCAGATGTACCTTTTAAGATGCTGAAGTGGCATTTCTAGCTACAGCAGACACTGCTTTTGCTGACAGTTTCCTTGTCATTGCTATTGAGCATTGGTTGGATCCAACTCAGTGCTTTAGGGATAGCAAGGTAATGTTAATAGGCTCTATTTGAAGTACTGTTTAGAAAGCAACAGATCATTTGCAAATTTCTGGTAATATTTTTGCTGTTCAAAGTACAAAGTTTAAGCTCCCTAAGACAAAAAAGTAGATTATCTAACACCAGAGCTGGAAAACCGGTTGCAGGTTGATGGTGTCCCTGGAGACTGTAGCAAGAGCTTCATAAAACATGTTGGTACAGTGTATTCATATTAAAATTGGAGGAAAATGCATCATAATCCATAAAAAATGTTGAGAGATGATGATCTGAATATCTTGGAAAGACTTTGAAAGTAATTTTTTTATTATTCCAGATGGCAGAGATTTTCTAAGCTTTTGAATAAAGCGATCCTTGTTATCCAGCATGTTGTAATGCTTCCCAAACTTGTATGTTTCCCTGACCAGATCTAATGTGTCATCAGCTGTGTGCTTGAAATGGTGATGAATCTCTCTGTTGGTTTTTACAGGCGGATCAGCTGAAAATAGATGTAATTGACTGGCTCGTATTCGATCCTGCACAGAGGGCAGAAGCACTTAAGCAAAGCAATGCAATCATGAGGAAGTTCTTGGGTACTAAGCTTCACAAATATTGTAGACTTATTTTTAAATGTTGCTTTTGTTCTCATTGGCTCTTGGGACTACATTTGATGTAACTTTGGATCTAGTCTATTAAAAAGCATGTGTTTGCCAGCTTAAGAAGATAAGGTATGGAAATTGCAAAGCTCTGATACCCAGTTCACATTCTCATAGCATCCAAGAAACATGAAGCTGCAAAAGATGTGTTTGTGAAGATTCCCCAAGACTCTATAGCAGAAATATATAACCAATGGGAAGAACAGGGAATGGACACCCCGCTTCCAGCTGAGGATGACAATGCTATCCGGGAACATTTATGTATTCGTGCATATTTGGTGAGTTTCAAATACGCAGTATTCCAAGTTATTGTTTAGAAATACTGGTGGTTTTGCCTTAGTGGTGAAAATTTAGCTTTGTCCATTTGATTTAACTTCTGATTCTTTGATGCATTAAACGTGTGCATATGATGACATTCTGGTTATTAAATGAGTCAAAAATCTCTGAACACTGTTTCCAATACAATCCAGGAAGCCCATGAAACCTTTAATGAATGGTTTAAACACATGAACTCAGCTCCACAGAAGCCTTCTTTGTTGCCACAAGCAAGTTTCACTGAAAAAGTGGCCCATGAACATAAGGAAAAGAAGTATGAGGTAGGTGGAAGTCTACCTTATTTACTTACAAACTTCTATGTTCTTGCTTCAGAGGCAGTCTAGTTTAATGAAAACGTAGAAGACTACTATTTCATATTATTTAAGGACTCTATTAAAAATTATTTTTATGTTGAGACAGTAAGAGACAGTAGAATAATAAGGCCACTTCACAATAAATTCTGGTTTTTTCATGACTCAGCTTTACATAAAATATTGTAATGTAATAGTAAATATTATCATGTGTTGTCTGTGTTATTAATAAATGTGAGCACCTGATTTTGCTATTAACTCTATTAAGTATTATCACCTTTTGTTTTCTAAAAGATGCTGCAGTTTTGTTTTGGCTGAAGTTCTTTTTGCAGGTCTGGCCAGTAAAAATATACCGTATTCAGTTAATATAAACATTCTTTTTATAAGTGTGGTAGAATAGGTTGGTTAAAATTATCTTCCTCTAGTGGCTTTGCTTCTGAACAACCTGTCTGACTCTCTGGACAGGGCTTTAAGCAAGGATGGAAATAGCTGTTAGCAGGCTTTTAAGTTTTAGCCACTGGCTGAAGATTCTAATTTGAATTGGAGCTACACAGAGCTCAAATTCAACACAGAGCCTGTTGCAGTCTGTTTTAAAATAGCCGTGGAAATAATCCTGTTCTGCAGTAGTTTATTTTTTGTTTCTTTGCCAGATGGATTATGGCATTTGGAAAGGCCTCTTGGATGCTCTTACAGCTGATGTTAAGGAGAAAATGTACAATGTGTTGCTGTTTGTTGATGGAGGATGGATGGTTGACGTCAGAGAGGTAAAATGAATTTTTATGTCATGATGCAGACCACAAAGCACAGATGCTATGTAGTTGTACCTTTGTGACATTTAGCTTCATGTGTGCCTGTTTAATTGGCTCTGGCTTTGCTGTGAGCATTTAAAGCTTGCTCTCCTCAGTTACCATACAGATCATATCTGACAGTCCGCTCCAGGCTGCTTAGGCCAGTTTTCTGCCCCAACAGTGCTAATTGCGTGTTTGTGCTGAGCTGCCTGTTAAGGGCAGATTTCCATGACAGTAATGTGTTCTTTTGCTCGGGTAAGGATGCCGAGGAGGACCCTGAGCGAACTCACCAGATGATCCTGCTGCGGAAGCTGTGTCTGCCCATGATGTGCTTTTTGCTGCACACAGTGCTCCACAGCACGGGGCAGCACCAGGAGTGCCTGCGCCTCGCTGACATGGTCGCCTCGGAGCGCCACAAGCTGTACACGGTGAGCTAGGCAGGGCTGCCAGCAGCCTGCCTTACATTAAAAGCTCTGTGGGTTGGCTGTGGAAAAAGCTTCTATATAGAGAGGAAGACACCATATGTTCCTTAACATCATAACTTTCTATCGCTTCCCATTCATTGCAGCACTAAAAGGTTTCCTTCTGTTATGACTTAAGGAATCAAAAGAGTTAACTTTGAAGCAATGAGGATAATGACCAGTGTTCTGACAACCAGTTCTGAGTACCACAGTTAGTTTTTGGATGGGGGCTATTGAATTTTAACTTCACGATCTTAAAGGTCTTTACCAGCCTAAATGCTTCTATGATTCCAAGTTTAGCTGTAGAATTGTAATTGATTTCTTTATTTCCATTACATTTCAAACACTATATAAACAGGTTTTGGTGCAGAGCATCTGGTTTACCCACGACCATCTTTGCCTCCAAAAGCCCGAAAAACAACCTCAAAATAAGACAGAGCTATCTTGAGCCTACCTTCAGGTTTTGCATGCTGCTACTACCCTCCCATATCTTACTAAATATCCTTCTGAAATGCTGGACGGTCATAATATGTTAAATGGAAATAAATAATCAAATGGAAAAATAGTAACTTAATTAACCACCGTTTACTGTTTTGTATCAATGCTATTCATTGCAAATAAATATAACTTTATGATTTTTTTATTATTTTTTCTTAGGTATTTTCAAAAGAAGAACTCCGAAAGCTTCTGCAGAAACTGAGGGAATCTTCTCTGATACTTCTGGACCAGGATCTTGATCCTTTGGGATATGAAATTCAGTCATAAGTTTTCATGGAGATATTTGCAAAAACTCCTGAGCATGGACATTCTGGTTATTAACAAAACAAACAAGAGACCCCCAATAGAATCATTTCTTGGATAAAGTGTTCTCTTTTTGTGGGGTAAAAAACCCCAAACTTCAGATTTCAATTTAAGCTTGAAAAAGCATGACCAAGTTCAGAGATGTTATTTGTTATAAAACCTTTTTCATATTTTTTTTCCTAATAAAAATGCTTGAAAAACAGAAAATGTTTGTTCATTCTAATCTAAAATGTCGTATAAATTTGGTGATTGTATGAACCTCCTTAATGTATTTGCTACATGCCAAAAAGAGCTGCCCACAGACTGGAAACATTACTTAGCAGTAAAATGTGCATGGATACAGGGGGAAGAAAAGTGAGACTGCTGGAAGGTGTATGGAGAAAGTAGGGGAGAAGAACACAGACCCACTGGAGGAAAGGAAAACCAAAAAGCAAAAGTGAGGGGTTACTTCCAGCCCTTCAGAAGAGAAGGCAGCCTTGCCTCATGGCTTGGGCTCTTCTCCTGTACGTGAAGGAGTTGCTAAAATGCTGATGAAATCCTGAACCAGAGGAAAGATGATCATACATTGAAGCCCGTTTGAGATTTTGTAGTTTATTTTTAAAGCTTGTTCTGCCCCCATTTACACATTTATCTTCCTTTCCCTTAACAAGATAGAGTGCAGAGGACACGTTAGGCAAGGACTTTGGCTCCTTCACCCCAGTCGGTGTCTCTTGTCAGCTCACAACGCACTTCCTGCTGTACATCTGTATGTACAATTCGTGTTTCTGTTTGCAGAAATGCCCGGTCAGTTGTGGACAGGTACCTGCGGCTTGGAGCCCATGTTCGGGGCTCCTGGGCAGGAGGTGGGGGCACACACACAGGCACACAGACATACAGACACACACAGACACACACAGACACACACACTGGCGCTGTCCCCCGCCAGGCACACAGGCACACAGACATACAGACACACACAGACACACACACTGGCGCTGTCCCCCCGCCAGGCACACAGGCATACAAACAGACACACAGACACACAGACACACACACTGGCGCTGTCCCCCGCCAGGCACACAGACATACACACAGACACACACACACTGGCGCTGTCCCCCCGCCAGGCACACAGGCACACAGACATACAAACGGACACACAGACACACACACACACTGGCGCTGTCCCCCCGCCAGGCACACAGACATACAAACAGACACACAGACACACACACACTGGCGCTGTCCCCCCGCCCCTCACGCCGCCCGGGCCGGGCGGGCGGAGCCGTTCGTGGCGGGCGGGGCCACCGGAAGGCGCGAGCCCACGTGTCCCGGCGGGGCGGGAGGCGGCGGCGGGCCCGGCCGGGGTGCGGGCGGCCGCCGGGCTGCCTCAGCCATGGGCTGGCTGCCGGCGCAGGGCCGGCTGGCGGCGGGGCTGCTGGTCAATCTGGCCGCCTCCATCTGCATCGTCTTCCTGAACAAGTGGCTGTACGTGCGGCTGGGCTTCCCCAACCTCAGCCTCACCCTGGTGCACTTCGCCATCACCTGGCTCGGCCTCTACCTGTGCCAGGCGCTCGGAGCCTTCTCCCCCAAAAGCCTCCAGCCCGCGCAGGTGCTGCCGCTGGCCCTCAGCTTCTGCGGCTTCGTCGTCTTCACCAACCTCTCCCTGCAGAGCAACACCATCGGGACCTACCAGCTGGCCAAGGCCATGACCACGCCGGTCATCGTGGTCATCCAGAGCGTGGCTTACGGCAAGACTTTCCCTCTGCGGATCAAGCTGACCCTGGTGAGGAGGCGGCGGGGCCGACGGGAGCGGGGAGGGGAGCGCTGAGGGCAACGACCCTGCCTAAAACCGCCGTGTCCCCCCCCGCAGGTCCCCATCACGCTGGGTGTTTTCCTCAACTCCTACTACGACGTGAAGTTCAGCGTTCTGGGGATGGCGTTCGCCACCCTGGGCGTGCTGGTGACCTCCCTGTACCAAGTGGTGGGTAGCGGCGCGGGGCGCGGGAGCGATGCGGTGCTTGGGCTCCCAGGTGCTGCCCCTTGCTGTCATCGCCTCGCGGCAGCAGCCAGCCTCCCAGGAAGCCTTCCGTGCCCCGTTATTTCTTTCTAAAAACCCCCACCAAATTATGATAATCCGCCATAACCCCTGCTAAATTAATTGATCGGCCTTGCTGCTGAAAATTGGAGTGTCGTCTTTAGCGTGAGCGTCATGGTCAAGGGGCGAAGATTGCTTTAGCGGTAAAACTCCTTTTTTCTAGAGGGAACAGATATTCTCCTTGTTGGAGAATATCCTAGAAAGGATTTTTTCCCTAGAAAGGATGTTTTCCAGTCCTTCAATCCCATGGTTTATCCTTGAGCCATTTACATTTTATCAGTATCCTTCTTCAGTTCCGACTATACGCATTCTCTCATTCTAATGTGGTTTTGGAGAGGGTGGATTAGTACATAAACACAATCCACTTTCTGGATAATTATTATGTTAGAAATTGATATGTCCAAGGACTTCCTCAGCCCCTTCTGCTGTAACATTGTATTAGTATCTTGCCCGATTTGTTATTGACCATGACTGTAAGAGCCTCCTAAATTAGAAACTCCTGTCATGTTGATATGATAGATTGAAATGCGAATTTCTTTGTACCAGGTGTACTGTGCCTCAAAACAAAGCGATGATCTTTGACCCATAGTGTGTAAGGTGGTAAATAAGGGTATTTTGACCTGTTGTGTGGGGCAGGAGGAAGAAAGAGGTGCTGCATAAGAACATTAAGTGATGATGTGTATACTGGAGAAATAATGGTACTTGGGTAAAAAGACAAAAAAACCTGAGCAAGTTTGTATGCTGGCATCCCTATTACCAGTTAATGTGATTTAAGTAAGTGTTAAATATCAGTTTTCAGCACAACACAACGATGCTTCCTTTTGGCTGTGACATCTGTCTTCATAGCCATAGATAAGTAATATTTGTGAAATCATGCAATCCTAAAAATTTAAGTTAGAGTCAATTATATTCAATATTGAAATGAAATCGTTAAATCTGGAATAAACTGGCAAAAGACAAATGTGTACTGGTTTTGTTAGCTTGTATGTACAGGAAAATAAGAAGAAAGGAACAGAATTTAGTCCCTGTTTAGGCAAGGATACTCAGCTCCAACACAGGCAGGAATTTATGTTGAAAATAAAGGGGAGTTGCTATTTTCTTCCCAGCTCCACATATTTGTTCTTCCTCAAGTACGAAACTTTACCCCCAGGCTATGGGAAAAATAAAGTTTAGGCACTCTTTCCACTGCCCCTGCATACATTTTTCTCCTCTCATGACTTTTTCACTTGAAAGAGACAAACACATGGGGCCTCCAATGAGGCAAAGGTGAGGCTCAGTGGCCTGTTTAAGTAGTATTGTCCATGTGAGACTCCCTCTGTGTTAGTAACCAGTTTGCTTTTGCTCAGGTTTTTCAGTTCATGGTTTGTTTTTTTCCTGATGTTTAACAGCTTTCTCTTTTGATTTTAGTGGGTAGGCGCTAAGCAGCATGAGTTGCAGGTAAACTCTATGCAGTTGCTGTACTATCAGGCACCAATGTCCTCAGCTATGTTGTTGTTCATCATACCCTTCTTCGAGCCAGTCTTTGGAGAAGGGGGAATATTTGGGCCCTGGACGCTTTCTGCTGTGGTAAGGCTTTTGTTGACTTTATTTAAATAATTATCACTGATGTAGTTAAATCTGATTGTAAGATCTGGTTCTTTGTGAAACAGATTTTTGTACAGCTGCTGGCCATGGTGACGTGAGAGGGGCATTTTGCAGGACAAAAAGCCCCTTGCTGAGTCTGCCCCACTTCCTCTGAGAGGAGTGAGTCAGTCAATTGATTTATCTCCTTATTTCTTGTTTCTATTTAGAGGGCATCTGAACAACAGGAAAATATTGAAATCCAGAAGCTTCCCCTAGTGTATTAAGTGCTCTAGTTCTAGTTCTGACTGTCCACTCAGAGGACACTCTCAACTTCTCTTCTGTGGAAAGATGCCAACTTTGGTGGTTCTCTAGAATTAGTAGTTTATTTTCACCAGGAAGACTATAGTTTCTCTCCGTATCCTTCTGTCCAAAGAAGAGCCAGTGGTATATTCTTACTACTGCTGATTGTCCCCCTCAGTGGTGGGTCATTTCTTGTAGTATTGCATTTTATGAATGGGATAGCAAGTGTTCACAGTAATAAAATCAGATATTTTGCTATAATAGGTTTTGTTGTGACCACAAATAAGACTTTATCTCAAATGAAGAATACAACCTCTATGTGAATGAGTATCCAGATTTTCCGAATCACTCTTAAATGTTCACCAAGAGTAAAGGAGAAAAGGCCTGTGGCTCTATTAGTGTATATTTATGGATATCATACCCTGAGCTGCTTATACACATCACCAGTGTCTGTACTGATTTGAAACTTTCTGGTTTTGTTCTCCCTGTTTTTCTTGCCTGATATTTTGCATTTGAAAGAAACTAAATAACTTGGAATGTATCTACAAATTTTCAAAAGCAAGTCAGATTACTGACTGTGTCCATTAATCCACAGATAATGGTACTGCTGTCTGGAATAATAGCCTTTATGGTTAACTTGTCCATTTACTGGATCATTGGAAATACATCACCTGTCACGTATCCTTTGTAACACTGGTCATTTCTTCTGTTTCCAGATGAATTATGTTGGAATTCATTGGTTGATTTATGTGGGAAAATTGTTTGGTAACATTCCTGATTTATTCTAAATGATGAAGCTGGAAAAGCACGTTTGTGTTTTAGTGCATTTTGTTTCTTTCTTTGGGATGTGTATAGGTAATGGCTGTTCACTTGTTGACATTCATACCTGCAAAGAATTTTAACTCATGCTTTGGCTGCCTCGAGGAAGTGTTGACATGTCCATCAGACTGCAGTGAAAAGGGGTGAAAGGCTTTAGGTGGAAGTTAATGCAGCCACAGAGATCAGGAAAACTGTGTGAGTTGAGTCAACACAGTGTACCATTGCATGCTTTGGGTGGAACTAATGAAAATTCCAAGTGTTTCTTTTTACACAAAATAATATTGGTGTTGGCTATTATCCTTAACAGATGTCTAGGTATAACATGTTTGGACATTTCAAGTTCTGCATCACCCTCCTGGGAGGGTGCCTCTTATTTAAGGATCCACTGTCTGTTAACCAAGGCCTTGGGATTCTGTGCACACTGTTTGGCATTTTAGCCTACACACACTTCAAGCTTAGTGAGCAGGAAAGCAATAAGAGTAAATTGGCCCAGCGTCCATAGAGCAAGAGTTTCTGAAGACTTGTGAAGGAAAACAAGTATTTAAATGTGCATTGATTTTTAGAATGCACAGAATTGCCTCATCCACTTAGATCTATGGTTTTAGTTTAACTGCCAGGATTGTTATTCTGTAACTAAACCAAACGAACTGAAGGATGTAAAATGCTGGGGTTTTGCCATTTCAGTCTGTCCTATCGTTTTCATTAAATTAAAACAGTAACTTAAAAGATAAAAAGGCACACTTCAAATTGCTGTGGAAATTGTACTGAAGTAATTATATTTTTTTGCATACCAAATGAGATCATGATGGCTACAGTTATAATACAGAGAGAGAGAAAGAAAAAGAATCCTGTCTCTGTGATCAAGCCAGTATTGCCATTGTGATGAAACTTGGAGGCATTTTTATGCAGATGTTCTAGCACGTAGTGATGCTTCCTCATTTTTGTCTGATGAACAATGAAGAGGGAAACATATTTTGTCCAGTCATTTTTAAAAGAGGTGCCAGACTCATTCCTATTTCTTGTATATGCTTTCTTATCTCTGTCTTGAACACAGATAGATTTTTAGATGAAGTAGGTAAAATTACAGGTAAAGAGGAAAGCAGAAAGTTTGAAGCCACAGGCCAAGGTGTGGAAAAGTAGGAAATCAGATCTAAACAGTTCATCTTAATTTTCTCTTTTAATTTGTCAGGACATTAATGAAGTAATTAATGTTTTCAAAAATGTTGTTTCTGCTTTATAATTTTCTCTGTGCCAAAACCAAGACAGAAGATTTACACAAGATCTTGTAAATACCTGTGAGCCTAATAAAATCTCTGATTTTGTGGTAGTAACCAAATGTTTTGCAGCCCTTGCACACAGATACCCATGCTAAAAAATATTTTTGAGAAGGCTTCAGAAAGGTCACCATCTTTAATGGGTGTGAAGGTTGCCAAGTTCTCTCTCTTGCCTTCAGCACCACCTCCCTTGCTCCCACGCCTTTCCCCAAGAGTTATTTCGGGTGGGATCTGTAGGTTTGTCTGTTGTCATCGTTTTAGGGGTGAGGCCCAGGGGCTGTCTGGGAAATGCTGGGTGTGAGGCAGCATTTCCTCAACAGGCAGTCCTAAGAAATGTATCTGAATGACTGGAGAGTGCAAGGTGGGACCTGCTTCTGCTCTAATTAAAAAATGCTTTGAAAATTATTTTATGACAGTATCAGGCACTTATTTTGACAATGTGGATGGAAGAAGTTCAGTGCTGTTCTATTTTAAAAAAGGGAAGAAAAAATAACTGCTTTCTGTAAATCTGGTGAGAACAGATGTTCACTAGATTTGCAGGGTTAGAATTTAATTGCAGTATCTTAATCTTTACATGTTGGGGTTTGTTTTGTCTTCATCTACCTCTACCAGATTTAAAGAGGGGAACTGTGTGGAAAAAACCAAGTATTTAAGTTGTGCGGCCATGGACAGAAATAATATTTAGTTCTAAGTTTTTTACAATAGAGGAAAGAAGTATTTGTGTTGGAAACAATGCAAATTTTCTCAAGCTTGTAAATTATTTATTCTGCTACAGAGTTCTTGATTTAAGAAAAAGTTACTCCTCTCTGTAACCTAAGTTTATACGGTAACACTCTACATCAGTTCAGAGTTACAAATACCTGAATAATTTTACATCTTTACCAACTGTTTCTTGGACATTGTAGTGGTCTGAGAATAATTTTTTTATTACAGTTTTGTAGATCTATGTAATTAGTTTAAAAATACAGCCTGGACTGCTGAAAGATGTGTTCAGATGGTCAAGCTCTGGATGCATATCCTTCAGTATGTAGACTGAGAAATCCATTTGCATTAATTTGTGCTGTGCACAAGTTCTTTTGAGATGTAGATAGACTGCAAAAAAGAAACAACTAGAAAACAACTGAATTACATGCCTGTAGGACAAAAATATTTGAGATGGATGTAAATATATATATATATATATAAAGTGGTAGAATGAACTAAACAACAATGTCTGGAAATACAAAAGACTCTGTAAGGAGAAGAGCAGATCTGCAAGAGAAAATTAACAGCATCATTAAAAAAAGTACATTATAAATATAATCTGGTGCTGGAAGATGTGTGTGTGGGAGTCACTTAAGCGATGTGATTTTTTTTTTTTTTTCATGCATTCAGGAACCCTATTTTGAGATTTACTTGTTGTATCTAATAAATAAAGTATCTTGAACTTTGTCATATGGTTCAAAATATTAAATGCAGGATGCTTGTGTAATTGTGGGATAAATAGATCTTTGTATGTATTTTTTCTTTGGATACCATGTGTAGGGCGGGAATAAATTTTTAATCATTTGTCTGATACCTGCTTATTGCACAAGAGATGAGTTGTTCTTGTCTTTTTTCATCTTCTACTTGAATTACATAACTTTGGGGGTCTAGGTGTGTATAAGACAAAATGGTACCACATGGATTTATTTCTGTCCATATGAATATGGCAGGGAATTTTGAACTTTTTTGACTTTTGGCACAAATGAGGAGAATTTTAAGAACTGGAGTCTTCAAAAAATTACTGATACTTATTTGCTTATTCTAGTTTTCATTACACATCACTTGAATGTGTTTTCCTGGTAAATGCATGTAAGTGCACTGCTAAGTGCAGTCTTGGCTTCCTGAAAGAGAAATCAGAGACTTGCCATCTTCAGCAATGTGTAGCCATCACCCTGTGTGAGCTGTTGCAATTGAAGCCATCCCATATGTGCCCTAGAATTTGCTTTCTGCTTCTCATTTTACTTCATACTTGATATGACTAAACTGTCATATCAACAGGATAGGCTTTGGTCTTTTTCTCCCATGCAATGCTTTCCTGCTATGTTAGCATTCTTTTCTTTAAAAAGCTACCATTGATGTAGTTCAAATGGAACTGTAGATACCAAGATGGCAGTTAAAAATGAGAACAAATGATTCTGATTCAAATGTGAGTGACTGGTGGTAAGTTATCTAGCCTTGTCCTCAAAAACACTTTAGAATAATATCCACAAGGTTTTCCCATTTTCCCCAAAGCAATAGGAAGTGTGTCTTCATTTAAGAGATACTCAGTGTAAAGCTTTGTGTTGCCTTTAACTTTGGTAACTTGGCACTCATTTGACAGCTTTTGCATCGGGTTTTGTACAACTTGCTAAGTTCTTGCAGGCTCTGGGGCAGAGTGCCAGAGGAGTTTTCCTGTAGATGGGTGAACAGCTGCTCCCTCAGGCTTGGGGTTGAAGGAGCGTGGTTTGCTGCTGTTACATGTATGAAAAGGAGGTTTGTCTTGCAGGAAGTCTACAACCTTCAGGACAGAACTGCAATTCAGCAGGACTGTATCCTCTCTCTCTCATTTCATGAAATGAATGCTCAGCGATGGTCTGGGGCTAGAGCAACATTAAAACTTGGTTTAGCTACCCATATTTTTTTATTAATTTTTAAAAAATATTACTGGTAGTCAATGCTGGTTAAATATTAAGGTAAAATCTCATTTTTATAATATCTGATTATATAAGAGCTTCAGAAGAGTGGTTTTTAACATTTTGGAGTTGAGCTAACGTCTAACACACATCTTTCTTGCCAAATCTGCAAAATCTATCAAAAGATGCTGGATTTCATAGCTGGCTGTATATATCAGTACAGTTGGGCTGCTGAGGAGAGGCCTGCTTTTGAGCAATAGTGGACACTGGCTCACTGTTCAGGTATTTAGCAGAGACTGAGAAACATCTGGCCTGAAATTCATCAATGTACTTGGGGAAGGAAAAAGGCTTACTGATTGGTGAGAGCTTTTTAACTTTATGATTTTTATGTTCCTGCTTTTAACAATAGGCTTGCAAGTTAAAAAATCAGAGAGCATGACTTAACCCCACATCACCTTTCATATTAAGATTTTTCTTCCAAGATGACAGATTTTCTTCCAGTTAAATAGTTATATTTTACCTTGATTATGAAACAAACAGATTTTGGATTAAAGACTCGCAGGTGTTTGTTTGTGTTACGGGTTTTTTCCCTCTTAAAATTTTATTTTAGCCTTTCAAAACCCAAATTCCCTGTTTAATAAGAAAACAAAAAAGGGGAAATTATTTTAATAAATGAAAGGCTACTGTGTATATATAGTGAAAATATGTTTTGTTTTGCAAAATAATTTCACTTCTAATTTTGAAGATGCAGCTCTTTGTTTTTCTACTGTTACAATTGGGCAGATGGAAAGAAGCACCAGCTTTTCTACTTCATACAAGTTTGCTCTTTTCCTGCAGGTGCTCTCCCTCTGATCGCAGTCTCAGCCTTCCTTTTGACAGCTCAGTTGTTGCAAAGATGATTGGGATGTCAGCTGCAGAGGGTTAAGAACACAAAGGAAAAAAATATAAGCAGGAGCTGATATAACTTTGGGTGATGAGAAATCTTACAGTAAGACTTAGACACATCTTACCAAACAGGCCTGTGCAAAGCAGCAGGGAAAGGTGTGGGTTCATCTCCAAGCAGGTTTTGCTAAGAATTCAAGAGCTAAATAGTTTGCATTCTTACTGTACTGTACTAGTTAACAAATTTAGTATAAAGCAATTTTTAATAATATAAATTTGAAAAGATAAATGCCATGGGGGAAAGAAAAAAGCTGGATTCAGACAGTATAAGATCTTTGCCAAGCTTGTTCCACAGCAGTGATTAACCTTCCTTGAGAGAAAGGAGCTATTGTTTCTCCCCTGCTCCATTGATGCTGGGCTTGGTGAAGAAAGGTTTGTGTTCCTGAAATTCTGCTTTTTTTCAGCTGTATCAGTTGGTCCAATGAAAACATATCACCTCTCCCTATAGGGCTTGTCTCACTGGAGTTGCTGTTTCTGCTTTCATCTGACTGACGTGGATCGTTCTCTTGTCTTCCTTATTTGTGTAGAACGACCTGAAAGGTCTAATGCACCTAATGATTCTGTTCTATATTTCTGTGACCCTGGAGAGTGGAACATGCCCCCTTGCCTTGTGTAACTACAGTGGCTGTCAGCACTAGGGAATCCAGCCCAGCCCAAGGGGTCATAGTTACAATCTACAGTACAAGGACTAAAGGAGGGGGAAATGTGATCCCTTCTCATTGTTTCAGTTGCCATGCAGTTTCTAATACTTTCCAATTTTAGTCTTTGTCATTTCCCTTTAGTAGGTTCATAAGTAAGCTCCCTTTCCTGTTCTAGTCTGTCCTTTCCGTATAGTTATGATACAGTTTATGGAATTCTTGAATTGAGACAGAAATTGTATCACTTGCTCACATAAATACATTGACCTCATCCACTGTTGCTGTTTTTTTACGCAGGGGCCCTTGTTTGCCTTCCAATCCAGAAAAACTTATTTGCTAAAAATACCAGAGGAGTCAGGTTAACCTGAATTAAGAGGTAATTAGTCAGCTCAGGAGCTGCACATGACTTTACAGCTGCACTTGCTCAAAATCAAACAGGCACAATGTGTTGCCTTTATAATTGATAGGCAGGAACAGACATGGGCAGATTAAACATAATGTAATTAAAGTAAATTACATATTTAGAAGCAAGTAGGGGGAACAATCCAAAGGCTGCTTGGAGGATTTGCATTGCAAAGATATTTTCTGATCTGTTTGTGGCTTCACTGGAACATGAATACAAGCCATTCATTTGAAGGCATGTGGTTATATTCAAGGAGCTCCAAGAAGTCCAGCATGGCTGTGTGGGTAACACACACATGCAGGATGCACATGCAGGCTAAGCAGTGTGTCAGAAAACAGCAGGATTATTTTTAGAACCATAGATGGTTGTGTCTCATCCAGGAAGTACAGGGAGGAGATCTCTGGTTGAAGCAGAGCATAAGAATGTAATTTTTAATAACTGTGGCACAAAAAACTTGGGTTTTACTTTCCTACTAAGCAGAGACAGAGAAGCAAACTCTTTTAAAGGAGCTGTGTTCTGAAGCACATGGAATAATCATGTATATAATATATACATGTATATAATAATAATAATCTAAGACCATAGAATAGGGGTGGTTGTGATTAAAGAAGAAAAAAGAGACAATGGATTAAGAAACAACTGAGAAGAGTAAATAGCACATGCACATCTAGGCAGGTTTTTAAATATAAGGTCTAAGTTTAGATGCTTAACTCCACAATTAGGCAGTTCAATAACAGGGCCATATTTGTCAGTGTGAATTTTTTACCTTTCAAGAGAACTTGATAGAAAATGGCATTGGCTCAGCACTCCCAGAAAGGAAACTGCATAATTGACAAGTTTGACATTTTTTTGTTGCCAACTAAATTAGGTATCCTACTCAACCAAGAAACCGAGTCCTTGTTCTGTTTCCTTGCTCTGCCCACAACATTTTTAATCCTCCTTACTCTCCGGGGAAAATAAACCATTTGTGCACTTTATTTTCTAACTAGAGTGACTGAATGGGTTTTGTTTTACAGTACACCAAAGTTGTGTATTAAAAACTTGGATTAAGATCTTCCTAATCAAGCTTCTGTCTTTGAGCTGAATGGAAAAAGCCTCTCCAGCTCCTATTATACAGCATCAATGGTTGTGAAATAGATGCTTCTCTCCAGAGAGTCCAAAGCAATATTAAGGTCTGGGATCCAAAGTGGTTTACTTGTTAAGTGCATCTCTTGTAGTGGTTAGTCAGAAAGTGGTTTCCTATTTGTTAATCCAGTTGAGAGAAGAAACTGACAGTGGTGATCATACACCCTCCAGAAAATTATACATTTCTGAAAACACACAATCCTGCTTTTCTGACTGCTGAAGTGGTTCTTCTGATCAGGATTAGCAGTTAACCAATGTTTTCCAGCTAGTATCATTCCTCAGAGATGAGTTAGATTTCTTCTCAAACAAAACCTAAGCAAAACTTTTCCACAAAGCATTCTCCAGATCATTAATAGCTTTGTCTTTATTGGGATGGACATGTAAACCTTAATTCTATACCTACAGTCTCGAAGAGTTCCAGCTGACAGCAGTGTGAATGTGTGGGAGGTTGACACTGAGCTGCGATTGCTGAGCACCTGCACTAAGTTGGTTTTATAGAAGTAGATGCAAATTTACAGAACCAGCCGTATTTGGATGTCATTGAAACCTCATCTTGGATGCTGAAGACAAAGATTTACATTCAGAAACTGAGAAATTAGCAGATGTAGTTGAAGACACACTCCTAGCACACATTATTGGCAGCATGAGTGGTATATCATGTTCTGCTCAAAGGCACAAGTCCCGCGTCTCCCTGTGGACCCAGTTTGGACTTTTGATTGTGTCTCTTAATCTGTCTGAACTGAGTTTCTATGGCCCTCTGCTAGGCGGAATAGCCACGGCTAGCTGCAGAGTCTTCCTGTGCAGGCAGGCAAGTTTCCGTGCTGGGACAAGGGGGAAGGGTGACACCGCACGGCTGGAAACGGGACCGAGGAAAGCGGGGCGGGGCCGGGCGCCTCTTTCCAGAGCCCGGATGGAACACCCAGACTCGGAAGAGGTTTCGAAGGAGG
Organism: Cyanistes caeruleus; assembly: GCF_971803275.1. Taxonomy (NCBI): domain Eukaryota; kingdom Metazoa; phylum Chordata; class Aves; order Passeriformes; family Paridae; genus Cyanistes; species Cyanistes caeruleus. Next base: position 47,715,007 of record NC_141704.1, on the reverse strand, counting down.
AAGTGTCACACATATACGAAATGGTGAGAAAACACTATTTTCATGTACAGCCACCAGCCTCTCAGAAGCCTCAAAGAGCTTCTTAAGCACTCAATATATTTATGAGCCTTTAAGTTGTCTCGAAGCCTTTGGGAGACTGGCCCTGAGCCTCAGTGGCTTGCTTCTGTTCTCTGCAGCCTACTGTGGACTGGCAGTTCTCTATTCCCCTTGCCTCCCGTATAAAGGGAAGATCTTTGGAATGTAAGTTGTGCGTTGATCCTATTTTTATTTTTTTATTTATTTTTAAAATGTGCTTTATTTAGCTGAACCAATCTGTGCTACATCTGTTTCTACTTCCTTCATATCCTATAGTAATTCACTGGGTGTCACACAAATCACGAATCACTGAGATATAATTTATAAAGGCTGGTTACTTTTCTAATCAGTTACTTGTCCCTAAGCAAGCCAGGATTTAAATGCTGTCAAATTTCATTGAGTGTAAAAGTAAGATAAGCAAGTCCCCTCATCTTCAGAGTTTCCTTTTAAAAATAAATGTAAATCAGTGTATGCAAAGATGTCTGAAGAAATTATTTTGTCTAATGAGATTTAAATTTGGAGTGCTAGATGGAGAAAAACTTACATAAAGACTTTGCTGCAAAAGTGGTTTGGCAGATTGGATTGTAGTAAAAGCCAGAGACACTGGGATCTAAAGAGGGATTGTTTGCACTGGAAACTGGAACCAGAATCTAGTAAAAATGGAGAGCGGATATGCATATATGAAACATAGATAAAACCATACAGTTTTCCTCGTTTTAGTGCAGTCATCATTTTGGTGTTGCATGAAATAATTGTATGGCTACATGAACCAAAAGGACTCAGTCTGTGTGCAGAGGTTGCCAGTGGTGTGTACCAGTACCGCCCCCCCTGCCCCCCGCCCCCAGCTCCTTCAGGCTTCTGTTTTTCCAGAGATGATTGTTATTTTCCAGTCTGTGTCAGCAAAAAGGAATGTGTGCCCATGCTGTGGATACAATCCTTGGAGTATCAGTTTAACATGTTAGAGTGATAACTGAGATGTGGGTAGTGATCCTGTCACCGAGACTGCAGGAAAACCAGAAACTCTCCAATATCTCTGCTTTGTTAGAGAATCAAGGCAGTACTCTATTCTGGCCAGGATGCTATTTTGGCCAGAATGTGCAATAGAAATTCCTTCCACACATGCCTGGTTTGTGCAGTGAAAATGATTCCATTACAAATGGTTTCTCACCACACATTTCTCATCTTTATACAGACGAATCCCAAATCAATTCACATTCATTGGTCTTAAATTACACAGATCTTCGTATTTCTGTTTTCTATGGGTTATTGATTCCCTCTGTCTTCGATGCTAATTTGATCCTCATTCTTCGGTTCTCTTGGCGATCTTTTCCCTGACCAGGTGTCTCCTACCGCACCAGGGCGGGTAATGGTCCTTGATGGTCGCTTGTCTCCTGTGCACCTTCTGGCTGCTCCCAGTCTGTAGATGTTAAGATCATCAGACCCCCGCCAGCGGGGTGAACAGCGTCTTTTGAAGAGAAACTTCAATTCCCCTCTCCCTGGGCAAAGGCAAACAAACCCCTGACTAAAATTACATTAAAAATGTCAGAAGTTGTATCATTTCCAACAATCCCTCCAACTTAAATTGTGTTGCAAAGGCAGTAACTTTTGTCACAAAGTCACAACAACGGCAGAGGGGGACGATGTCTTGTATTTTAAAATCAGCCCTCACAGAAAAGAGCACTTTCAGTTTGAAGTACAGAGCAAATGAGTTAAAAAACACAACGGCCTGCAAATTACCATCAGAAGTGCCTTCTTTGGTAGTATCTTGCAAACCTTTCAGCTCCTTTGCAACACAGGAAAAGCTGGCTTTGGGTAACTGAAGTTGTCATCAGTGCTAACATGCACTCTTTGCTTCCCCCTGACTAACACCCGAGGGAAACTTCTGGGAATACGGTCCCAGTTCTAACTGGTTTATCAGCCCAGGTGACTGATACAGGAGATAACATTCAAGGTGTGGTTAGATAATAAGGAAAAGACCACTGAGTGGCTCCCTGCCTATTTCCCCATTTCCATCTCTGATTCTCTGCTTCCAGCTGTGTGTCCCTGCTGCTTTCTTTATGATGTCTTATGTGTTCTTGATAAAGCAAGCTGACATACTAACAGCAAATGCAAGTAAATATCCTGCTGTTGAATCAGATAAATCTGTGGTCAAAGGAGCCAAAGCCAGTTCAAAGAAATGCTTGGCTAGGAATGCACAGCTCCTGGCAAGGCTAATGTTTCAACAGGGCAACAGATGAGCTCCAGACATTATTTCGGTGAGGCACTGATGGGCTCAGCTGCATCACCAAACAGTGCAAGGAAGCTGAGGCAATCCAACACCACTCTTTTTCGTAAAACATTCTCACCATCAGCTTACAGCCATAAGTGAGGAGGCAAGGAGGAGAATGGAACACCTCTCTCACAGTGGAATGCCTTGAAATCATACAAGCTTAATGTAGTCTTCCTCCTTAGTAATGCTGCTAAGATAGTTGAAACAGATCCCACCTTTTCCCTGCCTGTCTGCTGCCACTCCAGTGATGTCCTGGGCCAGCTGCTGTGTAGCTGCTCAGGACTACCTCAGGGAACTGATCTACAGAAAAAAAAAAATGGCATTATTTCTCAGGTGTGCCAGGTCACTTTATCCACTTTATACAATAGGAGCACAAACAACAGAAGGGCAGCAAGAGGATGGAAGAAATGGCTGGGAACAGATCTCTCAGGAGTAACATGCCACCAACCCCATCCCAACAAAGGGATGCATGCTGAGTCTTCATCATCTTGCCATTAAACACCACCATTTTAGTGTGGTTGTGCAGCTAAGTAAGCCCCACAGCTGCTATAATTCTCAAGCAGAGCAGATAATGTGGCTGATTAAGGACCAGAGAGAGGTAAGACAGACCCAAGTCAATGACTCCCTGCAGCTCTACTTATACCCCATCCAATAAGAAAGAGTAAATTAAATATTGTGGTATCTTCTGCACTGAATGAGTTAAAGTTCAGGATTGGCAATTATCTACCAAAAAGGATATTATTCTAATAATTCTAATAATCCTTTTATTCTATTATATCTAATTCTTATTCTTCAATACATATGGGGGAAAACAAGTGTTCTTGAGAATCTTTTTGAAACTGTATTTTGGCATGAAAACCAGATCTGTGCTCTCAGATGTCTCACTACAGTGCATTTCAGGGTATGTTTGTGTGAGGCTTGTTTTGCTTATGTGAGCAAACTGCAGCCTGTCCTCTGACAGCAAAGGCACTACGCAGTAATATCTTACAGTCCCAGAGAAGTGGATTTGGATTCTTCCCTTGTGAGTAGCACTACATGGTACATTTCTCTCAAGGTGCCCTACCCTCTGGCCTTGGCTCATAGGTGAACAACATGTTGTTAAGATAAATAAGGTAGGTCAGAAGTCAAAGCCCGGTGCCTGCATTGTGTACTTCCAAGTACACAAACAAATGCAGAAGAAATTGCCAAATTATTTTTAAACTACAAAAGTGACTTAAACTAAGACGCTAGGATGGATATTGCAAAACCAGCTGAATGAAGGAATACCAATGCACTTGCTTTTTGTGGAGGTAAGAGATAACTGAGGTATTAATGCTTCAATGGAACTGAAGAAAGTACAGAATAGTATTTACATGGTTTCATCATCTGCAGTCAGAGCTTAGTTTGTGTCCTGCTTTTCCAGAGGCATCAATGGGTTTGTGCAACTTTTATGCATGAATTCCAAGAGCCTTTTTTGGGTGATGTAGATGAAAAAAAACCTTTTCTGCACCAGAAGGCGCAACCACCAGAGAACCTCCCCTAACCAACCTCCTGCCGAGTCCCAAGGCTCCACCACTGCAGTGGTGACTGTCAGACCAGCTAATGGAATCAGGGCAGGTGGCAGAAAAACAAGTTTAGTGGCACATACAGCCTTCAAAAATTCATGTACCATTTGGCTTAATACTTCCTCTCTTCAAATACTACCCTCCTGATCTGAACTGCCCACTGGTACTTAGAAAGAGGTTTCAGTTTGTACAGCAGGTGGGGTGGGGGATTTCCCTTAACTTTACTGTTCCATATTTATTTAAAAAAAAAGAGATTCTGGTAACAAAACCAAGTCATGGACTTGGACAAGAACTACCTTTTACTTGTTCAAATGTCTCTAGTGCAGATGGCCCAACACAGTCCACCTCAGGGTAATGCATGCCACATATTGGAAACTGCTACCAGCTGGCTTTCAGGTGGAACTTATGAAGAATTAAAACTACAATAAAAGAAGAAAAGCAGAGTGTGAAATATATGGATATTAAAACACTTTTCAAAAGGAACAAACCCTCTTGCTTCTTTTTTGATCCAATTCTACAAACTACAAACAATATAACTACCAAAAATTAGGACACATAAGAGTAATTGCAGAATAGCTTGCGAGCTCTTAGTATGGAACTACTTTTTATAGCTCTAGAGCATGTATGTGTATATATATATATATATAATATGCTGTGGAAATATTGACACAATCTGAAAAGCAGAAATTACATGGAGGAGAGGAGGATACAGGAATATGCAAGTACTGGGAAGAAAACACTGTTAGAGTCAAAGTGGAGAAAATCAGAGGTGAATATGAAAAAGAAGCTCAAGACAGTGCTGGTCATCCCAACCAGTGTCTGGCATCCGATCTGGAGGATGCCAAATTTCCACTTCCTTAGTGTTTCTTACTGCAGATGTGAGAACGTAAAACATGTGTCAGAGCTTTTTCCTTGACCCAGGGGGAAAACATGACATTTTCCCTTGATTTCTGTGACAGTCAAGTTCCAGGGCCTTGGAACCCAGCTCGGAGTAAGCAGGTAAACCGTCATTGCTGTTGCAGTGGAACTGTGCTGCATCTCTGTGGGTCACAAACTCCTCCCAGCAATACCCAGCTCTCTGCTGAATGCTGTGCTGAGGTTACTATTCCCTTGCTCCACAGAGACAACTGTTTCTGTTTCATCATGCCATTGTTTCATGTTTGTGTTTAAACAGGTGCTAACTCACAGGCAAGCAACTGGGCGCTGTAAAAAACTTCTCTCACTTGGCAGCAAGCTATTGAATACCAGCTGCTGGGTGCAGAGGTGACTTGTGATCAGGATCCACCTGAATCAAGACAGGGCATATGGGCAAAAGAAAAAAGACAGGCTGGGTAAGCAGTGTGGTTTTTCAGAAGGATGACTTAGCAAGATAAATCAGCTTGTTTCAGGAGGTATGTGGATTTATGCCTCATCTGGGGGTATATTTAATCTCAAGGAAACTATTTGCAGCAAATCTACTTCGAAAGTGGGCTTCAAAATATACATGCAAGAGTGATAACTTAGCCCTGTCTGTGATGGCAACAAACTCTTGGAGGGAAACTACTCTTACTTGCCTTGAGAGTTTCAGGTCAAGGCTACATCAGACACTAATGCCTCTAGTAAATGCTCCAAACTACTTGTCTAGCTACTTGAACTATTGTTTAACTGCATATGCTACAACCGTATGCTAAAACTTGTACTGAAGAAGCTGTGCTCCCAAACATAGAGAGCCAGCAGAAAGGTGACTTTGTAATTAATCTGTAAATCAATCGTAATAGGAAAGGAAGAGGGCTGAGGCTTTTTTCAGGAATGGATGGTTCATCCTGTGTCAAGTAAAATCATACACCAGTCAGTAAGACTGCATCAACGAAACATTAAATTGTGGAGTGGAGCACAAGAAGGTCTGCAAGGAAGGATTTTATAGATCCTGTGATCCAAAGGAAAGCATATATTCTTTGTATAACAGGCAGCTAGAAAGCAAGTATGGAGCATGCAGAGGAGATGTGTGCAACTGGGTCAGCAAGACCCAGCAAGGATGGTCCAGCAAGGACAATTCTGGGAGATAAATGATCAGGTACCTGGAATGGGTCTGAGTTAAGAAGCTGGTTGTGCAATAAAATCCCTTCTGGGTTTTGTTGTTAGAAACAAACAGTTCAAGTAACAGATGGACCCTTAAAATATTTTTTGTCTTTTCTTCCTCTAAACTAGACTGCAGCCTGACTTGAACAGTACTTCAGGCGTGACTTCATCATCAGCTGTAGTTCTCTCCATGCATAGCATTCCAGACTGGATTTGGATTGCATGTTGTGTTTGCTCTCAGCTTCTCCTGGATCTAGATTGTCCCTGAATACATTCCAGTTTCAGACTGAAAGATACCACTATGTTTCACATAAGTCGTATTAGCCTGCGCATACCCCACACACCCTTCTGGGCCACTCCCTTGAAGAGAAATGGTTTTTTGTGCTGGATTGAACAGCACATTTGAATGACAAATGAGCACTGAATTAAAAGAACAATTCTAAACTGAATTGGCATTATCCTAGTTTGATTAAATAAGGCAGATGAGCATGATTATACTGGGGCTTTTCTGATCTAATTGCATACAATCAAGTATTTCTACCAAAGGAGAGATCACTGGATTGTTTAATTTTCATAGTTTAGTGAAGCAGGATATGGTTACAATCTAGTCACATATTTCACTCCTGCTTAAGAAGAAAAGTATGTTTCTTCACTCAGTGATGTGCTTAACAAAAACTATTTGAAAGTAAGAGGAGTCTTTTCCTGAGATTTTTCCCTTTTAGTTCTTTAGAATTGTTCCATTAGCTTCATTCAAAAGTGAGGACTAAACAGAAAACTAGAGTGGGAAAAAACACCTGAGCCTTTCATTCTGTGTTGGATATTGAGTTGTGTTGGATATTTGAGTTCAAAAGAACTGGTTTATATTTTTGCCAGTTGGCTTCCCTTCAGAAAGCATGCACTATTGTTTTGTTTAATTGTGCTTGTGGCTGACTGCCCTGCTGCTAAATAGAAATCAGATTTGGGCATCAGATTACCAATGTCTCCCAGATGGATGAAAAGTACACCAATTAAACAAAAGCAGAAGAGCTGCTGTTTTCTGATGTGGGGTAATTCCACCTCCAGTGGTTTTGAAGCAGCTGTAGTTAACGTGCTGGAGAGCAGACACACATGAACTGAGTGCTTGTGGGAGGAAGGTAAGAGCTCATGAACAGCTGCCAGAAAAGGTTTTTTTTGAGACCCTCTTTTCCAGTACACCTGAAGTAATTTTACATTTTTCAGAATAAATACCTGAAGTTATGGAAGTGTAGGAAACTGGCAATCTCATATCCAAAGCACTCATGGGGCACATGGTGTGATTCTCGGAAGTGTCCTGTGCAGGGCCAGGAGTTGGATTTTGATGATCCTTTTGGGTTTCCTTCCAAATCAGAATATTGTGTGATCCTGTGATAAGACACCACAGCCCAGGATGTGCACCCAGGTGAAGCTGTAGAACGCCTGCTGTGCCACACAGCCTGCAGAGTAACTGGGGTTGTTTGGAACGGCAGTGCAGCCCTGGGAAGCTTAAACATGTCTCCTGCACACCATGAAAACACAAGCTGGACAGCAAGGAGAATTTACTGTTCCTTGTTAAACCACTGCAATAGCATTGCCTGTGGTTTTTGGGTTCTCACTGCTGCTATGAGCTGTGCTCTTGATTCCTTCCTGTCTGTTCAAACTTGCTCCCAGGAAGGCTGCATCTGCTTTTCACTTAGTAGAACCTGAGTGTCATTTCTAGTAAGAATTTCTGGTGGAGGTGCTGACAGACCTCTCCACTGGGATAGGTGTTAGATTATGAAATATAATTTCACTGAATTAAATATGCTATTACTGCCATGAGGATTTCTTATTGCTGTGCTTTTTTTTACACAACAGGAGTGTCAAGAAAACAACAGAATTCTTTCTCCTGTATTTGTACAGAATTGTACTGACCCACTGTCTGGCACGTGGGGTCACAGCTGCAGCAGGCAGCCCTGGCAGAAAGCCACATTAAGCAACACATGTCCCAGCTGCATTTCAGCATCTTTCTTCCTTTGTCCTTTTACCTTGAGATGCCTGATAATCTGCAACACACAATGGACCCCAGATCCCAGCTTTATGTCACAGTAGTAGAGATACAATCTAAGGCTACAGAAAGCATATATCAGCACAGTGCAAAGCCCAGGAGGGTTGCTTTGAATTTATTTATTTTTTTGCCTGGGTGCAGTTCATAGACAGTACAAGATTATTCTATCTGATCAGGAACAAATGGCTTGGAGATGAGACCTGGCAAACCCTGGCCACCTATGCCTCTGATCAGCATCTGGCAAGGAACACATCATGTATGTGCTGGATGCTGAACAGGGGTCTGCTAGGAAAAGGTAAGTAGGACATCTTGGGGTTGCAAAAAAATTACAGTGAGGAACAAAAATCAGAAATTGAAGTGTTTTAATCCATTCACTTGAGTTGAGCACTCCTGCAGCACAAGGGCCCACCTTTCTTCTGGCGCATGTGCCTATAGGGGGACCAGATCCAACTCAGGAAATAATTTAGCTTGTAAGCATTAAACAGGGAAATGTCTACAGTTAGAATCTGAATTTATATTAAAAAGGGTCTCATACAATGTTAGTTAACCACAATATAAAGTAAGTCTCTCCAGTTAAGGCAGCTGGGTCTTAACTACTCCAGATATTTTCTGTAGCACTGTAAGTAAAATACACAGGTATAGTGACATCTCCTTTTCTTTTTACAGCCTTCAAATAGTGGAGAAGCCAGCTCTTGTAACTATACAAGCTTATTACTCATCCTTCAAGTAAAACTTTTTAATTATACTTGTCCTAAATTATCAAGCACATAATAATAAGAAAATAATAATGTATGTTGATGACATAGCAACACCAGCTGTATTAGTGACAAACAAGTGTTGCACCACTGCATATCAGAAAATACCCCCTCTTTCCTTAAGCTAGCACAGACAGCATATTTTACCTACTTGCTATCACCTTTAACTCAAGATTATTCTGTTGGAGAAAAGAGATAAGATTGTCCTTGAGGACTGATAAAAATTCTAGACAGAAACTGTTGAGGGTTTTTTATCCTTAGCAGTTAATAAGTCGGTAAGGGAAATTATTATTTAAATAGTCTCAAAGTCATTGGTCACAAGATGCTTATTGGTAGAGAAGTGGGAAAAGCAAGTCATAGTAATGAGTTTGGCACGTCTTGGACTGCAGAAAACTTATTGCAAATTTAAAAAAGCTCTTCAATTTCCAAACAGCCATAGCAAAATGGAACTGTGCTTAAGACAAGGATCAATAATGTGATAGCTTGGGGAGAACTACATAAACAGTTTGGTTTGATTTCAGTTCAATAAAATATATTTTGCATTGGAATTAAATAGTTTTTGTGTTGTCTGCATGAGGAAAAGATTGAGCATCAGTAGTAGAGCTGTTTAGTAGCTATTCACTTCCATCCTCTTGTATTTTTGTGTAGATGGAGTTTTCTCCTAATAATGAAATCAGCTAGCTAAGGATCTCAGGAACTGGGGTGCTGGGTGGAAAAGAGCAGATATCGGACTTTGTCTGCTGCAGGACATTCTTGACTCCACTTGAAACAGATTTCTGTTTGCCTTGAAATCCCAGCACTAAAAGGAGGTGAGCAGGCTTTGCAGAATTTTGGCAGCTTCTCGGTTGTCCCTCACTAGACCTTGAGTTTTATGCTCTAGAGGGATAACAAAGTGATCTTGAAAATCCATCATCACACAAATATCTAGATTTAAACCATTGCTGGAATTTTTACAAGGTGCCATGGTTGCTGAGAAGCTGTATTTGGCCAGCAGACAAGTCCAGGCAGTTATCCGCTGCTTGTTTGGACAAGTTAGTTGTCATGGAAAATTTAGCGTTACGCTCTCCCTGCTCTAGCCTATCTTTAAACACTGTCTGCAGCACTCATGTTCTCTGACAAAGCTTTTCATTATTCAAAAATAATTTTAAAATGTCAATGGGCAAAGAAAAAACCCGAGAATTAGAAAAGGCAGGCAGAATAAAAACGAACCACTTTGAGTTGGAATGTAGCAACTAATAAGTGCCTGTGAAAGTAACATACTTCCAAACGCCATACATTTAAAAGATACAGAAAATTATAGAATGGGAGACGACAAGAAATTAGAACGACAACATCCAATTATCTTTGGATGCAGTGTTTTCTCCTACTTCCATCTCTTAAATATATCCGAAAAAAAAAACAACAAAAAACCCAAACCAAAACCAAACGACTTAGGAGGCATGAGCGGGCGCTGGAAATGGAATCGGTGCCCGGATGCGCTGTTGGGCTGAGGCGTGCGGCCCGGCAGCCCCGGCACTGGAGCGCGGCCCTGCCGCGGGGCTGCCGGCGGGCGCCTCTCCCTCACGGCCGCCTCCCGCCGGGGCTGTGCCCGCGCGCCGCGCCAGGGGGCGCTGCGGGCACCAGCATGGCGGCGGGCGGCGCGCGCGGCGCGGCGGGGCCGCGGTAGAGGGCCCGGGCAGCGCCGCGGCGGTCCCGGCGCTCCGCCCGCAGCCGGGCAGCGGAGCGGGTTTGGTTGGCGGTGCGTGGGAATCGATCGCGGCTCGCACCGGGGCCGAGGGAGAGCCGGGGGGGTCTCTCGCTGGTCGCTCGTGCGGCCCTCGGTGCTGGGGGAAGGGCTCCCGCGGGGGAGAACGGGGCCAGGCCGCGCCGGGGCTGGCGGGCGGGGGGTGCGGGGACGCCGCGGTTCGTGCACGGCGCCGTCTCTCCACGCCGCCGGACCCCCCCGCCTTCGGCGGCCGCGGTGAGTCAGCGGCGGGCCCGTCGCGCCCGCCCGCCCCCCGCGGTGACTCGGCGGCGGCGCTGCGGATCATGCTCAGGCATGTCGGGCCGGGCCGGAGCGGGAGCTAAGCCCTGACTTGCCTCCTGGCAGCGCTATATAAGGCCCGGCTCGGCCCGGCTCGGCCCAGACACCGCCGGCGGGGTCCAGCGTGAGGGCGGGACGAGGCACTGAGGTGAGTGGGCCCCGCCGGCCTGGTGGCTGCCGCCCGCCCCGGTTGTGTGGCTGAGTGCGTTCTGAGGATGTTCTCCCCTTAACTGCAGGCAAATGTGCAATACCAAGATGTCCTCCCTTACGGATGCCTCCTCTGTCGCCGCTCCGGAGCAAGAGGCGCTGGTCAGTAGCTGTGTGGGGCGCGTGGGTTTTTTGCATGCTTTTTGCAGAGTTTTTAGCGGCTCATTCAGAAGATCCGCTGTGCTTAGCGAGCGATGGTTGGAGAAATGCCAGGAAGTCCAGCCAGTGAAGGGTGCTCTCTCTTTGGTTCTGTAGTAAGCAAATCTTAATCATAATTGAGAGTACAGGGTGATGATGTAGATCTAGACTGTTTCCTGGAGACGCTTGATGTTTTTTGCTTTCTGTTAATAAAAAGGATCCTATGATCCGATTTGATCGTGGTAAGTATTTTGGGTGGAAATTGTTAACAGGTCATAACTGAAGAGCTGTGGAAAATCTCCATACAAAAAAAAAAAAAGTACAAAACATACTGTTGGTGAAATAATCTGAAGATTTTCGACTCCCTTCTCTATTGGAATTTGTAAGACGGTTGTAAGAATCACGAGTCTTCATTTGTATTTATGGCTTTGCATTTCCAGGCTTTCCATGATACAGTGACAGTTCTGTTGTTTCGTCCGTAGTTTTCCTGAGGATGGAAGCCTTTTACACCTGAAATGCGAGTTAATAAAGTACATATGTACAATGATGGTTGAACTGGGTTATCTTGTGTAGAAGAGTAAAGCTTAATGTGGACTTTGCAGTAGAAAAATTTCAAAAATGAAATTGGAGAACAGCAGACTGTTAAAATCTGATATTTTTTTTTCATTTGTGTCTTCCTTTTTTTTACGTCACCATATCATGATACTGCAGTCTGCTGTCAGATCTTCAAGGCTGTAGTTCTTCATACTTTGAGGAGTCAGGAGGAGAGGGCTTGGGAATAAAAGTGGACTTAGTTGTGGATTCAGAGTTCTGAAACTGTGCCTTGGTACGCTTAGCTGTCAGTAGTACTTGAATAAGTTGTTTGCTTCCTTTATGAAACTCTAATATATATGCCGCATATTCTAAATAATTCACTTCTTAGGAGCGGGTGAATGGACAGTTAATGCTGTCCACAAGCTCAGTTATTTTTTTCATTATGTGTAATTCTTGCAGCTAATACCTTGTTAACTCACTAAAATGTAAGGTTGGTTTTAGCAGATCTTTGGAATGTAATGTAGGGTAGTTCCCCTCCTCCACCCTTCCCTCAAACATTTATTCCTTGTCTCATGATATTTTATTCACACTTCTCTGTTTTGGTTTGTTGCTTGTTTTTTTTTGTTTTTTTTTTACTTTCTGTGTTTATTTTTTATATTTAATTTTAGGTAATTTATCAGGATAGCTAAATATTAGCCTGGTTTTAGAATGGTTACACTATTGTTCAAGAGGTGACATGAGAGTATACTGTGCTGGGAGCATCAGTGGCTCCACAGGCTTTGCTGTTGTGTCAGCCCCTGCAGCTTGTTCTCATCTGCTGCACTGGTGCTGGCACAGCTGTGTGGGACAGTGCAGTTTGTAGGCATGGGGGAGGTGACTTTTCTTAAACTTGCCTTCCTCTGCCTCGGAAACTGTCATAGACTGCCTGTACATTAAACTGCTGGCACGGTGGGTGGGAGGCCACTGCAGAGGTAGGAGTGAGTGAAGTATCACGGAAGGGACAGGGTGTGCTTGTCCCAGAGAAGAAAAGTCTTCAGAGGTAAAGCAGCCCAGCTGGCAAATGCAAAACAAAAACCCTAGAAACTGTCACAGAAGGAAACTAAGAAAGAGGTGAACAAGTGTTTCGCTTTATGACTTGTCTGGACCTGACAGTTTCCTGTTTCCATCCTCCCTCCCCTTTGGGAATCATGGTAATGGTTAAAAGAGTAAAGCTGAACTCCCGAGGACCCGACCCTGGACTTGGAACTAATAAACAAATCTTGTAGCTCCAATTAAGGAATCTGTATTTACCAATGTGTTGAGGTTTAATCCCAGCTGCTAAGTAGCATTGAGCATCTTGTTTCCTGCCCCCCAGGTCCTTCACGGTGGGATGGGGGAATCAGAAAAAAAGGCAGAACATGTGGGTTTAGTAACTGAAGTGTAAGAGTAATAGTAAAGAAAAGGGAAAGTAGTTAAATCCAAGGAAGAAAAGTGTTGCACAATGTAATTGCTCAACACCTGCTGATGGGTTCCCAGCCTGTCCCCCAAGCATCAGTCAGCAGCTCCTGGCCAACTCCCGTGTTCATAACATTAGGTGTGACATTCTGCGGTGTGGAATATCCCTTTGGCCAGTTCAGGTAAGCTATGCTGGCCATATTCCCTTAGGGCTTGTTGTGCATCTCCTCACTGGGAGAGCATGGTACACTGAAAAGTCCTTGGTTTAGTTGTTGCTACTTAGCAACAACAAAAACATCAGTGTGTTGTCAACATTCTGCTAAATCAAAAACACAGCACTGTACTAGCTACTAGGAAGAAAATTAACTATCCCAGCTGAAACCAGGGGACAATGAACAACTGGGGTTTGATCTAAGATGTACAGTGTATAAAAAGATTAGTACAATTTGGTTCATATTATTTGCTTGTAAGTTTTAACTTTGCAAAGTGAAAAACTTAAGTGAAGATAGGTTTTAATGCAGTTGTATGTTTGCATATAAGGTTAATACAGAAGGAGGGAGACAACCTGTATAAATAAATTCTGTATTCTGTATAAATTCTGATTAGTGCATACTGTTTCTCTCCTTCCACACACAGGTTAAACCAAAGCCACTATTGCTGAAATTGTTAAAGTTAGCTGGTGCTGAAAAGGACACTTTTACTATGAAGGAGGTAAGAACTTTTAATCACTAGAGGTAGACTACAGTGAGTACAGATAGATTGTTTTGGGTTGGGTAAATGGGGGGCTAGTGTTCATACCTTGTCTAGAAATTTAGTTAAGACACTGTATTTATTCTCCTGCTGGCTTGTAACTGGGTATTCAGCAAGTTTCTCAAAAATATGAACTAAAGTTTCTGGTGATGAGTAGAGTAGCAGTGTTCTTCTGGAATGATAGATGAAAATCTGTTGGCTAAAAGAGAGTTTTAGGCAGAGTTTGAAGAGCAAATTACAATGTATTTAATATGCTTTGTCTTTTACACTTAAACTTGAAGCAACAACCTGGGTATTTAACATTTGTATTTCATTTATTTCACAGGTAATATTCTATATTGGACAATATATTATGTCTAAGCAATTATATGATGAAAAACAGCAGCATATTGTACACTGTGCAAATGATCTCCTGGGGGATTTATTTGGAGTAACAAGCTTTTCAGTAAAAGAACACAGGTAAAATGGGATTCTTTTCTGAGAATCTGGTTGGGAAATAATGAAGAACAAAGTGCATATATCCCTTTTTTAACTCTTCACGTCTACAAAGATGGTAAGCTCTCTTTTATGGTTACGTGTAGCTAACTTGTATCATATTTTTCTTTATTCCTGTTTAAGGAGACTATATTCAATGATTTCCAGAAATCTGATAGCAATCAATCAACAAGGTAAGCTTGTTTAGGAAGGTTATTTGTTTGGGAAACAGCAGTAGGGAAAATATAATTTACATAATGTATCTTGCAGGTAGTGATCAGATAACAATGAGCTCTCCCATTATTAGCTATTTGGCTTTGCTCACTATAGTCCAGAGCAATCACAAATAGTGAATCAAAGTAAACACTTGTTTCTTCAGGAGGGGAAAAATACTCTGAACAGAGCATTTGGGTAATTTTTTTTGTCTAGAACCAGAAAAAACACAGAGCTGAAAAAAAAGGCTGCTAAATTACAAAATGAAGTAATGTGCTTGTATTTGTTACTGATAAAGCCCTCAACAACATATAAAGTTTTTAATATGAAAAATTAGCTTCTTGAACATACATTACTGATGAAATCAGGGCAAAAGCTTTTTTTTTTTTCTTTTTTTTTAATGTTGAAGTTCTATTTTAATTTTCACAGCTGAATGTGAAGTACATTTAGAACTGGTCGTTCTTAGCTGTACTCAACCCCGTTTTAAATGGGCTGTATATGGTTAAATAAAAATAGAGCTTTGTGGTGATGCTGTGGAAAGCCACTCCTTCAATAGGGAATTGTTATACACAGTCCTGCAGTACAAAAATGCTCGATGTAGCTGTAATTTTTTGCCTAATACTGGGTATGAAACAGAAGCTAAACAATGGAAGCCATTTTGTGTAAATTGTCCTCTAAATCTGTATAAGGATACCCTTTGTTTCTAATTTTTCCTAGAGGCAAGTGTTCAGCTGTTGAGGATGGGAAACTTGCTGTCTTTGTCATCCCCATTGTTAAGCTTGCAAACTTAAATTTATTTTTCAATTCTTTTTTCATTAAACACTTCTTTATTAATTCAGGATCTGTCTTAGTAAGCATAAATCATTAATGATAGCTAATTTTTCTTCTATTATATGTCTTTTTAACCCAGGGTTCCCATAAGATAAGTAGCAAAAAGCACTTAGAGGAGCAAGTAATTAGATTTCATGCCTATATTATTTCATATCTGCAGAATCACAGTTTATGCACAGACTTCATTTGAAGCCATTTATAACAGAATTCTGACCTGCTTTCAGCTGGCATTTCTTTCTTGTCATTTCCACTTGAGTAATGTTTCAGGGAAGGTGCTGCACACATGTGAAAAACAAAGGAGCAGTGGTTTTTTCAATTGTTGCAAAATGTCTGGATTTTAAGTTTTACTTAGAATTTATTCTTCAAGCCTGAAATAGACTTTTTCTGCTATATTGTATTATGGGTTTCATTTTGGTTTTGTTTCAGACTCTACCCTTGGTGACACACCTGAAGATGATGCCGCATCTCCGCTCGAAGAAGAAAACGTTATTAAGGTGCTATTTTTATTTTAATAAATTTTATTCAAACATTCTATTCAGTTCTGCATGATAGTGTCAGTGGTTTAATGCAGTAAGTCAAATCTAGCTCTTTACCTGATATTCATGCTCAGGCTTACTCAGCCTTTCTGTTATCAGGAGTCTTTGCAAGAGTTAGAAGAGAAGCAGACTTCATCAAATGTGACTTCCCGACCAACTACATCTTCTAGAAGGAGGACACACAGTGAATCTGGTATCTGCAGATTTATGATGAAGAGCTTTCAGTAGCATGGCCACTTAGGGAGGAAAGCTACATTCTCTTGCCTTGCTGACTTGAAAGATGCTGACAAATACTAGTTGTGTTTCTCTGCTTATCTAAAACAAAATGTTCAGTCTGAAAGAAAAACACAATTCCTTGCATTGCTCCAGTATCATGTTACAGTTTCGATCTCTAGAATTGTTAGTAAGATGATGGAATAACTTGCTTCACAGCTCTGTTAAACTTTTTCACATCAGCAGGACATTATCAGTTGTATTATCTTCATGATGAGAACACTTTTGTTTGTAATCGACTGATACCATCAAATTAATTTCAATTCCCTCTGTAGAAAGCCACAAAAATTGACATTTTGTTGGTTCACTAAACTAAAGCCAGTTTTCTTTGGATTTCAACTGGTGAGAGGCATCAAAGGTGTGGTAGTAACACAGGATGATTTTGGATATATTGAGGTACCTCACCATTCATTAAGCACTTGTTAAAACATCTGGTGACCTAAGCATCCTATTTGCCTCCCCTTTGTCTTTACTGTGGTTATTCAATAATCACTGGCAGATACGTTTTCAAAATACAAAATGTTTCTTCTGATTAGTAGCCTTAACAATCTGGTCGGCAAAAACCTGAGTAAGTTTCTCAATGGAAGTGTTCTCTATGGTTCTACTTAAATTTATTCTCTGGAATTTCTTAGGTTAGTTTGTTCCATCACTTACTTGCCTCATGATTTGGTAGTTGTAGTTACCTGGACAGTGATACCCTTCTGTCACTCTGTAGAACTTCTTTTTCTTGACTTGCTCAGGGACATTTTTCAGTTTTTCAGCTTTCAAGTAGTATTTTTTGTGTCCCTCATAGGCCACTGTTACATTAAGTCAGTCCCAATCCAGTGCTGCGTTGCTGAGCGGTTTGCACTAAATTAAAAGAACATTTTAATGTTGTAACTAAAACTGATGAAAGGATGGAAAGTCTCAGTTAAATATCACAACCTGTAATATTTAGGCATGGCACAGAGCATATAAAGTCCTGTGTAGTGCTTACTTATTGTAGGTTTGATTATTAACTCTTGTCTTTGCATCCATTTATTAGTTTGTTACAACCTTAAGAGTTCTTTTAATATAGTGTTTTTATATACACTTTTTTTCTAATTTATAGGAAATCTTCCCTTTAAACCACTATTCTTGTTAAATTGGGATGGTAGCGGCTCCTTTGGAGCCACTTAAATAGTGTGTAGAGACCTTGTGGTGATACAGTATCAGTACGGCATGGAGCCATGACAACTAAATGAGGACAACGATGGACAGGAGCAACCTTTGGGCCTGGGGGCACCAAGTTTGGTGGGGCTCTCAGGGCGGAAAAAAGAAAAGAGAGGGGCTGAGCCAAGAAGCACCAAGGGAAAGTAAGAGAAGTCTCAAAGTATGTACAAGTGTTTTGTTCTCCTATTTTTTTTTTTTTTTTTCAATGAAAGATTCAAGACTTGAAGACTTGTGGATTGTCACAGTGTGATTTGCAAGGCGAGGGAGAAGCTGGGCAGCAGAGGGTGGGTGCAGAAGGCACCTGTGGGGGCGGCAGGCTCATAACAAGGCCTGTAGAACCAAAAGTTGTTGGCAGCTTAGGAGGTTTTACTCTGCTGCACTGAAATGCTGAATTTACAACACTTTTTTATATAAAATCATTTTTTGCCAAACGCTCTAGAAGTCAATGGAGCTGGATTTTGACTTGCCTACCCCTAAAATGCTCTACCTTTAGTCCTTGCGCTGCTGTAGCTGGTTGTTTTAAAACACAGTGTATTTACAAAGCATTGTCTTTTTGCCTTCAAACCAAGCATGCTTAGTAAGCAGAGCTTAAAGCAATGCTTTCAGAGTTCAGCTTTTGCATAGTATGTCTTGAAGATTTTCTTGATGCGGTGCAATGACAGTTCTAATGGTTCATTACAAAAGTCTTGTTGAGTAAATACAATTACATATAGTGCAACTATTCACTGATAAATATATTGAGGTGTCTGAAACTTGAACCTGAACTTACCTTGCTTAGCACAAGGTGTTCTGTATGCATGTGACCTGGGAGCTAACTGCTCTGTCTCTACAAATTCTGGGATGGATTCAAAAGCTCTCTGAAAATGCCTTTCTCTCTATTGCTGGTAGAGGGAGTGAGGACAAGTAAAATTCTGATTGTATTTCTTAAAATTAGGAAGGGTTTAACACACATCACGTGTGGAGTAAAAATTCCTTCAAATTTGCAATTGTTTTCCATGCGGAGTCTGCCATTCATAAGCTGTACTGGTGGGACAAATGGGGAAAGCCAGCCCCTAAAACACTGGTTTCAGAAATGTTTCACACTGTATGGGTTAATAAGTGTTACTGTGTCTTTTAAAATAAGTCTTAGTGCCTTTTTGCCCCATAAAAAAAATACTGAAATATTTTACTTTAATTATTAGATTTCTTTATTGTAAATTATATTTTAAGTTTCTGTTTAGAATATTCAAAACTGCACATTGCATAGATGTTTTTGAGTAATAAAAAAATTCTTGACTATGCCCAGAAGAAAATTCTTCAGATGATCTGCACAGTGAGAGAAGAAAGCGACACAAGTCAGACAGCATTTCGTTGACGTTTGATGAAAGTCTCTCATGGTGTGTAGTCAGTGGTCTGTGCCATGAAAGAAGCAATAGCAGTGATTCAACAGATTCTCTTTCCATTCCTGTAAGTCGAAATAGAAATGTAAAGTATTTTTGTGGTACGAATTTTGCAGATGCCACAAGTGCAAACATGCATCTGAAAACACAGTGTTCTTAATTAAAAGCAGCAGTGCCTTCAGTGGTGTCTGAGGAAAGAAAAGAGGTTGAAAGAAAAGGAGGTGTGTGGTGGTGGGGATTTTCATAGGTCTGCTGGCAAACCTGAAGTTTTTTAAAATATTAACCTTGAATATTCTTTAAAAACCAAGATCCTTGCTGCTTGGCACAGCATGGAAAATGTTAGGAGACAAAAAGAGTCATAGACTTCCCATAATTCAGTTAGGTGGTAGTTCTGGTACAGCTTTGGTACTGTATCCAGTGGAATGGATGCTGGTGGTGCATTGTATTCATTTGCCATGCCACTTTCTTGGAAATTTTATACTGTTTTTAGCAAACACTAAGGCAAATTATTTGTAGTTTGATAAAGTCATGCAGAGCTGAACTAACAGTGGTCCTAGTTAAATACTGTGTTCTAAATTGACAGAACTAATACTGTATCTTCAGTCTTCCTGTTTTGTAATTGTTAAGCCATGGTCTCAGACTAAAAGTTTATGAGAATAGAGAATTTAATGACATAATGCAGCCAAAAGATACCATCTTCTTGCATCTGTTCTTTCACTTTTTAGGAGGGACTTTCTGAAATAACTGCAGCCTTTCAGCTGTCTGTAAGCTGAGTGCAGTTTCTTATTACAAAGCCAACAAAAGGCCTTCAGACCTAGCATTATTTTTACCCACCTGTAATTTGTTTATCTCATAAAAAGTACTGTGTCTCACAGCAGCTGGTCCTTTCCCTTCCATATCTAATTATACAGAATAGTACAGCTTTTATCCTGAGAGTTGTTTTTAACAGTAATGTTACGTATATGGACTGGTGAAGTTGAATGTGTGCTTTCTTTTTTTGTTCTTTTCAGGATCTTGATGGTAGTTCATTAAGTGAAAATTCTGATTGGTTTGACCACAGTTCTGTATCAGACCAGTTCAGTGTTGAGTTTGAAGTTGAGTCTATTTATTCAGAAGATTATAGCCATAATGAAGAAGGGCAGGAGCTCACAGATGAAGATGATGAGGTACTATCTGCTTTCCTTGTTTGACCCTGGGGGTACAGGATGATAAATAGAAGAAATATCAACATGAAAAATTACTGTAAGTTTCCAAGGAGAACTCTTCAGGTGTATTTTTGAACTGCTGGTGTCACAGTCTGCACCCAGTCGTTCATTAAATCAAATTACACATCGATGCAATTGGGTCACTGTTATACAGCTCACCAGCCAGTGACTGAAACGGTGCCGAGGCTTTCTGTAGGCTCTGAAACAGGCTGCGTAGGAGAGTCTGGGTGCTTAACTTCTTTCACTACCTGTTGGGGTCTGTGGCAGAATGTGTACTCTAGTCTTTCTGCATTTTTAGTTCTAGAAATATGTGCTGAGCTTTGACAACACTGGATACCAAAGGAAACCTTTCTCAGTAACTTTTTCCAAAGGGATATGTCCAAGTTCTTTGCCTCTTTGAATGTAAGGGTTTCATAGAGATGCTGAACCAAAGTTTTAGAAATCATTATTGATAGGCAAGAAGACAGAAAAATTTGGATTACTGCAATTTTCAAGAGATTTCTGGAATGTTGGGAATGAAGTGAGAATATACATGGAGTTTTCTTTCTGGGTTAGTTTTCTGTTACTTTAAGAGAGGTTAATCAGCTCATGGCAAGCTTGGGTAAGTACCAGAGGCAGAATTCACCAGGGACATACATGACTGTGGTACCTGAGAGGCTGAATGGGACTGACTGTACTGATGTAGCTGTAGTGTAGTGCAGAGCTGCACCCTGAGAGGGGATGGTAATTTGGAGGAAGACAGTAGTTTTGTGAATTGCAGAATGACTGGTGTTTGAAGGGGCCTCTGGAAGTTGTCTTAAACACCTGCTGTGGCTGAGGCAGAGCTGATTGCCCAAGTCCATGTCCAGGTGCCTTTTGAATATCTCCAGGGATGGAGGCTTCATAGACGCTCAGGGCAGTGTGTGCCAGTGCTCCTTCATCTTCACAGGAAGAGGTGTCTCCTGATACTCAGAGGGAACCTCCTGTGTTTAGTGTGTGCTAGTTGCCTCTTGTGCTGCCACTGGACACACTGAAAAGAGCGTGGCTCTGTGTTCTTGATGCCAACCTTTCAGGTATTCACATGCATTGATCAGGCACCCCTTGCCCTGAGCCTTCCCCAGGCTGAACAGTCCTAGCTCTTTCAGCCTTTCCTCATGTGAGAGTTCCTCTAATCCATTAATAATCTCAATAGCCCATCCCTGGAGACTCTCCAATGGCTTGCTATCTGAAAAACTCATAAGGTTAAAAATATTTTGGGTTTTTAATTAAACGCCAAAACCCAGTTATGTATTTTTTAAATTTAAACCAGGTTTATCAGCTGACTATTTACCAGGATGAAGATAGTGATGCTGATTCCTTTGATGAAGATCCAGAGATTTCTCTAGCTGTGAGTAAAAACTTGTCTGGTGATAAATTTGGTAAGCTGACATAGAATAGATGAAGAAATATATATTAATTCTATTGCTATGAGTGATTTTTTTAAGAAGTAAATTAACTTCTATGTGGGAAGGTTCCAGTACAATATTTTAATAACTGAAAATGTGATTATTAAAGAATCTTGGAGGTTTTTTTTAATGATTAATAAACTTCCTAATCCATTAAAAAAACCCAATCCCATGCTAATTTACGATTTTGTTGACTTAATGGAAGTAAATTATTTAGAGCCTAAATCTGACTTCCTCTACAAAATGGAAAAAAATTTAAATCTTAGTCATGTACGTTTAAACAAATTATAGGAAAAGTTAGAATACCTGATTTTATTGTCCAGCTTGAACAAAGGTATCTGTAACATACAGATGTGAAGGCAAGCCTTTTTTCACAACACTACTGTAGAAGAGGCCTTTACTACATTCTTTGAGACCATTCTTGAAGGGTGGGAAGAAATTTACAGTCTTGAGGCAAAGTATGGAGATATTTGTGAAAAGACACTGCATTTTTATTCTAAAGTGTGCTATCTCCTTATTTATATTTGTTTTTCACATTTGATGCTTGAATTAAAGCTGTTAGGTGGAACTGTGAAGTGTTCAGTCCCTTGATAGTCTGTTGGACTGAGGGACTTTGTGTGCTAAAGAGCTGGCCACCTTCTGAAAACGTAGCAGTGCTTATGTGTGGAACAAGAGACCTGTACATTATTTTTAGGATTTAAAATTGGTCTTACAAGCTTTTGATGTTACTGATGTTATTCAGGACTTATGTAAGTTTTGGGTTGGTTTTTTTTTTGTTTTGATTTCCCCTACAGCCTGCATTTTTTCTAAGAAGGGTCTCTGTCCTTAAAAAGAAAATGTGTTTTTAACGAAATAGTGGTGTATTCTCATTGCAGTATATGGAGTAGCCTCTGAGAGGCTGATGCACCGCTTTGTTTTTTTCCGTTTTATTTTTTTCCTTTCCCCCTTCTTCCGTCTGTTTTCGCATTGGCCGATGTTTTGTGTCCTGCGGCTGTGTCGGAGCGCCCTCGCGCGGCCGTTCTGTGCACCGGCAGCTCCGCAAACCGCAGGGGAGGGCTCCCTCTGTCTGGAATAGTCCCCGTTCCAGAAGTCCGTAATCGAAGGGAAATTATGACCTTCTTAACACGTTTTTCAATTCTTACCCTGAAGAATTTTGTGGTCTGTTTCCTGCAGTTTTGCATAAGAAATAATAAATTGTTATATTCACAAACCTACTGCAAAACGAAGGAAGGCCAAGGTCTTTTTAAAAAAGGAACCATTTTAATCTAGAACTGTGAAATGGGGCCAAAACCACTGAATGGAATTTTAAAATTGTAAACAAGTTGATAGCTCAACATAATAATTATTTTGGCAGTAATAAGTTGTTTATAATGTCTGAATACTTCAATTGGACTTGAATTTGAATACTTCAAAAGTAGCTTAAGCTGTTCCAACCTTTGATTCACTAAAGGATTATTGGAAGTGTCCCGAATGTAATGAGATGAATCCTCCGCTTCCACGACATTGCCACAGATGCTGGGCCCTTCGCGAGGATTGGCTTCCAGATGAAAAGAGTGAGAAATTGGAAAAGAGCAAATTAGAAGCCTCCTTTCCTGCAGAGTCTGGAGAAGGTTTTGATGTTCCTGACTGCAAGAAAACAAAAATGACTGAAGAAAAAGAGCCAGCTATGGATGAGAATGAGGATAAAGCAGTACAGCTTTCTGAGTCCCAGGAAAGTGAAGGTTATTCCCAGCCATCAACATCAAGCAGCATGTTCTGTAGCAGTCAGGAGGACTTTAAGGAACCTGAGAAGAGAGAAGCACAAGACAAAGAGGAAAGCATGGAATCCAGTCTGCCTGTTACCAGCATAGAGCCATGTGTCATATGTCAGAGCAGACCTAAAAATGGCTGCATAGTACACGGCAAAACAGGACACCTCATGTCATGTTTTACGTGTGCAAAAAAGCTCAAGAAGAGGAACAAACCCTGCCCAGTATGCAGGCAGCCCATACAAATGATTGTACTAACTTATTTTAGTTAGACATATGTTGACTGGAAAGCTGCAAAAGAAACTTCATAAACTGGTTAAGAGAGTAAGAAATTATTTTTGTATGCTTATTGGAAAATTAATATTTTGTGTCTCTTGGCGTTCTGTGTGAAAAATAATTGCTGACATAAATGCACTGGAGTTATTAAGAGGTTTGTCCTATACTCATAAGTCAACTTGGAGATTTTAAATTCCTCTCAGTAGAAGTAACCAGGTCCTCTAAACCACTTGCCTCTCCAAGTGTTTAATGTTCCTTGCAAGTTAGTGACATTTGTTTTATTGAATTTAATACATGCATTAAAACCCCAAATTCAGTGATTGTTGGAGGAGAGACATGTTGAAGTGTTTATTTCTGCAAGTTCCTGATTTAAGAAAATAGATGATTATCCAGGTTCCTGTTTTTGTTGCCTGGTGAAGACATAAGGTACAATCAGACCCCTCTGAATAAGTCAATAAAATGAATAAATACAATCTTACATTCCTCCAGATAACCAAATTCTGTGGGAGATCTTACCAGGAAGTAGAGAAAGATGTGGTAGAAAATAATTAATACTTTGGAAACAGAAAAGGGTATTGTGTGCCTTTTATTTTTATAGTCTGCAATTGTAAACTTAAGGGCTGTGTGTCCCCCATGAGAAGTCATTGATCCAAGCTCAGTCATACCATTCTCTCTCAGGTATCCTGAGAATCTGACATTTGTGGGTTTGTAGGTCTGTACTGATTATGATAATGGCTATTATTAGTTTAGCAGACAAGATAAATGAAGGATATGCTATGAACTGTCATGTTAGGCAGTATTAGGGGACAGTTGTTTTCTTTTTCTGCACTTGTTTCTGACTTAGCAAAATACATTCAGCTGCACTGCTGCATTCACTGTAATAAAAATAGAAAAGAAAATCCACCTTCATCTGCAGAAACAACTGAGCTATGCAGTTCCTGTTCACAATATTCAAGTGCAGTTGTCCTTCCAACTCATTGTTCTTATCTGTATCACAAGAATTCTGAAAATCATTGGCCAACTCAAAGTTGGTCTCATTGGACCTGTTCTTTACTGCTTTTAGCTCTTGTCTCCTCGCTGTACTTTGTCAGAAACTTTGTGAACTTAAGTTCTGTGCCCAGGAAGTCTGCCTCAGTTCTGGGGGCCTTCAGGCAAGGTAGTGTGAGTGTGGGAACCAGGATGCAGTAAAGCACTCAGCTGCTTTTCACGTGGAGTTTCTGTACCCAGTGAGTGATAGTTATTCCTTTGGAAAGCTATGTTACAAGAGGAGTTGCATATTTTTAGCACGTTTTATTTTTACAGGTGGTTGCTGATTGTCTGTCCAGTAGGGAATGGCAGATAAACAGTCAGGGGAGTGCCAAGAGTGGAGGTGTAGTCCAAGTGCAGGAATTGAGCTGTGTTACCATCTTACAGGCCAAGGCTCAACAGCTTCCCTAACACCAGCAGTACAAAATTGCTGATGCCTGTGTGCTGGCACAGAGACTTCTGCTGCTCTCCTTAACTCCAGGGCTGCAAATGCCTACAAGCGCCCAGGAAAAGGATTTAAAGCAAGAACAGGAGAGACTCAGTAAATCCTTGGTTGTGGCTTGGTTGAAAAGTAGTAACTTCATAGGTAAAGACTGAATTACTGGGATCATTCATATTTTGTTCATACATTTGAGCTATTTCATTAAAAATACCGCTAAAAGATATTGGTATACCTGAAGTTCTAACATAGTTCATTTTAACTAAACAAAATACAAACCCCAATTGTATACATTCAAATTCTTACTGGCAAGTTTCTTGTCTCCTGCAGTTTGTAAAGGGGCAGCAGGTAGCTGGAGGTTCTTGGAAGTTTTTTGATCAGCAGAAACCTTTCATGGGTTTTATAGGATTTGATAATCCTTCAGCCTGAGATAGAGAAGGCCTTTGGGTAGATAGTTAATTTTTCCAAGTTGGAGTACTAAAAGAGGGCTACCTGCCTTACTTTGCACTAATTAAAAATTAATGTTTTTTTAATTTTTGATTTGATAAACTTAGGTTCAGTGAGGCTTCCAGAGGCTTTCATTGCACCTGCAGGTGAGGGAGAACTGTAGATATGTATATACAGAAGCATCAATAACATGGGGACTGTACTTAAAAAGTTACATCTTAAGAAGCTTTGTTCACTGCATTGTCTACCATGTCTTCCCCTCTCTCCATACAATGCCTTCTCTGCCCTGCCTGTATAACTGCAGTGCTGGGGGAGCAGCTGTCCTTACCTAGTTCCTGTTGGGACAAATTGTACCGTCCCACTCTTGGCATTCTTTTCCAGTCACATGCCTTCTGTTGCAGAGAATAGCCCTGGAAATACCTTCCACTCACTATGAGTGATGAGGAAATGGGGAATTTTAATTTTTGCATCTGCAAATCACTGTGTCAAGTGTTTGGGTTTCAGTTACATTTTATGGTTTAATATTCTTACTGACTTCTAGTACAACTTTAGTTTGTTTGGTGTGGGTGCTTGCCTTCCAAATGGAAGTGCTGGGTATTGATGCCTGTTCCTGCTGGGGACACTGGGAGTGCAAGTGCAGGCCTGGTGCCCGGGGGCTGTGTCACAGTCACTCCCCTGGTGACTCCCGGCTCTGCCTCCACCCCCTCTCCCAGCCTGGCCGTGCTCCGTGTGTGGGCACAAGCAGCGAGCACCCTGCTTGTTCTGGCCCTTAAACACGGTCCTGGCCTTGGGTAATGGCACAAAAATCAGTAAAGTTTTGGTACAAAAGTTGTTCCTCCTTGGTGAGGTGTTTGAGATCCTTATTTAATATCGCACACATTTTGATCGTTAATTTATTGCTGTTTGTAAATATCCTTGTGCTCACAGTTGATGTTTTGAGCTCTAATTTATTGAATTAGTCTACTGGTACGTGTATAGTTATATAAATATACTTATTTAGTAAATCACAGGCACAAGAAAAATATTTTAAGAAATGTAGCATTAAAATACAGAGAAATACTCTTTATTATATTCAGATTGAGAAGGGCACAGGAAGATTAATGGCTATGTTTCCTTCTTTCCTTCACTTAAAACAACTCTGCATTGAACATGAACAAGATTTATTAAATAGAAATAGAGCTGATGCAACATTAGCATAGTGAAAATATTTTGGTGGTGTTTTACTTTCTTTTGGAATGCTTTTGCATCCCTCAGTGCAGGCAAGGAGCTGATTGCTTCCGGGTGCTGGTAACACTGGGGGTGATGGTCTAGGAGACACAGGACCCGGTGATGGGAGTCTTTAAGGTTAATTTGCAAAGGTGGCAATGGCATTTGCCTTTTCACACATGACCAGGAAGGTTGCAGGGGAGGCCAGATGCCCACAGGATGTGGCTGTATGTGATTTTCAGTAATTTTCTTCGTCTCGTCCTTCTTGCACATCAGGTAGACAGTAGTTACGTACAAATGGTGCAAAAACTTGCATTTATTTTTTTTTTAGGAAGTACAATGAACCTACTTGTTGTTTAAATACAAGTCTTTAACTGTTTACCTGTTTGTTAGTATTGCCTTTATATTAGTATTGAAATTTACCCCACACCAGCAGGATCGTGGGCTGTGCCATCCTGTGCCTCTCTCCTTAGCAGATGATTTAGAAGGGTTAAAGTGTTTCAAAATGCTCACTGGTGAAAAGCTTACATTTCTTCTAAGAGTGTGGTACTATTTTTATCACCGAGTTCTCTTTGCTGCACATTTGTTCAAATGTCACTGTCTCTGAAGTGTCTGTGGGTATGAAGATGCTTGCAGGACTTCAGGCAGATTTTTTTTTCTCTTTTATGACTAATATGAGGAAGAGAAAATTCCTCGTTCTTACAGAAAGTGTCAACAAGAATAATTGTTTAAAAAAATAGTATCTTACGAAAGAAAGATTAGAAAATTATTAGGAGCTTAATGAAACTGAATAAACTGAATAAATAGGATGAAAATAGGGGTGAAGATTTTTTTCTTCCCCATCTTAATCTAAGGCTGCTGTTGTGTTAAGGCATAACTTTAGGTAGAGTATATGTTAAAGCAGGTAATTCATTCAGCATATTGGCTTGCCACACATGGTGGGGCAGGACTTACCCCTTATCCCAGGAAGATACAACATTTTGTTGTGCAACATTTAGCCTGAAAAGGGGCATTTGCTGTTGTGGGGCTTCCCTGTGGAAGGAGCACTGGACACGGGACTTGTGGGTGCGCAGCATTGTTGTGGTGGGGCTGTAGGGTGGCCTTGGTCCCACAGCACAGCAGAGCCTTGCTCTGGAGCATCAGCCCTCTCCTCTTCAGGGGATTCCCTGCCCTGCCTTTCCTGCTCCTCCATGCCAGAGTCCAAGGCACATCTTGCTCTTTAAAGGTTGCACAAGCAGAGCACAAACCCCAGCTTAAGATTTTAGCAATGGATTGCACTTACTCAACATGAAAAATTTTAACTAAAGTGTGGGGGGTTTGCTAGGGGGGGTTTTTAGCACAGATGCACCGAAAGCTTCAAGTGAATGCTTCTTTAGTGTATCTATAGCTATATTATACATGTGAAATTTGTCAGTGATACTTAAAAAGGTGGTGGCTCTCCTTTTGAGTAGATGTTGTTTTAGCTTAACAGCCTGCTTTCAAAGGACAGTAGTGGCTGTTAGGATGATGATAACTGAACACCTAAAATACAAATTGTTTTTCTGAAACCAGAATCTCTGTTGTCTGAGTACACATAGCTGGGATGACTGTTGAACAGAGTAGTTCATCGTGAATTTAAATGACTATGCAACACGCCTTCAAGAGCTTGACCTGGTGCATTACTTTCCAGCTACCCAGTGCATGGATGACCACAGTCAGTAACCATTAAAATGCAAATATCCACTCCAATTGCACACAGTATAGACCTATTTATGAAGAGTTCCACATGTTGCGTTTATCTTTCAGTTTTCAGTTTTTCCTTTTCTGATGAAAATTGAATACTGTGTTCCATTTAAAAGCTTTAAATAAAGATTTGTTTATATACTCCATGGTGCTCCTTTTTTCATGTCAGTTACTTGATTGTTAGGAGTTCTGGTACTTTGTCTTCACACAGATTCTTATGCAGGCTCTTCCTGCCCCCACTCAGCTGCTGGACTGCTGAATTCTATCAGATTTCTTTGGTTTGGGAAATTTTAACTCAAGGAATCTCGTTCTTCCTGCTACAAGTGGCAGGATCAGTGATGGGATTTAGTGGATAATTACTTCTCTGTGTGGTAAACAACCCACAGCAGATCAGAGGATGAGAAAAGGTAGAAAATGCAAATGGGTATGAGAAAGACATTCAAAAACCAGTCTCGCACACACAGCTGTCATTGCTGTCAGCATTGCTGTTTCAAGTTCTGAAGTGGATTCACACTGAATGTGGCCGTCTGGCAGACAAGCGGCTGATGCCCAAGCTCCACAGTCCAGCAGGTAGGGCTTGGTGTGACAGGCAGCAGTGCCTCAGGAAAGATTTTAAAAGGCATTAAAGGATTAACTGCATTCCTGCATTTTTTATTTACTGTATACAGGAAAAGATTGATGTTTCCAAAGATAATCTTTGCTGGTTTACTTTTGAAATTGCTTAAGAAAATTACTGGCAGATAAAGCTTTAAAATAAACACAGGAGACAGTACTAACTGGCTTTTCTTGATAAATTTTCTGTTTATTGGGCAGCTTCAAAGGGCCCTGAAAATGATTTGCAACTGGCCAGGCAAAAGGAATCTGCTAATCCTGTCTTGCAGTACAATGCAGCCAGGGGAGCACTGAAACCACCCTTTGTAACTGGAGCTGGCTTGTGCCTTGCTGAGTGTGGCTGCCAGCTCCTGGCATGGGTGTTAAAACAGCAGTGGAGTAGCAGGGCTGTGAAGCTGTTGAAACAGTATAAAGCCATTGCTAAAACTATTCAAAGAATTCTGAATTGTACGTGGTTCTGTGCCACAACATACTCAGTTAAAAATGGAGAAGGTATAAAGCTGTCAGTGACTCTTTCCACATTGTTTTCAGCAGCTCTGCTGTAGGAGAACACTGTTTTCAGAGCCATAAATTCCTCCCTTTTCCCTGTTGGTGCAGATTATCATCCAGCTTCCCCAGCATGGCCCTTTGGCAGATACTCACATTTAATTTTCATCTTCTTGTCTTAAAACATGTCTGTGTTACTGGTCTTTACCTCATTTGAGCCCTGAGCAGTCCCATCTGTCCAGGTAAGAAAGAGCATATAAAAAAATGCCATTCTTCATTTATAGCAGTGGCTTTATTATGAGAAATCAGTATTGAGCTGATGACTTACAGTTGTGTGGTACCTGAGCTGTTGGCTCAGTGAGGAACCTGAGCTTGCATGAAACACTGCAGTACAATCCTCAATGTTTTTGAATTTGGGAAAAGTCTTTAAAATGTATTTGTACTTTCTGCATCAAAATTCTGTGGTTATCGCCACAGGCTGTACAAAATTGTGTCAGAGTAAAATACATAGAAAAATATGAGTCTGTTACAATTAAAAATACATCTGCTGTAACTAAAGTAAAACATTCAATTGTCAAGCCAGTATTTTACAAAATACAGTAAACATGATTGTGAATCCGAGAATTTGGTTTGTAAAAACATACATTCTTTTGCATATACAATTCCTTCTCCAAAAAGCCATATTTGTGCAGGAAGATTTTGCCTTTAGCCTTTGTCATTCCTGACTTTATTTGAAAATTACCAGCATAACTGTCATTAAAACCAAGATGTGTACAGTTGGTTTTACTGCAGATGAAGCCCGTGTGAACTCTTGGTAGAGGGGAGTTTTGGGGCATGAAGTAACTCTTGATCTGATCTGATCTGAGACCTCTGGGAAGGAGAAGTCCTGCTTCAAAGCACTGAAGTTTCCAGTGTTGTCAGGTATTTCCACTGTCTTCAGCATCGATCTAAATCCTGGTACAGTAGCCTAAGAACAAACACAAAAGCGTTCTTCCTTGGTTTGAAACGCTGAGTTCAACTGTGAAACAGTAACTGTTTACACTTTAAATGTACAGGGGAAATGTTCTAAAGATACATTTGAGAACATGGAATGGGAAAAGAGTAAAGTTTTCATGTTATAGCAAAAAGACTCTGGCTGTGCAAGAGTCGGAATCCTGCAGCGATGCTTAAGCACAAGCCCTTGGCAGCAGGCAGAGCCTGTCCATCATGGGTGTTCTTTGGACTTCCACAAGAAACTATTTTGACACAAGGCAATGACAGTCACGGATGGTGGTGCCAGCCCGCTGCTGCCCGGATCCCAGGCTCCACCCTCTCACCCTGCAAGAGCTCTGTGGTTTGTTTCAAACACCTCAAGCTCCTGTTGTGCTGTGCTCCAGACGCTCATCCCAGCTGGCTCCACCATCAAGGTCCAAGGAGTGCTTATCTCTGGACATTGAGGACTGTATCAAAAAATATCCTTTCTGCTGACTAATATTTAAATATACAGGCTTTTTTTTAAAGTCTGCTAAAGAGTCTTTACACCTCCTAGCAGTTCAGCTCTAAGGCTGCAGTCTCACTGTGCTCAGGGACTCAGTGCAATTAGAAACAATACTTCAGTAAGGCTGCATACTCACATTGATCACATAGGTCCCAGGCAAAAGGAGAAGAAAGTACTCCCCTTGTTCATTTGTTCTGTAGGGGCAGACATGTGGCCTTCCTTTGGCTTCCACGATGGCATTGGGAATAGGATTCCCATTCTTATCAGTAACTTGGCCTTTGACACCTTTGAAAAAAGGGAGAGGAGGGAAAGATCGTGAACTGCAACTGGTGAGCCTCCTTCTCTGAGAAAGACAGATTGTTCTGTTGCTGGATGCACTCAAAGGCTATTTCACCACGTTTCAGCACATCTAATAATATCACTAGTCACTTTGGCCTTGCTCAAGGGAATTAAACCAGAAAATCCTTGGCTGTTGTTGTTAATAGCTTACTCTCATGTTAAGTTAGCAGTATTGTAATCTCCTCTTCTAAATCTCATTTGCTGAAGGCATCATGCACACTTACTCTATGTCCTTTACTGAAGGGCTTCAATCTTCAGTACAGGTTTGGCAGTTTTTGCACACACCCACCCACCCACCCTTCTTTTTTTGTGATTTAAAATAAGTCAGCCTCTCGTCTAGTACTTCCCAAAGGCAGAATACCAACAATGTCTGCTTATGAAGTAGTTTCCCTTAATTCCCACACACCATCTTCAAGGCAGCACCGACATTAGGCAGAGATAAAATAGCAGTCAGATATTTAGGGCAACAAAATGCAAGATAAGCAACAGGTTTGTGCAAACCCTGCAACTCATTGTTAAGCACCACAGCTTCACTAAGCAGCGGTTTTTTCCAAATATGAAGTCAGATTACACCTAGAGAAGCCCTTCAAATTTACAAAATCCAAGCAAGCAAAGACCCGTGACACTTGTGCTGAGGCACACATACACTTAGAAACCTCTGAAATAAATGATTGTCCCAAGGCTGTTCAGAAAAATGAGGGGAGGGGGGGAGTGCATGGTCAGACAGCCCCTAGGGTCTCTCTCTTGCTCCTGCCCCACATTTTAAGCCCCTTGCACACCTGTAGTAGCACCCATTGCCCCTCGCCTCACACTTGTAAGTTCTCCTACCTTACCCATCCATGGCTTTGTAGCACTTCCAGTTCAGGAACTCCCAAGTTAACACCAGATTTCTCCCCTGTGAGCTGTGACACTGACCCAGGCTGCTGAGGAGTTCCCTCTAAGCTGCCTCAGTTTTCTCTCTGCCCCCATTGGCATACCCACCTAGGTGTACTTGTTTGATATATTCGATCAGAGCAACTTTGTTGTCTCTCCAGAACTTTTCCAGCTGGTCTGCTGGAGGATATTTACAGCATGACAGCTCCAATGTAATTTCAAAACACTGTCCCCAGACATAGTTGTAATCTTGCATTCCACCTTAAAAGTGAAATAAAAGGGTTTTCAGCTGCAAAGAAACACTAAGGTCAAATTAAAAGACAAACAGGAGAATTAAAACGTTAGTACTTGCATCATACCTGTAAGAAAAGTGAATCAGATAAGTTATTCCACAATGCCACACTTGTATTTATTGCCTCCTGTGAAAAATCTTTATTATTTACTCATAGAGTGTTGTTTTCTAAAGCATACTTCATTTTGGAAATGATGATGATTGTGACTGAGAAAGAGTGGGCCTTAGACTTAAATTCATTCAAGCTTTCCCAGCTAAAAAGGGACAGATAGGCTGGCATAGGATTTGTTACTGCCAAAGCCATTCCAAGACCCTTTTAAGTATTTGAATTCAGACAATGAGAACATACACAGTGCACAAGCCCCATATTCTATTTGGCTACACATAAAGAATTTATTTCTTTCACATTTATTTCAGTAATTAAACATTTAAAAATTGAAGACATATGAATAGAAGAATTCCTTCTTTCTGAAAGGAGAAGATCTTGATGCCAAGCAATGTGTGCACACGTGTGTTATGTGTATTACAGCTACTGCAGGCCTTAAGCACAGAATCAGGCAAACAGCAGTGACTGCCTCATTTACTTGTGTAATTGCTGGCTGGAAGAGTCTGAAAACACCCAGGTCCTGCTCACAGAACCTGTGTGAATGAGTTGACTTGCTCCCCTCATCAGCCCTCTACTCTGACTAAAATCACTGCCCTTTCATCATCAGAGATGGCAGGAGAAAGTGAGATCATCTTACCAGCTGAATGAAATGTCAATGACATTCTTACCTTCCAGCTGGTACCAGGAGTACCCGTTGGTAATGCCTTCTGGGAAGGTTTGCCTGTTGTCACACCCCGTCCCTTTGTACATGCTGGCGTGGTTGGAAGAATAGGTTTTTGCCAGGTGAATAAAGACATCATCATCTGGAGATCTGCTATAGCCATTCAAAGAGCCAGTAACTGCAGAGTGAAGACAGCCATCGTGCAACTCTCATTACTGGTAAAACACACAGTGGTGGCTTACATGCAGGATAAACATCTCCCAAAAGGATATATTAGGGAGTGAATTTTGATGAGGTTTATCAAATTCTGCCCATCCCAGCTCAAAAGGTAGAAGAACTTTGCATGAATCCTTATAAATTGTGCTTTGGCGCAGCCAAGATTCCTAAACCCAGTCAGCTGAGGAGAACAGAGTTTGTCACCAGCTTACCTGGGTTACCATTATCAAAGGTGTAACTGGCAACCAGGGCACCCCCGTGCAAGTTTGCTGAAAGAACAAATGTTTCATTTTTTATCCAGTCCATTACTGCTCGAGTCTCTGGCTGAATGCTGGCACTGTTATTTTCAAAGGCATCAGGAAAATTTCTGTTCAGATCTTCTCCATTCCTGTTGTACCTTTGAAAGAGAGAAGACATTCCCCTTACTGTTTTGCCTGTGGATACTTCCACATCACCGGCCTCCCAGTACTCCAGATCTGTGGTGTGCTACTATCTTCAGGGAACAGGCAAGATGACCATTTTTTATTTCTCAAGCATTACAGTGATGGACTTCAATTTGCTTTCTGGCAGCTCTGGAGTTTTCATAGGCCACAACAAAACAATTCAAGTGGAAACAGAGAATATTTAACATGCACAGAGAATGCACATCTACTCATAAGTGAATTAGAAAAACCAGAGCCAGGTCAGAAGAACTTTGTCCTCCTCCTGTATGTGTTTTTTCCTGCTTGTAAAGAAGGCCAAGGTAACTATTGAATAGTTGTATTCCTTGGGCTGCCGTCAATCTCAACAGACAGGAAAAAATCTGAGTCAAACACGGGATGCATTTTCTTCTCCCTGAACCTTAATGCCCAGCTCTGTTCAAATGCTCTCTTGCTTTTTCACTCAGATAGGTCAGTACAGGAATAAAGAGGGTATTCACCATTGATTGTGTTAATTCTTTACCTCAATCTATTAAACTCTATTTAATAGTGAGGGGATAAAAAACATCCCCCTCCATACAAGTCCCATCTATTTGCTGAGGAATACATTTTTTCCTAATAAAAAAGATGGCCTACTCTGGTCACCTAAAGAACTGAACTACCTAAACTTTTCTTTTCTCTTGTTTCTGAGGTTGCCAAGGCCAGTGATCCAAGAGAACCTCTAGCTCATGGGTTTGCTTTTTCTGCACATTCCAAATTTGTCCTCTGGGTGTTTCTTCCCATTCTCTCACTGTCTCTTTCCCTCTTCTAGCTTGTTAAGCTTTTCATCCCCTTTTTGGTCTCTGCAATAGCCACATTAAAAAATGCAAAAGTAGCACAGGATGCAATGTCAAGTTATATTTTCTTCTATGTAGGTTTTTTTTTCTCACCATTACTATTAGCACAGAATCTATTATACCAGCTCTGCTTGTGTAACTCCTTACTAAATCCACATTCAACATGATTTTTAAACACATTGCTGAAGTCCATTCAACAAGCTTAGACACACCTTTTCTCATTAAGAAGGGCTACAGAATTCTCCAGTTGAAATAGATCCTTGTGGGTGGAATTTTCCTTTTCTTGTAGCACTCCAAAGGTGCTACAAAATAGGGAATTGTGCTTGTATTCGCAATCTGGGTCTCCTGCCTAGAAGGTGAGGTCATTATACCATTCTGACCAATTTTTTCTGGCCACACCACATATAAATACCCTTCTGACTCAGTCTTCCAGAAACTCTATGCCACAACAACATGTCTTCAGAAGAGCACAGCCAAAATTAGCCCAAGCACATCCTGTAGACTCTGCTCTCCACCAAGCATGAATCAGTCTTCTGGCTATCTGTGATTATTACTCCCCACCCATTTATTTTACCTCTCCCACCCTCCTAAGCCACCCTTACCTTCCTCGTGTGTAATAACAATCAGGCACTTTTGTAGCTTCAAATCCATCTGGATTCATCGTTGGCATGATATGAATCCGGGTATTATTGAGTAACCGGGTAATAACTGGGTCACGTCCATAGCTGCTCACCAGGAAATCTATCAAATGGAGCAGGATTTCTCTCCCAACAGTCTGTGTAAAGAAGCACAGATTTTACTTTAAGTTTGATAATGGAAGAAGAAGAAAATAAATAAATAAATAAATAAAGATCCACCACCTTGAACTTAGAGGTTTTTCTTATGGACTACACAGACATACCAGGCATATGAGAGCACTCTGATCAACAATGCTTTGTTTTATGCCCTCCCTTAAATATATTTAAAGTAACTGAATAGATAAAAGGAATCACTGGAGGGTTTTCACAAGGGTTTTAAACCCAGATCAACCAGACCTTTTTGTATAATGGGAAACTGACTGTGTCAGATGCACTGCTTAAATCTCACATGGATAAAGAACAGCTATAACAAAAACTAAAACTGCCTGATAAACATCGTGTGGGCTTGGGAACGCCTCAAAAACTGTGTTTTCTCAGCCCCACTGCAGGGTCCCAGCTCTGTGCTGGTGCCAGAATGACCCTGCACACGAGCACCAGCGCTGTGTGGCACTGCTTGGCACTGGTGCTTCAGAGGGAAGGGAGGACAAGTCTGCCACAAGTTTTCCAGGATTCCACAGAGCAGGATTTTTTCCTTGTTGATCCTCTTTCATGGGAAGTCAATATTAATACAAGATCAAAGAGGCCACGTAGATACTTCTGTTACATTGCTTTCTTTTAACATTATGAACGTGTGCATTGGGGAAACCAAATAAATCCTTAGAAAAAGACATGGAAAGACATTTGGATACAGACTTTAGATCAAGGAAAGGCAGGGGCAGAGAAAAAGTTAAACACATATTTTTGTTCATGTAAGTTTGTATAAGTCATGAAAACTGACATCTCCCTTTAGTCTTTCAGATTTTAGGCAAAATAGTGTCAAGTACCAGATTCAGAGTTAAGGACCATCCTATTCTACCCCAGAAACCACTGCCAGTGTTCACTGGACCATACTTTCCAGGGGCACTTTCCACAGCACCATGCCTCAAGGGTGCTTTAGGGTTCCTAAATCCTGTTTGGAAAGGGAACAAACCAAGACTTGCAGGTAGATGAGTTCTAGAAATAACTTATCTCTATCTCCAAGAACAAAGCCTGGTATATCACAACAGGATCTAAACCAGCACCTGAGTATGTAAAAACAGACTGCTCTGCAGGTCTGATAAACATACTCTGTGAAATTTAAGAAGGGATGCAACAGAACCTGTCTTGTACAGGGAGCTCCTGAAAAGAGTGATAGACATCTTGGGAAGCATATAAGGGTGGGGGAAGAAAGGAGAGGAGAGAAATCAGCCAAATCATGGCCCTGGGCATGATAGGTGAAGTTACCAGACTCAGAATCAGCAAGAATGGCTCTACCACAGAGACAGCTAAACTACAGACAAGGCTGGACTGCCTTGGGAAACTGGGAAAATGCTCATCTCCTACTGTACTTCTCTTCAGTGCCTGAGCAAAAGAAATCACAAAAAGAAAGGGTAGAGAAGCAGGAACAGAAAGGGAGGAAAAGAAAAGGAACAGAAGAATGTGGCAGAAAAGAACAATGTTTACAAAGAATGAAAGATGACCAGATTTTCACAGATGACCTTCTTTGTATTTAAAAGCTAATCCCAGGCTTACTTACATGTATGGTATTTTACAAACTACTTTATAGGTTTCCTGGTTGTTGTACTCAGGGCATTAGGTGATTCAGATTATCATAAAAGTGTTGGCATTTGGGTGATTACACAGTGAGGAAAGAATATACTTATTACCACTGTTTTGGTGTGGCAACAGAGGGGTGGTTTTGTTTTGGTCCAGAGCAGCCTGCATTGCTTGGGAAAGCACATCTGGAAGTATCTGAGGGAAAGTTTTTTTTCTGGGAAAGCTCAAGTTCAAGGTCAAGTTTTGATCGAGGCCTTGGAAAGCATCTGCTGCTCAGTCAAGCTTTGCCCTGTTACTACAGAGGTCAGGTGTGCCTGTGGATAAGAGTTATGAGTCAGTTTTATTTTAGAGCTTCAAATAAAGGATCTAGACACACTGAAGGTAGATTACTGACAGTAAAGTCTAGGACAGACACCTTTACCTGCCTCAGTTTTAATATGAAGATAGTGAGAAGAGCAGGGGACAGCATGAATGTGTTCTGGGGCTTTGAGAGGACACGAACATTTGTTTTTGATTGCAGTATCCCAAAGGAGATGCTGAGGTGGATTGTACTACTGTATTTCACAGGAAGGATGACAGAAAAGCAAAGGAAATCCCTTTCTCCCACCTCTAGGGATACAACTAGACATTAAGTTTCTCTGTGCACTTTCAGATGTCAGCTTCCTCCTGTGCCTCAAAGGGAGAAAGTCAGCAGGAAAGGCATTCAGCAATCCTCAGGGGAAGCCTTGAATGGAGAAGTGTGCATGTGTCAGGACATGGATCAGCGCTGTAGAAAAGGGTGCGACTGCTGCTTCTGTACACAAATCCTCTAAAGTTCCTGACTCTGCCTGCTGGCAGGGCTGTGTCAGCACCCTGCTCAGCTACCACAGGGATTACTCAAGAAGCTCGAGCAGCAGCCAGTTAGGAGATTAAGGTCAGCTCCAAATGCACCTGTACTGTACCACTTCACTGCATCACTGGGTTTAGAACGGTGTTGTTACCACATGAGAGAGACCTAACACCAGGGGACTAGGGGTGGACAGACTCTGCCCATTTTTGTTATTAAAATTCTGTCCTTAAACGTGGCCTGTTTTTTAAGTTGAACAATGCTGAAAGAAAGATGCAAACCGTCAGGTAGGACCTGTTTCAGGGCACCACAGTCCTGCCTGCCTCCTTGCTCCAGCCCCAGCTGCTCCACAGGCCAGGTTCAGCATTCCAGCCACAACCCCACCTAAGGAAGCAGAGTATGAGCAGAGAAACCAGTAGGCCATCCTGGTTTCCCACTGAAACGTCACACTTGCAAGATGTTATTTTTAACACTTGTACAGCACTAATTGTTATGCACCGCTAGGACACACCCCAGCAGGTTAACACAGGGTTAAAGTGGCTGCTTGTGCGAGTAGTTTGGCACACATCCCTTTATTTCTACAGCAGCAATCCCTATGGACATCTGAGAAATACCATGGCTATGACAGGGAAGTGCAGTTCTCTGGTTTATTACTGGAGGAAAACGGCAACACAAAGCCTGCTTTTGATCTAGTAACTGGCATAAGTTGTTACCACCAGGACAAACTCCACCAGCTTCTGGATTTACCTGGCTGAGACATGGATATCTTTTTCTTTTCCCACTCAGAAGAATGTGAAGAAAGATAAGGAAAAAAGTAACTGCAGCAAGACAGTGTTAAAATGTGCTGAAACAGACCTCAGCAACATCCAGCTTTTTTCT
Organism: Cyanistes caeruleus; assembly: GCF_971803275.1. NCBI lineage: Eukaryota > Metazoa > Chordata > Aves > Passeriformes > Paridae > Cyanistes > Cyanistes caeruleus. The sequence continues at coordinate 47,676,395 of NC_141704.1, read as the reverse complement.
AAAAAAAAATCACTGAGATTTGATTGTTTCGAATTTTGAAAGTTATGGTGCTTCTGACGTTTTTCACAGTACATCAGCTAATACTGAAACTAGGTGGGAAATAGTTCACTATGCAATAAATAGGCTTTTTTTTTTCCTAGAGAAAATACTGTTTCCCTGCATATCACTTCAATGAGTGAAGTCAGTATGGGCTTACAATTCTCTATAGCAGGTTGTGCAGTATATGCAGTATTCTTTTTGTGCAATTGGATGATAAAAAAAACCCTAGCCTTTTTTCCACTGTGGTACTTTGATAGTGCAATGAAGCTTCCATTAATTTTTTTAGAAATAAGAGTAAGAAATTCTACACAAGACTCTTTAGTTTATTGTTTGGTGGTTTTTTAGGACTCCATTATATTGACCACAAATGAATCAATCTAGTCCAGTCTCTATTCACCTAAGCCCTGATATTTCAGGAAACCCTACTGTGGATATGACTATGTCTATGATGACATGGAAAATAGGGTAGAGTTGCTTTAACTTATTTCACAAGATAAGGCAGCAGATAAACACATCTTTTCACAGAGGCTAGTTCAGACCTATCAGTACAGGCTCAGTTTCACGTAATGAAAGAGGAAAAATACTACTATTTAAAATAATATTTTATACTACTATATTGTTATATTATGTATATTAGTGTTTTGTATATATTATTATAAATTATTCTTTATTATGAATAAGCTATTGTATTATTTAATATTATTTGCATTGTTGTTATTTTATATACTCAGAAAATAAAGAGATCAGAAGTGGGCACTTTAGGAAAATAGGGCTGATATCAGCACTGCCATCCTAAGAGTTTAATCTAGTGATGGTCCAGTTACACTACAGCTGCAGAAAGTTAAAGCCATATATTCAGTACATTAAGGGGGGAAGCAGAAACACACAGGAAGTTTGCAGTTTATTCAGATGTGCTTTTCCCTAAGTCACTGGCACAGAGGGTCCAAAGGTGATAGTTCTGCACCATTTATGACTTAGGAGTATTTAGGGGTTTGGTTGTGGTCAATGTTAAGCAGGAGGAGTTCTTCCCCAGGGAGAAATGCATGACTTAGAAAGAGAAGATATTTCAAGTAAGAGAGGCTGCTGTCTAATTCAGAATGGGAATTGCCCCAGAAGATCAGGCAACCTCTCCTTCACCTTGCCCCTGAAGACTTTACTAACATTTCACAGGATTATGCATTTTCTGCAGTCAATTACCACCATCTTGATTAAAGTTAGCTTAAATCAGTTTTAATTTGGCTCAGGTTATATAAAAAGTACTGCTAAAAATGGTGTCCAGCTTCATACAGGCAACACAAAGAATGGGAGAAGTCTTTTGTTGCCTCTCAGTGGATCTGGGGCAAAAGTTCGCTCTATCTGGCTACAGTGAACACAAATGAAAATCTTTTAAATCTTGGCTGGTTATGTCTTAGAGTACCAAGAAAATGAACTTACTAAAAAAATAATACTCCTTTCCTGGTATTGTGTACTCACATTACTTTATTAGAACTTCCCTATTGGGCAGCTCTCCAAATAACCTAGATTTTCTTCCAGCAGCATGTGTGAACAGCCCACACACATGTAATTCAGGTTCCACCCCAACTTTTATGATTTTGGAGCAGCAGGCCAGCTGAGTCAAAGTTAAGTGTCATATGTGTGATCATAACAGGTTAGAAGGGCAGCATCACCAAACAACACCTGAGAACAGAACGTCTCACTTGGTATCTTTTGTGGAATACGTCACTGAAGCACAAAAGACCCAATCAATGAACCCATAATCCTGTAATTCCAATTTATGAAAGACTCTGGCATACAAATTGAAGTTTGTTGGATCATTAGTGCAAAATTTATCCGCTTAATATATTGTAGTGGTAATTGAATCTATCCCCAGTGACTGGTCCAGCAGAATCTTAGATTCCAGGAAAAAATTATTCAAGTTTACCAATGCTTCTCTATATGAGAAATTAATTTCCTGCCATCTGAAATACATTTATGATCAGATAAAAAAAACCCCAAACACAAACTGTGTGTTACCTGTATGCTCCAAAATAACCCATATCACAAAAATCATCATGAGGGCCTGAAAGGAGGAATATTTCCCTAGGTGTGAGCTTGGTCTGACAAACAACTGGAATGTAGGACCTCTTAGCTAGGCAGCTCAAGGACCAACCCTGCTCAGACTGTCTGGCACAGTGTCTGACTTTAGGAGAAAATCTTGCCTCATTTCCTCATGTTGTCAATAAAAACTTAGATCCTAGGCAGTGATCCGAGTTGCCAATCCCCAGCAACTCCCAGCCCTGTGGATGTGCAAACAGTGTGTGTTTCTATGGTCAAAGCTTGTTATGCACATCCAGCTGGGCAGTGATAATGACAGGGGTGTTTCCTTGTGGAGACTTCAGTATGTGTGGCCTTTTGCAGTCCAGCAATATTGGATTTGCAAGCCAGCCCATTCTGGATGAGATCATATCCTGCCCTCCACCTCCTCCCCATCAAAGCTGGGTGATTTCCAGTCACAGGTTTGCAATCCCCTCTGGCAGTCTGCAGGGACTGCAGTACGGAGCCTCAGTTCCTATAGATGCCTTGGTGGCACACAGCTGGTTCCAGGAGCTGCAAGCCCTGTCGTGGGCATCCAGTAAAAAATGTACCCATCTGACACCATGAATCAGCTTCCTCCCACACAGAGTTAAACTCCCAGCAATACTTTGAGCAAGGCCAGTGTCGAACAAGGTGAAACTAGTCTAACTTGGGGAACATTCTTGGCACATCATGTCACGAGTGCCTGTAGGCGTGCAAGTGCTCACACACAGTATTGTTAACAGCAACAACTCGTGACACATTACCCTTTGCACAGGATACACTTTCTTCTATAGCCATTTTTCTTAGATTTGGGAATTCACAGTCTAGCACATACATACACATATATATCTTGCTCCTCCTGTTATATTATTTAACCTGCACATGAAAGAATGCATAAAAACATACAGCACAGTTTAAACCTCTCCTGAAGATAACTAATATAATCAGCTAAAGCTAAAGAATAGAAGAAATACAAAGCAAAAAAGTATTGTACAGTGAAGCTTTGATTCTTTCTGATTCAGATTCAAGTACTGCACTAGGTAAGCTCATAATCACCATTTCTCCTTGATCATTAATAAGTGGGCATTCTTCCCAGAGCAAGTTTATTATTCTGGCATTACTTTTCCTTTTGTACTCTGTGTTATCTCAGGTGAATCTAGCTGTTCCTAGCTTAAGGTTCCCAAGCTAAATTTTCTTCCTACAATAAATAATTCGATGCTTCACAGCAATTATTATTTAATCTTAGTATGTATTTGAAGAGTTCTATCAGTCATATTTCATGCCTAGGCAGTAACAATGTGCAAGCAAACTACTGCATCTGACTCATTGCCAGGCAACTTAAAGCCTCTGGGTTTACTCACCTGGAGAAGACAAAGCTCTCTACTTAAGAGAGGTCTTGAGTGTAGGATTGTAGGACTCTTCAGCATGATGTAAGGTCTCTTAAGGCCCTTCCACCAAAACAAGGGAACTTTATTCTGAAAATTCCTCAATAAATACACACATATTTTGTCTTCCTTGAGTTATGTCATACCTCAGTAATAAGAAGCACATGCCTGAGAGGAGCTCACTCTAAACCTCTGGTAAGTGTATTTGGTATAAATGACATTGCAAAAATTGAAACGTACCTCATCCCCATGCATATTAGCAACATACTTGAACTCTGGAATGCCAATCTTATGATGGGTTGGAAACCTTCCCAGAACAAGAACCCAGAGGTCTCTACCTTTAAGAGGGGAAGGGGAAAAGACATTTTTTAAAACGAGTGTAAAATCATACAAGCCTTAGAAGAATAAAAAGAGTTGGTCACTAAGACCATTGTAAAACTTCTCATATTTCATTGGTGCCCACTCAGTCCCATATACAACATATCAAAGTAGACTGTGGGGATCTTTTATTCTATCAATATTTGCAATATTAGTTATAGGAATAAATATGCCTTGCCTTCTGCCCAAGTCTGTAATAAACCCTGCAATTTCTAAAGCATTTAACCAGGACTAGAAAAGAAGGCTCTTTTTTTTGGCAATAAACACTTTGCAAATTAAATTTAGCAAATAAGACCACTCGTTCCCCCTCCCTCCCCCTCCATTTTTAAATCATAAGGATTTTCTAAAATATATACAGAAGTTTTCATTATCACAAAGTAAGAACATCTGGTTTTGTACTAAAGACAACACAAAAAAGTTAAATGCGTGCATTATTGCTCAGAAAACAGGAGGTACGAGAAAGAGCTGTATCATAGACATATCTCAAATATATTAGCAGGGGAAGAAGTAAAAGCTGCAGAAAGATTATTAGTTAGGACCACTAAAGCTGCACAAGAAGATGAACTTTAAGTAGCAAAATAAACACACACACATTTTGGAAATCCACAAGCAGGGGGGAGAGGGAGAGGAGAGGGCAGTTTTTGTTACTATTTTTAGTGATACTGTGGCATTTCAGACCTCATCTGCAAATCTGTGCTTCCCACTAGTCTGCTCAGTGAGGTGGAAAACTCAAGTTTCAGTAGGTGGCAGCAATGGAACTGGACCAGTTCCTTGACAGTAGCAGTGCCAGGCTATGGATTGCTAATGCCCAGACCCTGCAAGCATGCTAGCTGTCCCCAGCTCCACAGAGGGCTTGCTGGGACCCACAGCCCATCTGGGAGGAGCCCAGCCATCACCGCTACTTGCGGGAAAGAAGAACGCAGGAGCTGCTACACGCAGTACTATAAAAAGCCTTATTTCCTAAATCTTTGTGGCTCATCAAATCTGAAGTAAACAAACTCTGGAGCATATCAGCTTCCCATTCCTGAAGGCATGACCCCTGTAGTCATGCACATGCCACAGCATTTTTGTTTTCTTTTCTAGCTATGCAGCTGACTCACAGCAGCTGTACCACAAGGGTCATGGCTTCAGGAACGGGAGAAAAACTTGAAGAGGACTGAAGCAACACTGCAAGATGCACTGAAACAGTTGTAAGAGAGGTAAAACTGAAGACAGTGGCTGCCAAACTAAACTCTCAGTTAACAGAATCAGAGTCTTAGGCTTAGGATCAAGAAGCAGCAAGACAGTGCTGAGAGCTGACAGATTCAACAGAGTGATCTCAGCATCCCCTGGTTTTACAGCTCCTCTTGAAGACACTGGTGTTCAACCCATGTAACCATGCTGTCAGATGATGCTACTGATTCTTTCATTAAAGGACAACATGAGCAAGCAGTCCATACCTTAAAAATAATTCTGTGCAACTGATTTGGTAAGAGCTAGTTATTTGGCCTTGTTGTATGTAGAACTACTGTTTCATTAAAAAAAAGAAAAATTGTGATTTCTGTAAGCTTAGACAAGCTGCAAAGTGGAGAACCCAAAGATACTAACTTTAAATCACATTCTTCTTAAAAAAAGGAAAGAAAGAGAACACAAATCATCTCACCCTAGCTCTTCTCCTCTCCAAAACCTCCATAGGTTTCCTCTAATCTCAACCATCCTGCAGCTCTGTGAAAACAGATGACAAGTCTTGCTGCAGTAGAATATGTTTGGAACTGAAAACAATCCTAGTAGTGAAAAAACTGTTATTCATAATCAAGTGTGGACAACCACCTCAACTTGCTTTCCAACTCTGCAATGTGTCATTCTCTCTATAGTTGTATCCTGGGGCAACTTGCAATGAATTACCAAGGAAGTCCTTCCAGAATGCTCTTATGATTCTTTGTCCTTATGCCCTCTAAGCCCTGCTTCCCAGCTCTCATTCCCTCTACTGGAAGGCAAATTCAGACATCCCTCCTTGGTGTCAGTTGCCATCTGGACTCCTGCACCAAGAGGAACACACCTGCTTACAGCAGTGACTACAGCCTTTCCACCACAGCCCAAACCTAAAGGAGGCTGCTACAGCCCTACAACATGCAGCTCATGATATATACTCAAGCAGAGTCCAAGTAGAGCTAAAGTGCACTAGATGTTTCCATCATTTAATATTTTCTACAAATAATAGCATATTCTGCTTTCAGATACAAAAATAATACTTCCACTGTCTTGCCATCAGCAGTACTCATTCCTGCTGCTCTCACTGTGAATTGCACTCATGGGAAACACAAGGAAGAGCTAAGTATAGACTAATATTAAGTCCTGATGTAAATTGGTCTTTCCTGCATTAGTGTTCAGACTGTTCAGAGTTTGTGTGAGGGCCATCTACACTATAAACACTCCCATGAACTGGGATACCAATTATTTCCTGGCATTTCCAGCTTGTAAGAAGTACTAAACCTTCCATTAACAATTAAAATACATTCCTGGGTCTGTTCAGCCTGCAGTACTGGATAGTGTATCTATGAGGGATGATGTAAGATTTCTTTCCATACGGCTGTAATTAACTGCATATAAAAAGATTCAGCATATGGATGGTTTCCTTTAATCAGTAAAGCCTAGATAACTATGGTTTGGTACCTGAAGGGAACAGCTAAGCTTCCTCTTCATGCTTTGAAAAGCCACTTCTCACTGCCAAACTGCCAAACCAAAACTGACGTCAACTAATTAGTGAACCATATTTCAAGTGATGAAGACAAACGTGTGTTTCTAGCTGTGTGTCTCAGGACAAGTAACAAGACTTGTTTTGGAGCAGAGCCAGACCACACAGCTTCTAGCAGAATGAGAAGCCTTTTTAACTTTTTACAAAGTTTTCTAGCATTGCCACTAGTTCTCAACGTAGCGTCAAGTATTCTAAACAGATGTACAAAAACTGGTAATTAAAAGGAAGAATTGAAGCTGATCTCCAGATCCAGTGGGAAAGAAACAAAATCAAATTGTAGATGATTGGAGACTGGATTGTGCTCCCTGGTTTTGTTCTGAATTTTATTTCTGTTTTTCTTCACTTTGTTCTTTACAGCTTCATTTATGACAGGCATTTATGAAAGGCAGTTATGGCTAGGAAATGAAGTGAAATGACTGGGGAATGGCTCAGACCCACTGTCAGTACCAGTCAGGCTAGGGTACTGATTCAAGAGTTTGAAGGGAGGACCACTTTGTCCAAGAAAAAGCAATTGACTACAGTCCTCCTGGGTTGGCCATGAGTTGCACACTGGCTTCATGGGTAGGAACTGCAGTAATGTTCATCTGTGTTGAGGCAGTTCCTACCTATAAAGATGCAGGACAGAGAAGAGGGAAAGAGAGATTAACTCTCATTAGAATGCAAGGTCCCAGAGCAATTGAATCATAGAACCAATCTCAGGATTATTGAGCAGCCCAGGTTAGAAGGAACCTCAAGACATCATCTGGTCCAACCCTACATGGGAAAGGAAACCTAGATAAGATTATTTAGCACTTTGTTCATTTGCATCTTTAAAACCACCAGTGAGGAAGACTACCTCATTTCCAGGGAAGTTGTTCCAGTGAATGATTCTCAGTGTAAAAAAACTTTCTTATATTGAGATGAAACCTCTCATAGTGCAACTTGTTCCCATTGCCCCTTGCTTTTTTTCCATGTGGCTCCTTGCAAAGAGAGAGGATCCACTCAAAAATGCATTACAACACACTCTCTTTGTAACCACTCTTCAAGCACCAGAATTCTGTCATAAGATTCCCCCCTAAGCATTCTCTTCTCCAGGCAGATGAGCCTCCTCAGGGCAACATTGTCTTCCAGTAAAACACTACCACAGCTAATGAAGGACTTCAAGTGTAATTCCTTTTGCTAAACCATCACCAGCAGCACCCTTGCCCTGAGGTGATCTGATTTGTCATCACCAAGTCAATTTGGAAAATCTAAGGCCACTTTGGAACCTTTCTTCTGCAAGGGGACAGCCTAACAACACATGTGGCTTGATTCAGATTCTAACAGAACTTGAAGTACCAGTAGATTATTTGGATAACCAGAAATGGTTAATTGGAATGACTGATGTAGCAGTATTGCAGAAATAGCTTGCAAACATGAACAAACATGTGATTTTAATCTAGCCAGACTGAGCAAAACACCCCCAAAATAAGCTACATATCTGAAGCTGAGATCAGACAAACACCTGTAAGAACAACTGGTACATCAAATTATTTTGTGAGCATTTGTCCTTACTTTCAGGTGTACCATGGTCCACTGAGAACAGATTATGTAAAGACTTGGCCTGCAGTAGCAGTGGTACTAGTAATGAACAAAGTTTATGTGCCCAGAAGAGCTAGGAAACTTTAAATATAAGAAAGTCTTTAAGGTATTTTAAAGAATGAAGAGATACAGATCAATCACATATATCAACCAGGCATATCTGGCAATATTCAGCATGGTGCTTAGGTAAGCAGGGAAAAAAAGCCAGAAGAACCCAAGGTAACATTCAGCTACAGGTCAATCACAGCCACTGTGTCACTATGTGGGGGCCACTGCTAAACTTAGTACTTCTGGCCTCTTCCCACAAATCCCTTATTACGGACATAAGGCACTCTCTCTTGGCAAAAAGTAAATACAAGTATCATTTTCCCACTATTTAATCAGTTCCTATCTACTCCAAGAGATTACCCCAGTCACTCTAAATTAGAGTCAGCACCATATAAGCAGAATAAACTGTCAGAATAAACAACGACTCCAAAAACCACTAGATACTGTTTATTTGTATCCAAAGCACTTGAGAAAGGAAGGGAGTCAAAACAATTCATGGTTCACATGCTTGCTTATCTTCCTAAAGGCTTACAAATCTTTGGTTGATTGGGACATCCATAGCTGCTTTGGACACTTTCACAAGACTTGTATCTTATGAGAACAGCAAGCCTTTCTTTCCTATGTGCATGTGAGTCATCACTGCACCATTTCCAGTTCTCACAATCAAGCTGAACACACTCTTTATGCACAAAACCACTAAAAGTTGCCAATACAGAGCTCAGGCTCTACAATAGTACCTTACAGGTTATTTGAACAAAAATCAAGAAATAAAAATAAATTTGCCATAGAAAAGCCACTCAGAGGGAATACTGTTTTTAAATTAAGTTATACTAGACTTATTTAGTATTGCTCACTAAGAAGATGAGAACACCACAGACACACAGAAATAGTCTGAGCAGGCTTTTTCTAATACTTACACTGACTGCTTTTATATTTACACCCAGAAACCAAATAGACTATTTTCCCTTTTCACTGACTCTTGTTTCTCTCACCAGAGGGTTTTAAAACCTAGTTCTAAAAAGGGGTACTTTATTTTCTGAGAAAGCTGGGAAACTGGTATGCATCTAGTAATTTTCAGAAAAGCTATTGTATACATGAAAGCAATAAATATTACCCATTCACAGCAGTACCATTGGATCATCATGAATAAAGTGATTGCTTGTAACACAAGCCAGCCATAAGAGAGAGGGGTGGTTTCTTTTAAGGTTTAATTTATCCAGATTCAACAGTTCTGTGTAGCCTATGCTTTTACCTCCAGATGCAGTCAGAACTATTTCTGCCACTTGAAGGTAATAGAGGGACTACACTACAGGTTGTGGTTCACACATGGCTGAGAAGCCACTGGTGCACTCTAATTTCATATCACTGAAGTACCTCACCAAGAGACTTGCTACACCTATCCTGCAAAAATCCTTGTGACATCTCAGACATTGTGTTTGCCTCAAGAATAGGAAGTTCAAAACCATGCACATCTCAACACTGACAGGCAGACAAATCCAGACACTGAGTGGCTCCCCACCCCTATTTTTTTTTTTTTTTAACTCAATAAAGATGGGAAGAAGTGGAGGCTAGATTTTTTTTTTTACCAAATAATCCAGTCTTTGTCGTGATCATCTGTCTCTGGTTTAATTAACAAACTACATTATCTTGACTAGCTGTTTCCAGATTCTCTCTTAAAACAGGTAACAAAATGTCTCTGTAGCAACTGGCTTTCAGGAAAAGTAACAAATACACGAGGCAACAGCTAAGAATCAGGCTGGGAGAAATTGGTCCTTGGTCTCTTGAACAAACATGTTCTGATGGCCTCTCTTTATTCTTGGGATTTTGAGATCAGCCTAATGCGATTGTGTATCAAAGCAAGTTTCGTACTTTAGGCACACCATGAACAGGAAATACACTCCATCAGAATCATCCTGCACATTGCTTGAAGTGTGTACCAGGGAAGGCATCTGTGACTACCTTATTCCCATAAGTTTCTCTAGCTGTTTTTTGGAAAACAGAATATTGGACCAGACTGAACTTTTGAACTGACACAGTAGGACTACATTTCTTATTGAGAAGAGAATTTGCTTTTATTTTAGACTTAGGGTAAATGTTACTTTTTTAGATGTGCTCAAGCTCTGTGTAAATGCCCCAGGTAACTGCAAGACCACGGATGTAGAACACACTGGCTAGGGACAAACAGGAAATGTAACTCAACTGTCCTAAATCCACTGTGAGCTCAGCACGTTACGTAGCAGCTATAATAATTTAATTAAGTAACTCCAACTGCCATGGTCTGACCTTTCCCATAACAACAAGTATTTCCTAGATATCAAACTGCAGAATCATCTGCTTAGAAACATCCTCTAACCTCTTTCTCACACTTGAGCCACCGCATAGCTTACAAGACTGAGCAGTTTTACAGGGAAGGTATTCTCTCAGATGTGAGAGGAAGAGATCTACAGCCAGTCCAGTGCATTATCTTTTTCTATATCCACTTCATGAAATTAATCTTCTAATTAATAGAAAGTTCCAAAAGTGTAACTTTCAGAAAGTTTAGGAATCACATGTACATTCAGATTTCATTCAAAGAAAAGTCTTGGCCCTAAAAACTATCTAGATCTCTCTTCTACATAAAAACATGTACAGAACAACTGCCTAATGAACAAATGTTTCATTGTAAGAAGCCTTGCAAACCATTAATTAATGTCATGGAATATGCTAGGCTGGAAGGGACCCATCAGGATCACTGAAGTCCACCTCCTAGCTCTGAACAGGATAGTCCCAAGTCACACCATCTGCCATTGTTCAAATGCCTCTTGAACTCTGTCAGGCTTGGTGCCGTGACCATAAGTAGGTCTCCATGTACTTATGTGAACACAATATGCCATAGCTACACACAGCAAACCTTTAATTAGGTAGCCCTGAAAATAGGCAAGACAGGTTCCTTCAAGGTTTACAGCCAGAGGTCCTAGGCAGAAAGGCTGGGCAGAAGAAATGCAGGGCACACTGCTCTTCTTTTGTGGGAAGTGAATGGAAAGCTACTAGAAATGCTTTTCTGCTAAAAAGTCTCATTGTCTGGGGGAGGAGGGATGTGTTATCAAGTTCTCCTCAAGCTGAAAGGAGAACACAGGCAAATTGAACATCTGGGTAAAACTTAAGCACAAAATAAGAGTTTAATTTCTTTAAGTTTGTGATTAGAATCACATTTCATTTACAGGGCTAGAAACCTATGCACAATGCTCCAAAATGCAGACTCCTACAAGGAGCGAGGCGGGGAAAAAACAGTGATTTACATCCATGGTGCACCATTGTTAGTATCCTGAGGTCCATATTTTAGTTAGTTTTAAAACAAACAAAACCCCCAAAATATAAATTGTATTACATATTTACTTCCTCAACACCAGGAAAGGATATGGATACTGCATCCACCAGCTGCAATTGCTGACTCTATGTTACATGAGCTCCAGAGCATTGCTAACTTCACTGGTGTGAATTACAATATCCAGTAGTCAATTCTCCCCAGTTCTAAACAAACACAGAAAGCTGCAAAGTCTTGCTGAAGGAAATCTGGATGGCTGCAGCCTTAAGACCATTATTGCTCTGAAAAAAAGTTCAGCAAATATATTCTGCAACCAAAGAACTACAAAGTAAAAGGTAGAGAGGATGCAGGAGAACAGAGATTTTTCCCACAAGGCTGATTCTAAATAAATGCTTCTCACATAAACAGTGTACTACTTCTAAACCAGATCTTTCCATTTTGAAGTTACAACATGAAAATTTCAGTACCAGATAACAGTTTATATATGAGAAACGTTTGATTTATATTGCTAGTGTAGGTTCCCCTCACACTTTTTTATTTATTTATTTAGGCTAGGACCGAAATCTCTGATACAGCATGTTCCACAGGAAAAAAACAAACTTTCCCACAAAATTTTCTGCAAGGAGTGTATTTAAGTAGGAGAGATCATAGAAGGCAGAACAAAAATGATTGACCAATTCACAGCAAGTGTAAAGAAGAGAAGACTTAAGCAAGTAATTTTACTTTCACTGCAAGAGAACAGGAAAGTGCTCAGTGTCAGTGACTGCATCTCCAAGAGTAAAGTCTAAGCTTATCAATCTTTTAAAGATCTGATGCTGACCAAACGACATGCTTCTTATAAATGATTCATGTAAAAAGCAAAAAAGAAAAAAAAAAGAACAAGAAAAGCAAAAGTTAAAAAAAAAGGAAAAAAGGAAAGCAAAGTTAAGTCTTGTTATCATCAGATAAAATCTTAGTACTTGGCTGTTGGACTGATTGCACACAAACTACTTGTGTCGCATCACAGAAGTCAAACTGCTAGAGGATGCAGTCAGATCATATATGAATCTATATTTCAGTGTTAAAAGAACTTTTAGCTTCAGTTAGGACAAACAGGCTTCGAATTTAGAGCTAATATAGTAATGGTGACTCCTACTAAAACACATGATTCAAAGCAAAGCTCAGTTGGGAGCTGAAGACTTAAGAATACAAGCTAATACTTCTTGTTTTTAAAGTCATGATTTAGCTTTCACTAAATAAACCAGGAAGGAGCCAGTACTCCTTCTGTTTTGTTTCTCTTTCCCATCACGGTGATTCACATAATGTGCTACAAATAGAGTTTACAAGGCTATTAATACCAAGCCCACCCATGAACCCAAACGCCTTTTTAATAATTAAATTAACATATAAACCTACTTAGAATCTTGTTAACATAGTTAACATACATTTATATGCCCCACATACTGTCAAAGACAAGAACAAAGATGGTTATGAGGAAAGACATGAAAAAGAGCAAGTAACATAACAGGAAAAAAATTCAGAAGCGGGCAAGCATGGATAAAAATTTTACTATCACAGTAAGTTTTAGAGTGCCCATTTTTACATGGAACTCTGGACTGGAGACAAGCAACTTCAGTATAATTTGCATCATGGGGCCCTCAGAATGGAAAATGTCTCATTCATTCTTGTTTCTAAAAACGAACTTTGAAAAACCTCAATGCTTATATTATCTATACACAGCATACTTGCATGAGGAGCCTGTAAGGAAATCTGTGGGGTGGGGATAAGGAGGAGGGAAGGGAAGAAGAGACATTAACAAGGATTGGAGACAGGAGGAAAGTCATCTGCAGTAGTCAAATGGAACAAGCCTAAGGTAACAATCTTCTACACAAATATACCCCACAAAATGTAACCACAGAAAAAAAAAATCTGCAATAAAGTGTTTAAAGACAACATATTTACTATGGATTTTCATCTATGTAATTTGCTTATTTTTAAGACAAAAAGAATGCCCTGTACTACCTTTCATTTTTCTTCCTTTTAAAAACACTGGTACTAGCATTTAATAATGGGGAACACGAAGAAACTTACCTCAAAGTACAGTGGGCTGTATAAAACCTTCTCATTCTATTTTTGGGCAGTGCCAGAACCCCTGAGCCTACCCAATAATAATTCCAGTAGAATACAAACATTTTATGGATAACGTGTTTCAGCTTTGTTTTCTCCAGCAGTAAAACTTGTTTTCTAGTACTTTAAACAAAGTAAAAACATCCAGGATATAAAAGTCTGTAATATAAATTCAATAGAATTTACAATGCACTCTACTGTTGATGGTAGTAACTAAGGCTTCTTCCATACTGTGTCACAATAAATAATTTAAAATGAGTTCCTATTTTTTCCCAGCTACGTACACAGACTACTAATGTATAGAGGAGATAAGTACAATGCCTGACCTTTTATTATTAAATATTTTCACTGAAGTGCAGTGAACCTTAAATCAATACTCCCCTGTTCAATAGCCACTCATAAATGCCTAAAGGTTTTAATTGCACTGTATCAGAAGAGTCAGGAGATTCAAGCTGACCTCTGGCACATCCTGGGTACACATTCCACGGATGTTGGTGAGGAACGATGGGCAGGTTAATTGCCTGGGTTTTCTACTGACTGTATGACCAGGCACTACCTGAGTCCTAATCCCCAGCACGCCCTTTTGCTGAAGTCACAGCTGCTTATCAGATGGAAACCTGGGCATGCTCATTCCCTCCTGTTTGCCAAGGAGGAAAACACAGGAATGCAGGCAGGAAGGAGACACAATGTGCTCCAACAGGCACAGAGAAACCTGGTCTGCTGGGAGCCCTGCTGAGCACACCATCCCTGCAGTCCACAGCCCAGGCCATGGCTGCAGCCACGGGAGAGTCCTGCACGCACTGTAAAACTCACAGCAACCATACACACACTCCCTGCACAGTTCAGCCTCTCTTGTTTACAGAGCAGGGATAGCAAAATGCTAATAAGCAAGATTTACTACCGCCCTAAATTTAGCATTTCAAGATTAATGGATAGAATGTGTCTGTCCAAAGGCAACAGAGAGAGCAACTGAATATTGGTGTTCACCACCAATATTCTGTTCATCAGAACTGGATGACTAAACCACATAGTTCTCAACCAAAGTGTCTTTCAGCTCTTCTGCAAGGTATTTCTGAGAATTTCTGGTGGAACCACAACAAAATCAGTTTGTTTTAGTTTTTGTCTCTCCAATGATAAAATCTGCCAAAGGAATATTAATATATAAAGTCAACTTTGAAACTTCACTAGATAAAGACATGGGTACTTTAACCATACACAACCTTACCCTCAGTGAGCAGAATCTGGCCTGAGGATGTTTACAACTGTCCCAAGTCAACTGGAATTCTAAAAATGCAGACTGGCCTCCAGAAAATCTAGATCTAAACCAAGCTGTAATTAGAATGCTATCACTTTATCTTAATCCAGAGTGTATCTGAAAAGACTTTTTAGAGTGTGGATCTACTACAAAAGTTACTCCACTCTTCCAATAGCTGGCTGGTTTTGTCCTCCTAAGGAGGTCATCAGGTCTGTTAGAATCCTTAAGTCGGCTTCCCGCCACCTTCATTTTCTTTTCAAAGAATAACAGCAGCACTTTATCTTGAACAGTGCAAAGCCACAGATCATGCACATGCATTGACAATTTTCCTTTTGGTAATGCACTCTAAGATTTGCTTGCTGAAGAGACAGTCTGTTTTTCACTGAGGTGGCATTAGGCAGGATGGGTTAATATGATTAAGTATGACATGTTTAGTGAATATGACACCAGGTCCCATTCTCCCATCCCAGACTGATGCAGCTCTGCAGATTCCTCTATTATTGTAGAGTGCACACACTGTTCTGATAGTGGACATATTAGAAAACTCAACTCCTGACTGAAAGCTTTTGCACCTTTACTCAACAACACACCTGAAACAATATAAAAGAATTAAGGTATTTTCTGGGCCATCACATACCTCTGCCTATCTGCTGCTAAGACCATGTCAGGTTTCTCACACACAAATCACCTACAAATCTTGAGGGATTTGAGAATTCCTATTAAATTAGAGCAAAAGGTAACACTCCATTTTGTCAGCCAATGAGCTACATATTTTAAACTCCTTTCTCCTCTCATTTAAGGATAGTAGCTTGGCAGATCATCATTAAATGTCATAGCTTCCAAATCAGATCTGGAGACTGAACAGGCTATTGCCTGTCTAGAACACATTGTTCCCAGTAATTTGGCAGAGCTGCTCCCAGTAACCTGGCAGGGGGGAATTTCTATATGGCAATGTTAATCACCACAAAACAAATTTGGCATCTTTTCATTCATTTTCCATTGAGGATCTTGATACAGATTCTGTTGTGCACATTGCTATTACAGCCTACATGCATCAAATAAACACACTATGTAAATCTCACCTCAAATTTATCCATAACAAATCACACTTTTTGGGTTTTATGCAGAAATTACCGACTTAGTGAGAGGGAGCAAAGCACCCTATTTCTTTAGTCTTGACCTTAGCAAGACTTTCAGTGGAATCACAGATTCAGGAATTGCATGGGACCTCTGGAGGTCACCTTGTCCAGCTCCTCTCCTTAAGCAGGGCCACCTACAACCAGCTGCCCAGGACTGTGTTCAGACAGCTTTTGAGTGCCTCCAAGGATGCTCCCTGAGCAGCCCGTCCCAGTGTCTAGTCAACCTAATGGTGTCTTTGCAAACAAGATGGGAATATGGATTAGAGGAATAGACTACAGTAAGATCAGAAGCTGACTGGACTGAGCAACTGGTGGTTCAAGAGACAGCAAATTATTAGCAGCATTCCTCAAGGGTCACTACTGGGGCTGATGCTGTTTAATATCTTCATCAGGGCCAGGGCTGCCATTCAGGGGGCCCCTGGTAAGCTGAAGGAATTTCTTGACAGCAAACTCATGGAGTTTGACCAAGATAAATGCAGAATCCTGCACCTGGAACAAAAGAACCCCATGTTTGGATTATCAACTCAAGAAAATAACCTCATGCAGGTACAGACTGCAGACTGGCTGGGCTGCAGCTGTGCAGCCTATGGGCTGCAAGGTGGCTCAGGTACCCAGAGAGTCTGTAGAACATCCACCCTTGCAGATTTTCAGAAGTAGCGTGGAGAGGGGCCTGAGCAGCATAATTAACTTTCAAGTGAGCCTGGCTTTGAACAGGAGCTCAGACTAGATAGCCTCCAGACCTAAATGACTTTATGATCTGCCTGAAGCAGGTGAGACTTCTGACATGAAGAGGGTTTAGAGACTTCTCTTGAATACATGCAATCACTTTCTGAAGTGGAAATACATAGGATCCTATCACTCTCCACATCTGGGCTTTTAAAAGTGGATTTTTATATCCTTACTGAGCTCTGGGTCTACACACACTGACCAAAACTCAGGCCTTTACTTCACATTCTTCATAATCCAAGTCTAGATGGCAGTATAAAATATTCAATTATTAGATAAAATTGGAGTAAAACATAGATTAACAAATAACATGGGAACAATAGCCATTCATGATAATAACAAAATAATGTCTGTTGGATTTAGAGGTGTTACTTTGATCCATGGGATATTGTATTCATCAACAAGAATTTTTATGTCAGGAATATCAACTTACTATATAACATTGATCTCAGTTTTATAGTACTTAAATTAATTTCTGTTTCTCACTATCAAGAAGTACATGTTGCTATCACGGTTTAGCTAATTGGCAGGAAGACAACACTAGGAAACCCATACAAGCGTCGGCACGCTCAGTCCTGCTCACGTCAGCTTAGCTGAGAATAGAGGAACAGAACTTCAACCCATGGACCAGAACTGAAACTTGATTTTCACCAAAATTATATAGCCACTTCTGACATAAAACTTTATATTAGTTCAAGGAAAAAAACCAAATTAGACCCTAATTCAGACTGTTCCCTACCATATTCCAGGTGACTCTGAAGGCTCATTTCTCAACAAAGATAGGAATCTCCTAACACTTAGAGAAAACTGAAAGAATTGAGGAGCACTAAACATTTTTCACTGCCATTCTGCTTTACGTGACACTGAGAATAACAGCAAGGAGAGCCCACACAGTTCTCTTAGAGTTTGGCAAAGCAAAAGTCAATATATCAAAATCTGAATGATGCGCATTGCTCAATCACCATCAAGAGACGATGCTTTTCCGGTTTTCATGCTGATGGGACTCAGACAAGTTGAACACCTCATGTTATCAGCTTTTAGGTATCTAGATATGTAAAAGCCAAAGTTTCAATCTCTCAGGTTGGATGAAAGGTTTTTGCCTACCTGCACAAAGATAAGCCAGTGAGTTGCTGGCATAAAAGTCATAATCTAGTTCTATCATCAGAACACTAGCTCAGTTCTCTAAAGGTATGAAAATGAGGATGTGGATAATTGCTAGTTTGTACTGGAGGGAACTGTCCTTACAGGAACTAGCCTCTTGAATGGATGAATAATATAATCCAATCTAATTCTGCCTTTGATGAAACCAAAACCAACACAGTATAAATAACTTTAAGATTCCTTGTCTGCTTTGAGATAGATGGTAAAACAATGGAGAAGGCATGAAAATGTCTTCACGATCATTTACCAAGAAGAATACAGATTTTTATTTTTTGAAACACAAGCATGGATTTGATAATAGATGCTACAAATGCTTCCAGTGGTACAAAATGGGATTAGAGGAACAGATGATTTTTCTAAAGAGTGGATTTTCTATCTAGTTTTATAGCTCTTCTCAGAGTGATTTAGTTTCTCGAATTCAAGTTTAGTAAAGCAGTTTGGGGGGCTTTTTAGTGGGGTTTTTTTTGGGTTTTCTTGTGGGTTTTTTGGTTGTTTTGGGGGTTTTTTTTGGTTTTTTTTTTTTTTTTTTGCTTAAACAGACGTACAATAAAGTCTATATGCTAATAAACACTAATCTTTTAAATCTCTTCTGAAAACTTAGCCACTCCCCCCCAAATTTATAGTAAAAAAAGTACCAATCATAGAGAGAGGAATTAAAACATTCATATAAGGTCAGAAAGGTGATTATTGATTTCAGTACATTTTCCTGTGAGGTTCGAGACCGAAATCCTATTCTTCATCTACAGCACAGGACCTTGTATCAGAAGGTATTTTTAACACAACCACACGATAGAAAACACACGTCTTTAATTACAGTCCCACCCAGGACGGACACTTGGCCAAGGGGTCCCACACACCCTACGCTCCACAGGGACGGCCCTCTTGCTGAAATTGCCACTCAGGACGTTTCCAGCTCTCAGAAACGTAAGTGTTGGGAGAACTTTTACCCTGATGACACGTACGATGCTTCAGCCAGAGTGTGTTATTCACGCTTAAGCAAGAGGAAGACGAAACTTCACAGAGGTTTGTTAGAGCAGCCCCGCCGCCAGCAAGCACCCAGGAAACGCCACCTTCACCCACACCTGCCGTGATTTAATTAGAACAAAAAGCCTTCTCTCCCCTCGTCCCTCCGCCCTCACCTTCCACCGATCGCCCGATGCTGTGCAAGTGGGTGAGGGAGGGGTTGGCGGCATGAACCCCCTTCAGGTACGCCTCCAGCTCCTCCGTGTGGTGGTACTTGAAGTCCAGCGCGGCCGCCGCAGGAAGCAGGCAGAGGATGAGGATGCCCACCACGTCCTAGAAGGAAACAGATGGAGCTCCGTCCGCGGGCTCGGCGCCGTGCTGCTGGCAGCGGCCAGCCCGCGGAGATGCCTCCCTCGCTCCCTCCCTGTCCCGCTGGCCGTCTCCCGCCCTGCCGGGAGCAGGTGCCGCCGCCCTACCCCGGCCGCCGCCCGCATGCTGCTGCTGCTGCTGCTGCTGCTGCTGCTGCTGCTGCTGATGCTGCTGATGCTGCTGATGCTGCCGCGGCCGCTCCGCCACTGCCGCCCCGGGCCGGGCGGGGGCCGCCATCCCCCGCCCGCCTCGCCCTGCCCTGCCCCTGACTGACGCGGCCTGCGGCCACTCAGCTCCCCCGGCCCGCCCAGGGGTCGGGGCCCCGCGGGGACACCCCTCCCCTTGTCCCTTGTCCCCTCCTCCTCCCGCCCCGCCGGAGGTTCTCACCTGCGGGGCGCGGCTCCCGAGCGGCCCGGCCTCCGCGCTGCCTCCTCCTCACCGCCGCCGCTGGCTCCCCCTCGGCTTGCTTACAGGAGCGGGGGAGAGGTGTTTTAATCCTGTAGGGATTAAAAAACCCCAAACAACAAACCGGGGAGGGGTGCAAACGCTCACGTTTTGACTCTCGGTGTTATTTCGATTCACGAGAAGGGTTGTTAAATAAAACCGAGCTCCTCCTCAGCACCTGTGTGGTCCTGGCGTGTGATCAGGACGGCAACACCTGGGGCAGGCACAGAGACAAAGCCTGCTGCATGAGCAGTGAGAGAATATATCTGCAAATCCAACAAAATCTCTACCTAGTGCTATTCTTTGCTTTGTTTAAAGATGAGTTTTTAATAGGCTCGTATTTGCTTACTAAAAGGATTCTATCTACACGATTAAGTGCTTTTCTTGGTTCTGCACTAACCACATTGCCTTGGGGATATCTTGGTCTTGGGATTCACCACAAAGACTTTTTCATCACCTTTTGTTGTCTTGAAGATTGAAAAGAACTAAGAGAAAGAAAGTTAAGCTGGCTTCCAGAAACAAAAATTAGGATAGTGTCCGCATTTATTTTAAAATATGAATGTGGATACAGCTAAGTATTAGAAAACAGCTGCTTGTAAATTCTGTTTTATTTTACTGAGAAAAAAGTTATAACCACCAATGGGATTTCATCTGCTTTCTTCTGAAATTTACTATGCTGGTTAATGTCAGCAAAGGACGTTAAAGCAAATGAACCTATAAGCTGATCCTAAATAACAAGTCCTGTGCTCCAAATAGAGGACACTATATTTAACAAAAGTTCTTGTTGAACAAAAACTGTTAAATTTAAAAATGCCTTTTTTTTTTTTAAGAAAAAAATGTTGAAACAATATTTTAATGCAACTATCTGTAGTATCCCAATGTACCAGAGGCATATATATCTAAAAACGCATGATGTCCACATCCAGACCACACTTCTGTATCATATATGGCATACAACAAGGAGTGTATGCAAATTATGAGGCTACTTGATTAAAAGAGATATGTAATATTATATTTCTGTTGAACAGGGTTCCTTCCACTATGGTATCCTGGGGGAGGGGACAGACCCAGAGCCTTTCTCCAATACACTGACTCCACCTCATTTGAACTCTTATAATTTAACAAGACCTTCTCTCTCTTATTCACAAAACAAAATTATTGTGAGACCTATATATGAATGTCTTTTACATTCTGTAAAAAAAAATTAAAAGTTGATAGTTGATTTTGGTTATAGTTACCTTCTATGTCAAATGGGAGAGAAACTGTGGGGTTACACTGTAAACATGTCACCAGAGAAGCAGAAGGGAGAAGTCAAGTATGTGAGCTTCATATCTGAATTTATTTGGGTATAATATACATATTTATAGGCTCCTTGAAAGATGATCTGGACGCACCACTTGAGTAAGCAGGGAAGAAGATACACTCAGGTGGTAATCCCACATAAACATACCTGGAACCTTCCCAAGGTAATCACATGAAATCAGAGAACTCTGATTTCAAGACAGACTAGGATGCTGGCAACACTGTAAAAATCGCAAGGGGTGTAAAAACTTAATGAAATAACTAAAGACACCTTTGACACTGGGTAATCACACAGTGTTATCTCATTTGGAAATTACACCTCCCTCTAATGTAGCCAGCACAGTCATGGTTAAATGAGAGTATTGCTGCATATAGGAGTCTTCAAAATGATAGATTGTTTCTGTGCCAGGTACCTGCAAGTTGAGACAAGGCAGCCTGTTTGGCAATATTTGAGTTACATGTGACAGAATTAAAAAACATTCCTCCCCCCGCAGCCTGCACAAAATTCAGAGATAAACTTGAATTGCTTTTTACGAGGTCAGTTTAAACCAGCCTGGGCTATTAATATTGTGTATAACACTAAAGTAGTGGGTAAAAGTCAGTACCAAATATCAAATCCTGAATGAAACTAAACTAGCAGTAAATCTCCCGTTAGCATCAGTAGCTCAAAATCAAAAACTGTTTGCAGTGGTTCTCACACTGCAGTGAGCAGTGACCCTCATGAAGAAGTGGCATACACAGAGAAGCCAGCTCCTCTTGCTGTAAGAAGCATTATTCTCCTCTCGATGTCATTCCGGACCGGACATTCAAAAGTATTCAACTGGTAATTGTTTAGGTTAGCACTTGAGCGTGGTATCTGTGGGGAAAAACCCGAAAGTCTTTATGTGAGCTCAGCAGCCGGGATGTCAGCAGGGAGCTGGCAGGGGCTCAGCGATGCTGAGAGCAGCGGCGTTGCCCTCTAGTGCCAGCCAGAAATTCCTGCCACAAGCAACAGGTACGAACAGCTCTTCACGCATTATTAGGTGCCATCCTAAGGCTGATGCTTCACAGACACAGTTGAGATAGGCAACAGCAGCAAAAAGGATCTTCTGGAAAAATTTGTGGCTTTGGAGAGCCTTGGGATTTGAAATCCTAATCAGTATTTTGTCATCTTTCATGCAGGATTCCTGCACTTTCCAAAGATTAGTAAGAAAAAATAGGTGCACCACATTATAACTGAAGTGTCAAAATCTTTTTGGCTAGGAATTCAAAAAGAGATCACTAACAAATATTAAGTTTTTAAGAATCACCACTGCTATTGAAACTCTCATCTGAAATCACATCCTAGGCATACAGCTACACGTTCTTTACATTGATGTAACGTTAAAGACCTGACAATCAGATTTCTCTGGGGGAAAATCACAAGATAGAGGCTTTCTCAAGTGAGATGGACCAGGCAAGTGAGTTCAGTACAACTGATGACACAGACACGTGAACTTGATAGAACAGCACAGTCCTGGGTTAGCATAAACCCAGACAGGAATCACCTGAAAAACATCAGTGAAGTCATTCTGGTGTATAATATTTGCGCTGATGAGTTAACAGGCTGATATTACTATGGCAAAAGATAGATTCCCTGCAAGAAAGAGCACTGAAGTATCAGAAATCTCTCAGATCTTCATGAAGTGATTAGTTGTCTCTGCCACACTGACAGTTCACAGTTTATTTGGTTCATAAATCTCCTCCCTTCCATCCCAGCATAAGAATTACCCCTGGAGAAGAAAGAGATGTCCTGCTGTGTCTGGTAATCTGCAATTAGAAAATGATCCCAAGGGGAACTATTAGCAGCTGGTACTGCTTAGAGCTGTCCAGACAAGCACTGATTCAACTGGAGAATCTGGAACCACAACCAGCTGCTTGACAATCCTCTCACTCATCCCATCTTGCAAACAGCAAAATCTGCATACAGCAGAGAATCTGAGCTACTGGATGACAAGGTGTTGTCATGTGCTATGGTAGAACAGGTCAGTTCTGCTCCACACAGGGTCGAAAAATGGAAATATGATCTCATTCAAGACAAAGGTCTTGAGTGTTGCATCTTGGGTATTGTAATACAATTGCAACATTTTTCAGCTTTATCTTTCTCCTCTTAAATTGGCTTAAACTTGCCCCTTCAACAATCCACACAGAATTAGATGTAATTTCAAAATAAATTATCCTTGGAATGGCAGAACCTAATTTTGCACCTGAGGCATTGTGTGTCCCTGGGCAGGTAAGAGCATGAGACTAAGAACAGGGAAAGCCAGAAAGGTTTGGTGGGAAGTTCAGTGGCCTGTGGACAGATGCATCTCAGAGAAGTAAACAAAAAGGAGGAAGGTGATGAATGTCCATAGAGGTCTTTAGGAGGTGAGAGTGGCCTGGAAGGTGGAAAGGTCATAGATACTGTGGTTGAGAAAAAGCAATTGAGAAGATTTGGCAGGTGAGTTCATATAGAAAAAGACTAAGAGTAGTCTTTTTGCTCACTAATATCTTGCTAATCAGGGTAACAAAATTTGAGGGATTTAAGATGTTGACACATCTTGTCAGGTCTGCTAATTTGTATATGAAATGCACAGCCGTTAATAGCATGGAATTTACAGAGCTTCTTCATAGCTGGTTTCTTGTTGATATTAAGCAATACTTTTGAGCAATCTGAAAATTATCCCAAGAACTGGACTCATTTCAGATTTTGCCATTTGGAAAATTTGTCAAGCTTTGAAATAGCATTTTGCCAATTACCTTCAAATCAAAATACATTTTAATTGACATTGTCAAGAACTATGCAACACTCTTACTCATCATGATGGCAAGTCCGTCTCCTAAAAACAAAATTCCTCCAGGCCTCTTAGCGTATCTGTTTCAAGTAAACAATGGTGCCATTTATTGAACAGGAAATTAAGATCCTTTTTGGAAAATTTCATTGTGTAATAAAACAATCCTTTGTTTCTCTGCACTGATTTATGCGTAATGGGCCTCTACGCAGACAACCGAGTAAACAGTGTGCACTGGACTCTCCTATAAGTGAAAAGTACATATTATGATGTTTTGCACTAACCTTTTTTTTGGGAAAGAAATGAAAAGGGAGCTTTCCAGATAGACAATAGCTATGAATTTCCTGACTGGCAGTTTAGAAGTGAATGTTTAGTGGTGCAAAGATACCACTTGTTTGACCGCAGTGAAAGCAGATGACAAAACTTGGATTAATTTGTACTGGCTGTGGTTAGACTGGTTAGATTGTCATTTATTAAACCATATGGCTCTGTGTAGGCTCCATTCCTCTGAAGATATGGGTATGGTTTTGCAACCAGCTTAAAGTAACCTAAAACTGAGCTGTCCCTGAGAGAGGCCACCCTGCTGCCTCCCTTTTGCCAGTGTGAGCACTCGAGCAGCTGTGTGGCCAGTTGGACTGAGGATCTGCTGCATCTGGAAGCTAACCCAAACACAGGCACACACCATCAAAAGAATCTCTGTTTTCACCTGGCTCAGCCCCCTAATCCTTACAGGCACTGGCCTTTGCTGGGGGAGCAGAAGAGCCAGATAGCTCCTGGAGAGGGAGAGTGAACTGCTGGCTAAGGGGAGGCACGTATGGGATGCCACAGGTCAGAAGAGAGTCTCTTTGGAGGAATAAGCTGAGCATGTAAAAGAGAGATGTTGTGCTCTGCTTCTCTTCTGGCAATGGCTTGTTCCCTAGAGCTACATGAAGTGCTGTTACTCTCCTCCCCCATTGATAATATGGGAATATTAATGCTGAATTTAACTATAGATTAATTAGTGCTGTCAAGCAGTCTTGTAACACCAATTAAACAGAAATTTGAGAAAGAGAACCCTCTTATAGATATGGAAACTTCTGCTAGCCTTAGTCTGATACTGTTGCCTGTTTGGCTATAAAATGATGATAATATATGAATAGCTGCTCCATCCACGTGAGCCTTCCAAGACAACTGTCATGACAGAAACCTTATTAAGGTTATCTTGATACAGCCAGTATTTATAAACACAACACCCTGCATGAAGAGCACTGGAAATAATAACTTTAATTCACAAATGCTTACAAGTAAGAGTAAAGCTGCTCCTGTGGTGGCTGTGGATGCTACCCGAAGAGCAGCCCTTATCAAGACACAACCTATACAGCAAGGATCCTTCAATACTCAGGATTTGATGGTAGTTTATTTGAGGTCATGAATATCCTAATGAGAAAATCCAAAATCAGGATAAAAAAAGTTTCTTTGCTGACAGCAGAGAATTTTTTCCCCACTAGTTCATTTTTTTTACAGAATTATTAGAAACTATAAAAGTAGACAAGATTTGATATGGAGCAAAAAGGACAAGGTAAGCTTTACTTTTGTCTTGGTTCACTGAATTTGTAAACAATTAAACTTCCAATGTAATTTGTTTACAAATACTTTAAAGTGCTTTCTTGCTTTAGAATGTTTTGTACTTAAGCTAGATCACGAAAAAATAAATGGTTTTTTTTTTACAACAATGCTTTCCTAAAAGTAACCCCTCAGCAATTTTTCCTGTCAAATCCACACAAAGAGAAGATACATAGGGTAAGGGATGCTTTAGCATTCTTGGCACATCTCTGGTATGGATGTTTCAGAACAACATACATTACAACAGGCTTAAGCAGAGTCATTAGGCATCAAACTGACATCTGAGCAAACCCCAGATTGGAACAATTTCCTGTACCAATGTCGTGGTTTTAAACCAGTAACTAAAAAAATTACTTATTTCTTGTTGTGAGATATGGATTAGAACAAGAGCAAAACAGGCTTAAAACTTAAAAGGAATAAACCACCAAAGTCCTAAAGTTATTTGTCTCTATGTTGTCATGTGTACAGAGAAATAGTTAAGATGTGGAAAATAAGGGGGTTTTCAGAAAGTTTATTCTGGTGTTCTTATTCTTGTAGTTTGTTAATAAACTGTCTTTATTCCTTTTAAGTTTTAAGCCTGTTTTGCTCTTGTTCTAATCCATATCTCACAACAAGAAATAAGTAATTTTTTTAGTTACTGGTTTAAAACCACGACAACCAGCTACAGAAGGAGACAAATTTTCAGTGGGGATCACTGCCCTCATTTTTATTTTGCTAATATATGGTTGTGTAAACATAAGATTCTCCCCTGGGCATGAGGATTTCAAGTGCTTAAGAAAGAGTAGCCTCATCTCATTTGCATAAGTATTCCTTGTTGGCCTGAAAATACACAAGAAAAACTTTAATGTCCCAGAGAGCCTCTGGTAAGGATATCTCTAAATTATGATAACTTGAAAGATATCCTCATTTCAAGGCATGTACTCAAATCCCCCTAACAGATAGCAAGGCTGAATATTGCATGAACTGCAAAGACTGACAAAACCTTTTTGGTAGTTGATTTTTTTTAGTAGAACTTTAATTGTTGTTCATCCTACAGGGTTTTAATAGATATTTATGGAGCCTTAATCTGCTGTTTTCATTATACACAAAGTAGCTTTTTTGAGTCTCTCCTTTGCGTGACTGCTCCCATGCAAGCCTGACTTCATGGGTGAGTGTCTTTGATCAATGATTGAACTGTTGAGGGAAGTGCTTGGTCTTTAAAACTATCTTGTTGTGAGCTGATACTTCAAATTCCACTGTATGCTACAAACATTTCCATAGATTGCAATGGACATAGATCATTAAATCATTTTTGATCATATTTGATCATTAAAAAATTTACATTTCCCATATTTGCTTTCTTTGAACATTAATTATTTCACGTTGTTCTAATATTCATAGCTTGTTTGAGCTCTTGTTTTAATTTTAACTATAGCATTTTTTAAAACTAGACTGAAAGGAGAATCTGAGTCGACAGAATTTACATCTTCCCCTGATCCTATGATGTAAGTTATATTAAGGTAAACTCAGTTTTTTTTATTTTCTTGGTTCCCTTAGATTCATAATTTATGAGATTGGTCCTCTACATTTTGCCTTGTAGTCTAAATGTAACCAAAATGTGCGGTCACTTCTGTCTTTGTCTTTAAACAAAGAATTCTTTCTTTTCATTGCATGTGAAAACACAAAATATATTATCCCTTGTATAAGTTTATATCTAGGACATGATTCCTTATAAGAGGAACAAAATTTATTTCTTCCTCTCCAGCCACTCTTGTCCTGATTACCCTCGGTAATTTTGGTACTTTTGTCTAGATCTAGAATTACAAAAAAGATCTCTATCTCAATGTGTTGTCCAGCCTTTACCCAGCTGTAAATAGAGAATCTGAGCAAGTAAATCACACAACCATATGTTCAAAAACTTTAAACTTATGCCAAGGCTGTCTTTATTTCAGTCACAGTTGATATGTACTATCTTGTATGAAATGGAATAGGCTTGGGAGCTTTCACAATTAGGGCTTCTACTGTTCTGGAAATGTCTGCATTCTGTAGAGTTTACACAGCTTTATATTAAAACAGAGATGATCCTTGGATGTAAGCATCTCTAATTTCTGTTGTGTTTTCTTTTAATGATTTGGGCTCATAATTTTGGTCACCATTATTTTCTCCCATACTCTCTTGGAACAAAATTGTAATAAATTGCTAGGCCAATAGAGATTTACAAACTTTTGCTGTCTCAAAGGAACATTTTATCTGATTAAAATATGATATCATAGTTTACTCTTGTTTTAACATTTTTTTCCTTTCTCTGTTTATATTTTATTGAGAACTGATTAACATGGAAAAAAATCTTGGTCCAATCTCTTTTGAGAATTAAAGAACTGGGAATGATTTTTCTTTTGCTCCATTCAAGATTCTCTAGACTCAGTTTTGCATTGTCCTATATGTCATTTATGCATATAGAGTAATTGAAATGTGTGCAAAAGTGATAAATCAGCATTTCCCATACATTTGGCAGTGGTTTACTGATTGGGCTGCAGAGAATATTTCTACCATCATTTGATATTCTGCAAAGACCGTGGCCAAGTAGTAGCTGGTACAGTGTTGTGGTTTGGATTTAGTGTGAGAATGTTGTTGATTCCACAAAGATGTTTTAGTTGTTTCTGAGTAGTGCCTACTTTAAGTCAAGAACTTTTCAGCTTTCTGTGCTCTGCCAGTGAAGAGGTGCACAGGGAGCCAGAGGGGGCATGGCCAGGACAGCTGACCTGAACTGGTCAAAGGGAAATCCCCTACCACAGAACGTCCTGTTCACTATATATAAGGTGGGGGGAAATTGGACAGGTGGGGCTGATCACTGCCGAGGGACTGGCTGGGCACTGGTCAGTGGGTGGGAGAAATTGCATTGTGCATCACTTGTCTTTCTTGGGATTTATTCCTCTTTCTCTTCTTATCTTCCTTTCATCATCATCATCTTTTACTTCATGGCGATTACTAAACTGTTCCCTCAATGCACAAGTCTTACCTTTTTACTGATTCTCCTCTTCTTCCCACTGTGGGGGCATAATCCATGGAGTAGATACCTCCCTTCTCCTCCAGGCTAGTTACTACAGCTCTTGCAAATTTCAGATATCCTTGGGATGCTCAAACCAGAAGAGTTTTATTGCTACATCCTCTGACTGTGTTCCAGGTCTTGTTGAACAACTACTTAAGAAAACCACCCAGAGATCTGCGCTGAGCTTGGACAGCTCGGAGTGGATGGGTGTGTGGGATAGTGTGGACAAATGCCTAGGACAGTGGGTACCTCCAGCATTTTGGAACTTAGCCCTGAACAAGTGCAGGATCCAGAAAAATGAAGAAAATAATTGGAAAAAGGCTGCAATCAGCCTGGCAATTCCAGAGAGACACAAATCACTGCAACGTGCACTATTCAGGATCCTCAAGGGAAAAGAATCTCCCTGGATTCGATGACAAAGTGACAGGCACTGCAACTGCTCCAACCCTGGCCCCAGGCCCTGCACCTGAACCAGAGCACCAACCCCCTGCCAGTGTCAGTCACCCCTTTCCACCAGAAGAAATGGACACGAGAGATTGTTTAGTAAAGGAGAACAGAGCAGGGCCAGCACAAGAATAGGAGGAAGAGGCAGAACAAGAGGGAACCACTCAATCCCTATCCCTGAGAGAGCTGTGGCATATGCAAAAAGATTTCAGCCGTCACCCAGGTGAGCAGGTGATCACCTGACTGCTTGGATGCTGGGTGACAGGGCTATGAGCCTGGAATGAGGGGGTGGGGAAACCAAGCAGCTGGGATCACCTTCTAAGGAAGGAGGCAGTGACAAGGCGATTGGCAAAGGGCCACAAGTCCTCAGCCTTTGGGAGCTGACTCCTGTGGAGTGTGAAGGAAAATCCAGGAAAAGGCTGCATAGACACTTTAATTTTCAATGATACTCTTTTAGTGAAGGGACTTTTAATCTAAGTTTCCACATGAAGAATCTAAAACAAGGAGCAAGTGTTTTGTTCTGGTAAGTGTCACTCTGTGATGACATGGTTCATGAATAATGGCCTAAAGTCCTTGTTTTTATTTATTCCTTATTTGCAAAGAAAGCAGTTTGTCAAATTCAAATTTCCATAAATGAAAGCAATAACGCTCAAGTTCCTGAGGCATACATACACTTATGTAAGGCCTGAAGTAAATTGAAACAGATTAGGCATAAGTTTCGAAAAGAGGGAGATACTTGGAGTAGAAAGTATTTATACTAAATGCTAGAATATAAAGAATGGCTGGATGTATGTGGAAAAATTATATTATCAGGACATTAAAGTAAAAATACTTAATTATTAAAGAAGGAAAAAAAATTAGAATATTAAAACCAAAGTCAAATAGACTAAAATTTTTTGGTAAGGCATGGAATTCAGACATTGAGACTTAATGCATTCCTTGAAATAGCTATCTTGACTCATCCTTTTCTCTGTAAAAAGGACAAACTCAATACATCCTACTTCAAAAAGATTAAAAAACCAGAACCTTAGGTTCATCTCTAGTTAAAACACTGGTTGTGCATGAAGTAAATTGGCAGATTTTACAAATAGTAAAGGCAGAACAAAAGAGGCTTTCATTAAAATTTCGTATAACAAACTTTCCTATCACAGAATTATATTGTCACTTCATTACACTCAGAAAATATTCGAAATTGAATTATCAAATAAACTGCTTATCCCACTAGTGTAAGATTGCTCCAGGGCACAGAACAGTTTGAAGCAGCCTTGTTTCACCTTTGGCCATCTTAATTGCTCTGTTTGCTTAAAAGGCATCTTTTACAAACATTTCAAAATGATCTGCCCAATGCTTTGGGAAAATGAGACACTAAATTATAATACACAGGAAGCGTATAGTGACTGTGGTTACAGCCTGCAAACAAACACAGAAAAATAGAGTAAGTTTGCTATAGCCCTGCATGGAGTGCTGAAAATGCTGCTGTTTGCCTAAACTCCCATGTATTCAATTTGATCTTTTCTTACAGACACGCTGCACTTTATTCTGTAGCAAATGCTGTAGCTCTGTTGATGCTGCTGTAGCTCCACAAATGGTAAGGTAAGGCAAAGAAAGAAAAATGCAGACAGGGGATTTAAAATGCATGAACATATTATTCAGGAGGATTTACTAGTTTTAAAATATTGATACAACTGCCAAAAAGTGTTGTTTCAATTGAGAAGGCTATTTGCCCAGTAGTACAGGATAAGGCCCTGACCCTGAAGTTTAAGATGGCCCTTCAATTTCCCTGTGAAACAGATTGTTAAATTCACCCTTATGTCATGCTAAGACTGCTGAAGATAGCTTGGGAACACCAGGGTCTTGCAAACTATGGTGCAAATAATTCTGAATAATGAACACATTGAGTGAAGAGTCACACAACAGTTGTCCTTCATCAAAAAGTAATCATCTCTATCTCTGGTGGTTTGTGGGCTGCCTCAAGCTGATCCTAGGTATTACATATCTTTGTAATGACGAGGACTCTCCAAACAGCATTTTGAACAAATTTCCTGAGAAGACTGACATATCAGGCTGCCTTACCCTTCACTAGCAGCCTTTTCAAAATCACCCTGCTTTGCAGGGGTA